>NC_090655.1:260948654-261548654 GCF_040937935.1 Hyperolius riggenbachi
TGAGATACTCTGAAGATTATTGTCGCAATTGAGTTATGGGATTGGACATTTGAGCGCTTTTCCTATCTACTATTACCTTATTATTCATTTAGACATTATAACTTCCCAAAGTTCAGTTAATTTATTGTTAAAGCTGCTGGAGCATTTTATTCATAACTGTTGTAATTCTGTTGTAAATGCAGCCACCAGTGATTTCTGACCTGTGTTTCACCCCATTACTCATCAGCTGAAGTCCTGCACAGCTAGAGAATGTTTACATAAATGTATAAGTAAGTAAAGAATGTGTACACAAGATAAGCTTAACAGCAGTTCGGATGCGGGTTCTCCCTGCAGAAGAAAGAGTCAGCCCTGTGATGTAACCCTTTGAATGCTTTTTTACAAAAAAAAAACACTGTGTCAGTAGATTATATGCTGTAAATAATCTTTTAGAGCAAAGAAGAAATTCTAGGTTATATTCCGCTTTAAGATGAAGGTTTTAGGGTGCCCATACATGGTACAATTTTTCATTTTTCTTTGATTAGTTCGATCATTCCGTTAGATCGAATATAAAGATTTTTCCAGCATGTCCGATCTGATTTTTCTCGAAAAAACTGAATAATCTTTCATATTTCTTGAGCGGAAAAAAAATATTTTCAACTTTCATTCGATTCGATCATTTAGATCGAATAAACGGGATAATCGAACGTTTTTATTGTACCATGTATGGCCACCATAAGAATGGGATGTTTCGTATTGATTTCTTGGAAAAACAGGCCAAGCGCCTCCTCAGACCTCGTCCAACCAAAGAACAGGTCGTCAATGACTCTGCAGTATCCTCGGATGCTCCCGGGAGACGAAACATCCCACTCTTACATTCAAAATGGAATATAGTGCGGAGTTGCTTCACTTTCTCGACGTAGAAATTAGATTGAAAGGCGACGGTTTCGAGACGGATTTATATCGCAAAAATACGGACAAGAATGGTTTCCTATTGGCCACTAGTTGCTATCCGAAAACAATTGATTAATGGACTCCCTGTTAGAGTCTCTCTTCAGTCCCACGAAGGAAGAGGCGTTACCCAGTAGTGGAGTCTAGGTGACCACGGGTCTTCACCCACACTCCCTTGAGGGGAGTGCAGGACCACACCCCCAGGAGGGGGATGTGGAACTTAGCTGCCTAGTGCCCTACCAGGTCACTACTGGGATTGCCTCAGCGAGTGGTTAGGAGAACAGGTGACACTGATTGTGGAGTTGCAGTGGACAGATGAGAGCTGAAGATCCAGTCCAGGTGGTGGTCCGGGAAGATCGGGGTCACAAGCCAGAAGTCGGGGCAGGCAGAAATCAACGGTGGTCGGGGTCACAATCCAAAGGTCAAGGCAGGCGGCAATCAACGGTGGTCGGGGTCACAAGCCAGGGGTCGAGGCAGGCAGCAGACAGCGGAAATCCAGTAACAGAGCCAAAGGTCGGGGCAAACAGAGATCAGCGGAAGTCGGGGTCACAGGCCAAGGTCACAACGAGGATCAGAATCAGGTAGATACAGGAACGTAGATCACCAGCAAACTGTCAGAACGAGCAGCACTGCAGCTAAGGGCAGTGCTGCTTTTATACTAAGTGTTGGCGCCAAAATTAGCGCTCTGCGCATGCGCAGAACGCGCGCAACACATTGCGCACGCGCACGCACATGGCGCACACAGCGCGTCTCGCCGCGCGCCGCACTGGGAGAGAGCATAGTAAGGCAAATGAGCCCCCACGCGTGCGCACACAGGAAAGTCTCTGGGGATGTTGCAGATGGCCGCCATGGTGAGTGTGACAATGCCCCCCCCCCTAGGGGCAACCTCCGGGTGCCCCTAGGACCTGGTTTGTCAGGGAATTTTCGGTGGTACCTTCTGATAAGTGCAGGAGCATGAATGTTAGTAGCTGGTTCCCACGAGTTCTCCTCAATTCCAAACCCCTTCCACTTGATCAAGTACTGGAGGGAATTCCTCACTCTCCTGCTATTTAGAATCTTTTCTACCTCGAATTCTTCTGTACCTTCAACAAGGACTGGTTGAGGAGGATCAGAGGAGCGACCAGGGAAGTTGTTAGGAAACACCTTCTTTAGGCAGGAGACATGAAACACCGGGTGGACCCGGAGGGAGGCAGGAAGAGTCAGTTTGAAGGCAACTGGATTGATCTTTTGTAGTATAGGGAATGGACCAATGAACCTTGGGGCGAATTTCTTTGAGGGACAGTGAAGCTTTAGATGGACGGTAGATAGCCAGACTAGGTCCCCTGGTGACAAATCCGGTTCTTTTCTTCTAAGCCTGTCCGCAAACCTTTTTCCTTTCTCCTGGGTCTGCTTAAGGATACTGTGGACAGTGTCAAAGTTACGTTGTAGACTAGAAATCCTCTCTTGTACTCCAGGACAATCTGAAGAGGAATCCAGACTAGGCAGAAACACGGGATGAACCCCATAATTAATAAAGAACGGAGACTGATGAATAGATGAATGAACCGAGTTATTAAAGGCAAATTCGGCGGTGGCCAGTAGAGAATACCAGTCATCCTGGGAAGCAGAAGGGAAGCACCTGATGTATTGTTCCAACGTTTGGTTGGTTCTCTCCGTTTGGCCGTTGGTTTGTGGATGGTACCCTGATGAGAGGGAAAGTTGGATTTGAAGACCTCTGCAGAGTTCCTGCCAGAATCGTGAAGTAAATTGTGACCCCCGATCAGATACGATACTGGATGGCAAGCCATGAAGTCGCACAACCTCTTGAATGAAAACTTGAGCCGTCTCTGCAGCTGAGGGCACATGCTTAAAAGGCAAAAAATGGGCCATCTTAGAAAAGCAGTCTACCACAACTAGGATGGTGGTGAACCCTTCCGAGGGAGGTAGGTCCACTATAAAATCCATGGCAATGTCTCTCCATGGCTGTGTTGGGATAGGAAGAGGATTCAAAAGACCCCAGGGTCGAGTACGGGTGGTCTTGGAATGGGCACACGTCTCACACGAGGTGACATAGGATTTGCAGTCCTTAATTAACTCAGGCCACCAGAACTTTCTTTGAACAAGTTCTTGAGTCTTGTTGACCCCGAAATGTCCAGCTAACTTGTGGTCATGGCAGGCCTGAAGCACCGCCATACGGGCTTCTGGGGGAACGAAGACCTGATTCTGGAAGTAATAGAGTCCCTCTTCCAGTGGGAGATCCAGCGGCGGGTGAATCCGGGAGGAAGTCTGCTTGATAAGTTCCATGAGGCTGGATTGTAGAAGTAAGAAGTGTTGCGGAGACAGGATGTTCTCCGGGGTCGGATCGGGGACTGACTCAGGTTGAAACATCCGTGAAAGAGCGTCGGGCTTAGTATTCTTGGATCCGGGACGGTAGGTTAGGTGGAAGTTAAACCTAGAAAAGAAGAGTGACCATCGGGCCTGTCGTGGCCTAAGTCTCTTGGCTGAACGTAAGTATTCTAGGTTCTTGTGGTCTGTGAGGATCAGGATTGGTTGTTCTGCCCCTTCCAATAGATATCGCCATTCCTCGAGGGCAGCCTTAATGGCAAGGAGTTCACGATCAGCGACATCATAATTCCTTTCTGCTGTGTTTAATTTCTGTGAAAAGAAGGCCACCGGGTGAAGGATGGCTTTAGGGCCAAATCGCTGAGAAAGGATGGCCCCCACAGCAATCTCTGAGGCGTCCACCTCCAGTACGAAAGCTTTAGCTGGATCAGGATGTTTTAAGATGGGGGCAGACGTGAAGCAGGACTTAAGCTTTTCAAAAGCAGATTGGGCCGCAGGAGTCCAGTGAAAGGAGCGAGCAGTGCTGGTCAACTGGGTAATGGGAGCAACAATCTGGGAGAAATTCTTGATGAACTTCCTATAAAAGTTGGCAAAACCAATGAAACGTTGGACTGATTTACGATCCACAGGGACTGGCCAATCCAAGATAGCGGTGACCTTCTGAGGGTCCATCTCGACTCCTCCTGGAGAGATCTTTAGGCCCAAGAACTGCACGTTTACTTGGTCAAATTCGCATTTCTCAGGTTTTGCATAAAGTCCGTGGGTACGGAGGCGGGCTAAGACCTTCCGTACATGCAGGCGATGTTCTTCTTGGGAAGAAGAGAAGATGAGGATGTCATCCAAGTAAACCACCATGAAGTAGTCAATGTAATCCCTGAAGATATCGTTGACGAAATGCTGGAAGGTGGCTGGAGCATTGCATAACCCGAAGGGCATCACCAGATACTCAAAATGCCCAAATCTGGAACGAAAGGCCGTCTTCCACTCATCACCCTCTCGGATTCTAATCAAGTTGTAGGCTCCCCGCAGATCCAACTTGGAGAAGATACAGGCGGACTGAAGTCTGCGGAACAAATCAGGCATCAATGGAAGTGGGTAGCGGTTCTTTATGGTGATCTTGTTGATCTCCCGGTAATCGATGCAGGGTCGCAAAGAACCATCCTTCTTCTCAACAAAAAATATTCCGGCCCCTGCAGGAGAAGTGGAGGGACGGATGAAACCCTTGGAAAGGTTTTCCTCAATATATTCTTTAAGAACTAGAGTCTCAGGCTCGGATAGCGGGTAAGTTCTTCCAAACGGAATGGGGGCCCCTGGTTGAAGATCGATAGGACAATCATACGGCCGATGTGGAGGTAAGGCGTCCGCCTTAGACTTGTCGAACACATCCAGGAAGTCGTGGTAGGCCTCAGGAATGACATCCTTCTGAGGAGAATCCATACAAAACAGGTGCCAGCACGGGGAAAGCAGGAACGTAGACAATACTCTGAATGGAAAGAGACCTCATGGGAGACCCAATTGATGGCAGGGTTATGGGTTCTCAGCCACGGCATTCCTAGGATCACAGGAAACAGCGGAGAGGGTAACAGGTCAAAACACAAATATTCTTGATGTTCCTCTTGAATAGTGACCAGGAGAGGCAGAGTTTCTGTAGTGATAGGGCCGGAGCTAATGGCGGATCCGTCCGCCAATTGGATGACCAGGGGTTGACTCTTGCGGCAGGTAGGAATCATAAGTTCTTGGGCCAACTGAATATCCAAGAAACAGGAGCAGGCTCCAGAATCCACAATGGCCTTAATTGTGACGCTCCTTCCTTGAGGTCCCTGCAACGACAGAGTGAGCGGAATATGAGAGGAAGCAAGCGGAGGAGTAGGAGAACCACTTGCACATACAATAAATTCAAGCTCACCAGGAGGTCTGACCGGGCAGTTGATCCGGAAGTGGCCTGACGCTCCTCAGTATAAGCACAGATTGGCAGATCTTCGACGCTGTCTTTCTTCTTGTGAGAGAGCGGGACGGGCAAGACCTATCTGCATCGGCTCGGGCTCGTCCAAGACAGGAGGAATGGACGGTTGAGGTGTAACAGCAGGCCTCGGATTAGGCAGGCTCCAGGCAGGTCTAATAGATCCCGTTCTCTCCGAACGTCGCTCTCTGAGACGTCTATCTATTTGGATAGCAAGGTGAATAAGCTCCTTTAAAGAGTCCGGAACCCCAACTCTGGCCAGTTCGTCCTTAAGGGTATCAGAAAGTCCTAGACGAAACTGGAATCTCAGGGCAGCGTCGTTCCAAGCGACGTCAGCTTCCCAACGGCGGAATTCCATCACGTAATCCTCAACAGGTCTTCTTCCCTGCCGAAGGGACTGAAGAGCGCTCTCGGCAGAAGCAGCTCTTCCTGGATCGTCATAGATCTCCGCCATGGTCTCAAAAAAGGTGTTGAGACTCTGTAAAGCTGGATGCTGTTGTTCCACCAAACGAAGAGCCCATGCCTGGGGTTCCCCCTGAAGTAGGGATATGACAGCCCCCACCTTGATCTCTTCGCTGGCAAAGGTTCTTGGTAACAAAGAAAAATGCAGACGACAGGCACTTTGAAACCAGCGGAATTTTGAGCGGTCCCCCGAGAAACGCTCTGGCAAGGGCAATCTTGGTTCAGGGGGAGGAGAAGTGGCATTCTCTCCTGGGGCTGGCCTCTCATCAGCTGGGGGATGAACCACCGGGGCAGGAACAGGAGCAGAAGCATTATCTGCGGCAGGAACAGGACCTCGGAGCTGATCTTGGATCTCCTGGTAGCCTCTCTGGACTTCATCCACAGACACTCGAAGCTGTGTCACAAGGTCATAAAGGATCTCCACGGGGGAACGAGCTCCACCAGTGTCCATCTTGGCTGCTCGTTACTGTTAGAGTCTCTCTTCAGTCCCTGTTGACCTTCCCACGAAGGAAGAGGCGTTACCCAGTAGTGGAGTCTAGGTGACCACGGGTCTTTACCCACACTCCCTTGAGGGGAGTGCAGGACCACACCCCCAGGAGGGGGATGTGGAACTTAGCTGCCTAGTGCCCTACCAGGTCACTACTGGGATTGCCTCAGCGAGTGGTTAGGAGAACAGGTGACACTGATTGTGGAGTTGCAGTGGACAGATGAGAGCTGAAGATCCAGTCCAGGTGGTGGTCCGGGAAGATCGGGGTCACAAGCCAGAAGTCGGGGCAGGCAGAAATCAACAGTGGTCGGGGTCACAATCCAAAGGTCAAGGCAGGCGGCAATCAACGGTGGTCGGGGTCACAAGCCAGGGGTCGAGGCAGGCAGCAGACAGCGGAAATCCAGTAACAGAGCCAAAGGTCGGGGCAAACAGAGATCAGCGGAAGTCGGGGTCACAGGCCAAGGTCACAATGAGGATCAGAATCAGGTAGATACAGGAACGTAGATCACCAGCAAACTGTCAGAACGAGCAGCACTGCAGCTAAGGGCAGTGCTGCTTTTATACTAAGTGTTGGCGCCAAAATTAGCGCTCTGCGCATGCGCAGAACATACGCAACACATTGCGCACGCACATGCGCGCATGCGCGCCGCGGCTACGCGCACGCGCGCAGCAATCCCTTGTGCGCATGCGCACAGCGCGTCTCGCCGCGCGCCGCACTGGGAGAGAGCATAGTAAGGCAAATGAGCTCCCACGCGTGCGCACACAGGAAAGTCTCTGGGGATGTTGCAGATGGCCGCCATGGTGAGTGTGACACTCCCTAAGAGTCAATATATTCGATTGAAACGTATAACATCTGATGATACTTTATATTGGAAACAGGCCGAACTCCTGACTCAGGATTTTGTGACAAGAGGCTACAATCAGAGAAGATGTGAGGAACTAGAGAAAGAGGTGGGAGCAATGGATCGAGGAGCACTGAGAACGTATAGTGTACAATCTAATGAGGATGGTGACACTGATGTAAATTTCATTACTACATTTTGCAGGGAGTCCTCGATTCTGCGGGACACTGTCCTGCAGTTTTGTCTGCTGGTGGAGGCGGATCCCCAGCTTGCCCAGATCTGCCGAGTTCCACCCAGATTTGTTTACCGTAAGGGTAAATCTATCAAAGACCAATTGGTAAGGGCTGATATTGGGAGGATTAAATTTTGGCTACCCTTAGGAAAGGCACTTTTCCATGTCTTAATTGCCAACATTGCAACAGTATTATTAGGGGCCCCAATGTCCTGAGCATGAGATCAGTGAAGCCTATTCCCATCAGAGACTTTGCCACATGTGACACTAGAGGTGTCGTGTATCTCATCAAGTGCCCTTGCGGTTTGCCCTATGTGGGTCAGACCTCGAGGGACATCAAAACGAAGCTCAACGAACACAAGAGCAATATACGCAATCCTGAATCACTAACAGAGAAAGTGGAAAAGGATGCAGGAAAAAAGAGGGAATATCCCCTAGCATGGCATTTCGCTGAATGTAATCATAATGTGAGCCAGCTTCGGTGGCAGGTACTTGAAGTGGTCCAACATCATGAGGGAAGAGAATTTAGAAAGGAGTTGCTTAGGCCTGAGGCTTGGTGGATGGACAGGCTGGGATCGCAGTCCCCCGGCGGCCTCAACAAGGACTTTAGTTTAAGGTGCTTCTTATAATTGGTGTTTGTCCTTTTGACAGTAAGGGTTAAAATTTTGGAAAAGTGTTGTGCCCGCCCCCCAATTGCTGGGAGGGGTGTGTCTATGTAAGTTTGTCTATATGTAAGCTTCAGTTTGTTCAGATGGTTGAGCACTTGAGAAAGGGCATGTAGCCCGAAACATTGTGCTTTCAGTTTGCTGTACAACCACATAAATATGAAATAAATACAGAAGAGTTCCTCTTTAAGGGTTGAGTCTGGATCTGATTGTTTGTGTATGGACAGGAAAGCTGAATGAACATGAGGAGGACTGAGAGGGGGAGGGGAGGCGATGTCTGCTCCGCCAGTCTTTTTTAGCTGTGCTGTTTAGCAGGGTCATGTACAAGAGGATATGAATGAGGGATTAGAGAGATCAGGGTTCAGAGAGGGAGAGTGGAAGAGGAGAGGAAAGTCACAAGGGCAGTCTGACCCTGACTGGAGAGCTTGTTGTAGATTGTATTTGTAGACATCACCCAACTTGTCTGTCCTATTTACTGATCATCATTATCATCCACCATATAGCTAGCATGCAGTGAAGGGAGAAAAGCTCCGTGTTTGATGTTCAACTCGGGTTCCTTTTAAATTGGACATCCCAGTCCAGACAAATTCTCCAGAAATTCTGCCTCTTCCTGGTGTAAGAAACTGTAACTTCCTGTAACTATGGTGACACATCCATACTACATCTCCAGCAATGAAATGCATCTGCACAATTAAGATTTTGTTCAATGAAGAGAAACATTGTAACACTAATAATATTAGATGGCTGAGTGGAGAGGATTACACAGAGGCTGCAGTTAGCATATTCCCCACAAGATGGCAATCTCACATCTCCCAGGTGGAACGCACAGCCTGGAAATAATGAAACGAAAGAGAGGAAGAGGCGTAGCAGGAGGAGAAGTTGCAGGAGGTGGAGGGAAAGCACGGATGGAAGAGGTAATTGTGTGATTGTTATATATTGAGCAGAGCAGATGTCGGGGTGGACATACTTTGTTACAGAGGAGGGCACAGTACACCTGTCACTATCTTGATCATCCCCCTTGAAGTAACTGCCATACAACTACCCAACCCAGGCTACCCAATATTGGGCACGTCTGGCTCCCTATATGGGGGTGGCTACCTAATATGTGGCAAATCTGGCTACCTATATTGGAGGCCTACATAATATGTGACTGACTGCTTTATTCCCCATCTGGTGATTAGTGATTGAATATCGATCGACTATTTACTGCTATTGCGTTTCCTGTTTATTGATGGCCTGCATACGTATCTGTCTCCCTACATAGTCTGCTGGGCCATGTTCTTCTCCAGTTATGTACTATGTTCCCAAGGAACGCATGGCCAGACTCCCACCTCCATTATACGGACCCCCCACCTGCGCTCCCCCTTCTCCCCCTCACCGCACTTCTGCTGGGAACACCATTCAGGTGTGTTCCCTGGTGCCAGGGCCCTAAAGAAGTCCATCTGGGGCCACATCCACCTCCTCACTAGAGCCGATACACAGGCAGAGAGCGCCACAGAGGCAGACTTGCAGGGGCTTTCATTAGACTATCCATCCTCCGGCCATCCCATCCATCTTTCTAGCAAACGTCCGATCCCTCCCAAGTAAGCTCAATGAGCTCCTGTCACTCAGCTCCTGGCTCAACAATAACACCCCAGATAACCCACTACATCTCCCAAACATTAGCCTCTTCCAAACCCGATAGAGACGTTCTATTATCTGGGAAGGAGAGAGGAGGCGGCATCTGCTTCTACATCAGCTCCGCGTGGTGCCCAGCCACTACCATTCTTACTAAATGCTGCTCCTCTGACACAGAGCTCCTCCTCATTAACTTCACACCCACATACTCACCAAGAGAGTTCTCCTGCTTTGTACTCACAAGTCTACACCCCTCCCCCTCAGCACGGATGTCAACAAAGACCACTGCCTACTGCCTTATCCAACTAATCCCCACCTACAGGAGGTGCCTTGAGTCCTGCATGGATGAAGAATGCTGAAAGGTGCCAAATTCTGTTCGGCAGGCATTTAAGTGAGACCTGAGGCAAATATTGCGTAGTATGGATACAAGAGCACCAAAAAAATTAAAGTATCTAAAAAGTTTAAAACATGACAGAGGTGCCTGCCACTTCTACTGACCATATCTGCTATTACTCTGTTATTGCCTGATGAAGCGAGATCAAACAT
This sequence comes from Hyperolius riggenbachi, assembly GCF_040937935.1. Classification (NCBI taxonomy): domain Eukaryota; kingdom Metazoa; phylum Chordata; class Amphibia; order Anura; family Hyperoliidae; genus Hyperolius; species Hyperolius riggenbachi. The sequence goes on from NC_090655.1 coordinate 260,958,715, forward strand.
GCAAAACATGTTGCATTGTCCCCTGATGTATGTAAATAACCTTGTTCTATTTGACAAACTCATTGGCAATATTTGTGTCTGCTTGGAGGAGGCACGCCCACCACTGCCTCCTCATGTTTTAAACTTTAAAAAAAAACTTTTATCCTTTTGGTGCCTATGTATCCATACTACGCTATATCAAGGTCACCCACCCCTGGTGAAGGGGTGTTACCCCCTTTTTTTCCTCATCTACAGAGAGCGACTTTTTTGAGTGGAGTCAGGTCAAATCTCCCCACCTGCCTATACAGTGGTTGCCTTTGAGGTAACCCTGGTTTGTGAGTATAGCTTATTACTCTTGCTGCAACATCCCAGAAAACACAACGCTCTCCTGAAAGCCATTAAAAGCTAAGCTGTTAAACGCCGGCAGTCTTTGAAAAAAAAAAACAACAGCGTTTGAACGAGATGCTGAGCAGAAGCCTGTGTGAACCAGCCCTTATACTTCATTTCTATCACCAGTACATACTACACTATATTTGGCTCTTGGCGTCCCTACTCTGTGTTCTGAGGCAAATATTAACCCTTACTGCCAAACACGTACCAGGCATGTTGTGGCAGGTAAATGCTTTAACTGCCAGCAATGTACCTCCTATGTTATTGGGAGTTTTGTCCCCCGGAAAGCAGTGGGAAGGGGGCCAACATCATTCCTCCCTCCTTCCACATTCCCCCCGCCTCCCTGCATGACTGGATTAGCTGTCAGGAGTGCAATTGCTCACCCGATCGCTCCTCCATGTAGCGTGTCCCACGCCGGCAGCCATTTTCTTTCTCTTCCCATAGTAACAACACTTCATACAGAGATCGGGAGAGGAGAGAGAGGGGACACCGTGTGGAGCCAGCGATCGGGTGAGTTTATTACACACCGCTGCGCTCCAGCCATGCAGGGGGGCCCATGTGGAGGGAGGGTGATGTGAGCCCCCTCCCCGCAGTGGCCCCTATACCTGCTACCTATACTGGCTGCACCTATACCTGGCTACCTGGACTGGTGCATCTATTCTTAGCTACCTATACTGGCTGCACCTATATCTGGCTACCTGGACTGGTGCATCTATTCTTAGCTTCCTATACTGGCTGCACCTATATTTGGCAACCTGTATTGGCGGCACCGATACGTGGCTATCAATACTGGCTGCACCTATACCTGGCAACCTGGACTGGGGCATCTATTCTAGGCTACCTATACTGGCTGCACCTATTCCAGGATGGGAAAAGTGGGATACCATTACATAACCTGAAAGCCACCACAGCAGCATGGCCCTTTTTTACATTTGGGAATCTTTCTTAAGGTGGGCAGAAACGATTGTTCAGGCCCACTAATGGAAGGATAGCTGCTATCCTATTCGATCAGATTAATGGAATCGATCTGAAAAAGGGATCAATGCAATTGATTTTGCAATTGAATTGGAGAATTGATAGTTTGAAGAATTGTATCATTTATGGCCACCTTAATAAGAATAATTGGATAGGGGTGCAAATTCAGTGCTTGCCACAGGCGCTGTTACCCCTAGATTCGCCACTGCATGTGGGTAGCTTGGAATGAACAACCAATCTTAGTTTCTTTAAGGCATGAAAGAAACGGATAAAAAATTCTTCTGCCAGTTTTCTTTCTAGAAAAGCACTTATGGCTGAAGTTTGAACCTTAACCACCTGAGCGGTATGGATGAGCTCATTTGTTATGGGGTAATGGCCATTTTTTTTCAAAATGGTGGACAAAAAATTCCATTGATCACAGAGGACAAACAGGACGCAGGAGAGGAGAAAGATTGAGGAGTAGACGACACAGGAGGTAAGTATGACATGTTTATGTTTTATTTTGACTTTTCATTTTCAGTTCAGGTTCTCTTTAAATTGTAACTATTACTTGTTATGGAGCACACAATGCACCTTCCTTACCCACAATGCACTTGAAAAGTCTTTTATTCAATAAGCAGCGGCTGGATAGTGTAATGGTTAAGGGCTCTGCCTCTGACACAGGAGACCTGGGTTCGAATCTCGGCTCTGCCTGTTCAGTAAGCCAGCACCTATTCAGTAGGAGACCTTGGGCAAGTTTCCCTAACACTGCTACTGCCTATAGAGCGCGTCCTAGTGGCTGGCAGCTCTGGCGCTTTGAGTCCGCCAGGAGAAAAGCGCGATATAAATGTTCTGTTTGTGTCTGTGTAAAAGATTGCTAGTGTTGATATTTACCGATTTTTTTAACAAACAACTGCCGACCCGCATCATTACCAAACACTAGCGATATTTAAACGAACAACTGCCGACAACTAAAAAAAAATTGCTGAATACTACTAAGCATTTTGGAAATTTCGCATGCGGTAAATTAACGAAAAGCAGATTTTTACCGCAAACTGTTTGATGAATCGAGGCCATAGACTTCCCTGGATAGATGAGGTGGATTCTGCCACCAGATGAGGAATACTTTTACAACTTCTTGTCTAAGGATCTGAAGTTCTTTGTTCCAGACTTTGAGTATCCATTTTTGTAGGATCGTGGTGTGTAGTTGTCCCCACTGGACTGCTGGGAATGTGGGGGTCAATATTCCCAAAACTGCCTTGGCCTTTCCTATTGATATTACCCCTGTATTCTGAAAAGAGAGAAAAGTGTGTAGAATCATCAAAACCTTCCTGGTTGGTAGCAATAGTTTCTACTGTACAAATATTAAACCCCAAACCTTCCATAAAGGAAGGTCCACTACAACCACCCAAAACCTTCATAGTGCAGGAGCGGAAGATGCAGACGCCCAACACCAATGTGTATCCAAGAAACTCCACTATGACTAAGGAGCCACGCTGTGCTCCGATACGCGTAAGCTTATTGATGCTGCCGTCCATGTCTGCACAATAAAGGTCGGACTTTTATTAACGTATGCGGTAGAGTGGAGTTTTTTTGCTACACATTCCATAGATTGTTGAAGGGAAGATTTGTCCCATTTAATTAACCACCCCAAGGATTGTAGATAGGACAGGGAGAATTGTGCCTGGGCACACACAGGCCACAGAAAATCACCAAATTAGTACATCACCTAGGTAAGCTATTATCTGGCTTAAATTTTTCCTGAGGGTTGTCCAAACTTCTGCCATGATCTTAGTAAATAGCCAAGGAGCAGATGCAAGCCCAAATGGTAAAGCGTTACAATGAAAAATATCTTACCTCTCCCTGTAACTGTATTGCAAACCTGCAGAATTGCTGCCATCTGAGATGTATTGGCAGATGCAGGCAGAAGTCTTTCAAATTCAGTGAGGCCAGGAAACAGTCCTCCTGTAAAATACTTAAACTGAGACTGCTGAATGAGGTATGCAGGTAAATAGTAAACAGGAAGATGATAGTTGTGCTGGTTACTGTTTAGCAGTTAGATGTCAGGTGATCAGCAGGATGGAGCTCATGCAAGTATATATGAAGTCCAGCCGGTTTCTGAAGATCATGAAGCCAAGTCAGTGATGTTAAATAAGGTGTCACAAAACCCATTCCACAATTCAATCCCTCTGTTAATGTTTTAAAGGGGTTCTGTGGAGGGGGTTAAAAAGTCTAAATCCGTCACTTACCTGAGGCTTCTATAGGGCCCCCTGCAGCTGTCATGTCCCGTGCCGTCCTCCTCCAATCCTCCGTTCCCTGCCGCCGGTCCCGCTCCAATCTAGCGTCTACCTAGACTGCAGCCGTGGCCGTCATCGGGAGCTTACTGCGCAGACACAGTACAAGAAAACATCCCGGTGACGCGTGCGGGAGTGCGCACTATTCGTCTATTTAGACGGATATTAGACCGGGACTGGCGGCGGGGAAACGAGGATCGCAGGAGGACGGCGCGAGACATTACAGCTGCAGGGGGCCGATAGAAGCCCCAGGTAAGTGTTGCATTTTGTCTTTTGAGCCCTTCCACAGAACCTCTTTAAACATTTTCATACATTTTATATTTCTTATTCTTAAGGGTAACTTCAAAAATGAACCAAGAAACATTTCTAGTACACATTTATGAAACAGTTCAAGACATTAACAGAGGGTTCAAATTATAGAATGGGTTTCATGCCACCTTATTTAACATGAATGACTTGGCTTCATGATCTTCAGAAACCTGCTAGATTTCCTGTATACTTGCATGAGCTCACTGTCCAGTAAGCAGTAACCGAATGTCCGTTACCAGCTGTAGCCGCAGTTTGTGTTACCTGTCACTGGTTAGATATATGCTGAAATCGGCAGGCTGGAAGACAAAAGCTACGTGGGACGCCATCACATGACAAGTAGGCGGACTTCCGATAGAACTTCTGGCATGTGGAAATATGCGCACTCCTGCACTGATCCCTTCTGCCCAATGTATACAGGGAGGTCCTCACTAGCTTCCTCCAAACAGGGAAAACAACTGAAAAGAAATGCCTAAGCATATATATATATGTGTGTATATATATATATATATATATATATGTAGATATATATATATATAGATATGGATATGGATTTTTCCTTTTTTTAAATAACACCAGTTGCCTGACTCTCATGCTGATCCTGTGTCTCTAATACTTTCAGCCACAGCCCCTCAACAAGCATGCAGATCAGGTGCTCTGACTGAAGTCAGACTGGATTAGCTGCATGCTTGTGACAGGTGTGTGATTCAGCCACTACTGCATCCAATAAGATCAGCAGGGCTGCCAGGCAACTGGTATTGTTTGAAAGGAAAAAATCCATATCCCTCTCAGTTTAGGTTCCCTTCAAATCTTATGCTAATAGCAACCTGTCTAAAGCTGGGAAGGAGACAAATCTCAAGGAGGGGTGCTGTCCTGAGGATGTGCTGGGAAAAACTATTTTCACCTTCATTGGTTTTTATTTAAAAAAAAATGTATGTTTGTACTTTATTGATGGGGTTCACAGAAAACTAATTCCTTTATTTATTTTGCCTTTTTTAAATTCTTTATTTGTTACATTTTCCTACTTCTAATTTGTACTGCTGTAATGTGTATTTATGATGGGCTGCCGCTGAGCATGTGCTGCAGTTGAGGCTTGTGGTAATCACTGATGGACTGCCGCTATGCATGTGCTGCAGTTGAGGCTTGTGATAATCACTGATGGACTGCAGCTGTGCATGTGCTGCAGTTGTGGCTTGTGGTTATTACTGATGGGCTGCTGCTGTGCATGTGCTGCAGCTGTGGCTTGTGGTAATCACTGATGGACTGCAGCTGTGCATGTGCTGCAGTTGTGGCTTGTGGTAATTACTGATGGGCTGCTGCTGTGCATGTGCTGCAGTTGTGACTGTGGTAATCACTGATGGGCTGCAGCTGTGCATGTGCTGCAGTTGTGGCTTGTGGTAATTACTAATGGACTGCAGCTGTGCATGTGCTGCAGTTGTGGCTTGTGGTAATCACTGATGGACTGCTGCTGTGCATGTGCTGCAGTTGTGGCTTGTGGTATTCACTGATGGTCTGCCGCTGTGCATGTGCTGCAGTTGTGGCTCGTGGTAATCACTGATGGGCTGCTGCTGTGCATGTGTGGCTTGTGGTAATCACTGAGGGACTGCAGCTGTGCATGTGCTGCAGTTGTGGCTTGTGGTAATCAGTGATGGACTGCCGCTGTGCATGTGCTGCAGTTGTGGCTTGTGGTAATCACTGATGGACTGCCATTGTGCATGTGCTGCAGTTGTGGCTTGCATCTGTAGGTAAATTCTGCGTGGTAGATCATTTTCAATTTGTTATTTTTGAAACAGCTCACAAGCTTAAAATTGTCAGCTCCTCTGGTCTATGGGAGATTACCAGCCCCCAGCAAATTGTTACTTTGTGTTCTTTGTTTATTAGTACTAATATATTTCATATATAATTTATTATCCTTTTCAGAAATAAGATCTGAGCTCAAAGAACAAGAGACATATGTGAGGAGTGATCAACAGTCTATGGAGGAGGGTGACATGATGAGGGCAATTAAAGAGGAGGAAGAAGAGACATATGTGAGGAGTGATAAGCAGTCTATGGAGGAGGGTGACATGATGGGGACAATTAAAGAGGAAGAGACATATGTGAGGAGTGATCAGCAGTCTATGGAGGAGAGTCATATGATGAGGACAATTAAAGAGGAAGAAGAAGAGACGTATGTGAGGAGTGATCAGCAGTCTATGGAGGAGGGTGACATGATGAGGACAATTAAAGAGGAAGAAGAAGAGACCTATGTGAGGAATGATCAGCAGTCTATGGAGGAGAGTCATATGATGAGGACAATTAAAGAGGAAGAAGAAGAGACGTATGTGAGGAGTGATCAGCAGTCTATGGAGGGGGGTGACATGATGAGGACAATTAAAGAGGAAGGAGAAGAGACATATGTGAGGAATGATCAGCAGTCTATGGAGGAGGGTGAGATGATGAAGACCATTAAAGAGGAGGAGGAAAAAGAGACGTATGTGAGGCGTGATCAGCAGTCTATAGAGGAAGGTTTAATAATAAGAGTGATCAAAGAAGAAGAAGAAACATATGTGAGGAGTGATCAGCAGTCTGCAGAGGGAGGTGACATGATGGGGACAACTATAGATGAGGACCCTCTTCCAGAAAGCAGAACAGGTGAGTTATCAACATTAAATATTGAATATGTTTAGTTGATATGACTGTGTCACTGATCACAGACTGGCCATATTAGTGGTGTAAATGTTAGATTTTTCTCATCTAAAACTTTCTTTCTTAATTGTGTTTAATGACAGTTTAGTAACAGTCACAGTACAGTCACCCTGATGGCTTTGGAGTGCCCTGTTCTGTTTTGTCACACAAAAGGCTTGATTCACAAAGCGGTGCTAACAGTTAGCACCTTGGTGAAAAGCCCCTTATCACGCCTAAACTCAGTTTAGGTGTGATACGTTTAGGCGTGATAAGTTTATGCACCAACTGGGTTAGCACCGCAGTGCACAGCTGATCAAAAGTTTTGCGCTAGCAAAGTCTGGTGCACTTCGCATAGAGTTTAATGGCGCTGCTTTGCGCGTGGGACTTTGTGCGCGATCTAAATTTATCTAAACTTATCACGCCTAAACTTTTCACGCCTAAACTGGCTTTTCATCAGCATGGTGCAATGGTTATCACGACTAAAGTCGCTAACTGGGTTAGCACCGCTTTGTGAATCGAACCCAAAGGGTTACCGGCCAGTAATAACTTAGTGTTACTGGCCTGTAATAAGCTGATAATGGTCACTGTATATTACTGTACACAGATTGGTCACAGTAGGGGTGACTTAGTGTTACCGGCCTGTAATAAGCTGATAATGGTCACTGTACATTACTGTACACAGATTGGTCACAGTAGGGGTGACAGTGTTACTGGCCTGTAATAAGCTGATAATGGTCACTGTACATTACTGTACACAGATTGGTCACAGTAGGGGTGACAGTGTTACTGGCCTGTAATAAGCTGATAATGGTCACTGTACATTACTGTACACAGATTGGTCACAGTAGGGGTGACAGTGTTACTGGCCTGTAATAAGCTGATAATGGTCACTGTACATTACTGTACACAGATTGGTCACAGTAGGGGTGACTTGGTGTTACCGGCCTGTAATAAACTGATAATAGTCACTATACATTACCGTATGCAGATTGGTGACAGAAGGGGTGGCTTAGGGTTACTGGCCTTGCAGACAAATCATAACAAGTGTGCTCCCTGCCTGAGTCTCTAGAAGGGTGTAAGCTAGGGGGTGTTCTGTAAGACACACGGCCACTTGTGCTGCAGACAAATCATGACAAGTGCTCTCCCTGCCTGAGTCTCTAGAAGGGTGTAAGCTGGGGGGTGGTTGTGTAAGACGCACGGCCACTTGTGCTGCAGCCAAGGCAGCCATTTGCTTTGGCCCTTATTACCGTGTAACGAATGTATAACTTGTGTGTGTCATGTATGACATATTCAGGCAGGGATCACACTTGTGGGACTGCAGGCATTCTGCTGTGATGATAAATCGCATGAGAAAGCACAAGTAATGCTTTCCTGTAGACATGTGTGATCAGTTGTTAAAATGTACGTTTTTCCGCATGCGGGAGAAGAAAACGTTGTTGCTTTTTTCACACTCTGCATGCAATTCCTATTGCTGTCAGACAACCACTGCAATGAGAATGGGAATAGGAGAGCAGCAAAGGCTAGACAGATACTAGTGATAAAGGATTTGATTATTAGGCACACAGATAGGGTAATCTGTTGAAGAAACCGTGAATGCCATACAGTGTGTTGTCTCTCGGGTGTTTGGGTTTGGCATATAGCGGAACGCATTGGCAGATTATTGGGTGGGGCTGGGGGAGACCCGGCTGTCATGCTACGCATTAGTAACAATGACAAAGTTAGTGGAGATGGAAGGTCCTCAAAAATGACTTTCAGCTACTTGGAGTTAAACTTAAAGCGGACCCAAACCAAACATTTTTTTTAATTCAAAATATTTAGTTGCAGCACTCTGACACATACAAATATAAATAAACACTCCTTCAAGCTTATGAGCATTTCAGTGCATGCTTTTCACCCTCCTCTTTGCATAACTCGGGTTATACAGGTGGCAGCCATTAGCAATTCCTCCTTTGCTGGACACCATCTACTCCACCAGTTTGCCGGATTATTTGCTGGCAATATGAAAGGAAGGGAGGGGTTTCTCCAATAAATGTAAAATATTTTATATTTGTCATCATGCAGCTGAAAAAAAGGCTGCTGTTTATTATTATAAGTTAGAAAATAGCTTTTATTTCGGAAATCTTGTATTTTTAGTTTGGGTCCACTTTAAAGCAAGGATTTCCAAGGTGGTGTTTTCTGAAATACTACCAGTGCCACGCACTACACCTGAGTGACAGAGGGACCTTAAGGAGCTGCATTGGGGAGAACTAAACATTTGGAGGAGATTTTAAAGTAGGATCTGGAGGGAGGTGGGAGGGTAAAGTCTCAATATGTAGATGAGATAAGGTAAAAAGACAGTGTGAGCCTAACATTACAGGGAATGGATGGGATGGATAGGGAGTGGGGAAAGTATAAAGAGTAAGGAGGTAGTTCAAACTTCATGTACTCCAAGATGGCGCTGCACTAGGCAGCCACGGCACACAGGGCTCCGGCCCTTTTTCATTTTTTACCTTTAATTTAACTAAATTTTGCTCCTGGGTCGCAGACTTTGATTGTCGGTCTGCATGTGGCCAGTCCTCGCTGTTCGTGCCGCTGCTCTCAGCGGACACGGAGGAGATCGCGGCGCGTCCTGATCGGCTGGGAGCTGCCCAGCACCTGGCTCCGTGCTGCGTCCACAGAGGGCCTGATGCCGCCAACCCACCAGCCGCTATGTGCGGTCTAGCCGCTCCATTGCTACTGGGCGTGGGGGCATGCATTGTCTGCAGCCTGGGATCGAAGAGGCTGCCCGTCCCAAGCATCCAGGGAGCTAGATCCCCTCCACCACGTGGGCTGCTGTTGCCTAGGAGGCCGGACGCCGGAACGTGGAGCACGCGCGTGCAGAGGCCTGATCTCTGCCGCTACTCCAGCTGCCATGGGAACGTGGCCGCTTCTCCACCGCGACCACAGAGGGCCTGATGCCGCCGTTCGCAGTGCTCTTCTCTACTCCGATGGCAGCCACAGAGGAGGAGATGTCGCTCCTCCAGACGATTCTGCGGCTGCCAGCTCGCCATCATCGGCTACAGGTAGGAGGGGCACTCCATCGGCCAGCCTCCTCCAGGGCTATACAGGCTTGCATGGCTTTTCCGGCATCAGCTGACGCTGCAGCCAACGTGGGCCGGACCTCTGCATTGGGACACCACCGCCGCTGCTACCAGGGAGGGCAGGGAGCCACCTGGGGCACGGGCTGGTCCGCCCCGCACCTCCGTGCAGGCTGCAGATGGGGCTGGGGACAGATCTCTGCGGATGCTCTGATGATGTCTGCAGGGCAGACCACATGTGATCCTCTGTGTCTCCAGGCCTCCCCCCCCCCCCCCCCTCGCTGCCAATGTGGTCACTGCTGCCCAGATGAGCCGAGGTGGCCAGGCCCACCACCATCTGGTCCCTAGTGGACCCGGCCCTCCATCGCTGAACTTGCTGGGATGATCCCCGGCTGCCAGATCCAGCTCCACTGGGCCTACCCAACTGCATGGAACTGTGCGAACGCCTGCTCCACTTTTTGGCCAGCCACTCCAGTTCCCACATGGGTCAGCCAGGTTGCTCCAGCGTCTTGTGCTGGCATCGGAAGGTCCTTCCACACTAAGATTGACGCCGAACCTAGCAGCCGTAGACCCGACACAAGCTAGTCATCAGGGACATTATCCGGCCAGGTGTACACTGCAATCCCAAGGGGTCTCACTCTCACTGCCTTTTTCACCTTCTGTCTTTTTTAGCTTTTCTTCTATTCCTTTCCTCTCCTCTCTCTCTCTCTCTCTCTCTCTCTCTCTCTCTCGGGATCGACTGGGGGACATCTGACTCAAAGTATCGCTGCAGAAGCGTTTTGAGTGCCCAGATGGCAGCGGATTTTCCCCTGGTCCTTTCCCATGGGTCCATCTTTCTACAGGCTCCTCTACCTATGCCTTACACTCTATAATCTATGCCTATATAAGCTCTGAACCTACTGTAGGTATCTATTGTATGTATCGGCAGACACTGTATGTATCTACTGTATATCTAATGTACCTACTGTATGCAAAATTTACTTTGTACCATCACCGACCCTGTTGTGCCAAAATCAATTCCGGGTACAACTCACGTTGTACTTGGCGAAATAAATGCATTCTGATTCTGATTCTGATGTAGCCCGTTAACTGTATCCAAAATTGGAAAATGTGGTGGTAAAAATATAAAGTGCATGGTAACCAATGCCAGGAGCATTGCAAATAAAATGGATGAACTAGAGTTAATTCTGATTGACAAAGACTATGACATTGTGGGAATAACCGAGACATGGATGGATGAAAGCCATGACTGGATAGTGAATTTAGAGGGATACAATGTGTTTAGGAAGGACAGAGTGGGGATAAAGGTGGAGGGGTTTGTCTCTTTGTTAAAAAATGTTTTACAACTGCCATGAAGGATGAGATGGATGAAGATGTGGAGGCCATTTGGGTAAATATTCAGGGTGGAAATGGCTGTTGCCAATTGCTTATTGGGGGATGCTACAGGCCGCCACATATTCATGATGCGTCAGAACTGCAACTACTAAAGAAGATTAAAAAAAGCTGCAAGTAAAAGTGAGGTCATAGTTCTCGGTGACTTCTACTATCCAGACATTGATTGGGATATTTTGGTAAAAGTGGCAGATTTCTGGCAACACTACAGAACAATGACTTGACCAGATAATAGACCAGATAATGTATCAAATTTGCAGGTTCAAGAACATTTGGGGAATAGTGATCACAACATAACGTTTGATCTGGTGACTGATAGGTCACAGAGCAGCAGAACCTCTAAAACTATGACGTTTAGAGAAGCAAAGTTCAGCCAACTCGGGCAGGCACCAAGTTTAGTGGATTGGGATAATATACTACAAGGGAAGGACATTGAAGAAAAATGGTAAATGTTTAAATGTATTCTCAATGACTATTGTAGTAAATATATCCCATACGGAAACAAAATGTCTAGGAATAAAAAAAGGCCTCTATGGATGAATAGAAAGGTTAGAGATAAAATGAAGTGGAAAAAAGAATGCCTATAAGGTCCTAAAACAGGAGGGGACCGAGGCTGCACTAAGCAATTATAAGGAGTGCAATAAAAGTTGTAAAAAATAAATTAGGCTGGCAAAGATTGAAAATGAAAATCAAATCGCTAGGGATATCAAATCTAACCCACAGAAGTTTTACAAGTACATCGACTCTAAAAAAATAAAGGTTGACTGTATAGGACTCCTAAAGGATGAGGGTGGGAACTCAATGGTGGATGACCAAGGTAAGGCAGAGTTATTAAATGCTTTCTTTGCTTCTGTCTTCACAAGGGAAACATCGTTGTTGCAAATTACAGATACGGAAGGGTCTCAAACTTCAAATTTTAATAGTAAATTCTTAACGCAGGAAGGAGTGAAGGCAAGACTAAAGAAAATAAAAATGGATAAGGCACCTGGCCCGGATGACGTACATCCTCAGGTCCTAAGGGAATTAAGTTCAGTTATTGATGTACCCCTTTATGTTATCTTTTTGTGACTCTCTTTAAACTGGCAGAGTCCCAGCAGATTGGCGTACAGCCCACGTTTTCCCATTGTTTGAGAAAAAAAATCAGATCCCGAAAATTGTAGACCTGTAAGCTTAAAGTCAGTGGTGTGCAAACTATTTGAGGGGTTAAGAGATGCTATACAAGTCTTCATGGCAGAGAATAATCTTATTTCTCAGCATCAGCATGGGTTTACTAAGGACAGGTCCTGTTTGACTAACATGCTCAGCTTTTATGAGGTAGTGAACGCTAATATGGATATTGGGAATGCTGTAGATGTCATATACTTGGAGTTTGCAAAGGCCTTCAATAGTGTTCCCCACAACAGTCTGGTGCAAAAGTTGAGGATGCCAGGACTGGGGAAGAGTCTGTGTGCATGGATAGGGAACATGCAAATGGACAGAAAGCAAAGCATTGTGGTCAATGGATCATATTCAAAATGGGAGACTGTTAGCAGTGGGGTCCCACAGGGGTCTGTACTGGGTCCAGTGCTCTTCAATTAATGTATTAATGACTTAGTAAATGAAGTAGAAAGTAATGTTGCTATTTTTGCAGATGATACAAAATGGTGCAGAAAATTGTGCCTATGGTGCCACCATAGGCCGTAATAGAAATGACAGCTATAGCAGTGCACAGTGAGTAACTTCGGCGTTGTCAGAAGACGGAGCTGCAGTTGCTTTAAAACACTGTAATTCGGCTTCCAGCAAAAGTTGGAAGCCAAATTACATCATTCCCCACTATCCACATGGACCTAGAGGGGGAATAGTAATTAACGCCACTGGGAACTTGTGCAGCAGCAGGATAAGCCTTATACTGGTTGTATCCTGCGCCCGATTCATATGAATGCACACAGACATCACCTACAACACGCAGTACGGTCACACAGATGTTGAAGTGACACGGTAACAGTCAGTACACTTTGAACACACAGCAGGCCAGACAGTGACCAGCCAAGGGGTGTTGTCACAAATCTAATTTATTTATTTATTTTGGCCCACAAAGATCACCTAGAATTCACAGTACGGTCACACAGGTGTAAACGTGACATGGTAACAGTACACGCTGATCACACAGCAGGCAGTGACCAGCAAAGGGGTATTGCCACAAATGTCTGCCACACTGTTCTTTTTGGCAAACTGATATCACTGATAAGTCAGTATGGTCGGTGACGCCGGTCCTGCTGTAATGCTGTATGAGGGTAACACAGCATGCGTCGTGTCACAAGTGTCAGACATGAAATTACTTTTGCACAGGGCGGCGGGCTGTAACCGTGACACAGCCACACACTATACTGTATATGGTGGTGTTGTGTTGCTACAACACATCACAAGAAAGCAACTACCAATAATAACTACAGCAGGGTAATGTCTCTGTCAGTCTTTAAAAGGATTTTTGTGGTTAGGAAGAGTCCTCAAATGGACTATTGGGGGGTCCCCTAGTTGAGGAACTGCAAGTAGCAGAGCAGCTAGGAAGCAGATATACAGCACAATATTACAATTCAGCCTCTCTAACACTGTCCCTGTATCAGCAGCAGCATCTCTTCTCCATACACTGACTGCTACACAGCACTATATCACACTACAGCCTCTCTAACACTGTCCCTGTATCAGCAGCAGCTCCTCCCCCTACACTGACTGCTACACAGCATTATATCACACTACAGCCTCTCTAACACTGTCCCTGTATCAGCAGCAGCTCCTCCCCCTACACTGACTGCTACACGGCACTATATCACACTACAGCCTCTCTAACACTGTCCCTGTATCAGCAGCAGCAGTTCTCCCCCCTACACTGACTGCTACAGAGCACTATATCAAAATACAGCCTCTCTAACACTGTCCCTGTATCAGCAGCAGCAGCTCCTCCCCCTACACTGACTGCTACACAGCACTATATCACACTACAGGCTCTCTAACACTGTCCCTGTATCAGCAGCAGCAGCTCCTCTCCCTACACTGACTGCTACACAGCACTATATCACACTACAGCCTCTCTAACACTGTCCCTGTATCAGCAGCAGCAGCTCCTCCCCCTACACTGACTGCTACACAGCACTATATCACAATACAGACTCTCTAACACTGTCCCTGTAGCAGCAGCAGCTCCCCCCCCCCCTACACTGACTGCTACATAGCACTATATCACACTACAGCCTCTCTAACACTGTCCCTCTATCAGTAGCAGCAGCTCCTCCCTCTACACTGACTGCTACACAGCACTATATCACACTACAGCCTCTCTAACACTGTCCCTGTATCAGCAGCAGCAGCTCCTCCCCCTACACTGACTGGTACACAGCACTAAATCACACTACAGCCTCTCTATCACTGTCCCTGTATCAGCAGCAGCTCCTCTCCCTACACTGACTGCTACACAGCACTATATCACACTACAGCCTTTCTAACACTGTCCCTGTGTCAGCAGCAGCTCCTCACCCTACACTGACTGCTACACAGCACTAAATCACACTACAGCCTCTCTAACACTGTCCCTGTATCAGCAGCAGCTCCTCCCCCTACACTGACTGCTACACAGCACTATATCACACTACATCCCCTCTAACACTGTCCCTGTATCAGCAGCAGCAGCTCCTCTCCCTACACTGACTGCTACACAGCACTATATCACACTACAGCCTCTCTAACACTGTCCCTGTATCAGCAGCAGCAGCAGCTCTCCCTACACTGACTAATTCTGAATAAAAATGGCCACCGGGATTGTGCTTTTTATAAGGGGAGGAGTGGCCCGGGTGGGGATCATGTCTGTTTGGCTGTCATGTCCCATTTGACTTCAGGGTGAAGGGGGAAAACTGGCACTATAAAAAAAATTATAGGGCAGACGCAAAATTTTGATGTTTGGCCATCACTAATAATTTATAATATAGTTTATAACAAATAGCATATGACCTATGCAATACAGAAATGCATTCATTTATATGCTGTATATCACATCATCCTGTATGTAAGCCACCACTTTTTTCCTAAATTTTATTGGTTTCAAACCATTTTATCTTTCCCCTTTGCATTGTCACCTCCTCACCAGGAGGGCTCGGGCTCCAGCTTGGGCCACCAGGCCTGTCTCACCAACTATAGCTTTATCAAGAGTGTGACCAAGACCTAGAGGAAGCCCTGGGGAGCCGAGTGCAGACTGATTCCTCCACATGCCTATATGGCTGGTGCCCTAAATAGCAGCCTTATTTTGTGAGTTTTCCTTTCACACTTCACAAATCACCAGCTCAGCATTAATACTCCACAATCTTTGTCTCTGTATATTTTATAAGGTGATGAACATATTATCTCTCAGATGAGGATACAGCGGTAATAAGAATGTGTAAGTGACACCACATTGCTCTACAAACATAACACAGATTTCTTGCTATAAGTACATATTGGTCTGTTGTCACAGGAGTAACACATTGCTTCCATTGTCTCATCAAGCTCTACAACTTGCTGCGTTTCCATGTATGGCCAATGCTTTAGCTGCAGGGATAGTCAATGAGATGCAAATAACTCTGACTTGTATGCAAATGTAATGAAAATTGTATGCAAATAATCACATTTGTCAGAAAATGCATTTGATTGGCCAAATGTCAGGCTACATAGAATTTGCATGCGTACCAAAGTTATTGGCATGTGATTGGCCGCCTGTAATGTGCACAACCTTCTGCAATTCTCTGTCAGGCTGATAACTAGTGATGTTCAGTGACATGCCAATAACTCAGAGAGGGTGCAAATTGTATGCCAATTTAATGCAAATGTGCAATGAAGATAAGGGAATTGGTCGGCACCTGATGCTACTTTGCAGCCTATGGGGGAGAGGGGGTGGTCAGGTGACTTACTGTGCCTCCAGACAACCAGACACCAATCGTAGAACCAATCAGAAGGAAAAGTCCGGGCACCAGATAAGCTGCAGATCACCACTTTATTTCTTCCCCCATCCAAACGTACTGATAAACAAAAAACACAGCGTTTCACGAGACGAACTCGCTTCCTCAGAGACCAGGTGATCTGCAGCTTATCTGGTGTCCAGACTCTTCCTTATGATTGGTTCTACAATTGCTATATGCAAATGTGCAGCTGCTGCACTTGGTTCATTTCTAAACTGCATAAACTTTGCATCAACTTGGAATTCTGAGCAGCTCACTGAACATCCCTAATGATAATTCTTCCTCCCCTCAGAATTCTCTAACAGGAAGTGATGATGTTTCTCTATTTGCAGCGCGGAGTCCCAGCATCAGGAATCTCTCAGGGACTCGTCTCTCTGTATCCATAGACTGTACAACGGATGATGATGTCACTGGACAAGAGTCTCCTGCAGAGATCCTGGTTGCAGATCAAGAGAGATCACACACTAGAGAGAAGCCCTTTTTATGTGCCGAGTGTGGGAAATGTTTTGTTCAAAAATCAGATCTTGTCAGACATGAGAGATCCCACACTGGTGAGAAGCCCTATTCATGTGCCGAGTGTGGGAAATGTTTTGTTAAAAAATCAGATCTTGTTATTCATGAGAGATCCCACACAGATGAGAAGCCCTATTCATGTGCTGAGTGTGAAAAATGTTTTGGATTGAAAGGAAGCCTTGTCAAACATGAGAGATCTCACACAGGTGAGAAGCCCTTTTCATGTGCTGAGTGTGGGAAATGTTTTGGGCATAAAGGACACCTTTTAAGCCATGAGAGATCTCACACAGGTGAGAAGCCCTTTTCATGTGCTGAGTGTGGGAAATGTTTTGGGCATAAAGGACACCTTTTAAGCCATGAGAGATCTCACACAGGTGAGAAGCCCTTTTCATGTGCTGAGTGTGGGAAATGTTTTGGACATAAAGGAAACCTTGTCAAACATGAGAGATCCCATACAGGTGAAAAGCCCTTTTCATGTGCTGAGTGTGGGAAATGTTTTGGACATAAAGGAAACCTTGTCAAACATGAGAGATCCCACACAGGTGAGAAGCCCTTTTCATGTGCTGAGTGTGGGAAATGTTTTGGAGAGAAAGGACATCTTTTAAGCCATGAGAGATCCCACACAGGTGAGAAGCCCTTTTCATGTGCTCAGTGTGGGAAATATTTTGGGCAGAAAGGACACCTTTTAAGCCATGAGAGATCCCACACAGGTGAGAAGCCCTATTCATGTCCTGAGTGTGGGAAATGTTTTGGGCATAAAGGACAACTTTTAAGCCATGAGAGATCTCACACAGGTGAGAAGCCCTTTTCATGTGCTGAGTGTGGGAAATGTTTTGGATTGAAAGGACGCCTTGTCAAACATGAGAGATCTCACACAGGTGAGAAGCCCTTTTCATGTGCTGAGTGTGGGAAATGTTTTGGGTATAAAGGACACCTTTTAAGCCATGAGAGATCTCACACAGGTGAGAAGCCCTTTTCATGTTCTGAGTGTGGGAAATGTTTTGGTCACAAAGGACACCTTTTAAGCCATGAGAGATCTCATACAGGTGAGAAGCCCTTTTCATGTGCTGAGTGTGGGAAATGTTTTGGGCGTAAAGGACAGCTTTTAACCCATGAGAGATCGCATACAGGTGAGAAGCCATTTTCGTGTGCTGAGTGTGGGAAATGTTTTGTAGAGAAAGGAAGTCTTGTCAGACATGAGAGATCTCACACTGGTGAGAAGCCGTATTCATGTGCTGAGTGTGGGAAATGTTTTCGGCGGAAAGGACACCTTTTAAGACATGAGAGATCCCATACCGGTGAGAAGCCATTTTCGTGTGCTGAGTGTGGTAAATGTTTTGTAGAGAAAGGAAGGCTCGTCAAACATGAGAGATCCCACACAGGTGAGAAGCCCTATTCGTGTGCTGAGTGTGGGAAATGTTTTGCACGTAAATCTCTGCTTGTGAGACACGTGTGTTGAATGTGGGAAATGTTTTGACCATAAGTTTTCTTTTCCAGTGTTTCTTTTTACTTCTTGCAAAGCACACATGGCAGCATTTGTACACTGAATCCCGAGGACTCTTTCATGCGGTGCATTGGATTGTTGCTGCTCTTTGACTGTCTATAGTACAGACCAAACGTTTTCTTTATTTTCATGACTATGAACATTGTAGATTCTCACTGAAGGCATCCAAACTATGAAGTAACACATGTGGAAGTATAGTACATAACCCAGAAGTGTGAAAGAACTGAAAATATGTCATATTCTAGGTTCTTCAAAGTAGCCACCTTTTGCTTTGATTACTGCTTTGCACACTCTTGGCATTCTCTTGATGAGCTTCAAGAGGTAGTCACCTGAAATGGTCATCCAACAGTCTTGAAGGAGTTCCCAGAGATGCTTAGCACTTGTTGGCCCTTTAGCCTTCACTCTGCGGTCCAGCTCA
This sequence comes from Hyperolius riggenbachi, assembly GCF_040937935.1. Lineage (NCBI taxonomy): Eukaryota > Metazoa > Chordata > Amphibia > Anura > Hyperoliidae > Hyperolius > Hyperolius riggenbachi. Next base: position 260,977,149 of record NC_090655.1, read on the forward strand.
CCCCAAACCATCTCGATTGGGTTCAGGTCTGGTGGCTGTGGAGGCCAGGTCATCTGGCGCAGCAACCCATCGCTCTCCTTCCTGGTCAAATAGCCCTTACACAGCCTGGAGGTGTGTTTGGAGTCATTGTCCTATTGAAAAATAAATTATGGTTCAACTAAACACAAACTGGATGGAATAGCATGCCGCTGCAAGACGCTGTGGTAGCCATGCTGGTTCAGTATGCCTTCAATTTTGAATAAATCCCCAACAGTGTCACAAGCAAAGCACCCCCACACCATCACACCTCCTCCATGCTTCACAGTGGGAACCAGGCATGTAGAGACCATCCGTTCACCTTTTCTGCGTTGCACAAAGACACGGTGGTTGGAACCAAAAATCTCACATTTTGAGTCATCAGACCAAAGCACAGATCTCCACTGGTCTAATGTCTATTCCTTGTGTTCTTTAGCCCAAACAAGTCTCTTCTGCTTGTTGCCTGTCCTTAGCAGTGGTTTCCTAGCAGATATTCTACCATGAAGGCCTGATTCACACAGTCTCCTCTTAACAGTTGTTCTAGAGATGTGTCTGCTGCTAGAACTCTGTGTGACATTGCTCTGGTCTCTAATCTGAGCTGCTGTTAACCTGCGATTTCTGAGGCTGGTGACTCGGATGAATTTATCCTCCGCAGCAGAGGTGACTCTTGGTCTTCCTTTCCTGGGGCGGTCCACATGTGAGCCAGTTTCTTTGTAGCTAAGACAAAGGGACACCGAGAGCCCAATATAGTGTAGTATGCACTGGACAATGTGGAATGGTAGTAAAGTGAGGTAAATATACTCACAAACATGGGTTACCACTAAGGCAACCACTGTGTAGGCAGGTGAGGAGATTAGTCCTGTCCTCACTCAGGATGAAAAAGTAGCTCTCTGTAGTACAGGAAAAGTAGGGCTTAGCACCCCTCCACCAGGGGTGGACTTGATATGTAGATAACAGAACAGAGGCGCCAGCAGGATATGAACATATATTAAAACTTCCGCTACCTCCATAGCATTTTTAGAACTTTAATATGTTTTTATCCTGCTGGCGCCTCTGTTCCATGATCTACAGTTTCTTTGTAGCGTTTGATGGTTTTTGAGACTGCACTTGGGGACACTTTCAAAGTTTTCAGAATTTTTCGTACTGACTGACCTTCATTTCTTAAAGTAATCATGGCCACTCGTTTTTCTTTACTTAGCTGCTTTTTTCTTACCATAATACAAATTCTAACAGTCTATTTAGTAGGACTATTAGCTGTGTATCCACCTGACTTCTCCACAATGCAACTGATGGTCCCAACCCCATTTATAAGGCAAGAAATCCCACTTATTAAACCTGACAGGGCAAACCTGTGAAGTGAAAACAATTTCAGGTGACTACCTCTTGAAGCTCATCAAGAGAATGCCAAGAGTGTGCAAAGCAGTAATCAAAGCAAAAGGTGGCTACTTTGAAGAACCTAGAATATGACATATTTTCAGTTGTTTCACACTTTGTGGTTATGTACTATAATTCCACATGTGTTAATTCATAGTTTGGATGCCTTCAGTGAGAATCTACAATGTTCATAGTCATGAAAATAAAGAAAACTCTTTGAATGAGACGGTGTGTCCAAACTTTTGGTCTGTACTGTATATCAAACTCTTTTGACTCCTCGTCAGGCATTTACAGGTTGTGGCATTGGCTGGTTGAACGCTGTGCTACCACATATTGTGCGTTTGTTGAGAGTTTACTTGGTGTTTAATAGGTATCTTGACAGAAAGCCAAAGTAACCTGGAACCTTTCTTCTACTGTGCGGAGAGTATGGAGAGTGCTGGAGTGTGTGCTGCTCCCCCCAGGCCCCTGTAAGCCCCAATGCAAAACAAATTAACAGACGGCACTAACTGGGATGGAAGCTGTGGCTTCCCTGGAAAGTACAACATCAGTACAATACAATGGGCTCGATTCACAAAGCGGTGCTATCCCAGTTAGAGACTTTAGGCATGATAACCATTTCACCACGCTGGTGAAAAGCCAGTTTAGGTGTGATAAGTTTAGGCGTGATAAGTTTAGGCATGATAAGTTTAGATAAGTGTAGATAGCGCACAAAGTCCCGCACGCAAAGCAGGGCCATTAAACTCTATGCGAAGTGCACCAGACTTTGCTAGCGCAAAACTTTTGATCAGCTGTGCACTGCGGTGCTAACCCAGTTGGTGCTTAAACTTATCACGCCTAAACTTATCACGCCTAAACTTATCACGCCTAAACTTATCACGCCTAAACTTATCACGCCTAAACTTATCACGCCTAAACTTATCACACCTAAACTTATCACACCTAAACTTATCATGCCTAAACTGAGTTTAGGCATGATAAAGGGCTTTTCACCAGCGTGCTAACTGTTAGCACCGCTTTGTGAATCAGGCCCAATATGTGCAAAAATATTTTGCATGAAACCAGGGAACTAAACACTCAGCAGTTTCATACTCCTGTGAGGCGTTATGTGATGTCATCTATAGAAACGGTGCATTTGCCTTTGAAGGCACAAACATGTGAAAATACTCTCTTAAAATGTATCATAAAGCAAGGAAATTAGTAGGAGAGGAGGGTTCTAACTGTTTGGTGAGTTCCCCACTATGGTGCAATCCGAATTTGTCAGAATTTGCTTCCCTTAGTGAAGGGGGATTCCGGATCCGGAGGGGGGTAAATATATTCACCACTTGTACCATAATAATCATTGTAAATCGTGGTCTCAAATGGTAGTGGAATTTCACCTTCCTCGGCATTCCCGATTCAGGTACTGTCACCTCAGGCATGCAGCCCAATGTGGGGGTGTGACTGCTGACCTGGTCCCGGAAAGCTGGCTGCTACATAAGGAAAGCCTTATATCCAGGTTCTGCTCCAGTCTTGCTGACTATGAATATGCTCATAGACTAGCTAAGACTGGGGCATTATGGGAGGGATGGGGAGAGATTTCTGGGGTGGAATGGACTGACTATGAGGACACATATATGAAGATGGTAATTTGCTCTCGAGATAAGTTGGTTCAACTGCACTGGTTTCACCAGATATACTTTACTCCTGTTACAATATCCAAATTCTCAAAGAGGGGTGTGAGTGATGTTTGTTGGAGGTGTGGTCACAGCTCAGGTTCTTTTAAGCATATGACTTGGGACTGCAGCTCATCCAAGCATCTTCCAAGAGTCTTCCTGTTGTGTCCTCTTATAAGTCTTGTCTGTTGGGATTTAAAGAGGACTGGTCCTTAAAAAAGAGAAAAAAAATTGGTTAGACTGTTGTTCTTTTATGACAAAATTTCCATTGCTCTAGAGTAGAAAAAACTTCTGAACCCCGTCACACTTTATGGATGCACTTAGTTAATACTTCTCTTCCAATGAATATATAAAGTCAGCGCAGGTCTATAGTAATGCAGCTTTCGTCATTTTCTGGTATACAGGATCTTCAAACAAAAAGGTAAAGAAGCAAGGCTTACCAGATTCCAACAACCCACATTATAAGGTTGTAAACGAGTTTGATAGATGGTCCGCAGAACTTTCAAATGGTGTCGTTTCACCAGCGATGTTGCACACCACAGATTCCTCCGGAATATATTAGATATCCTGAGGTCCCAGAGACTCGCCAAAAAGGAGTCCAGTAGGATAGTGACATGAAAGAGATGTACGGCACATCTAAGTGTAAACCGTCTTTATTACATAACAAGTAAAACAATTTAAAAGCAAGGATAAAAGAAACTCACATACGGGGCCCGTGCACTGGGAACCCCGAAAAAGTAGCGCGCATAAAATGGTCAATAGAAGACCTCAAATAAAATGGTGCCGCCTGTCGCCTTCCCGACCGGTTTCGCAATCTTGCGTCATCAGGGGAGAAAGGCGACCCGGAGGCCAGCACCAACTTTATAACATTTTTGAATTAAAAAGTGGGAGTGGTTAGACTCCACCTTATTCAGACTACACTAGTCAAAGGCAGAAAGCATCAAACACAAAATAAAAAATTGTGACAAATTGCATTGTGTCAGAGGGATAGTAGCAAAAGATCTCACAGATAGTGTGAATAAGAAAAAGTGAATGCAATATTACCTGCATATCCAATTCGTAGTAGGCTAGTTAGGGCTAAATTAAAAGCTAGATTGATTACTCTGCCCTAGGGCATGTCATTCCTATGAAAAACTTTTCTCTAGCTGAAAAGCAGGCACTTCCTGTACCAGAAGTAGTCACTGGAACTCAGGAAGTAGCCTTGCACTCCACCAGGGTCAAGTGGAGCACAAGTTCTTCCTGTGGGGAAAAAAAAAAAAATGCAATGACACATACGATCATAAAAGCGTAAACAATGAAGCACATAGCAGTGCAGTGTGGCTATAAATATGCATGAAGTGTATTTAGGTGTGCCATTAAAAGCACGTCTAATGTACTATACTAAGAAGGTGCATAAATCTGTATGCATAGTAGAAACAATTAAATGATAGAACAGCCTCCATGGGAGCTCCGAGGGCCTTAAGTAGTGAAAGTGAATAACATCTATAGTGATCATGCAAGACAGATCCCATAGGTATCCGATAGATGGAAATTATGCAAAGTTATGCAAATGTATGTACACAGCAGTGTAATGCGCTTATGATTACTAAAAAAAAAAAAAGTGGAGATTGCTTAAGTAAAGAGCACATCTAAAGTGAAAGCGATCTCTACTACAGTGTAGAACACGCATGCGGCGACGCATAGGACATCAAAAGACGCACATAGGGACAAAAAAACCACTGCGAGCATCTAAACCGACATATGGAACAATAAACAAAAATAATTGGTCTTATGCTGCAATAAAGTCGCATTAAGTAAAAAAAAAAAAAAAAAAAAATATGCAATACGTATGCAATGACGCATACGGTCACAAAAGCGTCAACAATGAAGCACATAGCAGTGCAGTGCAGCTAAAAATATGCATGTAGTGTACTTAGGTGTGCCATGAAAAGCACGTCTAATATACTATACTAAGAAGGTGCATAAATCTGTATGTATAGTGAAAACAATGAAATGATAGAACAGCCTCCGTGGGAGCTCCGGGGACCTCAAGTGATGAAAGTGAGGAGCATCCATACTGATCATGCAAGACAGATCCCATAGGTATCCGATAAATGGAAATTATGCAGAATTATGCAAATTCATGTACACAGCTGTGTAATGCGGCTATGATTACGCATAAAAAACTCCATGCACCGATAACAGAGGACAACAGACAGCACTCTATGAGATAGAGAACAACAAAGGGAAAAAGAGGAACCACAACCTCCCAATATATCCTATCCAAATTAAGAAGGTATATGAATTTGTATGCTTAGTGAAAAAAACAGTGACAGAATAGAACAGCCTCAAACAGAGCTCCGAGGGCATCTAGTGGTGAAATGAGAAACAATCAGTGATCATGCAAGACAGGCCCCAAAGGAAACAGATAGTGAAATTTATGCAAAAAATTAAAAATTATTATTAAAAAATATTAAAAATACAGTCAAATTGACCAGTATATGCGGGCCTTACAAAAAAGTTTGCAAATGTATGGAAAATAAAGAATATGATAAAGCATTAAGAGTTATTGATAAAACAGTTTACATCCAGTTCAATATTCAAACCAGCTGGAGTGAGGGTATTCAGTCTAAAGATCCATTCAGTTTCTAATCTCGATATATCTCTTTCCAAATTTTGTCCCCTCCAGCATCTTTTAGTACCATCGATAACACAAAACTTCAAGCCTGAAGGGTCCCTGTCGTGATGGAGGGCAAAATGTTTTGAGACCGAATGGTCCTTAAACCCTTTACGTATAAGGTAGACATGTTCTCCCAATCTTTCTTTGAAGGTTCTAGTGGTTCTACCTACATATCTCAGTCCACAAGGACATTCTAAAAGATAAACTATATGTGTGCTTTCGCATGTGAAAAGACGTCTAATCTGCAGTGTGGGACTTCGGTGATCATTCCCAGCAAAGGAAGTAATTTTTCTGGGCATATTGATGCAAGCCTTACAACCTTTGCATTTCTTGCATCGAAAAAAACCTTTTAGGGGTAATAAATGGGCAGAGGCAGTTTTAGGTGGATCTATATGGCTATGTACAAGACGATCTCTAAGATTAGGCGCTCTCCTGAAGATAATTCCTGGATTGTCCGCAAGCATAGGACCAATCACTGGATCACTCCTCAGGAGATGCCAATTCTTGTACAAAACTTTTTTTATGTCTTTGTGTTGGATATTATATTGAGTGAGAAAGTTAATGCCATTCTGTTTAGTAGTATCCACTGTTCTATTCCTCTTGGTGAAAGACCGGGCCTCCTGACCAATCTCATCCCTCACAGGTACAAGGTCTGAGGCCGGGTAGCCTTTATCTTTAAATCTAGAGATAAGAAGGTCACTTTGGATAATATAATCAGTTTGGGAGGAGCAATTCCTACGCACACGGTGGAATTGACTCCTAGGTACCCCCTTAAGCCATGGACGATAGTGACAGCTAGTAGTAGGAATAAAGCTGTAGTAAATTGATTGTTGTCAAAAGAAATCACTAAATCCAAAAAATTAATCTCTGAGGAGCTACAGACACAGTTAAAGACCAAATTATCCGTGTTATTATTAATATGTTGAATAAAGGGTTGTAAAGAATTTAAATCCCCCTTCCAGATGACCACCACATCATCTATGTATCTCTTGTATAACAGTAATTGAGGAAAAAGATCAGTTTTAATGATGATCTCCTTCCAGCAGGCAAGAAAAAGATGCGCAAGGCTGGAGGCGTACTTCGCGCCCATCGCAACGCCGACTTTCTGTAGATAGTACTGGCCATCAAACCAGAAATAATTCCTGGTCATAGAGAAATGAAGGCACTCGATCAAAAAAAATCGATTTGTGCACGATTGAGCGTCTGGCTATTTTCCAAACAACGGCGAACCGCATGCGCTCCCGCTTCCTGCTGGATAACTGTATACAGAGAGGAGATGTCTGCGGCCATCAAGACACAGGGATCTGTACAAATCAAGGAATCCAATAACTCAATCAGATGTCCAGATGTAAAGTGCACAAAGATCCCCTCCACCCTCCGGGTAGACCCATAGTGAGTGGTATTAATTCCATTACCTCACGTTTAGGGGAATTTGTAGATACATTTCTACAACCTCTCGTTCCCCTTATTCCTTCTTATCTAAGAGATTCTGGACATCTGATTGAGTTATTGGATTCCTTGATTTGTACAGATCCCTGTGTCTTGATGGCCGCAGACATCTCCTCCCTGTATACAGTTATCCAGCAGGAAGCGGGAGCGCATGCGGTTCGCCGTTGTTTGGAAAATAGCCAGATGCTCAATCGTGCACAAATCGATTTTTTGATCGGGTGCCTTAATTTCTCTATGACCAGGAATTATTTCTGGTTTGATGGTCAGTACTATCTACAGAAAATCGGCGTTGCGATGGGCGCGAAGTATGCCCCCAGCCTTGCGAATCTTTTTCTTGCCTGCTGGGAGGAGATCTTCATTAAAACTGATCTTTTTCCTCAATTACTGTTATACAAGAGATACATAGATGATGTGGTGGTCATCTGGAAGGGGGATTTAAATTCTTTACAACCCTTTATTCAACATATTAATAATAACATGGATAATTTGGTCTTTAACTGTGTCTGTAGCTCCTCAGAGATACATTTTTTGGATTTAGTGATTTCTCTTGACAACAATCAATTTTCTACAAAAACTTTCTTTAAAGAGACTGACAGAAATAGCTTTATTCCTACTACTAGCTGTCACTATCGTCCATGGCTTAAGGGGGTACCTAGGAGTCAATTCCACCGTGTGCGTAGGAATTGCTCCTCCCAAACTGATTATATTATCCAAAGTGACATTCTCATTTCTAGATTTAAAGATAAAGGCTACCCGGCCTCAGACCTTGTACCTGTGAGGGATGAGATTGGTCAGGAGGCCCGGTCTTTCACCAAGAGGAATAGAACAGTGGATACTACTAAACAGAATGGCATTAACTTTCTCACTCAATATAATATCCAACACAAAGACATAAAAAAAGTTTTGTACAAGAATTGGCATCTCCTGAGGAGTGATCCAGTGATTGGTCCTATGCTTGCGGACAATCCAGGAATTATCTTCAGGAGAGCGCCTAATCTTAGAGATCGTCTTGTACATAGCCATATAGATCCACCTAAAACTGCCTCTGCCCATTTATTACCCCTAAAAGGTTTTTTTCGATGCAAGAAATGCAAAGGTTGTAAGGCTTGCATCAATATGCCCAGAAAAATTACTTCCTTTGCTGGGAATGATCACCGAAGTCCCACACTGCAGATTAGACGTCTTTTCACATGCGAAAGCACACATATAGTTTATCTTTTAGAATGTCCTTGTGGACTGAGATATGTAGGTAGAACCACTAGAACCTTCAAAGAAAGATTGGGAGAACATGTCTACCTTATACGTAAAGGGTTTAAGGACCATTCGGTCTCAAAACATTTTGCCCTCTATCACGACAGGGACCCTTCAGGCTTGAAGTTTTGTGTTATCGATGGTACTAAAAGATGCTGGAGGGGACAAAATTTGAAAAGAGATATATCGAGATTAGAAACTGAATGGATCTTTAGACTGAATACCCTCACTCCAGCTGGTTTGAATATTGAACTGGATGTAAACTGTTTTATCAATAACTCTTAATGCTTTATCATATTCTTTATTTTCCATACATTTGCAAACTTTTTTGTAAGGCCCGCATATACTGGTCAATTTGACTGTATTTTTAATATTTTTTAATAATAATTTTTTGCATAAATTTCACTATCTGTTTCCTTTGGGGCCTGTCTTGCATGATCACTGATTGTTTCTCATTTCACCACTAGATGCCCTCGGAGCTCTGTTTGAGGCTGTTCTATTCTGTCACTGGTTTTTTCACTAAGCATACAAATTCATATACCTTCTTAATTTGGATAGGATATATTGGGAGGTTGTGGTCCCTCTTTTTCCCTTTGTTGTTCTCTATCTCATAGAGTGCTGTCTGTTGTCCTCTGTTATCGGTGCATGGAGTTTTTTATGCGTAATCATAGCCGCATTACACGGCTGTGTACATGAATTTGCATAATTCTGCATAATTTCCATTTATCGGATACCTATGGGATCTGTCTTGCATGATCAGTATGGATGCTCCTCACTTTCATCACTTGAGGTCCCCAGAGCTCCCACGGAGGCTGTTCTATCATTTCATTGTTTTCACTATACATACAGATTTATGCACCTTCTTAGTATAGTATATTAGACGTGCTTTTCATGGCACACCTAAGTACACTACATGCATATTTTTAGCTGCACTGCACTGCTATGTGCTTCATTGTTGACGCTTTTGTGACCGTATGCGTCATTGCATACGTATTGCACGTTTTTTTTTTTTTTTTTTTTCTACTTAATGCGACTTTATTGCAGCATAAGACCAATTATTTTTGTTTATTGTTCCATATGTCGGTTTAGATGCTTGCAGTGTTTTTTTGTCCCTATGTGCGTCTTTTGATGTCCTATGCGTCGCCGCATGCGTGTTCTACACTGTAGTAGAGATCGCTTTCACTTTAGATGTGCTCTTTACTTAAGCAATCTCCACTTCTTTTTTTTTTTTTTTTTTTTTAGTAATCATAAGCGCATTACACTGCTGTGTACATACATTTGCATAACTTTGCATAATTTCCATCTATCGGATACCTATGGGATCTGTCTTGCATGATCACTATAGATGTTATTCACTTTCACTACTTAACCACTTAAGGACCACGTGGATTTTTAATGATCCGTGCTGCGCGGGCTCTCCAGCCCGCAGCACCGATCAGGTAAAAGGCAGGGCGATCAGACTTCCCCTCCTTTTTTCCCCACTAGGGGGATGTCCTGCTGGGGGGGTCTGATCGCCGCCGGCTGCCTGTGATTTGCGGGGGGGGGGGGGGTTCCTCAAAGCCCCCCTCCGCAGCGATATTGTGCGCTCCCTCCCCTTACCTCCCTCTCTCTTCCCCTGTGTGAGGCGCAGGACGGATATCCGTCCTGCACCGGATAGGATAGGCTTCAGCCTATCAAATGACGGCGATCCCCGGCCAATCAGAGGCCGGGGATCGCCGATCTCTGTCACGGCGCTGCTGCGTAGCAGCGCCGTATTGATGTAAACAGCGGGGATTTATTCCCCGCATGTTTACATTACGTGTGCGAGCCGCGATCGGCGGCTCGCACGCTGTTCACGGAGACAGCCTCCGTGGACTAGCATGGAAAGCCACTAACGACCCGCCGACGCCTATCGGCGTTAGGCGGTGGTTAAGGCCCTCGGAGCTCCCATGGAGGCTGTTCTATCATTTAATTGTTTCTACTATGCATACAGATTTATGCACCTTCTTAGTATAGTACATTAGACGTGCTTTTAATGGCACACCTAAATAAACTTCATGCATATTTATAGCCGCACTGCTATGTGCTTCATTGTTTACGCTTTTATGATCGTATGTGTCATTGCATACGCATTTTTTTTTTTCCCACAGGAAGAACTTGTGCTCCACTTGACCCTGGTGGAGTGCAAGGCTACTTCCTGAGTTCCAGTGACTACTTCTGGTACAGGAAGTGCCTGTCTTTCAGCTAGAAAGAAGTCTTTGCATAGGAATGACATGCCCTAGGGCAGAGTAATCAATCTAGCTTTTAATTTAGCCCTAACTAGCCTACTACGAATTGGATATGCAGGTAATATTGCATTCACTTTTTCTTATTCACACTATCTGTGAGATCTTTTGCTACTATCCCTCTGACACAATGCAATTTGTCACAATTTTTTATTTTGTGTTTGATGCTTTCTGCCTTTGACTAGTGTAGTCTAAATAAGGTGGAGTCTAACCACTCCCACTTTTTAATTCAAAAATGTTATAAAGTTGGTGCTGGCCGCCTGGTCGCCTTTCTCCCCTGATGACGCAAGATTGCGAAACCGGTCGGGAAGGCGACAGGCGGCACCATTTTATTTGAGGTCTTCTATTGACCATTTTATGCGCGCTACTTTTTCGGGGTTCCCAGTGCACGGGCCCCGTATTTTAGTTTCTTTTATCCTTGCTTTTAAATTGTTTTACTTGTTATGTAATAAAGACGGTTTACACTTAGATGTGCCGTACATCTCTTTCATGTCACTATCCTACTGGACTCCTTTTTGGCGAGTCTCTGCGACCTCAGGATATCTAATATATTCCGGAGGAATCTGTGGTGTGCAACATCGCTGGTGAAACGACACCATTTGAAAGTTCTGCAGACCATCTATCAAACTCGTTTACAACCTTATAATGTGGGTTGTTGGAATCTGGTAAGCCTTGCTTCTTTACATTTTTGTTCGAAGATCCTGTATACCAGAAAATGACGAAAGCTGTATTACTATAGACCTGCGCTGACTTTATATATTCATTGCTTGTGTGGACTTTTGGACATTGTCCTTCTCGGCTGCGGTCGCCTTCTGCCTTGGCGCTGACACTTGTTGTTTAATACTTCTCTTCCGTTATATAAACTGACCTGGTTGGTAAGAGGGGCGGGCTCCTCATTGGATAAGGTCTGGAAGCCCTGGTTGCAATGTACTGGTTCAGCCATTAATAATCTAGATGCATCTCCCAGCATTGTGGACTCCCTCTGATAGATACCTCTGTGATGCTTTGTGCAGCCCTGGTCTGGGATTTCATACTGGTCCATAGATTTTATGTGTGTGACTTGGTCAGCTTATGATGCAATCCTGTATGTTCTTCATGCTACTGAATGCCTATATGTCTATTTACTTGCTTTTGTATAATCTTTTATATCTCTGCGATATAGCCTGATATAACCTAAATATGTCTTGTACTGTCAATGGGTTGTTTTGTGTTGCTGTTGTGCATTTTGATAAACAATAAAAAGATTAAAAAAAAAAATCAACCGTTTTGGTCAATGATGAATCCAAACATTTTGGCAATAACAGAGTACCCACAAAATGCACTCATTGGTACAGATAACAAAAAACATAAATCACCATAACTGGAGAATACTTGGAAACAAAGGCCAGGGATTAAGGATCAGTGATTTATTTTTCAGAACAACTTGCTGTAGCTTGGTTATGATACATTTGCCACACATTTTTTTAGCAATTCATTTGCTAACACAAATATATAGTCGTCTTGGAGACATAAATAAGGCTTTCCTCCTGGAGGTATAAATACTGGTTTCATCCTGTCTGGTTTTGAGGTACATTGTTGTGAAACAGGACTGCTTCAATTACAGCACCCAATACTTTGTTAAATAAATTAATATATTACAAACACAATCATTACCTACAAAAGTGCAAACTTGCAGGCCAATAAAATGTATAGCATAGAGGTAGAGACATTGGTGCAATCAGGGCAGTTTCTAGCCTTTTTTCACCCCCGGCAATACATTTTGTCATTTCTTAAAGAAGAAAAAACATTGAACACATTCCATATGATATAAACCATGTGCCATGTAATACATGCTGCCACTATGCAACTCAAATAATAACCGTAGGCATTATGTCACCCACACTAGAAGTTCCAACATAATTTCCCCACAGAACAATTTCAGGTATCATGTCCTTGCCATTACAAAATCAAATTATCAAGCAAGACAGTCTTCATTTCAGAATACTTTTTGCGCTCATGCTGTGGTTAGCGGGATCAGCTTCACTCCAGCTGCTAATGTCATGGCAGCCAGAGGGACACTGATTATGCTAAACAGCATGAGCACATAGAGCGTGAGAGTAGGTCACATGACACGGAACTCGGCATTGATGTGGCTTCTACCACGGCTCGTAGCATGGGGGGTATAGCAAGAGGTGGGAGCAGAAGCAAGGAAAAATAAGCATGGTGAAGGCTTCCCCTGTGGCTCACTCTGCTATGGAAATGCACATAATGGGGGTACAGAGAGAAGTCTGTTGGCAGAAAAGCACAGACTGCTATTACTCTACTGTGGTTATTATACAGAAGACCCCTTTTCCCTCATCCTGGCACACCTTGCATAAAAGATGCTGGGGAAGGGGGATGCGGGAGGCAGAAACATTTCACATGGATTAGGCCTGAATGATAAATCGAAATTAAACCGAAATCGAAATCACCAAGGTCACAGTTTCAGAATAGTCAAAGCAGCAATTTCTGTGATTACGTCATTTTCGCATGGGGGAAGTTTGAAGAAGCGGCTTCAAACTTACCCCCAGTCCTGACGCGTGATGCCTGCAGCATCGGCAGTGTTGGACATACCTTCCACATGAGTCCAACACTGTCCATCCTCTCTTGCCATCTGCTGACTCATGTACATACTTCCTGGTCCCTGTATGTCACTTGACATACAGGAAGTATGCCATGCATTAGAGCCTGCAGGAGACAAAGTGGATAGACTGGGCATCGCTGGACTCTTGCTGGAAGGTATGTCCAGCACTGCTGCAGCTCGGGGGCACAGAAGAGACAGATGGGGCACAAAGGGGGCAAGATAGAGACCCAGAGGGGACACACAGGGGCACAAAGAGAGACGGTGACAGAGGCACGCAGAGGAGGGGAACAGTACCTGATTTGAAGGAAATCATGAATTGAATCGAAATTGCGATTTCTGACAGAAATCACTCATTTACATTTTTCCTAAAATCGTTCAGGCCTAACATGGATCACTGTTCTTATGGAGGGGAACAGGGACATATATAGTCTGCCTGTTCTGATTTCTTGGTGGGGAGGGGGTGAAATATACTGGCTGCACAGTTACATGGCTTATGAAGGGGGAGTGGATAATTGCTGCACTTTGGGACCAGGAGGGTTACTGGTTGCAACTGGGGACCAAGAAGAGTTATTGCTTGCAATACTTTTTACAGGCAGCCATTAAACCCTCCTGGTCCCCAAGTGAAACCAGTAACTTTACTAGGTAGACTTATACTGGAGTCAATAAATCCCAACTTTAGACAATCAGAGATTGGGGTCAACTTATACAAGAGATCGACTTATGCACAAGGTCCAAGTATATACAGTAGTTATTATAGTTAGCAATATTGGAGTTCTAATTTAAAGGATACCCGAGGTGAGATAGACATGTATGTACAGTGCCTAGCACACAAATAACTATGGAACTGTGTTCCCTTTTTTCTTTCTCTGCCTGAAAGAGTTTAATATCAGGTATGTAAGTGGCTGACTCAGTCCTGACTCAGACAGGAAGTGACTACAGTGTGAACCTCACTGATAAGAAATTCCCCTTTTTATCTCTTTCTTGCTCTCAGAAGCTGTTTTCTGCTAGGAAAGTGTTTAATAGTTGGAATTTCTTATCAGTGAGGGTCACACTGTAGTCACTTCCTGTCTAAGTCAGGACTGAATCAGCCACTTACATACCTGATATTTAACTCAGGCAGAGAAAAAAAGCATAGTTATTTGTGTGATAGGCACTGTACATACACATGTCTATCTTATCATGTCACATGTCACCTCGGGTATCCTTTAAAACAATCCACACAAGAAGGATCCTCTTCCTGAAGCAGCGTCTGTGACTACAGCCCCAATGTCTGTAGCAAGAGCCAATAGTCCATAAGCCAAGGGCTAGATTGGTAAAATACTAGTAGTAGTATGGATTAACCTTTCTAATTGGTCCAATTAGAGATATCTTTTTTTAAGAGTAGCAAAATTAGAGTAAAGCACTTCCAATGCTTCCAAAGTTTAATTCCATCCGGTACATAAAGTTACAGCAAAAGAAAATAAAGGGACGGCCTAACAGCCGTTTCACGGTTCTCCTCGCTTTGTTAGAGGCACATGGATAAACAGAAGAGCTGTTCCCCTGGTTTATATTGCACGGGGATTGGGACCGCCCCTTCTGGGTGTGTGTCATCAGCCACTGTGGCCAATCAGGATCTAGGGCTTTCGCACAATCAGTGTGATGTGTCTGCTGGGCTGGGGTCACATGAGCGGGCCTCTGGGTCAGGTGGCATGTGGTCTTCATAGTAACAAGACACATCGGATCTTTCCTTGGCTGTGGACAATGCGGAAGCAGCCGCTTGCCACTGGTTGCCATGGGGACATTCACACTTGGGGATTAAACCTCCGGGGGAACTAATCTAGCTGCCTCCTGTCCTAGCGATGTCTCATGATCCCCTCGTCTCCGGGGGAGATCAACAGTTTTCAAACCTGTGAACCTAAGGAGGGATTTTTTTTTACCCCGTGTTCATCTGCCATGTGTTGAATTAGCCTGCTTGCTCCTTTTTTGGTCTTATGTAAGTTTACATGCTCTTGAAAACGTGTACAGAGCTGGCGTGTCATCTCTGTATAAAATCGGTCACAGGGACAGAGGATTGCATATACAGTGAACACAGACTGGCAGAAAATCCCTAATTACAAGTTTCACCCCCCAGAGAGACTCTCTTACCTGGTAGGAATTGAGCGCAGTGGTTACATTTGCCACATTTAAAATTACCTGTGGTCTGGAATGTGTTAGCTAATCCGGCTGTCTCTGTGCCCTACACTCACTTTTTACCAGTAGATCCCCAATGTTTTTGGCTCTATGGAAGGTAACCAAGAGTCTGTTAGGAATTCTGACCTTTAACTTGGGAGATTCTTTCAATTTATCTCAGTTTCTACAAATTGAGGTACAGATTGTTTATTGTTTTTCACCATTGGGGAGAATTCCCCCCCCCCCCCCCCCGCCCCCCGCCAGTCTTACTCAATCTTTTCCTCCCCGACTCTCAACTGATTCACATCTGAGGAGGATCTGGCCCTACAGTAGGCTCTATCAACTCTATTAATCAATGGTAGTGGTTACCCCCGGGCCAGGAATCTCAGTCCTAACTCCTGACTCTGTTGTATAATGTCCTCATCTTTGCTGTTGTTCCTTCTAAGGTGTACAGATGGCCCGAACATCAGATTTTGGTTTTGCGAACCGCTGCAAAAGTTCAAGTTCGCGCGAACCACCATAGACTTCAATGGGCAGGTGAATTTTAAAATGTACAGGGACTATTTCTGGCCACAATAAATATGGAAAAGGTGTTTCAAGGGGTCTAACACCTGGAGGGTGTGTTGCGGAGTGGGATATATGCCAAAAGTCCCTCTGAGTAGGGTTACAATCCCTAAAGGGCAGAAATCACATTGCATTGCTAAATTGGAGGCATAAAGTGCTTTAACCACTTGCCGATTGCCCACAGCCGATGGGCGGCGGCAAAGTGGACGCCGAAAGGACCGCAATACGCCGAACGGCGGTGGCTCCTTTCGGCTCCTAGGGGCAGCGATCACGTCACTGGTGGCGCGCGCTGCCCCTGGCAACAGGCTCCGCCCACCCACAACGTCATCCCGCCGGCCGGTAGTAAGCGCCGGCGGGATGTTATCCCGACGATCGCCGCGTACAAAGTGTATAATACACTTTGTAATGTATACAAAGTGTATTATACAGGCTGCCTCCAGCCCTGGTGGTCCCAGTGATCGAGGGACCACCAGGGCAGGCTGCAGCCCTCCATGTCTGCACCAAACACACTGATCTGCCCCCCCCCCTGCCCTCTGATTGCCCACAGCACACCTCAGACCCCCCCCCCCCCCCCCTGTCCACCCCCCAGACCCCTGTTTGCACCCAATCACCCCCCTAATCACCCATCAATCACTCCCTGTCACTATCTGTCAGTGCTATTTTGTTTTATTAGGTCCTGATCTGCCCCCTGGGGACTCCTGATCAACCCCCCCACCGCTTAGATCATCCACAGACCCCCCCCCCCCCCCCGTGTACTGTATACATCTATCCTCCCCTAAAATCACCCAATGGTCACCTGTCAATCACCCATCAATCACCCCCCTGTCACCACCTGTCACTGCCACCTATCAGAGATCAGACCCTAAACTAAGATCAGACCCTAAACACCCGCCCACACCCTCAGACCCACCATCATATCACCACCAAAGTGCATTGTTTACATCTATTCTTCACTCTAATCACCCCCTAATTACCCATCAATCACTCCCTGTCAATATCTGTCAGCGCTATTTTATAGATTAGGCCCCTAACTGCCCTCTGGGGGCTCCTGATCACCCCCCCCTACCCTCAGATCCACCCCAGACCCCCCCCCCCCCCCGTGTACTGTGTACATCTATTCTCCCCTGTCAATCACCCGTCAATCATCCCGTCACCACCTTTCACTGCCACCCCCCTGATCAGACCCTAACCTGCATCTGATCACCACCACACCATCAGATCGCCCGCAGACCCACCGTCATATCACCACCAAAGTGCATTGTTTACATCTGTTCTTCCCTCTAATCACCCCCTAATTACCCATCAATCACTCCCTGTCAATATCTGTCAGCGCTATTTTATAGATTAGGCCCCTAACTGCCCTCTGGGGGCTCCTGATCACCCCCCCCTACCCTCAGATTCACCCCAGCCCCCCCCCCCCCCCCCGTGTACTGTATACATCTATTCTCCCCTGTCAATCACCCGTCAATCATCCCGTCACCACCTTTCACTGCCACCCCCCTGATCAGACCCTAACCTGCATCTGATCACCACCACACCATCAGATCGCCCGCAGACCCACCGTCATATCACCACCAAAGTGCATTGTTTACATCTGTTCTTCCCTCTAATCACCCCCTAATTACCCATCAATCACTCCCTGTCAATATCTGTCAGCGCTATTTTATAGATTAGGCCCCTAACTGCCCTCTGGGGGCTCCTGATCACCCCCCCTACTCTCAGATCCACCCCAGACCCTTCCTGTGTACTGTATAGGTGTATAGGTGTCTTGCGCTCCTAGTCACTAGTGCTCGTTCACAGCAGTTTCCTCTTTAAACTCATGCACTGCGACGCTCCGTAATGGGGTGGCTTGGCAAGACACTAAAAACAAACGGAGCGTTCCATAATGCATTATTCAAAGGGATAATTTATTCAGAAATTCAAAGTTATACTCACAAGTATATGGGTAAAACTCGCATGTCAGCGGGCAGCCAGCCGCTTAACCTCAACAGTGGAGGATGACGCGCTGTGGCCAGCAGCGCGGGTCCCGGTGGCCTGGGTTCCGTCTCGCTGGGAGGTGGGCGTGGCCGATGCTCAACATGCGGATGACGTCATTACGTGTTTCGGCGCACAGCGCCTTCGTCAGATCTGACAGTTGTTTTTTTTTTTTCTCAGATAAGTTTTTTATTGTTTTATATAAACAACACAATACATGTACATGACAATCATATGCAGTACATTTCATAACAGCAACAACAAGATTTATTAGAGTGCGGTTAGGCCGCCAAGACATTCCTATACCACACCTAACCCTCCCCCCCCCCCCCCCCACCCTCCCCTCTCTCGTGGTCTCACTCCACACCCCGCCAATCATTCAAGAGAAGCTAGGTCGTAGCAGTAGCTCACTTGTTCAGGTTGAGTTATAGTCTATTCCTTGCTTTTTAATATATTCCAACCAAGGTATCCAAATATTGTCAAATTTAAGAGGACAATTCCGTTGAATGTAAGTGAGTTTATATAGAGACAGTGATGTATTAACTGTAATAATCCAGTCTGCACCTGTTGGGGGATGTGCCCGGATCCAATGTAGAATTATTGTTTTCCTAGCGAAATAACACAACATATCCCAAAGAAGAACCAATCTTCTGGATGGTGTAACTTCCCCCGAGATTCCCAATAAGTGTGTCTTAGGGTCAAGATCTATATGACGTTCAAATATTTTCTGAAGTACTACATTAGTTTGTTCCCAGAATATATGGATTTCGGGGCACTCCCACACCATATGTATAAAATCAGCAGTATGATATTTACAGCGAGGACATTCCGCAGTTCTACCAGAGTACATCTTAGCCAGTCTAGCAGGTGTGTAATATGTTCTATGAATAAATTTAAGTTGTATAAGTCTATCCTTTATAGAGATTAAGTATTCTCCTGAGGCCTCAAGCAGGTCCCTCCACTCCAGCTCCTCTAAACCAGGCACATCAATTTTCCAGGTTTGATAAAGCCGATCCAGCTTATAGCCAGAACTCTCCTGCAGATTTGCATAAATTGTTGAAAGGGGGGATTCAAGATGTTTTTGGAGAAGAAGGGCTTCGAGAGGGTCTGATTTAAGTGTAATCGTTCTCGGGAACTGGGAATGAGCGGCGTGACGTATTTGGAGGAATCTAAAAAACATTTGACAGTTGTTTTTAGTTTCATACATCTATTCTCCCCTGTCAATCACATGTCAATCACCCGTCAATCATCCCGTCACCACCTTTCACTGCCACCCATCAGATCAGACCCTAACCTGCCTCTTGCTGGCATCTGATCACCCCCACACCCTCAGATCGCCCGCAGACCCACCGTCATATCACCACCAAAGTGCATTGTTTACATATGTTCTTCCCTCTAATCACCCCCTAATTACTCCCTGTCAATATCTGTCAGCGCTATTTTATAGATTAGGTCCCTAACTGCCCTCTAGGGGCTCCTGATCACCCCCCTACCCTCAGATCCACCCCAGACCCCCCCCCCCTGTGTACTGTATACATCTATTCTCCCCCTGTCAATCACCTGTCAATCATCCCATCACCACCTTTCACTGCCACCCATCTGATCAGACCCGAACCTGCCTCACCCCCACACGATCAGATCGCCCGCAGACACACCGTCATATCACCACCAAAGTGCATTATTTACATCTGTTCTTCCCTCTAATCACCCACTTATCACCCATCAATCACCCCCTGTCACCACCTGTCACTGCTACACATCAGATCAGACCCTAATCTGCCCCTTGCGGGCAACCAATCACCCGCCCACACCCTCAGATAGCCCCCCAGACCCCCTCTGATCAACTCGCCAGTGCACTGCTTGCATATATTCCCCCCCTCTAATCACACCTTGAGACACCCATCAATCACCTCCTGTCACCCCCCTAGCACTCCTATCCATCAGATCAGGCCCAAACCTGCCCCATTTTAGAAAGAAGACACCCCAAGGTATTCCGTTAGGTGTATAATGAGTTCATAGAAGATTTTATTTTTTGTCACAAGTTAGTGTAAAATGACCCTTTGTAAAAAAAAAAAATAATAAAAATCAATTTCCGCTAACTTGTGACAAAAATAAAATCTTCCATGAACTCACCATACTCCTAACAGAATACCTTGGGGTGTCTTCTTTCTAAAATGGGGTCACTTGTGGGGTTCTTATACTGTCCTAGCATTTTAGGGGCCCTAAACCGTTAGTAGTCTAGAAACCAAATGCCTCAAAATGACCTGTGAATAGGACGTTGGGCCCCTTAGCGCACCTAAGCTGCAAAAAAGTGTCACACATGTGGTATCGCCGTACTTAGGAGAAGTAGTATAATGTGTTTTGGAGTGTATTTTTACACATACCCATGCTGGGTGGGAGAAATATCTCTGTAAATGACAATTTTTTTTTTTATTTTTTTTTTTACACGCAATTGTCCATTTACAGAGATATTTCTCCCACCCAACATGGGTATGTGTAAAAATACACCCCAATACACATTATACTACTTGTACGGTGATACCACTTGTGTGACACTTTTTTGCAGCCTAGGTGCGCTAAGGGGCCCAACATCCTATTCACAGGTCATTTTGAGGCATTTGCTTTCCAGACTACTCCTCACGCTTTAGGGCCCCTAAAATGCCAGGGCAGTATAGGAACCCCACAAATGACCCCATTTTAGAAAGAAGACACCCCAAGGTATTCCGTTAGGTGTATGGTGAGCTCATAGAAGATTTTATTTTTTGTCACAAGTTAGTGGAAAATGACACTTCACAAGTATGTGAAAAAAACAGTAAAAATCTATTTCCGCTAACTTGTGACAAAAAATAAAATCTTCTATGAACTCACCATACTTCTAACGGAATACCTTTGGGTGTCTTCTTTCTAAAATGGGGTCACTTGTGGGGTTCTAATACTGCCCTGGCATTTTAGGGGCCCTAAAGCGTGAGGAGTAGTCTAGAAACCAAATGCTTCAAAATGACCTGTGAAATCCTAAAGGTACTCATTGGACTTTGGGCCCCTTAGCGCACCTAGGCTACAAAAAAGTGTCACACATGTGGTATCGCCATACTCAGGCGAAGTAGTATAATGTGTTTTGGAGTGTATTTTTACACATACCCATGCTGGGTGGGAGAAATATCTCTGTAAATGACAATTTTTTTTTTTATTTTTTTTTTTACACGCAATTGTCCATTTACAGAGATATTTCTCCCACCCAACATGGGTATGTGTAAAAATACACCCCAATACACATTATACTACTTGTACGGTGATACCACTTGTGTGACACTTTTTTGCAGCCTAGGTGCGCTAAGGGGCCCAACATCCTATTCACAGGTCATTTTGAGGCATTTGCTTTCCAGACTACTCCTCACGCTTTAGGGCCCCTAAAATGCCAGGGCAGTATAGGAACCCCACAAATGACCCCATTTTAGAAAGAAGACACCCCAAGGTATTCCGTTAGGTGTATGGTGAGCTCATAGAAGATTTTATTTTTTGTCACAAGTTAGTGGAAAATGACACTTCACAAGTATGTGAAAAAAACAGTAAAAATCTATTTCCGCTAACTTGTGACAAAAAATAAAATCTTCTATGAACTCACCATACTTCTAACGGAATACCTTTGGGTGTCTTCTTTCTAAAATGGGGTCACTTGTGGGGTTCTAATACTGCCCTGGCATTTTAGGGGCCCTAAAGCGTGAGGAGTAGTCTAGAAACCAAATGCTTCAAAATGACCTGTGAAATCCTAAAGGTACTCATTGGACTTTGGGCCCCTTAGCGCACCTAGGCTACAAAAAAGTGTCACACATGTGGTATCGCCATACTCAGGCGAAGTAGTATAATGTGTTTTGGGGTGTATTATTACACATACCCATGCTGGGTGGGAGAAATATCTCTGTAAATGGACAATTGTGTGTAAAAAAAATCAAATAATTGTAATTTACAGAGATATTTCTCCCACCCAGCATGGGTATATGTAAAAATACACCACAAAACACATTATTCTACTTCTCCTGAGTATGGCGATACCACATGTGCGACACTTTTTTGCAGCCTAGGTGCGCTAAGGGGCCCAAAGTCCAATGAGTACCTTTAGGATTTCACAGGTCATTTTGAAGCATTTGGTTTCGAGACTACTCCTCACGCTTTAGGACCCCTAAAATGCCAGGGCAGTATAGGAACCCCACAAATGACCCCATTTTAGAAAGAAGACACCCCAAGGTATTCTGTTAGGAGTATGGTGAGCTCATAGAAGACTTTATCTTTTGTCTCAAGTAGCGGAAAATGACACTTTGTGAAAAAAAAAACAGTAAAAATCTATTTCCGCTAACTTGTGACAAAAAATAAAATCTTCTATGAACTCAACATACTCCTAACAGAATGCCTTGGGGTGTCTTCTTTCTAAAATGGGGTCATTTGTGGGGTTCCTATACTGCCCTGGCATTTTAGGGGCCCTAAAGCGTGAGGAGTAGTCTAGAAACCAAATGCTTCAAAATGACCTGTGAAATCCTAAAGGTACTCATAGGACGTTGGGCCCCTTAGCGCACCTAGGCTACAAAAAAGTGTTACACATGTGGTATCGCCGTACTCAGGAGTAGTAGTACAATGTGTTTTGGGGTGTATTTTTACACATGCCCATGCTGGGTGGGAGAAATCTCTCTGTAAATGGACAATTGTGTGTAAAAAAAAAAAAATCAAAAAAATCTCATTTACAGAGATATTTCTCCCACCCAGCATGGGTATGTGTAAAAATACACCCCAAAACACATTATACTACTTCTCCTGAGTACGGCAATACCACGTGTGACCCCTTTTTGCAGCCTAGGTGCGCTAAGGGGCCCAACGTCCTATGAGCACCTTTAGGCTTTACAGGGGTGCTTACAATTTAGCTCCCCCCAAAATGCCAGGACAGTAAACACCCCACAAATGACCCCATTTTGGAAAGCAGATACTGCAAGGTATTCAGAGAGGGGCATGGTGAGTCCGTGGCAGATTTTTTTTTTGTCACAAGTTAGCAGAAATGGAAACTTTTTTTTTGTTTTATTTTTGTTTCAACGTTTCATTTTCCGCTAACTTGTGACAAAAAATAAAATCTTCTATGAACTCACCATGCCTCTCAGTGAATACTTTGGGATGTCTTCTTTCCAAAATGGGGTCATTTGGAGGGTATTTATACTATCCTGGAATTTTAGCACCTCATGAAACATGGCAAATGCTCAGAAAAGTCGGAGATGCTTCAAAATGGGAAAATTCACTTTTTGCACTATAGTTTGTAAACGCTATAACTTTTACCCAAACCAATAAATATACACTGAATGTTTTTTTTTTTCTATCAAAGACATGTAGCACAATAAATTTGGAAAAAAAATGTATACAGAAATTTTACTTTATTTGACAAATTTTATCACAGAAAGTTAAAAAAAATCATTCTTTTGACAAAATTCATGTCTTTTTTGATGAATATAATAAAAACTAAAAGTCGCAGCAACAATCAAATAGCACCAAAAGAAAGCTGTATTAGTGACAAGAAAATTCATTTAGATAGTAGGTTGTATGACCAAGCAATAAACCGTGAAAGCTGCAGTGGTCTGAATGGAAAAAAATGCTCTGGTCCTTAAAGAGACACTGGAGTGGAAAAAAAATTATGATATTATGATTTATATGTGTAGCACAGCTAAGAAATAAAACATTAAGATCAGATACATCAGTATAATTGTTTCCAGTACAGGAAGAGTTGAGAAACTCCAGTTGTTATCTCTATGCAAAAAAGGCATTAATCTCTACGACTTTCAAAGTCGTGGAGAGGGCTGTCTTCTGACTTTTATTATCTCAACTGTAAGTTAACAGTTTTCTTTTTATCTGCCAGAGGAGAGGTCATTAGTTCACAGACTGCTCTGAAAGAATCATTTTGAATGCAGAGTGTTGTGTAATCTGCACATATTAGAGAATGATGCAATGTTAGAAAACACACTATATGCCTGAAAATAAAAATATGAGAATATTTTCTTTGCTGCTAATCTTCTAGTAATTATTCATAACACACAACCAATACATTATATCATATATATTTTTTTCGCTTCAGTGTCTCTTTAAGGGGTAGAAAGACTGTGGTCCTCAAGTGGTTAAGAAACATCTTGCATGTGTATACATCGATCACGTAGTGTAAGTAGTGTACTGCTTCACACTTACAGACCAAACTCGCACTGCCACAAACAGCCGCAAAGCGTTGTCATTAGTTGACACTATCTTGTGCTGCGTACAAACACCTGTGCCTGGGAATGTGAAAGCAATCTCTAATCCAACAAAACTGAGATCACGGGTGTAAAACCTGTGATCACGAATTTGGATTCAGCTACCGTCGCCTAAAACCCGCCAACTTTAAGGGTTAATGGCAAAGCCCCCTTAAAGAGACACTGAAGCGAAAAAAAATATGATATAGTGAATTGGTTGTGTACTATGAATAATTACTAGAAGATTAGCAGCAAAGAAAATATTCTCATACTTTTATTTTCAGGTATATAGTGTTTTTTCTAACATTGCATCATTCTATAATATGTGCACATTACACAACACTCAGCATTCAAAATGAGTCTTTCAGAGCAGTCTGTGAAGTAATGACCTTTCCTCTAGCAGAGAAAAAGTAAATAGTCCAGGAACAGTTGAGATAATAAAAGTCAGATAACAGCCCTCTCCACGACTAACTTAGTCGGAGAGCTTAATGGCTTGTTTGCATAGAGATAACAACTGGAGTTTCTCAACTCTTCCTGTACTAGAAACAATTACACTGATGTATCTGATCTTAATGTTTTATTTCTTAGCTGTGCTACACATACAAATCATAATATCATCATTTTTTTTTCGCTTTAGTGTCTCTTTAAATGCCAGAATCCCCAAATTTGCAGGTTATTGTAAGAAGAAAAGTGGGAGCAAGGGACAATTTTTTTTTTCAAAAAGACCTTATACTTTTTGAGAAAATTTGATTTTAAAAGTTCAAAGAAAAAAACGATACATTTAAATGCCGGTCAATGACAGATCGTGGGAAATATTTCCCAGCAGTTAATAGCAAAGGCCCCTTACATCCTAGCAACACCAAATTTGCAGGATATGTTAAAAAGAAAGTGGGAAACAATATTTTAAAAAAATAATAATTTTTTTTTATTTTTGGGGAATGTTCTGAGTGTGGGAAATTTGAAAACAATTGACGTGGGGTCCCCCCTCCTGAGCTTATGTAACCCCTTGTCCCCCATGCAGGCTGGGATAGCCAGAATGCAAAGCCCCGGCCGATTGGGGCCTCGCACCCTGAGCTATACCAGCCCGCATGGTCCATGGTATGGGGGGGGGGGGCTGCGGGGGAGAGGGGCGGCCAAGCCTTCCCCTCTCCCCCCGAGCCCTTGTCCAATCCATGGACAAGGGGCTCTTCCCCACCTCCGGTCCCCCAGGAGGAGGTAGGGGCGACAACTCCGTGGAGGGGTTCACAATGGTATCTGGGAGTCCCCTTTAAGAAGGGGACCCCAGATGCCCACCCCCCTCCCAGCAGAAATGAGTATAACAGTACAAAGTACCCCTTACTCATTTCCACAAAGGGTTAAATGAAATAAAAACACAACCACGAAAAAAGTTCTTTAATAATCTTAATTAAAGCGGTTTAAAATTTTCTACAAAAATGTGTTTTCCTACTTTTTATAACCCATACAATTATCATATTTGCTTTTGTGCACAAATATTATTATTCATTTAATAAACACAAGAGTAATAAAGCGCTCACAAACCACAATACACAAATACAGCAAGACAGGCCCAACAGGGCCAGCAAGGGATAGAACAATACACCAGTAAAAACGAGTGGAGCGCTAGCCTGTTAAGCAGTTCATTAGGTAATAGTAGATAGGGAAAGCGCTCAAAAGTCAAATTCCATAGCTCAATTGAAACAATCTTCAGAGTATCTCACAGAGATCATAATACAGTTCAAATAATAGGAAGTGGCACCCCAGTACCACTCCCCCAAGGTAGAACGACTCACCAGATGAAATGGCCTAATTGGGCACGTCTGCGCTTTAGGGGTATTGGCCACCCCTCAGCCTCTCCGGCAAGCCTCCTCCACTGTATGCTTCCAGATCAGTTGAACCTCCAGGAGAAAAGCACAAAGAGACACTTCACATAGCGTAAAAGGGGGTAATCTTCCCACGTTTATTAAGATTAAAATGTTTAAAAAAGTAACAAAGTTATGAGCAGAGTACTAGCACGGTGTGGGACTGGGGAGTAAGTAACCAAAGCCTGCTATATGGCAAAAAAGTCACATCCCACCCGTACAAAGGTCCGCACAGAAGGAAACCGCCGCTAGATCAAACACCGTGTGGCGTGCGCCGAACAATCACCGCGTCCGATTACGTCAGACGTCGCGCTGTTCCGTAGCTCCGCCCTACGCGTTTCATCGCTATGGCGACTTATCAGGGGCCCCTGATGAGTCGCCATAGCGTCGAAATGCGTAGGGCGGAGCTACGGAGCAGCGCGACGCCTGACGTCATCGGACGCAGTGATTGTTCGGTGTTTGATCTAGCGGCGGTTTCCTTCTGTGCGGACCTTTGTACGGGTGGGATGCGACTTTTTTGCCGTATTTTATCTTAATAAACTTGGGAAGATCTCCCCCTTTTACGCTATGTGAAGCGTCTCTTTGTGCTTTTCTCCTGGAGGTTCAACTGATCTGGAAGCATACAGTGGAGGAGGCTTGCTGGAGAGACTGAGGGGTGGCCAATACCCTTAAAGGTGAGTCGTTCTACCTTGGGGGAGTGGTACTGGGGTGCCACTTCCTATTATATGAACTGTATTATGATCTCTGTGAGATACTGTAACGATCGGTGTCAGCACACAGAGAGAATCTGATTATTGGTGATCTGCAGTATCACCAAGAATACAGATATATACCTGATTATGGATGATCTGCAGAATCACCAATAATACAGATATAGTACTAACCTCTGGACACCTATTTGTGTATCGTGAGTGTTTGTTGCAACAGTATGACTTTGAGTAAACCACCTGAAGAGCAGGTGGTCCCGGGCAGTATGGGCAATGCTGCTCTTGAGGAGTACAGAAACCTTCCAGCGGCCTGAGACTTTCCAAGGGGTGGAGTCAGGCAGAAGGTAGGAAGGACCAGAGAGTGAGTGACACCTGAAGGTGGATGTCGCTAACTGATCTGGAGACTAACTCTTAGTGGGGCGAGATAGCTCTCGAGGTCGGGCAAGCAGAGTCGGCAACACAAGGACAGACAAAGTACAAAGACAGAAAGCTGATTCGGTATCCAAGGCAGGCAGGGTTTGGCAACGGATTATCAGATGTGCGAGGTACCGAATCAAAGAGCAGAGGGATAGTCAGGAAAGCAATAGGTCATAACAGATATCAAACAATGCCTAGTCTTGGGTGTGAGGTCCGTGGTCTCTACACCCTGGAACTAGTCTGAAGTATAACAGAATGATAACACAAGTTCCCTAGTCTTGGGTGTAAGGTCCGTGGTCTCTACACCCTGGAACTAGTCTGAAGTATAACAGAATGATAACACAAGTAATCTGGCTCAGTGTGAATTCCCAGGTCCTCCTGGTTCAAACACACTGTTGGATCTGACTAAGGTCTGAGTGCTTCCACGTAGTGTTCGCAACGGCAGACAACTTGTGAGTGGCCAGCAGTAACTATATATAGAGCAGCGCTCTCTGGCGCCACCCCTAAGTGATAGACCAATGGTTACCAGCACTGAGGTCAGCTGACCAGCCTGGTCAGCTGATCCCCCCCTTGGCCAGCATAAAAGTTCTGCCTCTCAGCGCGCGCGCGCGTATTCCTGAATCTATGTCAACTAACAGACCCAGACGCACGCTGCTGTGTGCAAACCGCCGCGCTGGACGAGGAACCAGCCGCCTCACTGTCAGTACACACGGCGGCTTTTCCGCGTTCTCTCAGATTACTAGACGCACGCTTCCGCGTGCCAACCGCCATGCTGGACGCGGAATTAGCCGCCTTGCTGTCAACACACGCGGCAGGCTTTTCCGCGTTCTCTCACAGATACTCTGAAGATTATTGTCTCAATTGAGTTATGGGATTGGACTTTTGAGCGCTTTTCCTATCTACTATTACCTTATTATTCATTTAGCCATTATAACTTTCCGAAGTTCAGTTAATTTATTTTTAAAGCTGCTGGAGCATTTTATTGATAACTGTAGTAATTCTGTTGTAAATGCAGCCACCAGTGATTTCTGACCTGTGTTTCACCCCATTACTCATCAGCTGAAGTCCTGCACAGCTAGAGAATGTTTACATAAATGTATCAAGTAAAGAATGTGTAGACAAGATAAGCTTAACAGCAGTTCGGATGTGGGTTCTCCCTGCAGAAGAAAGAGTCAGCTCTGTGATTTAACCCTTTGATTAATGGACTCCCTAAGAGTCAATATATTCGATTGAAACGTATCACATCTGACTTTATATTGGAAACAGGCCGAACTCCTGACTCCTGAGGATTTTGTGACAAGAGGCTACAATCAGAGAAGATGTGAGGAACTAGCCAAAGAGGTGGGAGCAATGGATAGAGGAGCACTGAGAACGTATAGTGTACATGCTAATGAGGATGGTAACACTGATGTAAATTTCATTACTACATTTTGCAGGGAGTCCCTGATTCTGCGGGACACTGTCCTGCAGTTTTTGCCGCTGTTGGAGGCGGATCCCCAGCTTGCCCAGATCTGCCGAGTTCCACCCAGATTTGTTTATCGTAAGGGTAAATCTATCAAAGACCAATTGGTAAGGGCCGGTATTGGGAGGTTTAAATTACCCCGCCAACTATTTTTGGGTACCCCTAAGAG
This sequence comes from Hyperolius riggenbachi, assembly GCF_040937935.1. NCBI lineage: Eukaryota > Metazoa > Chordata > Amphibia > Anura > Hyperoliidae > Hyperolius > Hyperolius riggenbachi. The sequence continues at coordinate 261,005,966 of NC_090655.1, forward strand.
AGGCACTTTTCCATGTCTTAATTGCCAACATTGCAACAGTATTATTAGGGGCCCCAATATCCAGAGCATGAGATCAGTAAAGCCCATTCCCATCAGAGACTTTGCCACATGTGACACTAGAGGTGTCGTGTATCTCATCAAGTGCCCGTGCGGTTTGCCTTATGTGGGTCAGACCTCAAGGGACATCAAAACGAAGCTCAACGAACACAAGAGCAATATACGCAATCCTGAATCACTAAAAGAGAAAGGGGAAAAGGATGAGGGAAAAAAGAGGGAATATCCCCTAGCATGACATTTAGCTGAATGTAATCATAATGTGAGCCAGCTTCGGTGGCAGGTACTTGAAGTGGTCCAACATCATGAGGGAAGAGAATTTACAAAGGAGTTGCTTAGGCCTGAGGCTTGGTGGATGGACAGGCTGGGATCGCAGTTCCCCGGCGGCCTCAACGAGGACTTTAGTTTAAGGTGTTTGTCCTTTTGACAGTAAGGGTTAAAATTTTGGAAAAGTGTTGTGCCCGCCCTGCAATTGCTGGGAGGGGTGTGTCTATGTAAGTTTGTCTATATGTAAGCTTCAGTTTGTTCAGATGGTTGAGGACTTGAGAAAGGGCATGTAGCCCAAAACATTGTGCTTTCAGTTTGCTGTACAACCACATAAATATGAAATAAATACAGAAGAGTTCCTCTTTAAGGGTCGAGTCCGGATCTGATTGTTTGTGTACGGACAGGAAAACTGAATGAACATGAGGAGGACTGAGAGGGGGAGGCGATGTCTGCTCCGCCAGTGTTTTTAGCTGTGCTGTTTAGCAGGGTCATGTACAAGAGGATATGAATGAGGTATTAGAGAGATCAGGGTTCAGAGAGGGAGAGTGGAAGAGGGGAGGAAAGTCACAAGGGCAGCCTGATCCTGACTGGAGAGCTTGTTGTAGATTGTATTTGTAGACATCACCCAACTTGTCTGTCCTGTTCACTGAGCATCATTACCATCCACCATATAGCTGACATGCAGTGAAGGGAGAAGAGCTTTCTGTTTGATGCTCAACTCGGGTTCCTTTTAAAATGGACATCCTATTCCAGACAAATTCTCCAGAAATTCTGCCTCTTCCTGGTGTAAGCAACTGTAACTTCCTGTAACTATGGTGACACGTCCATACTATATCTCCAGCAATTAAATGCATCTGTACAATTAAGATTTTGTTCAATGAAGAGAAACATTGCAACACTAAGGGCTCGATTCACAAAGCGGTGATAACCCAGTTAATGGGTATCATTCATAAAGCATTTCCGCATGCGGAAATGCTTAACACCGGTGACTTTCCCGACCACTCAGCATAAGCCCCATTCATAAAGGCTCTTTCCGCATGAAAATGTGACAGAGCGATACATTTCCGCCTTGTGCGGAGTTTTTCTAGATTAATCTAGAAAAAGTAACAAACACATCCATTCATAAAGATTAGAGCAAGCGGTATGCGGAAGGAAAATACCGCTTGCTCGACAGTAGCGATAGGCGGGCGGAATACATATAAATGAATGGGAGGGACCTCCCAAGCAGCATCAGACAGAGGAGCGCACGGAGGGAATCGGGCAGCTTTTAAGTTTCCGCATGTCTTCCGCCACGCTGCCGCCAGCTTCCTCCAGAAAACCTCCGCACTTCTTCCGCAACAGGCAGACTTCTTTATGAATGGCCACCCAGAAGTCTTAATTACCGGTTGCGGAGAAGAACGGTGTTTTCCCGCACTACCGACAGCCTGTTTATGAATGATACCCAAAGACTTTAGGCGTGATGACCATTTTTATCATGCCTAAACTCAGTTTAGGCATGATAAGTTTAGGCATGCTAAGTTTAGATAAGTTTAGATCGCATGCAAAGTCCCGCACGCAAAGCAGCGCCATTAAACTCTATGCAAAGTGCACCAGACTTTGCTAGCGCAAAACTTTTGATCAGCTGTGCACTGCGGTGCTAACCCAGTTGGTGCTTAAACTTATCACGCCTAAAAACTTATCATGCCTAAACTTATCACACCTAAACTTATCATGCCTAAACAGAGTTTAGGCGTGATAAAGGGCTTTTCACCACGGTGCTAACTGTTAGCACCGCTTTGTGAATCAGGCCCTAATAGTATTAAATGGCTGAGTGGAGAGGATTACACAGAGCATGCAGTTAGCATACTCACCACAAGATGGCAATCTCACATCTCCCAGGTGGAACACACAGCCTGGAAATAATGAAACCAAAGAGAGGAAGAGACGTAACAGCAGGAGGAGAAGTTGCAGGAGGTGGAGAGAATGGACGTGGCTGGAAGAGGTAATTGTGTGATTGTTGTATATTGAGCAGAGGTCGGGGTGGACATACTTTGTTACAGAGGAGGTCACAGTACACCTGTCACTATCCTGATCATCCCCCTTGCAGTAACTGCCATACAACTACCCAACCCAGGCTACCCAATATGGGGCACGTCTGGCTCCCTATATGGGGGTGGCTACCTAATGTGGGACACATCTGGCTACCTATATTGGAGGGCTACATAATAATGGATACATCTGGTTACCTATATTGGTAGCTACCTAATATGGGGCACATCTGGCTACCTATATGGGGGTGACTACCAAATATGTGGCAAATCTGGCTACCTATATTGGAGGCCTACATAATATGGGAATGACTGCTTTATTCCCCATCTGGTGATTAGTGATTGAATATCGATCGACTATTTACTGCTATTGTGTTTCCTGTTTATTGATGGCCTGCATACGTATCTGTCTCCCTACATAGTCTGCTGGGCCATGTTCTTCTCCAGTTATGTACTATGTTCCCAAGGAACGCATGGCCAGACTCCCACCTCCATTATACGGAGCCGCCACCTGCGCACCCCCGTCTCCCCCTCACCGCACTTCTGCTGGGAACACCGATCAGATGAGCTCTCTGATGCCAGGGCCCTAAAGAAGATGTGGGGCCACATCTACCTCCTCACTAGAGCCGATACACAGGCAGAGAGCGCCACAGAGGCAGACTTGCAGGGGCTCTCATTAGACTATCCATCCTCTGGCCATCCCATCCATCTTCCTAGCAAATGTCTGATCCCTCCCAGGTAAGCTCAATGAGCTCCTGTCACTCAGCTCCTGGCTCAACAATAACATCCCAGATAACCCACTACATCTCCCAAACATTAGCCTCTTCCAAACCCGATAGAGACGTTATATTATCTGGGAAGGAGAGAGGAGGCGGCATCTGCTTCTACATCAGCTCCGCATGGTGCCCAGCCACTACTATTCTTACTAAATGCTGCTCCTCTGACACAGAGCTTCTCCTCATTAACTTCACACCCACATACTCACCAAGAGAGTTCTCCTCCTTTGTACTCACAGGACTCTACACTCCTCCCCCCTCAAGCTCCCCCCCCCCCCCCCCCGAAACGGATGTCAAGAAAGACCCCTGGCTACTGCCTTATCCAACTAATCCCCACCTACAGGAGGTGCCTTGAGTCCTGCATGGATGCAGAATGCTGAAAGGTGCTAAACTCTGTTCGGCAGGCATTTAAGTGAGACCTGAGGCAAATATTGCGTAGTATGGATAGAAGGGCACCAAAAAAAAATAAAAGTATCTAAAAAGTTTAAAACATGACAGAGGTGCCTGCCACTTCTACTGACCATATCTGCTATTACTCTGTTATTGCCTGATGAAGCGAGATCAAACTTGCAAAACGTGTTGCATTGTTACCTGATGTATGTAAATAACCTTGTTCTATTTGACAAACGCATTGGCAATATTTGTGTCTGCTTGGAGGAGGCACGCCCACCACTGCCTCCTCATGTTTTAAACTTAAAAAAAAAAAACTTTTATCCTTTTGGTGCCTATGTATCCATACTATGCTATATCAAGTTCACCCCTGGTGGAGGGGTGTTACCTCCTTTTTTTCCTCATCTACGGAGAGCGACTTTTTTGAGTGGAGTCAGGTCAAATCTCCCCACCTGCCTATACAGTGGTTGCCTTTGAGGTAACCCTGGTTTGTGAGTATAGCTTATTACTCTTGCTGCAAAATCCCAGAAAACACAGCGCTCTCCTGAAAGCCATTAAAAGCTAAGCTGTTAAACGCCGGCATTCTTGGAAAAAAAACAACAGCGTTTGAACGAGACGCTGAGCAGAAGCCTGTGTGAACCAGCCCTCATACTTCATTTTTACCACCAGTACATACTACACTATATTTGGCTCTTGTCGTCCCTACTCTGTGTTCTGAGGCAAATATTGACACTTACTGCCAAACACGTACCAGGTATGTTGTGGCAGGTAAATGCTTTAACTGCCAGCAATGTACCTGGTACGTTATTGGGAGTTTTGTCCCCCGGAAAGCAGTGGGAAGGGGGCCGACATCATTCCTCCCTCCTTCCACATGCCCCCCTCCCCCCCACCTCCCTGCATGACTGGATTAGCTGTCAGGAGTGCAATCGCTCACCCGATCGCTCCTCCATGTAGCGTGTCCCACGCCGGCAGCCATTCTCTTTCTGTTCCCATAGTAACAACGCGTCATACAGAGATCGGGAGAGGAGAGAGGGGACACCGTGTGGAGCCAGCGATTGGGTGAGTTTATTACACACTGACCGCTGCGCTCCAGCCATGCATGGGGGCCCATGTGGAGAGAGGGTGATGTGAGCCCCCCTCCCCGCAGTGGCCCCTATACCTGCTACCTATACTGGCTGCACCTGTACCTGGCTACCTGGATTGGTGCATCTATTCTTAGCTACGTATACTGGCTGCACCTATATCTGGCAACCTGTATTGGCGGCACCGATACGTGGCTATCTATACTGGCTGCACCTATACCTGGCAACCTGGACTGGGGCATCTATTCTAGGCTACCTATACTGGCTGCACCTATATCTGGCTACCTGGACTGGGGCATCTATTCTAGGCTACCTATACTGGCTGCACCTATACCTGGCTACCCTTAATGGGGCATCTATTCTTGGCTAGCTATACTGGCTGCACCTATATCTGGTTACCTGTACTGGTGCACCTATTCCAGGATGGGAAAAGTGGGATACCAATACATAACCTGAAAGCCACCACAGCAGCATGGCCCTTTTTTACATTTGGGCATCTTCCTTAAAGGAGAACTGTAGTGAGAGGTATATGGAGGCTGCCATATTGATTTCCTTTTAAGCTATACCAGTTGCCTGGCAGCCCTGCTGATCTATTTGGCTGCAGTAGTGTGAATCACACCAGAAACTAGCATGCAGCTAATCTTGTCAGATCTTACAAAAATGTCAAACACCAGATCTGCTGCATGCTTTTTCAGGGTCTAGGGCTAAAAGTATTGGAGGCAGAGGATCTGCAGGATTGCCAGGTAACTGGTATTGCTTAAAAGGAAATCAATATGGTAGCCTCCATATACCTTTCACTACAGTTCTCCTTTAAGGTGGGCAGAAACGATCGTTCAGGCCCACTAATGGAAGGATAGCTGCTATCCAGTTTGATCATATTAATGGAATCGATCTGAAAAAAGGATCAATGCAATTGATTTTACAATTGAATTGGAGAATTAATAGTTTGAAGAATCGTATCATTTATGGCCACCTTAATAAGGATAATTGGATAGGGGTGCAAATTCAGTGCTTGCCACAGGCGCTGTTACCCCTTGATTCGCCACTGCATGTGGGTAGCTTGGAATGAACAACCAATCTTAGTTTCTTTAAGGCATTAAAGAAACGGATAAAAAATTCTTCTGCCAGTTTTCATTCTAGAAAAGCACTTAGGCTGAAGTTTGAACCTTAACCACCTGAGCGGTATGGATGATTTCAGCTCGTCCATACCACCGCAGGGGATCGCATGGCCCCGGGTGGGTTGTTTTAATACAGATTGTTTTAGATCACGTAACTAGCACTTGGCTAGCTACATGTAGCCCCCGATCACCGCCGGCACCCTCTAATCCCCCCTATCACTGCCCTTATACATACCTCCCCCTGGAACCCGCGATGGCGCAGCCTCTCCAGCAGCCTCCAGGCGTCGCTATGGGGAGGATCGGGACTGCGCATGACGTCAGACATTATGTCTGATCATCGCCATAGCGATGACAGAAGCTGTTCCGGGAAGTTGCGGTTCTCGCGGGATCGTGGATAGGTAAATATAGCCAGCAGCGATCGGGGGATCAGAGCGGTGCCGGGGGACTTGGGGCACATGTGTAGCTAGCCTAGTGCTGGTTACACTATAGAAAAGAAGTTTGTAACAAAAATGTCCCTCCCGCGGTCGCATGGCTGCAAAAATTGAACGCCAGGGAGGTTAAAAGACAATTGAAGTGAGAGGGATATGGGGGCTGCCATATTTATTTCCTTTTAAACAATACCAGTTGCCTGGCAGCTCTGCTGATCTATTTGGCTTGTCATACAGCCTACAACCAACTCTCTGCTGTTCAAGGATTGATCTGGATCCATGTGGACCTGTACTGTGCAAAAGTCCATGTGGGCCCCCCAACCCCAAGAGCTGCCATCTGTCGTGGTTGTCTTTTGGGATGGATAACTCCATAGGCCTTGATTCATGAAGTGTTACCGAACGCTTATTGAGCTTTTGGTAATTTAGCACTATCATTTAGCGGAAGTTAGTATTCATACATGACATCAGATGTCAATATTGTGAGTGCGGTATTCTGGCGGTAATTGTGCGGTACATTTTCCGAAACTTGTGTTCAAGAAGCAGGAAAGGGGCGAATCAGGGCGGTAAATTCCGAGTGCAATATCTCCCACACTGCCCTGTTGTTGTTTATGTTTCTGCTGTCGTTGTATCTAAAGGGAACCTGAACTGAGTAAAATTATTTAAACTAAACACATGATGTAGCTGCAAATCAATATTACTTCCTTACCTGGCTGTCAGTTCCTCTCAGAAGCTCACCATTTTCTTCTTACAGTGATCCTTTCCAGTTCTGACAATATTTTGTCAGAACTAAAATATACCAGTTACTGTCAGTTATATATCAGCTGCTGTCAATTACAACTGAATGTAAAAGCTAATGCCCATGTTTCCCTATGGCTCAAGTGGGCAATATTGCAGTTTAAGAGTTGCAAACCAGGAAGCTGTTATGGGGTAATGGCCATTTTTTTTTCAAAATGGTGGACAAAAAATTCCATTGATCACAGAGGACAAACAGGACGCAGGAGAGGAGAAAGATTAAGGAGTAGACTACACAGAAGGTAAGTATGACATGTTTATGTTCATTTTGACTTTTCATTTTCAGTTCAGGTTCTCTGTAAATTGTAACTATTACTTGTTATGGAGCACATATGAACACACCCCTTGTAGCGCCAAAAGCTTTTTAGCCAGCCTCCGTAGCCCACAATGCACCTTCCTTACCCACAATGCACTTGAAAAGTCTTTTATTCAATAAAAGATTGCTAGTGTTGATAATTACCGCATCATTACCGAACACTAGCGATCTTTTAACGAACAACTGCCGACCGACAACTAAAGAAAAAATTGCTGAATACTACTAAGCATTTTGTAAATTTCGCATGCGGTAAATTAACGAAAAAGCTGATTTTTACCGCAAACTGTTTGATGAATCGAGGCCATAGACTTCCCTGGATAGATGAGGTGGATTCTGCCACCAGATGAGGGATACTTTCACAACTTCTTGTCTAAGGATCTGAAGTTCTTTGTTCCAGACTTTGAGTATCCATTTTTGTAGGATCGTGGTGTGTAGTTGTCCCCACTGGAGTGCCAGGAATGTGGAGGTCAATATTCCCAGAACTGCCTTGGCCTTTCCTATTGATATTACCCCTGTATTCTGAAAAGAGAGAAAAGTGTGTAGAATCATCAAAACCTTCCTGGTTGGTAGCAATAGTTTCTGAACTACTGTACAAATATTAAACCCCAAACCTTCCATAAAGGAAGGTCCACTACAACCACCCAAAACCTTCATAATGCAGGAGCGGAGGATGCAGACGTCCAACACCAATGTGTATCCAAAAACTCCACTATGACTAAGGAGCCACGCTGTGCTCCGATACGCGTAACTTTATTGATGCTGCCGTCCATGTCTGCACAATAAAGGTCGGACTTTCATTAACATATGCGGTAGAGTAGAGTTTTTTTTGCTACACATTCCATAGATTGTTGAAGGGAAGATTTGTCCCATTTAATTAACCACCCCAAGGATTGTAGATAGGACAGGGAGCATTGTGCCTGGGCACACACAGGCCACAGAAAATCACCAAATTAGTACATCACCTAGGTAAGCTATTATCTGGCTTAAATTTTTCCTGAGGGTTGTCCAAACTTCTGCCATGATCTTAGTAAATAGCCAAGGAGCAGATGCAAGCCCAAATGGTAAAGCATTACATTGAAAATATCTTACCTCTCCCTGTAGCTGTATTGCAAACCTGCAGAATTGCTGCCATCTGAGATGTAATGGCAGATGCAGGCAGAAGTCTTTCAAATTCAGTGAGGCCAGGAAACAGTCCTGTAAAATACTTAAACTGAGAATGCTGAATGAGGTATGCAAATAAATAGTAAACTGGAAGATGACAGTTAGATGTCAGGTGATCAGCAGGCTGGAGCTCATGCAAGTATATATGAAGTCCAGCCGGTTTCTGAAGATCATGAAGCCAAGTCAGTGATGTTAAATAAGGTGTCACAAAACCCATTCCACAATTTAATCCCTCTGTTAATGTTTTAAAGGGGTTCTGTGGAGGGGGTTAAAAAGACTAAGTCCGACACTCACCTGGGGCTTCTATAGGGCCCCCTGCAGCTGTCATGTCCCACGCCGTCCTCCTCCAATCCTCCATTCCCTGCCGCCGGTCCCGCTCCAATCTAGCGTCTACCTAGACTGCGGCTGTGCGGCCATGGCCGTCATCGGGAGCTTACTGCGCAGACACAGTACAAGAAAACATCCCGGTGACGCGTGCGGGAGCGCGCACTATTCGTCTATTTAGAAGGATATTAGACCGGGACTGGCGGCGGGGAAACGAGGATCGTAGGAGGACGGCGCGGGACATTACAGCTGCAGGGGGCCGATAGAATCCCCAGGTAAGTGTTGGATTTTGTCTTTTGAGCCCTTCCACAGAACCCCTTTAAACATTTTCATACATTTTATATTTCTTATTCTTAAGGGTAACTTCAAAAATGAACCAAGAAACATTTCTAGTACACATTTATGAAACAGTTCAAGACATTAACAGATGGTTTAAATTATAGAATGGGTTTCATGCCACCTTATTTACCATGACTGACTTGGCTTCATGCACAAACCTGCTGGATTTACTGTATACTTGCATGAGCTCACTGTCCAGTAAGTAGTCACCTAATGTCCGTTACCAGCTGTAGCTGCAGTTTGTGTTACCTGTCACTGGTTAGATATATGCTGAAATCGGCAGGCTGGAAGACAAAAGCTACGTGGGACGCCATCACATGACAAGTAAAATATTAAATATATACCTCATTTAATATTTAAAGGGAACCTAAACTGAGAAGGATATGGATTTTTCCTTTTTTTTAAATAACACCAGTTGCCCGACTCTCATGCTGATCCTGTGTCTCTAACACTTTTATCCACAGCCCCTCAACATGTTTGCAGATCAGGTGCTCTGACTGAAGTCAGACTGGATTAGCTGCATGCTTGTTACAGGTGTGTGATTCAGCCACTACTGCATCCAATAAGATCAGCAGGGCTGCCAGGCAACTGGTATTGTTTGAAAGGAAAAAATCCATATTCCTCTCAGTTTAGGTTCCCTTTAAATCTTATGCTAATAGCAACCTGTCTAAAGCTGGAAAGGAGACAAATCTCAAGGAGGGGTGCTGTCCTGAGGGATGTCCTGGGAAAAACTATTTTCACCATAATTGGCTTTTATTTAAAAAAAAATGTATGTACGTACTTTATTGATGGGGTTCACAGAAAACTAATTCCTTTATTTATTTTGCCTTTTTTAAATTCTTTATTTGTTACATTTTTCTACTTCTAATTGGTACTGCTGTAATGTGTATTTATGGCCAGATGTCACTAGGGGGCAGTGTGAGACAATAACAGAGGACTTCTGCTTTCATTTTCTATATTTTCTGCTAGAGAGTGAGATCAAAGTATTCCAGGAATTAACAGCACAACAAATTCTGCCAACTGAGGTGAAAAGCAGCAGAGCACTTATCTCAAACTAGATAACTCTATTGAAGCTGCTAATGAGATAATAGTTGTGCTTTAAATACTGAGCCCATAAGGTCCTCCTGGAGCAGCTACCACCTCCAGCTGGCGCGTCACACGTATGCACACTCTCTGTATTACCTTATCTCTGGATTTCTATTACTTCTTATGCTATAAATCATGCATCTAAATACACCTCTTATCATTTGTGTTTATTACTGCAGTCAGAGGAGTTTTATGTTTATCCCAGCCGTTATGGGAGGCCGGCCTGTATCTCTTCCCTGTGATGGAGGACATTACCCTGATAGCTGCTGCGCATGTGCTGCAGTTGTGGCTTGTGGTAATCACTGATGGACTGCCGCTGTGCATGTGCTGCAGTTGTGGCATGTGGTAATCACTGATGGCCTGCCGCTGTGCATGTGCTGCAGTTGTGGCTTGTGGTAATCACTGATGGACTGCCGCTGTGCATGTGCTGCAGTTGTGGCTTGTGGTAATCAGTGATGGACTGCCGCTGTGCATGTGCTGCAGTTGTGGCTTGTGGTAATCACTGATGGACTGCCACTGTGCATGTGCTGCAGTTGAGGCTTGTAGTAATCACTGATGGACTGCTGCTGTGCATGTGCTGCAGTTGTGGCTTGTGGTAATCACTGATGGACTGCCGCTGTGCATGTGCTGCAGTTGTGGCTTGGGGTAATCACTGATGGACTGCCGCTGCGCATGTGCTGCAGCTGTGGCTTGTGGTAATCACTGATGGGCTGCCGCTGAGCATGTGCTGCAGTTGTGGCTTGTGGTAATCACTGATGGACTGCCGCTATGCTTGTACTGCAGCTGTGGCTTGTGGTAATCACTGATGGGCTGCCGCTGTGCATGTGCTGCAGTTGTGGCTTGTGGCAATCACTGATGGACTGCTGCTGTGCATGTGCTGCAGTTGTGGCTTGTGGTAATCACTGACGGACTGCTGCTGTGCATGTGCTGCAGTTGTGGCTTGTGGTAATCACTGATGGACTGCCACTGTGCATGTGCTGCAGTTGTGGCTTGTGATAATCACTGATGTGCTTCTGCTGTGCATGTGCTGCAGTTGTGGCTTGTGGCAATCACTGATGGACTGCCGCTGTGCATGTGCTGCCGTTGTGGCTTGTGGTAATCACTGATGGACTGCCGCTGTGCATGTGCTGCAGCTGTGGCTTGTGGTAATCACTGATGGACTGCCGCTGTGCATGTGCTGCAGCTGTATCTTGTGGTAATCACTGATGGGCTGCCGCTGTGCATGTGCTGCCGTTGTGGCTTGTGGTAATCACTGATGGACTGCCGCTGTGCATGTGCTGCAGCTGTGGCTTGTGGTAATCACTGATGGCCTGCCGCTGTGCATGTGCTGCGGTTGTGGCTTGTGATAATCACTGATGGACTGCTGCTGTGCATGTGCTGCAGTTGTGGCTTGTGGTAATCACTGATGGACTGCCGCTGTGCATGTGCAGCAGCTGTGGCTTGTGGTAATCACTGATGGACTGTCATTGTGCATGTGCTGCAGTTGTGGCTTGCATCTGTAGGTAAATTCTGTGTGGTAGATCATTTTCAATTTGTTATTTTTGAAGCAGCTCACAAGCTTAAAATTGTCAGCTCCTCTGGTCTGTGGGATATTACCAGCCCCCAGCAAATTGTTACTGTGTGTTCTTTGTTAATTAGTACTAATATATTTCATATATAATTTATTATCCTTTTCAGAACTAAGATCTGAGCTCAGAGAACAAGAGACATATGTGAGGAGTGATCAACAGTCTATGGAGGAGGGATACATGATAAGGGCAATTAAAGAGGAGGAAGAAGAGACATATGTGAGGAGTGATAAGCAGTCTATGGAGGAGGGTGACATGATGGGGACAATTAAAGAGGAAGAGACATATGTGAGGAGTAATCAGCAGTCTATGGAGGAGAGTCATATGATGAGGACAATTAAAGAGGAAGAAGAAGAGACCTATGTGAGAAGTGATCAGCAGTCTATGGAGGAGAGTGACATGATGAGGACAATTAAAGAGGAAGAAGAAGAGACATATGTGAGGAATGATCAGCAGTCTATGGAGGAGGGTGAGATGATAAAGGCCATTAAAGAGGAGGAGGAAAAAGAGACACATGTGAGGAGAGATCAGCAGTCTATAGAGGAAGGTTTAATAATAAGAGTGATCAAAGAAGAAGAAGAAGAAACATATGTGAGGAGTGATCAGCAGTCCATGGAGGAGGGTGACATGATGGGGACAACTATAGATGAGGACCCTCTTCCAGAAAGCAGAACAGGTGAGTTATCAACATTAAATATTGAATATGTTTAGTTGATATGACTGTGTCACTGATCACAGACTGCCCAGATTAGGGGTGTAAATGTTAGATTTTTCTCATCTAAAACTTTCTTTCTTAATTGTGTTTAATGACAGTTTAGTAACAGTCACAGTACAGTCACCCTGATGGCTTTGGAGTGCCCTGTTCTGTTTTGTCACACATAAGGCTTGATTCACAAAGCGGTGCTAACAGTTAGCACCTTGGTGAAAAGCCCCTTATCACTCCTAAACTCAGTTTAGGTGTGATAAGTTTAGGCGTGATAAGTTTATGCACCAACTGAGTTAGCACCGCAGTGCACAGCTGATCAAAAGTTTTGCGCTAACAAAGTCTGGTGCACTTCGCATAGAGTTTAATGGCGCTGCTTTGCACGTGGGACTTTGCGCGCAATCTAAATTTATCTAAATTTATCTAAACTTATCACGCCTCCTAAACTTTTCACGCCTATACTGGCTTTTCATCAGCATGGTGCAATGGTTATCACGACTAAAGTCGCTAACTGGGTTAGCACCGCTTTGTGAATCGAACCCAAAGGGTTACCGGCCAATAATAAGCTGATAATGGTCACTGTACATTACTGTACACAGATTGGTCACAGTAGGGGTGACATAGTGTTACTGGCGTGTAATAAGCTGATAATGGTCACTGTACATTACTGTACACAGATTGGTCACAGTAGGGGTGAGTTAGTATTACTGGCCTGTAATAAGCTGATAATGGGCACTGCACATTACTGTACACAGATTGGTCACAGTAGGGGTGACTTAGTGTTACTGGCCCGTAATAAGCTGATAATGGTCACTGTACATTACTGTACACAGATTGGTCACAGTAGGGGTGACTTAGTGTTACTGGCCTGTAATAAGCTGATAATGGTCACTGTACATTACTGTACACAGATTGGTCACAGTAGGGGTGACTTAGTGTTACCGGCCTGTAATAAACTGATAATGGTCACTGTACATTACTCTACACAGATTGTTCACAGTAGTGGTGACTTAGTGTTACTGGCCTGTAATAAGCTGATAATGGTCACTGTACATTACTGTACACAGATTAGTCACAGTAGGGGTGACAGTGTTACTGGCCTGTAATAAGCTGATAATGGTCTCTGTACATTACTGTACACAGATTGGTCACAGTAGGGGTGACTTAGTGTTACTGGCCTGTAATAAGCTGATAATGGCCACTGTACATGACTGTACACAGATTGGTCACAGTAGGGGTGACTTGGTGTTACCGGCCTGTAATAAACTGATAATAGTCACTATACATTACCGTATGCAGATTGGTGACAGAAGGGGTGGCTTAGGGTTACTGGCCTTGCAGACAAATCATGACAAGTGCTCTCCCTGCCTAAGTCTCTAGAAGGGTGTAAGCTGGGGGGTGGTTGGGTAAGACGCACGGCCACTTGTGCTGCAGACAAGGCAGCCATATGCTTTGGCCCTTATTACTGTGTAACGAATGTATAACTTGTGTGTGTCATGTATGGCATATTCAGGCAGGGATCACACTTGTGGGAACTGTAGGCATTCTGCTGTGATGATAAATCGCATGAGAAAGCACAAGTAATGCTTTCCTGTAGACATGTATGGTCAGTTGTTAAAATGTAAGTTTTTTGGGATGCGGGAGAAGAAAACTTTGTTGCTTTTTTTCACACACTGCCTGCAATTCTTATTGCTGTCAGACAACCACTGCAATGAGAATGGGAATAGGAGAGCAGCAAAGGCTAGACAGATACTGGTGATAAGGGATTTGATTATTACAATTGGCTAAAACGATTATATGGAGAGCCGCCCCTTTAATGAAGATAAGTGCAACTCACATTAGCAAGGAGCCTGTAGCCTAATATCAATTATGGTCCATGATCAAACACAAAGGACTACTGTCTCAATACACATACAAATTCTTGTTTAATTAGAAGCCTTGGCTACATGAATTTCGCACAACATGTTAAAAAAACCCCACAACTTAAAAACAAGTGTACCTAGCCAGGATATGCGCGCTTAACTCTAAATGGGACCAGATCAGGTTTTATGCATGGTGTAGTCGCCCAGCCGTAGCCTCATGCAGAAAACGCCCAGCTACCTCGATCTATTGGTCCTCAGCCACCACCAGATCACCACCAGATCACCACACACACTGTGAAATGCTTCTATTTCTGGCTTCCCATAGCTGGTTTGGTTAGTAGCTGCACTATATGAGGCCTTCCAATTCCACTAACATGTTGTGCGAAATTCATGTAGCCAAGGCTTCTAATTAAACAAGAATTTGTATGTGTATTGAGACAGTAGTCCTTTGTGTTTGATCATGGATTTGATTATTAGGCACACAGATGGGGTAATCTGTTGAAGAAACCGTGAATGCCATACAGTGTGTTGTCTCCCGGGTGCTCGGGTTCGGCATATAGCGTAACGCATTGGAAGATTATTGGGTGGAGCTGGGGAAGACCCGGCTGTCATGCTACGCATTAGTAACAATGACAAAGTTAATGGAGATGGAAGGTCCTCACAAATGACTTTCAGCTACTTGGAGTTAAACTTAAAGCGGACCCAAACCGAACATTTTTTTAATTCAAAATATTTAGTTGCACCACTCTGACACATACAAATATAAATAAACACTCCTTCAAGCTTATGAGCATTTCAGTGCATGCTTTTCACCCTCCGCTTTGCATAACTAGGGTTATACAGGTGGCAGCCATTAGCAATTCCTCCTTTGCTGGACACCATCTACTCCACCAGTTTGCCGGATTATTTGCTGGCAATATGAAAGGAAGGGAGGGGTTTCTCCAATAAATGTAAAATATTTTATATTTGTCATCATGCAGCTGAAAAAAAGGCTGCTATTTATTATTATAAGTTAGAAAATAGCTTTTATTTCGGAAATCTTGTATTTTTAGTTTGGGTCGACTTTAAAGCAAGGATTTCCAAGGTGGTGTTTTCTGAAATACTACCAGTGCCACGCACTACACCTGAGTGACAGAGGGAACTTAAGGAGCTGCATTGGGGAGAACTAAACATTTGGAGGAGATTTTAAAGCGGTATTGTCACCATAAAAATCAAATTTTAACAGCAACTGGTCTGAGTGTATTAAGTGATAAAGATGCTAATCCTGCATTCAAAACTTTCAAAACTTTTTCTGCTGTTATGATTTGGATTTACCACATACTTAAGGAACACTGGCCCTTTAGTAGTCGTGCCAAAGAATTGCATGCTGGGGGTTCTTTTTATCTATAATTTATTTCTCCTCTTCCCTTTATTTCCCTGCCAGCTTCTTATCTGAAACCTAATCCCCTACTCACTTGTGTTTTACAAGCGAGGCTGAGGTGACTCAGCGATTAGAGGAGACAAGAAAAAAAGTAAAGGGCAGAAATGACATCACAAGTTAGCCTTAACTGTGGGCAAAAGACATGCCCCCCACTACTAACAGAATTCTCGTCATTTACTATATAACATTCACTGAAATCAAAACGTGGACAGTATAATACATGTGTTATGTAAGTAGATCAAGTATTTATCTACTTATATATGTGTTTTTTTTCCCTGGCATAGTATGGGTGAGCCTACCGCTTTAAAGTAGGATCTGGAGGGAGGTGGGAGGGTAAAGTCTCAATATGTAGATGAGATAAGGTAAAAAGACAGTGTGAGCCTAACATTACAGGGAATGGATGGGATGGATAGGGAGTGGGGAAAGTATAAAGAGTAAGGAGGTAGTTCAAACTTCCTGTAGTGTAGCCCGTTAACTGTAACCAAAATTGGAAAATGTGGTGGTAAAAATATAAAGTGCATGGTAACCAATGCCAGGAGCATTGCAAATAAAATGGATGAACTAGAGTTAATTCTGATTGACAAAGACTATGACATTGTTGGAATAACCGAGACATGAGTGGATGAAAGCCATGACTGGATAGCTAATTTAGAGGGATACAGTGTGTTTAGGAAGGACATAAGTAACATATAATATGAAGTTAAGTATTTGAAGTGGGAGGGATGAGGAGAATGGAACCAAATAACCACTATATGACCAACTGAAATTGTAAGGATAAATGGATGGATGAATGTGCAGTTGCATGGATATATGTTCAAGTATAGAAGGCACTTATATGAATGTGTATGAAAGTTGAAATAAGAGTAATTGCTTTGCTTCTCAGTTTAGATATGTGACCTGTCTGTGCATGCGGCCTGTCCCCCCCCCCCCCCCCCCCCGCCCCCCACTGGGCTCGGTTCGGCCCTGTTGGCTCATGCATGGAGGGCATGCACATAAAATAAGGGGGTAGTCGGAAAGGGATATTTAACCACTTAACATTAAGATGGGTAGGTGGAGTTTTTTTTTGTTGGTGTTTGTATTTTGTTCTGTTTTTTCTCTTCCTTTCTTTCTTTTTTTCTTTTTTACTATAATTAATTTGATCTGAGCCACTGGTGAAATATTTGATATATTGTGGTGATGATGGGGTGAGGGAAGGGGGGAGGAGAGGAAAGAAAAGTAAACTATGATGCAGACCTGAGACCCACGTATGATGGTTTCACAGCTGTCACATGGTCATATCTGGGTCACATACCGGCTGAGTTTGAAGAAGAAAAAAAAAAAAAAAAAAAAAAAGGAAGGACAGAGTGGGGATAAAGGTGGAGGGGTTTGTCTCTTTGCTAAAAACTCTTTTACAGCTGCCATGAATTATGGGATGGATGAAGATGTGGATGCCATTTGGGTAAATATTCAGGGTGGAAATGGCTGTTGCCAATTGCTTATTGGGGGATGCTACAGGCCACCTCTTATTCATGATGCGGCAGAACTGCAACTACTGCAAAGAAGATTAAAAAAAGCTGCAAGTAAAAGTGAGGTCAGTTCTCGGTGACTTCTACTATCCAGACATTGATTGGGATATTTTGGTAAAAGTGGCAAATTTCTGGCAACACTACAGAACAATGACTTGACCAGATAATAGACCAGATAATGTATCAAATGTGCAGGTTCAAGACCATTTGGGGAATAGTGATCACAACATAACGTTTGATCTGGTGACTGATAGGTCACAGAGCAGCAGAACCTCTAAAACTATGACGTTTAGAGAAGCAAAGTTCAGCCAACTCGGGCAGGCACCAAGTTTGGTGGATTGGGATAATATACTACAAGGGAAGGACATTGAAGAAAAATGGTAAATGTTTAAATGTATTCTCAATGACTATTGTAGTAAATATATCCCATACGGAAACAAAATGTCTAGGAATAAAAAAAAGGCCTCTTTGGATGAATGGAAAGGTTAGAGATAAAATGAAGTGGAAAAAAGAATGCTTATAAGGCCTTAAAACAGGAGGGGACCGAGGCTGCATAAAGCAATTATAAGGAGTGCAATAAACGTTGTAAAAAATAAATTAGGCTGGCAAAGATTGAAAATGAAAATCAAATCGCTAGGTATATCAAATCTAACCCACAGAAGTTTTACAAGTACATCAACTCTAAAAAAAGAAAGGTTCACTGTATAGGACTGCTAAAGGATGAGGGTGGGAACTCAATGGTGGATGACCAAGGTAAGGAAGAGTAATTAAATGCTTTCTTTGCTTCTGTCTTCACAAGGGAAACATCGTTGTTGCAAATTACAGATACGGAAGGGTCCAAACTTCAAATTTTAATAGTAAATTCTTAACGCAGGAAGGAGTGAAGGCAAGACTAAAGAAAATAAAAATGGATAAGGCACCTGGCCCGGATGACATACATCCTCAGGTCCTAAGGAAATTAAGTTCAGTTATTGATATACCTTTTTATGTTATCTTTTTGTGACTCTCTTTCAACTGGCTGAGTTCCGGCAGATTGTCGTACAGCCCACGTTTTCCCATTGTTTGAGAAAAAAAAATCAGATCCCGAAAATTGTAGACCTGTAAGCTTAAAGTCAGTGGTGTGCAAACTATTTGAGGGGTTAAGAGATGCTATACAAGACTTCATGGCAGAGAATAATCTTATTTCTCAGCATCAGCATGGGTTTACTAAGGACAGGTCCTGTTTGACTAACATGCTCAGCTTTTATGAGGTAGTGAATGCTAGTGTGGATATTGGGAATGCTTGTAGATGTCATATACTTGGAGTTTGCAAAGGCCTTCAATAGTGTTCCTCACAACAGTCTGGTGCAAAAGTTGAGGATGCAAGGACTAGGGAAGAGTCTGTGTGCTTGGATAGGGAACTGGCTAATGGACAGAAAACAAAGAGTTGTTGTCAATGGATCATATTCAAAATGGGTGACTGTTAGCAATGGGGTCCCACAGGGGTCAGTACTGGGTCCAGTGCTCTTCAATTAATGGATAAATGACTTAGTAGATGAAGTAGAAAGCAATGTTGCTATTTTTGCAGATGTTAGAAAATTGTGCCTATGGTGCCACCATAGGCCGTAATAGGAATTACAGCTATAGCAGCGCACAGTGAATAACTTCGGCGTTGTCAGAAGACGGAGCTGCAGTTGCTTTAAAACACTGTAATTCGGCTTCCAGCAAAAGTTGGAAGCCAAATTACATCATTCCCCCACTATCCACATGGACCTAGAGGGGGAATAGTAATTAAAGGGACTCCGAGCTCTGCCTAAAATAAAAATGTTCACTTACCCGGGGCTTTCTGCATCCCAGTGCTGGTCGGGACGTCCCACGCCGGCCTCCTGGCTCTTCTCCCCACGGCTGTCCGGCGGCTCCCTGGGCGACACTGGCTGAGTGTCGGGGCTCCTTCTTCCGCAAACCTCATCAATGACGTCGCACGCCGGCCGCCTCGCGTCATCACGGCGGCTGGCGTGACAGTACGGCGCATGCGCGATTTAATTGCGCATGCGCCGTACTGTCACGGCGGCCGCCGTGATGACGCGAGGCGGCCGGCGTGCGACGACATTGATGAGGTTTGCGGAAGAAGGAGCCCCGACACTCGGCCAGTGTCGCCCAGGGAGCCGCCGGACAGCCCTATATGGACAGCCGTGGGGAGAAGAGCCAGGAGGCCGGCGTGGGACGTCCCGACCAGCACTGGGATGCAGAAAGCCCCGGATAAGTGAACATTTTTATTTTAGGCAGTGCTCGGAGTCCCTTTAACGCCACTGGGAACTTGTGCAGCAGCAGGATAAGCCTTATACTGGTTGTATCCTGCGCCCGATTCATATGAATGCGCACAGACATCACCTACAACACGCAGTACGGTCACACAGATGTTGAAGTGACACTATAACAGTCAGTACACTTTAAACTCACAGCAGGCAGTGACCAGCCAAGGGGTGTTGTCACAAATCTAATTTATTTATTTATTTTGGCCCACAAAGATCACCTAGAATTCACAGTACGGTCACACAGGTGTAAACGTGACATGGTAACAGTACACGCTGATCACACAGCAGGCAGTGACCAGCAAAGGGGTATTGCCACAAATGTCTGCCACACTGTTCTTTTTGGCAAACTGATATCACTGATAAGTCAGTATGGTCGGTGACACGGGTCCTGCTGTAATGCTCTATGAGGGTAACACAGCATGCGTCGTGTCACAAGTGTCAGACACGAAATTACTTCTGCACAGGGCGGCGGGCTGTAACCGTGACACAGCCACACACTATACTGTATATGGTGGTGTTGTGTTGCTACAACACATCACAAGAAAGCAACAACCAATAATAACTACAGCATGGTTAATGTCTTTGTCAGTCTTTAAAAGGATTTTTGTGGTTAGGAAGAGTCCTCAAATGGCCTATTGGGGGTTCCTCTAGTTGGTGAACTGCAAGTAGCAGAGCAGCTAGGAAGCAGATATACAGCACAATATTACAATACAGCCTCTCTAACACTGTCCCTGTATCAGCAGCAGCAGCAGCTCCTCCCCCTACACTGACTGCTACACAGCACTATATCACACTACAGCCTCTCTAACACTGTCCCTGTGTCTGCAGCAGCTTCCCTCCCTACACTGACTGCTACACAGCACTATATCACTCTACAGCCTCTCTAACACTGTCCCTGTATGAGCAGCAGCAGCTCCTCCACCTACACTGACTGCTACACAGCACTATATCACACTACAGCCTCTCTAACACTGTCCCTGTATCAGCAGCAGCAGCTCTACCCCTACACTGACTGCTAGCCAGCACTATATCGCAGTACAGCCTCTGTAACACTGTCCATGTATCAGCAGCAGCAGCTCCCCTCCCTACACCGACTGCTAGCCAGCACTATATCGCAGTACAGCCTCTGTAACACTGTCATTGTATCAGCAGCAGCAGCTCCTCCCGCTACACTGACTGCTACACAGCACTATATCACACTACAGCCTCTCTAACACTGTCCCTGTATCAGCAGCAGCAGCTCCTCCCCCTACACTGACTGCTAGCCAGCACTATATCGCAGTACAGCCTCTCTAACACTGTCCCTGTATCAGCAGCAGCAGCTCCTCCCCCTACACTGACTGCTACACAGCACTATATCACAATACAGCCTCTCTAATACTGTCCCTGTATCAGCAGCAGCAGCTCCTCCCCCTACACTTACTGCTACACAGCACTACATCACACTACAGCCTCTCTAACACTGTCCCTGTATCAGCAGCAGCAGCTCCTCCCCCCAACACTGACTGCTACACAGCACTATATCACACTACAGCCTCTCTAACACTGTCCCTGTATCAGCAGCAGCAGCTCCTCTCCCTACACTGATTGCTACACAGCACTATATCACACTACAGCCTCTCTAACACTGTCCCTGTATCAGCAGCAGCTCCTCCCCCTACACTGACTGCTACACAGCACTATATCACACTACAGCCTCTCTAATACTGTCCCTGTATCAGCAGCAGCAGCTCCTCCCCCTACACTGACTGCTACACGGCACTATATCACACTACAGCCTCTCTACCACTGTCCCTGTATCATCAGCAGCAGCAGCAGCTCCTCCCCCTACACTGACTGCTACACAGCACTATATCACAATACAGTCTCTCTAACACTGTCCCTGTATCAGCAGCAGCTCCTCCCCCTACATTGACTGCTACACAGCACTATATCACACTACAGCCTCTCTAACACTGTCCCTGTATCAGCAGCAGCAGCAGCTCCTCTTCCTACACTGACTGCTACACAACACTATATCACACTACAGCCTCTCTAGCACTGTCCCTGTATCAGCAGCAGCTCCTCCCCCGACACTGACTGCTACACAGCACTATATTACACTACAGCCTCTCTAACACTGTCCCTATCAGCAGCAGCAGCTCCTCCCCCTACACTGACTGCTACACAGCACTATATCACACTACAGCCTCTCTAGCACTGTCCCTGTATCAGCAGCAGCTCCTCCCCCTACACTGACTGCTACACAGCACTATATCACAATACAGCCTCTCTAACACTGTCCATGTATCAGCAGCAGCAGCTCCCCTCCCTACGCTGACTGCTAGCCAGCACTATATCGCAGTACAGCCTCTCTAACACTGTCCCTGTATCAGCAGCAGCAGCAGCTCCTCCCCTACACTGACTGCTACACAGCACTATATTACAATACAGCCTCTCTAATACTGTCCCTGTATCAGCAGCAGCAGCTCCTCCCCCTACACTTACTGCTACACAGCACTATATCGCACTACAGCCTCTCTAACACTGTCCCTGTATCAGCAGCAGCAGCTCCTCCCCCCTACACTGACTGCTACACAGCACTATATCACACTACAGCCTCTCTAACACTGTCCCTGTATCAGCAGCAGCAGCTCCTCTCCCTACACTGATTGCTACACAGCACTATATCACACTACAGCCTCTCTAACACTGTCCCTGTATCAGCAGCAGCAGCTCCTCCCCCTACACTGACTGCTACACAGCACTATATCACACTACAGCCTCTCTAACACTGTCCCTGTATCAGCAGCAGCAGCTCCTCCCCCTACACTGACTGCTACACAGCACTATATCACAATACAGCCTCTCTACCAATGTCCCTGTATCATCAGCAGCAGCAGCTCCTCCCCCTACACTGACTGCTACACAGCACTATATCACAATACAGTCTCTCTAACACTGTCCCTGTATCAGCAGCAGCTCCTCCCCCTACACTGACTGCTACACAGCACTATATCACACTACAGCCTCTCTAGCACTGTCCCTGTATCAGCAGCAGCAGCTCCTCCCCCTACACTGACTGCTACACAGCACTATATCACACTACAGCCTCTCTAGCACTGTCCCTGTATCAGCAGCAGCTCCTCCCCCTACACTGACTGCTACACAGCACTATATCACAATACAGCCTCTCTAACACTGTCCCTGTATCAGCAGCAGCTCCTCCCCCTACACTGACTGCTACACAGCACTATATCACACTACAGCCTCTCTAACACTGTCCCTGTATCAGCAGCAGCTCCTCCCCCTACACTGACTGCTACACAGCACTATATCACACTACAGTCTCTCTAACACTGTCCCTGTATCAGCAGCAGCTCCTCCCCCTACACTGACTGCTACACAGCACTACACTCATACACTCACCTAAAGGATTATTTGGACCACCATACTAATACAGTGTTTGACCCCCTTTCACCTTCAGAAGTGCCTTAATTCTACATGGCATTGATTCAACAAGGTGCTGAAAGCAATCTTTAGAAATGTCGGCCCATATTGATAGGATAGCATCTTGCAGTTGATGGAGATTTGTGGGATGCACATCCAGGGCACGAAGCTCCCGTTCCACCACATCCCAAAGAGGCTCTATTGGGTTGAGATCTGGTGACTGTGGGGGCCATTTTAGTACAGTGAACTTACTCAGCTTGATTCACTAAAAAGTGCTAACTGTTGGCACGCCCGTGCTAAACAGTTAGCATGCGAAGTGCAGTGCGCGCATCTTTGCGCACACAAAAAAAATTGAGTTAGCGTGGTAACTACCGGTTGCGCTCGATAATGTGGACATTTGCACTCGATCGGGCGGGCAATCGTGCGCAAATGTCCGCGTTATCGAGCGCAACCGGTAGTTACCGTGCAAGCGCGACCTTTTGCGTACGCAAAGATGCGCGCACTGCACTTCGCATGCTAATTGTTTAGCACGGGTGTGCCAACAGTTACCTCTTTTTAGTAAATCAAGCCCATTGTCATGTTCAAGAAACCAATTTGAAATGATTCGAGCTTTGTGACATGGTGCATTATCCTGCTGGAAGTAGTCATCAGAGGATGGATACATGGTGGTCATGAAGGGATGGACATGGTCAGAAACAATGCTCAGGTAGTCCGTGGCACTTAAAGAGACTCTGTAACAACAAAAACCTCCCCTGGGGGGTACTCACCTCGGGTGGGGGAAGCCTCCGGATCCTAATGAGGCTTCCCACGCCGTCCTCTGTCCCACGGGGGTCTCGCCGCAGCCCTCCGAACAGCCGGCGACTGTGCCGACTGTCATTTCAATATTTACCTTTGCTGGCTCCAGCGGGGGCGCTGTGGCGACTTTCGGCACGGAAATAGACGGAAATACCCGATCTCCGTCGGGTCCGCTCTACTGCGCAGGCGCCGGAAACTTGCGCCTGCGCAGTAGAGCAGACCCGACGGCGATCGGGTATTTCCGCCTACTTCGGCGCTGAGAGGCATCAGAGCGCCTGCGCAGGAGCCAGGAAGGTAAATAATGACGTCACCGCTGCCCGGACTGCACGGAGGGCTACAGCGAGACCCCCGAGGGACGCAGGATGGCGTGGGAAGCCTCATTAGGATCCTGAGGCTTCCCCCACCCGAGGTGAGTACCCCCCAGGGGCCGTTTTGGCGTTACAGTTCCTCTTTAAACGATGCCCAATTGGCACTAAGGGGCCTAAAGTGTGCCAAGAACACATCCCCCACACCATTACACCACCACCAGCCTGCACAGTGGTAACAAGGCATGATGGATCAATGTTCTCATTCTGTTTACACTAAATTCTGACTTTTTCGAGACTCATCAGACCAGGCAACCATTTTCCAGTCTACATCTGTCCAATATTGGTGAGCTTGTGCAAATTGTAGCTTCTTTTTCCTTTTTGTAGTGGAGATGAGTGGTACCTGGTGAGGTCTTCTGCTGTTGTAGCCCATCCGCCTCAAGGTTGTGCGTGTTGTGGCTTCACAAATGCTTTGCTGCTTACCTCGGTTGTAACAAGTGATTATTTCAGTCAACGTTGTTCTTCTATTAGCTTGAATCATTTGGCACATTCTCCTCTGACCTCTAGCATCAACAAGGCATTTTCGCCCAAAGGACTGCCGCATACCAGATGTTTTTCTCTTTTCACACCATTCTTTGTAAACCCTTGAAATGGTTGTGTGTGAAAATCCCAGTAACTGAGCAGATTGTGAAATACTCAGACTGGCCCGTCTGGCACCAACAACCATGCCATGCTCAAAATTGCTTAAATCACCTTTCTTTCCCATTCTGACATTCAGTTTGGAGTTCAGGAGATTATCTTGACCAGGACCACACCCCTAAATGCATTGAAGCAACTGCCATGTGATTGCTTGATTAGATAACTGCATTAATGAGAAATTGAACAGGTGTTCCTAATAATCCTTTAGGTGAGTTTATATCACAATACAGCCTCTCTAAGGCTCAACACACACCATACAATCTTGGTTGTACAGATTTACCAAATCAATGTAGTATAAGGGCCAACAGATTAAAAATACCTTGAATGATTGAATGTATAAGCTCTTATACTACATGAAAGTGGTAAGATTGAACAACCAAGATTGTATGGTGTGTGTTGAGCTTAACACTGTCCCTGTATCTGCAGCAGCAGCAGCTCCTCTCCCTACATGGACTGCTACACAAAACTATATCACACTACACCCTCTCTAACACTGTCCCTGTATCAGCAGCAGCAGACCCCCCCCCCCCCTACACTGCTACACAGTACTATATCACACTACATCCTCTCTAACACTGTCTCTGTATCAGCAGCAGCTCCTCCCCCTACACTGACTGCTAAACAGCACTATATCACACTTCAGCCTCTCTAACTCTGTCCCTGTATCAGCAGCAGCAGATCCCCCCCCCCCCCCCCCCTACACTACTACACAGTACTATATCACTCTACAGCTTCTCTAACACTGTCCCTGTATCAGCAGCAGCAGCTCCTCCCCTACACTGACTGCTACACAGCACTATATCACACTACAGCCTCTCTAACACTGTCCCTGTATCAGCAGCAGCAGCTCCTCCCCCTACACTGACTGCTACACAGCACTATATCACAATACAGTCTGTCTAACACTGTCCCTGTAGCAGCAGCAGCAGCTCCTTCCCCTACACTGACTGCTACACAGCATTATATCACAATACAGTCTGTCTAACACTGTCCCTGTATCAGCAGCAGCTCCTCCCCCTACACCGACTGCTACACAGCACTATATCACACTACAGCCTCTCTAACACTGTCCCTGTATCATCAGCAGCAGCAGCTACTCCCCAAACACTGACTGCTACACAGCACTATATCAAACTACAACCTCTCTAACACTGTCCCTGTATCAGCAGCAGCAGCTCCTCCCCCTACACTGACTGCTACACTGCACTATATCACACTACAGCCTCTCTAACACTGTCCCTGTATCAGCAGCAGCAGCAGCAGCAGCAGCTCCTCCCCCTACACTGACTGCTACACAGCACTATATCACACTACAGCCTCTCTAACACTGTCCCTGTATCAGCAGCAGCAGCTCCTCCCCTACACTGACTGCTACACAGCACTATATCACACTACAGCCTCTCTAACACTGTCCCTGTATCAGCAGCAGCAGCTCCTCCCCCTACACTGACTGCTACACAGCACTGTATCACACTACAGCCTCTCTAACACTGTCCCTGTATCTGCAGCAGCAGCTCCTCTCCCTACACTGACTACTACACAGCACTATATCACACTACAGCCTCTCTACTAGTGTCCCTGTATCAGCAGCAGCTCCTCCCCCTACGCTGACTGCTGCACAGCACTATATCACACTACAGCCTCTCTAACATTGTCCCTGTATCAGCAGCAGCAGCTCCTCTCCCTACACTGACTAATTCTGAATAAAAATGGCCGCCGGGATTGTGCTTTTTATAAGGGGAGGAGTGGCCCAGGTGGGGATCATGTCTGTTTGGCTGTCATGTCCCATCTGACTTCAGGGTGAAGGGGGAAAACTGGCACTATAAAAAGTATAGGGCATACGCAAAATTTTGATATTTGGCCATCACTAATAATTTATAATATTGTTTATAACAAATAGCATATGACCTATGCAATACAGAAATGCATTCATTTATATGCTGTATATCACATCATCCTGTATGTAAGCCACCACTTTTTTCCTAAATTTTATTGGTTTCAAACCATTTTATCTTTCCCCCTTTGCATTGTCATCTCCTCACCAGGAGGGCTCGGGCTCCAGCTTGGGCCACCAGGCCTGTCCCACCAACTATAGCTTTATCAAGAGTGTGACCAAGACCTAGAGGAAGCCCTGGGGAGCCGAGTGCAGACTGATTCCTCCACATGCCTATATGGCTGGTGCCCTAAAAAGCAGCCTTGTTTTGTGAGTTTCCTTTCACACTCCACAAATCACCAACTCAGCATTAATACTACACTATCTGGGCTCCCTTTGTCTCTATATATTTTATAAGGTGATGAACATCTTATCTCTCAGATGAGGATACAGCGGTAATAAGAATGTGTAAGTGACACCACATTGCTCTACAAACATAACACAGATTTCTTGCAATACGTACATATAGGTCTGTTTTCACAGGAGTAACACATTGGGGGACATTTATCAAGAGTGTCTGAGACAAAATATTAGTAGGTTTTTAGAAATCCATGCAGAACTGTCTCAGACAGCCTAAGAAATCACTAAATAGTGCAGATTCCTTCTTAAACTGTTGTATAATAGGAGGAGCTAGGAAGGTCTCAGACAGTGCAGTGTGTGAGGGGAATTCCTGTTGCTGAGGTAACCAACACACTTGCTGTATTGATAGCAGCAGCCTCTGAGGAGGAATTCAGCAGGGGGAGGAGCACATCACAAATCATGTCTAGCCTGCACTCTGCAATCATGTCTATCCTACAGTTCCACACCTGTAGAACTGCTATCAACCACTTCTTAATCTGCACCAGTTTAGGGTTGGATTTGCACTTTTCTTAACTGTAGTGCAGCTCTAGAAATTCATGCTGAATTGCCACTATTACCTAGTGTCAGGAACCGGCCTGCGGCACGCCTCTGTATACGGTTCCCGACTGCGGGTTTGACCAGATCGAGAGGGGAAGCAGCCTTAGTTGAGCTACCACAAGGCTGTGACCCCTCAAACACTTCTCATTGCCACCACTAGATGTTGCTAGACACGTCCACTCTGCTGTCGAGTGCTCAGCGGGTCAGCTTTGCGCTTTAGGCCGAATACGGGAATGACACACACACACACACACACACACACACACACACCTGCTCCTATTCACCATCGGTCACCTTCAGATGAAAATGTAGTTGTCAGACAATCCAAGCTTCCTTGAGTCAGGTGACAATCCAAGCTTCCTTGAGCCAGGGTACAATACCTTCAAAAGCCACCTGCCCGACTGGCCTCTTAACATACATACACATATGATACAGTCAGAAAAATGAAAAATATGCTTCTGTATTATCCCAACATCCTAACTAGCTGCTATATCCTGACACCTAGGATTTATGAAGGTTCTTATTATCATGCAGAACTGTTCTCCCTGCTGGTTTGAACACATTAAGACGAAAAAGCCGGTAATGCTTTGCTAAATCTCCCCCATTGCTTCCACTGTCTCACCAAGCTCTACAACTTACTGCGTTTCCATGTATGGGCAATGCTTTAGCTGCAGGGATAGTCAATGAGATGCAAATAACTCTGACTTGTATGCAAATGAACTGAAAATTGTATGCAAATAATCACATTTGTCAGGAAATGCATTTGATTGGCCAAATGCAGT
The DNA here is from genome assembly GCF_040937935.1 of Hyperolius riggenbachi. NCBI lineage: Eukaryota > Metazoa > Chordata > Amphibia > Anura > Hyperoliidae > Hyperolius > Hyperolius riggenbachi. Next base: position 261,034,318 of record NC_090655.1, read on the forward strand.
GTTCTCCCCAGAAATTTTTCCAGCCGGGTGGTATAAAAAAGTAGCCGGGTGGGGAAGGTCCTGCTGGGCGCCCCCCCTAATAAATTGACAGGCCAGGCTCCGTCTTTTGTACTGGAATCTCTTAAAGGAAATATTAGGCTAGTTACTTACCTGGGGCTTCTTCTAGCCCCCTAAAGTCCTCCTGCTCCCTCACTACCATTCCATGCTGCTCTGTTCCTTAGACCCGCACCTCCTCGATCATGCTCCTGTGGCCAGGAGTGCTTTGCCCATGTGCAGTAGCAATTATTAGTTACCGCCCAAGTGCAAAACGCTACTGGTCACGAGAATGTGATGGAGGAGGTGAGTGACATGTGGCTGCACATGCAGCTTTCAGAGAGGAACAAAGTGGTGTGGAATGACTGCAAGGGACAAGAACAACTTAAGGGGCTGGAAGAAGCCCCAGGTAAGTGTCCTTTAAAGTTCTAACTACCTTTCTGCTGATTTAACAATGAAACTAGCAGCTGTCAAAGGCCAGGGTGTCTCTCACTAATCACTCTGTGCCTCTGTCTGCTGATGCCATGGGTGAGTCTGTGGCCATCTGTACACTGGCTCACTCCCCCCCCCCCCTTCCCCTCCAAACTGCAGCTTCCTCACACAAGTGACGCTCACTTCTGTCATCAATCAGGGCAGGACAGGATAATTGTGGGGTGAAAGGGTCAAGCATCCTAAAGTTCTGGCTGGCAGAGGCTGAGTTAGAGGCCCCCCTCCTCCATTAGTAGTAGCCAGCGAGATTACACACATGCACAAACAAGCTGAGGCTGGGACCAGCACAGGGAGAGCAGGAGAGCGTCTGGCTGGACATGCCACAAAGATCAGAGCTGTGTTATCTCACAGCTTCAGCTCAGCTCATATAAGCAGCGAGTACAGGGAGAGGAGGAGGACAGCATCTGGCTGTACATTCTGAGAGCCACACTTCCTCTCTTCAGCTCAGCTGCATGTGACGTCACCTGCATTCCCCGCCCCTCCACACAACAGCCGGGAGCTGAGGAGGAGGGCGGAGATAGCGTCCCTGAGTGACGGCGGCTGGCTGCAATGATACAGCCACCGCTGATCACTAATAAATGCACAGAGCAGGGATAATTTTACCTGGGCGCTCATGGATCTCACCGGGCGGCCCGCCCAGGTAAATGGCTCTGGGGAGAACACTGAAATGTCAGGCTACATAGAATTTGCATGCATACCAAAGTTATTGGCATGTGATTGGCCACCTGTAATGTGCACAACCTTCTGCAATTCTCTGTCAGGCTGATAACTAGTGATGTTCAGTGACCTGCCAATAACTCAGAGAGGGTGCAAATTGTATGCCAATTTAATGCAAATGTGCAATGAAGATAAGGGAATTGGTCGGCACCTGATGCTATTTTGCAGCCTATGGGGGGTGAGGGGGTCAGGTGACTTACTGTGCCTCCAGACAACCAGACACCAATCGTAGAACCAATCAGAAGGAAAAGTCGGGGCACCAGATAAGCTGCAGATCACCACTTTATTTCTTCCCCCATCCAAACGTACTGATAAACAACAAACACAGCGTTTCACGAGACGAACTCGCTTCCTCAGAGACCAGGTGATCTGCAGCTTATCTGGTGTCCAGACTTTTCCTTATGATTGGTTCTACAATTGCTATATGCAAATGTGCAGCTGCTGCACTTGGTTCATTTCTAATCTGCATAAACTTTGCATCAACTTGGAATTCTGAGCAGCTCACTGAACATATCTAATGGTAATTCTTCCTCCCCTCAGAACTCTCTAACAGGAAGTGATGATGTTTCTCTATTTGCAGCGCGGAGTCCGAGCATCAGGAACCTCTCAGAGACTCGTCTCTCTGTATCCATACACTGTACAACGGATGATGATGTCACTGGACAAGAGTCTCCTGCAGAGATCCTGGTTGCCGATCAAGAGAGATCACTCACTAGAGAGAAGCCCTTTTTATGTGCTGAGTGTGGGAAATGTTTTGTTCAAAAATCAGATCTTGTTATTCATGAGAGATCCCACAATGGTGAAAAACCCTATTCATGTAGAGAATGTGAAAAATGTTTTGTATCTAAAGCAGGCCTTCTATATCATGAGAGATCTCACACTGGGGAGAAGCCCTATTCATGTGCTGAGTGTGGGAAATGTTTTGTATGTAAATCAAACCTTGTCAAACATGAGAGATCTCACACAAATGTTAAGTCTTATTCTTGTGCTGTGTGTGGGAAATGTTTTAAGTATAAATCAAATCTTGTCACACATGAGAGATATCACACTTGCGAAAAACCATATTCTTGTGCTGAGTGTGGGAAATGTTTCACACGGAAATCACAACTTGTCATTCATGAGAGATTACACACTGATGAGAAGCCATATTCATGTGCTATGTGTGGAAAATGTTTTGGGTATAAATCAAGTCTTGTCATACATGAGAAATCTCACACAGATGTGAAACCCTATTCATGTGCTGAGTGTGGGAAAAGTTATGGGCAGAAAGCACAACTTGTCAAACATGAGAGATCTCACACAAGTGAGAAACCATATTCATGTGCTGAGTGTGGGAAATGTTTTGCACAGAAAGCATATCTTCTCACACATGAAAGATCCCACACTGGTGAGAATCCCTATGCATGTACAGAATGTGGGAAATGTTTTGGGCGAAAAAGAAGTCTTGTCATACATGAGAGATGTCACACTGGGAAGAAACCTTATCCATGTGCTGAGTGTGGGAAGTGTTTTCTTCAGAAAGCAAATCTTCTCAGTCATGAAAGATCCCATACTGGTGAAAAGCCCTATTCATGTGCTGAGTGTGGAAAATGTTTTCCTCAGAAATCATATCTTGTCATTCATGAGAGATTACACACTGGTGAAAAGCCCTATTCATGTGCTGAGTGTGGAAAATGTTTTGCGTATAATTCAAGGTTTATTGTACATGAGAGATCTCACACAGATGTGAAGCCCTATTCATGTGCTGAGTGTGGGAAATGTTTTGTGAGTAAATCGCATCTTGTCAGACATGAGAGATCTCACACAGGTGAGAAGCCGTATCCATGTGCTGAGTGTGGGAAATGTTTTGTGAGTAAACCATTGCTTGTCAGACATGAGAGATCTCACACTGGTGAGAAGCCCTATACATGTGCAGAGTGTGGGAAATGTTTTTCTCAGAAATTATACCTTCTCAGACACGAGAGATCTCACACTGGTGAAAAGCCCTATTCATGTGCAGAGTGTGGAAAACATTTTCTACTGAAGTCTAACCTTGTTAGACATAAGAGATCTCACACTGGTGAGAAGCCCTATTCATGTGCAGAGTGTGGAAAATGTTTTCCTCAGAAATCATACCTTGTCATACATGAGAGATTTCACACTGGTGAAAAGCCCTATTCATGTGCTGAGTGTGGGAAATGTTTTACACAAAAATCATGTCTTGTTGATCATCAGAGAACTCACACTGGTGAGAAGCCATTTTCATGTGCTCAGTGTGGAAAACGTTTTGCGCATAAATCACATTATGTCACTCATAAGAGATCACACACTGGTGAGAAGCCCTATTCATGTGCTGAGTGTGGGAAATGTTTTGCACATAAATCACATTGTGTCAGTCATGAGAGAATTCACACTGGTGAGAAGCCCTATTCATGTGCTGAGTGTGGGAAATGTTTTGCACATAAATCACATTGTGTCAGTCATGAGAGAATTCACACTGGTGAGAAGCCCTATTCATGTGCTAAGTGTGGAAAATGGTTTGCACATAAACGACATTGTGCCACGCATGAGAGAATTCACACTGGTGAGAAGCCCTATTCATGTGCTAAATGTAGGAAATTGTTTACAGATAAATCACATCTTGTTCGTCATGAGAGATCTCACACTAGTGGTAAGTAAGGGTCAGGGAAACATAGCTTCACAGCAGATATCTTTAGCAGCACACTACTCTCCATCTCCCCAGCATAGCCAGAAATCATATGTTCTCACACATGAAAGATCCCACACCGTTGGGAATCTCTATTCATGTACAGAGGGTGGGAAATGTTTTGGACATAGACAATTTGTTCAACCTTTTTATCCACACTACAGTATATCTACGTCTTCTGTGACTTAATCTAAGCCACAAGGATGTAGATATACGTCTTGTAGCTGAAGCACAGCTGTGCAGGATTGGGCATTGCTCCTGTGCAAAATCTCCTGCACTATCTGCTGCAGCGCTGATTGGTTAAAAGGAATATATGTTCCCTGAACCAATAAGATTGATTTTTACTATTCAAATTTTTATTTTCTCAGTTCATCGTGAAAAATACGATTATTAGTGTTATTTTAGAATCAAAAATCTTCACCATAAATTGTGACGGGAATATAATCTAAGTTTTATGATAAACGGTGGAAATAGCCGAACAAATTTTTATTTTTTAACTGGAATTGGTAAAACTGAGAAATAATGTGTCTATTTTTTTCCTCTTTTTTTTTTTTTATATTAACCACTTGACGACCGCAGTGCTAACCCCCCCTAAAGACCATGCTCTTTTTTTGTTGCGCTGGGCTGTGCAGGCTTTTCAGCCTCCTGCACAGCCCAGCTAAGGAGCCCAGTGATCAGACTCACTTCCTTTTTTTGTCACTAAGGGAGCATGCCGCCGGAGGGGTCCGATCGCTGCGGCAGTTTGTTTATTTCTTTTTTCTTCAGCCTCATCGAGGTTCCCTGTCCCTCCCTTCTGTGCTTTGATTGGAACAGGACGGCGATCCATCCTGTTCCACCTCTCATAGGCATTAGCCTATGAGAGGACGGCGCTCCCAGGCCAATCAAAGGCCAGGGATCGCCAAACTCGTACAGCGCTGACGGGGACTGCAGAGCTGTACGGATGTAAACAAAGGGGATTTCTTTCCCCTTTCATTTACAAACAGCGATCGGCGGCTAGCAGGCTAATCACGGAACTCCTGGAGTTTCCTGGGAAACTGCAGTCCCAGGACTTGACGCCAATTGGTGTTAGGCGGTCCTGGGGCTGCCACCGCGGCCACGCCCATCGGTGTTAGACGGTCCCAGGGTAGTTAAAATGCATAAAAACTAAATGCATAAAAACTAAGAATCTGAAGATTTCTTGATAATGAATACCTTTGAGTAGAATCCCTTGAAATGGTCTTCCAGTGGTACCTTTTGGATGACCTTTTGCTCCAATAGAGTCACTGAATTTAATAAGGTGAATTGCATATGGCCCTTGGGGTGGCTGATAAGTAGGGAAAAGTCCAACCTGCCACGATCCCAAAAGGTCTTTTTTAGACCTGTTGTGGGACAGGAAAAGATTTTCCTCCCTGAGGAGAAAGCAGACATATTCTATCAGGGAAGTGATGCCACTCCTAGGACTGATGACTTAAACCATCCCTGTAGTAGAATGGGCTGAGGCTTACACTTAGATACTATACGCATGGTTATTGGACATCTGGGATAAGACACAGGTGTCACTAGACAGACAGGTCAAGGTGCCAGCTACTGTCTCACAGTCCGGCCACAGACAGGCCACCAATGGACCCAGAGATCACCAATAAAGGTATTCACAGATGCCAGCAGTTGGGGATGGGGTGTCACTGCCTGGATCATCAGGGAAGTGGTCAGAGGAAATCCAAACCAGATCCTCAAATGACAGAGAGTTGCTAGCAGTAAAGACGGGTCTTCTCTCCCTAGCTCCTCATATTCTGAAGAAGGAAGTAATTGTTTTTTTTTTTTTTGACAATATTGTAACAGTATCCTATATCATAAAACAGGGCGGTACCCGGGTACAGGATCTGAGAACTCTAGCAATAGAGATAATAGCTTGGGCAGAGAATAATCTCTTATCTCTCACAGCATCCCATTGTAAGATCCATCAGCCGCTCATGGTAACGGAACGCTGAGACCAACGCTGAGGCGCAAACCTCTGGTTCTCGGACTGTCTCTGACATCACTGGAGCACATGGCGCTGAGCTCCCATTGGATAAGCGGCAGACGCGTTCTCAGTACGCGCTGCGCCACTATAAACACTAACCACGTGAGTGCATAGCGTGTCAGCCACGCCCTTTGTTGATTGGTTACTTTGGATTCCTTTACTTTCTGATTGGTTAGTCCTTGTATAAATGTTAAGTGAGCGCCCTCAGTTATGGCCTGTGGTAGCCTATGCTGGGCTTGTTGCTGAGATTGCGCTCACACCAAGTGCTTCTCTTGCTGCCAACTTGTGTCTGTCTCTTGACTAAGCTTCTTCTAGATTTGATTGCCTGTTACCGACCCGGCTTGAACCTGACCACGCTTCTCTATTGGAATACCTGTTACTGACCCCTGCTTGTTAAAGGATTCGCATGAACGCTGCCTGGACTGACTCTGGCTTGATTGACCACGCATCTGTCTAAGGATTATACTTCAGTCATTACCTACTTCTTGCCATCGTCTGGATTGCCTCAGCCTAAAGGCCTCAGGTGACTATTCAGTATACTGTGTTGCATTGCTCATTGCTGTGTTTGGTGATTGCTGTCTGCCAGGTTGTATGCTACATCTGCCTGCAGGGTTTTGTAGTTTATATTAGGCAGGAGCTTCTGCAGGTGTTAGGGCTACGTTATAGGCCAGCCCTATGGGCATACAGCCTGACGTATAGCAGGTTACCAGACAAGCCTGACACCCATTATTCAGGTTGAATTGATATACAATAAAAAAAAAGATAATTGAAATAATGAATAACTTCAGTCTTTCTCTCAGGATTGTTTGATGGAAACAGATCTGCACGGCTTTTAATTTCTATTGTGTTGTTTTGTTACAATCCATGTTGCTTATACATATTCATGCTACTGTTTGTGCTTTTTGTATTTTAACAACGTATTTGGCTATTAGAATGTGATTAAAACTCCTGTGTGGATTACACTCGTTCTTTTGTTTTTACTTCAGTATTTAGTTTCAATAAAAATCTTTGAAACTGAAAGGAATTGACTGCGTTTTATGCTGTTTATGATTGATGTGGGCTTGACATATAGAGAATATTAATATACTTACATTACCTAACACGTTTTAAAATGCTAATGATCATAACATTGCAGGAAAGCATTTTGGAAGTGAAACAGCCTCACCTGACCAGAGAACACTGTGACCGGCTGTGTGAGGGTTTCCCAACCACAATCTACACTGGGATGTCAGGCAGACTCCGCTTCCTCCTCTACTAAAAGCCCCAGGCCACACCCACCACCACCTCCTCTACTACCAGCTCTACCAGCCCCAGGCCACACCCACCGCCTCCTCCTCTTCTACCAGCACCAGGCCACACCCACCACCTCCTCCTCTACTACCAGCCCTACCAGCACTAGGTTACACCCACCACCTCCTCTTCTACTACCAGCACCAGGCCACACCCACCACTTCCTCCTGTACTGCCAGCACCAGATCACACCCACCACCTCCTCCTCTACTACCAGCACCAGACCAAACCTACCACCTCCTCCTTTACTGCCAGCACCAGATCACACCCACCACCTCCTCCTCTACTACCAGCTCTACCAGCATCAGGCCACACCCACCACCTCCTCCTCTACTACCAGCTCTACCAGCACCAGGCCACGACTATCACCTCCTCCTTTACTAACAGCTCTACCAGCCCCCGACCACACCCACCACCTGCTCCTCTACTACCAGCTCTACCAGCACCAGGCCACACCCACCATCTCCTCCTCTACTACCAGCACCAGGCCACACCCACCACCTCCTCCTCTACTACCAGCACCAGGCCACGACCATCACCTCCTCCTTTACTAACAGCTCTACCAGCCCCCGACCACACCCACCACCTACTCCTCTACTACCAGCTCTAAAAGCACCAGGCCACACCCACCATCTCCTCCTCTACTACCAGCACCAGGCCACACCCACCACCTCCTCTACTACCAGACCCAGGCCACACCCACCACCTCTACTACCAGCACCAGGCCACACCCACCGCCTCCTCCTCTACTACCAGCACCAGGCCACACCACCTCCTCCTCCTTTACTATCAGCTCTACCAGCACCAGGCCACACCCACCACCTCCCCCTCTACTACCAGCACCAGGCCACACCCACACCCTCCTCCTCTACTACCAGCACCAGGCCACACCCACCACATACTCTTCTACTACCAGCTCTTCCAGCACCAGGCCACACCCATCACCTCCTCCTGTACTACCAGCTCTATCAGCACAAGGCCACACCCACCACCACCTCTTCTAATACCAGCTCTACCAGCACCTGGCCACACCCGTCACTTCCTCTTCTAATACCAGCTCTATCAGCACCTGGCCACACCCATCACCTCCTCCTCTACTACCAGCACCAGGCCACATCCATCACCTCCTCCTCTACTACCAGCTCCAGCAGGACCAGGCCACAGCCACCAGCTCCTACTCTACTTCCAGTACCAGACCACACCCACCACCTCCTCCTCTACTACCAGCTCTAACAGCATCAGGCCACACCCACACCTCCTACTTTACTATCAGCTCTACCAGCACCAGGCCACACCCACCACCTCCTCCTTTACTACCAGCTCTACCAGCAACAGGCCACACCCACCACCTCCTCTACTACCAGCTCTATCGGCAGCAGGCCACACCCAACACCTCCTGCTTTACCAGCACCAGGCCACACCCACCACCTCCTCTACTACCAGCTCTACCAGCACCAGGCCACACCCACCACCTCCTTCTCTACTACCAGCACCCGGCCTCCACCTCTAGTACCAGCTCTACCAGCACAAGGTCACACCCATTGCCTCCTCCTCTACTACCAGATGTACTAGCACCAGGCAACACCCACCACCTCCTCCTCTACTACCAGCACCAGGGCACATTCATCACCTCCTCCTCATCTACTACCAGCACCAGCCCACACCCACCACCACCTCCTCTGCAACCAGCTCTACCAGCACCAAGCCACACCTACCACTTCCTCCTCTACTACCAGCACCAGGGCACATTCATCACCTCCTCCTCTTCTACCAGCACCAGCCCACACCCACCACCACCTCCTCTGCAACCAGCTCTACCAGCACCAAGCCACACCTACCACTTCCTCCTCTACTACCAGCACCAGACCACACCCCCACAACCTCCTCTACTAGCACCAGGCCACACACACCACCAACTACTCTACTACCAGCACCAGGCCACACCCACCAGCACCTCCTCTACTACCAGTACCAGGCCACATTCACTACCTCCTCTACTACCAGCTCTCCTCTCTCCATTGGTTACCAGTTACCCAAAGGATACAGTTTAAACTCCTCACCCTATCATACAAATCTCTACAAAAGTTGTCACCTCCATACATTTCCTCACTAATCTCCTGATACCATCCCACCCAGAACCTTCAATCCTCCCAGGAGACCCTCTTGTCCTCTAGCTTGGTCACCTCCTGTCACTCCCACATCCAGGACTTCTCACGAGCATCCCCTCTTTTTTGGGAATTTCTCCCACTGCCTGTCCATCTGGAACCTGGAAACCTTCAGGCTGGATTCACAGTGGTCTGTTGCAGAACTGCAATGGAAGTCGGACAAAGATTTTAATACAAAGCCTAAATGCAGTGAGTTAGAATAACGCAATCAGTTACAATGCTGTACTGTGAACAGGCCCATAGGATTGTATGGGCAGTGAGTTGACATACAGAATTACCGGTGTTCTGCAATAAAACTGAGCACTGTGAACTAGACCAAAAACATCCTTTTAAAAGCACATTTTTTCGGAAAAGCTTATAATTTGCTGTAGGTCACAGTGGAGGCTCATTGCCTCATCTACTAACCCCTGTGTCTCCTTTCCTAATGTCTCCACCCCACTACCCTCTACAGGTACGGCCTGTATTGCCTATTTGGTTTACTGGACATGTGAGATAAGAGGTAGAAATATGTCAGAACACCCTATTAGGATTGATATAGCCTCAGTATTAGCAGGATGTCTACCCCTTTAAATCACATAAAATGAATGCATATTCAATATGCATTGAACATGACATAGAAAAAGAGAACAAGAAGAGATGTCGGAGGGGGATTTAGAATACAAAAGAGGAAGAGACCAGTGGGGGGGAGGGGGGTTCTTTAACCACCCTGGCGTTCTATAAAGATCGCCAGGGTGGCTGCGGGAGGGTTTTTTTTTTATTAAAAAAAAAACTATTTCATGCAGCCAACTGAAAGTTGGCTGCATGGAAGCCCACTAGAGGGCGCTCCGGATGCGTTCTTCTGATCGCCTCCGGCGACCAGAAGTAACAAGGAAGGCTGCAATGAGCAGCCTTCCTTGTTTCGCCTTACCTCGTCGCCATGGCGACGAGCGGAGTGACGTCATGGACGTCAGCTGCCTCCGATCCAGCTCTTAGCGCTTGCCGGAACTGTTTGTTCTGGCTACGTTGGGCTCAGGCAGCTGGGGGGACCCTCTTTCGCCGCTGCACGCAGCGAATCGCCGCGCTACGGCGGCGATCAGGTAGCACACGCGGCTGGCAAAGTGCAAGATGCGTGTGCTGCTTTTTATTGCATGCAAATCGGCCCAGCAGGGCCTGAGCGGCAGCCCCCGGCGGTAATGGACGAGCTGAGCTCGTCCATACCGCCCGGCTGGTTAATATCTGTGGGGTAGAGCTAAACCGACAGGAACTCTCACTCTTGGATAAGGGCCTAAAACAAGCCCCTAGTAAATTGATGAACAAATTTCAAACCTACATCGACATACAAAAATACACCAGAATGTTGCATATAAAGAAATATTTTTGGGGTAAAGGAGATCCAAGTAATAAAGCGAAAAGTGGGGACTGGTGTGCCCAAGCCCAAAAGACCCTCGTACTCCAGGGTCCACGATCCAGAAAAAAGATGAAGGCTGGCGCCACCAATAAGTATTTATGCTCTTTTTATTGCATTAGCAAGATGTCAAAAAGCTTTGCTGGGCTAATGGCGACAGGCAGCTGTTTCTGGCTCACGCCCGTTCTCGAGCCCTGTAGCAAGCCTGGCTGAGAAACAGTAGCCTGTCGCCATTAGCCTAGCAAAGCTTTTTGACATCTTGCTAATGCAAGTAAAAGAGCATAAATACTTATTGGTGGTGCCAGCCTTCATCTTTTTTTCTAGCTAGAGAGAGCATAGGTAGAGAGGGGGGCGGGCTTTAGCTGACTGCTCTCACAGATAGGGAGAATGTAGGCAGAGAGGGGGACGGGCTTGAGCTGACTGCTCTCACAGATAGGGAGGACACAGGCAGAGAGGGGGGGGCGGGCTTGAGCTGACTGCTCTCACAGATAGGGAGAACATAGGCAGAGAGGGGGGCGGGCTTGAAACAAACAGCAGAGTAAGTGTCTGTTCTCATGTCCCTACTAGTATATAGAATTAATAAAAGCAGGTTACTTTGTCTCTGGTACACTTTAAACACTGCACTGACTATAGAATACAGTAATGCTGGGAATACACGTTACGTTTTCACGGCAGAATCGCTCCGATAGATGCCTTCGAAAGATAAAATTCCATTATGTCCGATTCTCTGCTTGATTCTTTTCCACTCGATTTCTCATAGAAATGAATGAAAAAAAAGATAAGAAAAAACGAGCGGAAGAGAAGAGATTCGAGCAGAGAATCGAATGGTTAATAGATCGCGTGGAGAATCGAAAGCAAAAAACGTAACGTGTATTCCCAGCATAAGTCCAGAAGTCACTTCCTTGACATAGAAATAGAGAGAGAAGGGGATAAATTGGTCACTAGAACATTCTTTAAGAGTACTGACAGGAAGGGGTACCTGTCCAAAGGGAAGCTGTCACCACCCTCAGTGGCTAAAAGCCGTCCCAAAAGGACAGTTTACCCGGGTTCAAGTTCAACGTAATTGCACCAAATCAGAAAATTATATGGCTAAGTCCCAAAACCTAGTAGAAAGGTGTCCCGCTTGCGTGACGTACAGATCAATATACTGTACAGTAATTCAAAGCGTAAAAGTCTGGTCTGAACTTGTGCACAAGTTTTACAATATCGAGGTACAAATCGATAAACGTAAGTCCTAGTCAAGGTTCAAGCTGGGTCATACACGTGTTATCAGATGTCAGTTGTAATGCTAGGATCAGGCAGAGACAGAGTCAGGGACAGACTGAGTCAGTAACAGGAAACAGATGACTGAGGTACAGAAACTTAAGGCTAAGGTGGAGTCAAGAGGCAGGCAGTAGTCGGTACACAGATAAATACAATGTATCTTGTTCCTAGCAAATTATAATTTACAGCTATCAAGAAGCTAACGAGAACTGACCACCATATATGATGTAACTCAAGGAAGCTAGCTGAGGCCAAGAACCAGCGAACTGATTAGTATCAAGGCCAGTGAGCAAGTGAAGCTCCTGACCTTATGTACACACTCCACGATCCGTGGCCACTCCCACTTGGTGAGGTCACTCATGACCTCACCTACTGAAACCTCCTAAGCCTATAAGTCTCGGCAGAGCTCGCGCGTGCGCGATGCGACCCTCGGGGGATTGTGCGAGCCGGAAGCTACCGCCGGAGGGATGCCACCAGAAGATCCCAGCTGCGGCGCCCCGCCGCTCACCCGGACCTCACCGGAGATGCCCCGGGACCTGCTGCTGGAAGGTAAGATTGTCACAAAAGGTTTGTTGAAAAGGATTATAATGAACTGACCCTACAGGGACAGGTGATCCAAGTGGGAAAAATAGATAGAAACCAGCTACTTATGGAGAATAGGGGGAAGTGGGGAGTGGGATATATTGGGTAGCATCCCCTTTGTCACTCAATTCTCCAAACAATACAAGCAGGTGGAGGTGATTGTTAGAAAACATTCACTATTCTAAGAGAGGACAGTATTCTACGAAACCATTTGCCTGTAAGGATCCCTCCTGCCGGTTGCAGCGGAGCTGCAGCTGTGCAGTTTTGATATTTCTGCCTGCATTTGGTCTCTTGGTTTTGTTTGCATTTATCATGAAACTCTTTGTTGTTTGCAAGCACACTGCAGTTTCCGAGTAAGTCAGGATGTTGTCATGAATCCACCTATGGCTGGCTGCAGTAGAACTGCAGAGAGTTGTGGATTTCTTGCATGCATGTGGTTGCATAATCTGGCATACATTTGTAATAAGAATTCCTTCCATTCCCAGGCGTTCCGTTCGCCTGGGGTCCCCTCTTCTCTCTCTTGTGCCACACCGATGTGAGTATCCTTCGATTCCCTTACCACCTACTTGTTCCTCTTTGCCAATTTGAACTTTTTTGCTCTATATACTGTACAAGGCATTCATTACACTGCTGCTTTTGCACAGAGTTTTTTACTTATCATTTTTTCTTGTTGCACCTTGTCACTTTCCATTTTATACCATTCTTGATAATTTATATTACTTGCACTTTATTGTTCATTATCATATATACCTATTATATTTATACAAGTTGGAACATAGATGTGTTATTGATTTGATATGTTGGTCATAGTTGTTGGGCACTTATGAGAGTTGTTTGTATTTGCACCAGTGGTGCTCAGCAGAGCTCGAATATTCGAGTAGCTCGAATATTCGAGCTCTTTTTCAGCTATCCGAGCTCGGTATTCGAGCTCCGAATAGCTGTAGCTATTCGAATGGGCTATCCGAGTACACTCGAATAGCCCATTCACTATTCGAGCTATTCGAGCAAACGGCGCTATTCGAGCTCGGTACCGAGCTCGAATAGCGTCATAGCCCAGATTGATGTCCTTAGAGCCAATCAGAGGGCTCCCAGGCCCTCTGACGGCAGCCAATCACAGAGGGGGACCCTGGCCAGCCCCTACCCTATAAATAGCGGCCGCCATGTTCCGTTTCTCCATGCTTGCCTGAGACTTGTACAGAGAGAGAGTTGCTCCTTTGTGCTTTGGCTTAGCAAGTGCTCTATTGTGATCATTTACCTAGCGTTTTTGCTCACCTACACCTGCCATATACACCTATATTGTTGTTAGTTAGATAGACATTGTATTTTAGTTAGTAGCTTGTGTGTTACATTAGAGACAGGCAGCTGCTGCAAGCTTACAGGTTTAGGCCTCAGGGGGGCCTTGCCTCTGTGGGCAGCTGTCCTCTGTTTATTTCTCTCATCTATACCAGTATTTCTGCTGTCCTTTACTAATAGTATTGTAGTTATACTGTACTAGGAGTAGGACACTCACTGACTGTCACTGTTTATAGGCTACTAGCTAGCTCCTGCGTGTGTGCACTCACTCACTGTCTGTGTGTACACACACTCTATTTCCTTCTGATTACTGATAGATTATTGTTAGTTAGTTGTACTTACTGTTACTACTTACTCTTACTGTACTAGGAGTCTAGGACACTCAGTCAGACAGTCACTGTGTTCATAGGCTACTAGCTCCTGCGTGCGGTCACTCACTGTCTGAGTGTACACACACCACCCACACTCCATTTCCTTCTGATCGCTGATTGATTATTGTAATTAGTTAGTTCTACTTACTGTTACTACTTACTCTTACTGTACTAGGAGTCTAGGACACTCAGTCACTGTGTTCATAGGCTACTAGCTCCTGCGTGCGGTCACTCACTGTCTGAGTGTACACACACCACCCACACTCCATTTCCTTCTGATCGCTGATTGATTATTAGTTAGTTCTACTTACTGTTACTACTTACTCTTACTGTACTAGGAGTCTAGGACACTCAGTCACTGTGTTCATAGGCTACTAGCTCCTGCGTGCGGTCACTCACTGTCTGAGTGTACACACACCACCCACACTCCATTTCCTTCTGATCGCTGATTGATTATTGTAATTAGTTAGTTCTACTTACTGTTACTACTTACTCTTACTGTACTAGGAGTCTAGGACACTCAGTCACTGTGTTCATAGGCTACTAGCTCCTGCGTGCGGTCACTCACTGTCTGAGTGTATACACACCACCCACACTCCATTTCCTTCTGATCGCTGATTGATTATTAGTTAGTTCTACTTACTGTTACTACTTACTCTTACTGTACTAGGAGTCTAGGACACTCAGTCACTGTGTTCATAGGCTACTAGCTCCTGCGTGCGGTCACTCACTGTCTGAGTGTACACACACCACCCACACTCCATTTCCTTCTGATCGCTGATTGATTATTGTAATTAGTTAGTTCTACTTACTGTTACTACTTACTCTTACTGTACTAGGAGTCTAGGACACTCAGTCACTGTGTTCATAGGCTACTAGCTCCTGCGTGCGGTCACTCACTGTCTGAGTGTACACACACCACCCACACTCCATTTCCTTCTGATCGCTGATTGATTATTAGTTAGTTCTACTTACTGTTACTACTTACTCTTACTGTACTAGGAGTCTAGGACACTCAGTCACTGTGTTCATAGGCTACTAGCTCCTGCGTGCGGTCACTCACTGTCTGAGTGTACACACACCACCCACACTCCATTTCCTTCTGATCGCTAATTGATTATTGTAATTAGTTAGTTCTACTTACTGTTACTACTTACTCTTACTGTACTAGGAGTCTAGGACACTCAGTCACTGTGTTCATAGGCTACTAGCTCCTGCGTGCGGTCACTCACTGTCTGAGTGTACACACACCACCCACACTCCATTACCTTCTGATCGCTGATTGATTATTAGTTAGTTCTACTTACTGTTACTACTTACTCTTACTGTACTAGGAGTCTAGGACACTCAGTCACTGTGTTCATAGGCTACTAGCTCCTGCGTGCGGTCACTCACTGTCTGAGTGTACACACACTAAATTTACTTGTGATTACTACTGATTATTGTAACTGCTAGTTGTACTTCCTGACTGTTACTACTTACTTACTGTACTAGGGGACACTCACTCAGTCACCTCACCAACCAACCCACTCCATTAAAGTACCCCACTTTTCACCCGCCCTTTTACAAAACTTTTGTCTATACGCCCAAAACATTGAAGATGTCTGGAAGTGGCAGCCAGCGCGGTTTGGGCAAGGGGAAGGGCAGCAAGGGAATCAGGAGGAGAGGGAGCAGCATTGTGGCAAGCCGCGGCCGCGGGCGCGCCACCATGCACAGTTCCGCAGCAGCAGCAGCAGCGTCAGTGGCTAACATTCCTCCCATAGCCACTGGCCGTGGACGCCTTGGGCGCCGCCCAGCAGGAGCATCTGCAACTCACGCTGCAGAGACACAGCAGCAGCAGCGTGTAGCACCTGCTCCCATTTTCCTCCAGCCGGGTCGGAAACGTCCCATTGAGGAAAAGGATGCAGACACTGTGGTGCAACTCATGACGGAGGATGAGCAGCCCGCCATCAGCTCTGCATCCGAGGCCTCCACCCTCACCACCACCACCACCCCTGTTCGCAGCAGCCGCCCAGCAGGGTCTGGGGAGGAGGCCAGTTCACCGTCACTCGCCGACCTGTCATTCAGCAGTCTTTTGACCCCAGGCATCATGAGTAAATTGTCTGCTGTTGTTGGCGATCTTGAGGAGGAGATGCTGATGGGCACTTTGGGGGATGAGGGATTGGACAGCAAGACTGTGGCGACAGTCAAGCAGCCCATCCATGCATCAGGAGAGGAGTTTGGGGGGTCCTCATCCCAGCAGGACATGTTTCAGGAGGGGGAGGATGATGATGACCCGGTGACAGACAGAGACTGGGTGCCACCACCTCCAGGGGATGTCGTCCTCAGCAGCTCTGAGGAGGAGGAGGAGGATGCGCTTGTGGGCCTTGCAAGGAGGCGCATCATTGCAAGCATTGGCAGCGTCCCACAGCCTGCTGGTGTCTCAGGCTCAGCAGCAGCAGCAGCAGCATCAGCCAGTACCACCCCCAGCCGCACCCAAGCCCCCCCCCCAACCACCACAGGGAGACAGGCAGCAGCGCTTCCATGCCGTAGGGGGAAGTTTCTGTCACCAATCTGGCGGTTTTTCACCATGCCCACTGTGTACAGCAAGTACGCCACTTGCAACCACTGTCAGCGGAAGTTGAGCAGAGGTGCAGACCCCTTAAAGTTCAGCACCAGCTCGCTCATCAACCACCTTGCGGCTAAACATTTCCACCAGCATGAGGAGTTCCAGAGGCTGAAGGCATCTGCTGCTGGCAGTGGCACCACACCCATCACTGCACAGCCTTCAGCAGCAGCAGCAGCAACAGCAGCCACCCGCCCTCCTGCTCCTCCAGCAGCACCAGCAGGAGTGCGGAAACGCACTGCTCCTCCCCCCTCTGCAACTCCTGCCGCCGACACTGAGGCCTGTTCTGGCAGCCAGTCCTCAGTGGCCTCCTCTGCTGTGTCTGCTGATTCCCGTGTCAGCAAAAGGCCACGCCAGAGCCTTTTGAGCGAGTCCTTCCAGGGGGTGGTTAGGGCTCTGCCTCCCAGCAGCCGTCGCGTGCGGCAGCTGAACGGCTTGCTGGCACGGGCCATGTGCTCCCAACTCCTGCCGTACACGCTCGTGCAGGAGGGGAGCGACATTCGTGCGCTGCTTGCTTGCGCAGCCCCAGACTGGCAGCTCCCCAGCAGACACTTCTTTGCCCGCAAGGCCATTCCTGCACTGCACCGCTTTGTGATGGCCAATGTGGAGCGAGGGCTGGAGCACGCGGTTGGTGAAAGGGTCCAAGTCACCATGGACTCCTGGAGCAGCCGCTTCGGGACAGGCCGCTACCTGTCCTTCACTGTCCACTGGGTCAGCTTGGTGGAAGGGGGTGAGGATGGGAGAGCAGCAGCGGGCACAGCAGCAGCAGCAACACAGTGGGTGGTGCCACCCCGCAGGCTCAGGGGAACTGCAGCAGGTTCCTCCGATCCTCTGCCATCCTCCGGCACACCTGGCCAAACCCCCCGCCTCAGCAGCAGCGTGAAGGCCCGCCACTGCCAAGCGCTGCTGCACTTGGTCAGCCTTGGGAAGACCAAGCTGACGGCAACCCATGTGTTGGCCAAACTCCAGGAGCAGGAGAGGATTTGGCTGACCCCCAGAGGCCTCAGAGTCGGAGAGGTGGTGGCCGACAATGGGGCCAATCTGGTTGCCGCAATAGACAGGGGAAACCTGACCCACATCCCCTGTCTTGCCCACGTGCTGAACCTGGTGGTGCAGAAGTTCCTGCGCACCTACCAGGGGATGGGCGAACTGCTGGAAACGGCAAGGAATGTTGTGCGTCACTTCCGGCGCTCGGCTGCAGCCTGTGCGAGCCTGGAAGACGTGCAAAAGGAGCTGGATCTGCCACGCCATCGGCTGATCCTTGACGTTCCGACTCGCTGGAACTCCACCCTGGCGATGTTGGAGCGTCTGGTTGAACAGAGGCGCGCTGTCAAACAGTACCTTGCCCTGGCCACTGTTTCCGCAGCTCTGAGAAGGGACAAGACCAGCAACTTCCCGTCCATCGTCCCCGATGATGACTGGAGGCACATGCAGCAGGTGTGCTTAGTGCTGGCTCCCTTCCTGCAGGCCACAAACATGGTGAGCAGGGACCATGCTATGGTCTGCGAGTGGGTGCCCCTGGTTTCTCTGCTGAACAGGGCCCTCGATGCTTTGCTGGAACAGGGAGCGGCAGCCTTGGACCAGCAGGAGCGGCAACCAGCTGCGCAGTCCACCTCTGAGGGGGAGGAGGAGGAGGACTTGGTGGAGGTCCCTGACCTGGCTGCTGATGAGGGGGATCAGCACAGCGCAGCTGAGTTGGTGCGGGGGTGGAGAGAGGATGAGGCGGCAGAGGAGGAGGATGAGGACAGCACTGACGTCGATGTGCCAGCAGACGTGGCCCGCCTCTTCCCAATGGCAGCGCACATGCTGACGTGCCTGCGCAGGGACCCCAGGGTGATCCAGATGAAGCAGAGGGAGGACATCTGGATCAGCATGATGTTGGACCCACGCCTCAAGGGGAAGTTGAGCCAGTTCCTGCCGCCTGCAGGAGGAGACCCAGCGCAACAAATAAGGAGCTTGCAGCAGGCCCTTGTTGAGCGCTTGGAGGAAGCCTTCCCCCAGCCTTCCACCCCCACTGTCCAGCAGCCAGCACAGAGGCAGCAGCAGGTGCCTGCATCCAGCAGCAGCAAGCGCCCCACAGACCTGCTGTCTCTCAGCCACGAGCTCTACAGGACTGTAGAGGCTCCGGCAGCAGTGACTAGAGAGGAGATGCATGCAGCAGCATCCTCCTCCGGTCACAGCCAGCGCCTGACCCGCATGGTGGCTGACTACATGGGGTCGTACAGCGGGCTTGACAGCGATGCCCCTGTTGATCCCATGGAGTATTGGGTCAAGCGCATGGAGATCTGGAGCGAGCTGGCGCAGTACGCCCTGGAAGTGCTGTCCTGCCCCCCTTCCAGCGTGCTGTCCGAGCGCTGCTTCAGTGCAGCTGGTGGCGTGGTCACCGAGAAACGCTCACGTCTGTCTCACAAGTCTGTGGACAGACTGACGTTTCTCAAGATGAACCAGGCGTGGGTGGAAGGCGAGTTCCTGGCCCCTGTTGTCGGCGAGAGGGGTACATGAACTGGCTGCCGGAACCATCGTTAATGTGCCTTACCACCCTTTACCACCTCCTGGCTCCTGCTCACTAAGCCAGCCTGGTTCACTTTGACTATTACGTCGCCTGCAGCCACACATTTTACACCTACAGTGGGCTGCTGTGTACTGCCCTTCTGCTGTCTGTCTGTGTTTCCCACTGCCAGGGTACACAGAATTACCTTCTTCTGCTGCCACTCTGCCACCAGCTATTACGTCAAACAATAGCTATATTGGTTGCAAAACCAAAAACCAAAAAACCATAAAAAAAAAAAAAGGTTTAATTTTTCTGAGGTGCCCGGGTTGAAAACTGTGTTGTCCCAGTTGTGTATTGGACACAATGTGGGCTGCACGACCGCTGTCTGGGACCTCCTGTTGTGTTTATTTACAGCCCTGGTATCACCGCTAGGTACCAGGGCTATTATGTCACGCTGCCTACCTGCTGCCACACTCACACTGCTCCTCCATACCTCCTCCTGCTGCTGCTGCTGCTGTCTGTCTGTGTTTCCCACTGCCAGGGTACACAGATGATTTACCTTCTGCTGCCACTCTGCCACCAGCTATTACGTCAAACAATAGCTGCTCGCCTACTCCTCCATTCCTCCTCCTGCTGCTGCTTCCTGTCTGTGTTTCCCACTGCCAGGGTACACAGATGATTTACCTTCTGCTGCCACTCTGCCACCAGCTATTACGTCAAACAATAGCTGCTCGCCTACTCCTCCATTCCTCCTCCTGCTGCTGCTGTCTGTCTGTGTTTCCCACTGCCAGGGTACACAGAATTACCTTCTTCTGCTGCCACTCTGCCACCAGCTATTACGTCAAACAATAGCTATATTGGTTGCAAAACCAAAAACCAAAAAACCATTAAAAAAAAAAAGGTTTAATTTTTCTGAGGTGCCCGGGTTGAAAACTGTGTTGTCCCAGTTGTGTATTGGACACAATGTGGGCTGCACGACCGCTGTCTGGGACCTCCTGTTGTGTTTATTTACAGCCCTGGTATCACCGCTAGGTACCAGGGCTATTATGTCACGCTGCCTACCTGCTGCCACACTCACACTGCTCCTCCATACCTCCTCCTGCTGCTGTCTGTCTGTGTTTCCCACTGCCAGGGTACACAGATGATTTACCTTCTGCTGCCACTCTGCCACCAGCTATTACGTCAAACAATAGCTGCTCGCCTACTCCTCCATTCCTCCTCCTGCTGCTGCTGTCTGTCTGTGTTTCCCACTGCCAGGGTACACAGATGATTTACCTTCTGCTGCCACTCTGCCACCAGCTATTACGTCAAACAATAGCTATATTGGTTGCAAAACCAAAACCAAACAAACCATTAAAAAAAAAAAAAAAGGTTTAATTTTTCTGAGGTGCCCGGGTTGAAAACTGTGTTGTCCCAGTTGTGTATTGGACACAATGTGGGCTGCACGACCGCTGTCTGGGACCTCCTGTTGTGTTTATTTACAGCCCTGGTATCACCGCTAGGTACCAGGGCTATTATGTCACGGCGAGCTGCCTGCCTCATTGACTGCCTGCTGCCACACACTCATCCTCCTCCTCCTGCTGCTGAATTTACCTCCTGCTGTCTTTGTGTTTCCACTGCCAGGGAGCACATACAATGGCGCTTCCAACATGCGTGCGCCCACCAGCTATTTGTTACGCTCAAAAATAGCTGCATTTCTTTAAAAAAAAAATTGAAAAGAGAAATACGTGAAGAAGAAGAAGACGATATTGAAAAGGAAGGAGAAGGAGAAGGAGAAGGAGAAGGAGAAGGAGAAGGAGAAGGAGAAGGAGAAGGAGAAGGAGAAGGAGAAGGAGAAGGAGAAGGAGAAGAAGAAGGAGAAGAAGAAGAAGAAGAAGAAGAAGAAGAAGAAGAAGAAGAAGAAGAAGAAGAAGAAGAAGAAGAAGAAGAAGAAGAAGAAGAAGAAGAAGAAGAAGAAGAATATACAGTAACACTACTGAACAAAATTAAGGACACAACTTCTCTTTCCACATTTTTTTTTAAAGGAACATCCCCACATAATCACTTGCTGTTGTTACTTGGAAAAAAAGAGGTTTCTTGCATCATTCACCCTCAAAACAAGTGTTGGAAGCTATTTAAGGCCAATTCGAATAGTCAGCTCGAATAGTTAGCTCGAATACCGACTCGAATAGTGAGCTCGAAGTCCGAGGTCGAATCGAATAGTAAAAATTATTCGACTCGAATATTCGACTGACCTCGAATAATTTACTATTCGAATTCGACCAAACTCGAATTTTAAAAAGGGGTATTTGAGCATCACTAATTTGCACTATGCACTGCAGTGCTATTTTTGCCATTTACTATCAGTGCTAGTGTACCATTCATTTATTCTTGGGGACCCCAGACTTATGGTCTTGTTTTTAAATGTTTTTATGATCCTTGTGATGTTATAATAAAGATGATTTTTGATTGATTTCTACACTTTGGTCCAGTGTGGTGCTTGTTGAGCTACTTTCTTTCTTTTTGTGTTTAATGTTCCTTCCATTCCCAGACAGCTTGCAGCTTTCAATCAGTGTAGCACAGGATTACATGATTCCATTGGCGGATGTCCACATAAAAGCCTGTCTCTCATTCCAGACCTCGCCCGACAGAGCGTTCAGCTTACCTGAGTTGTCGAGTAGAAAGACGAGATGGATCGGCACTAGATGAGGCAGACCTTCACTGGGGGTCTATTGGGGATTACTCACTGTGCCTCCGGACCAGCAGACATTGACAGTAGGTAAAAGGAAAGAAGTATCCGGGCACCAGATGAGTTGCAATGCAAACCCACTTTATTTCATCCCACCAAACAGATAAAGCATACACAAACATGGCGGCCGCCATCTTTGTGTATGCTTTATCTGTCTGGTGGGATGAAATAAAGTGGGTTTGCATTGCAACTCATCTGGTGCCCGGATACTTCTTTCCTTTTACCTATTACCTGAGTTGTCGCTGGGTCCATGCTGGGAAAGTTGTATTTTGTATTCATTTACCTTGTATTCTCTTGTCTGCACCCACGGGGGGACAGTGAAGTCTTACCTTCCTGCTAGCTGCAGGCTGCCTTCATCATGGTTTCGACTGGTAGTTATCCTGCTTGCTCTGTTTCTGAGGACATGATTATAGCAGCAGTTGCTAATAGTTATGCTCCTACCTGTTTGTCTTGTCTATGTCAGTGTGGATGTTTGCCATTGCTGGGGCAGTGACTAGATTGGCAAGCATTCCATCTGTCTCTCTGTTGTCTGTCTTGTTACTCAGTTAGAGGCTCAGGCAGCGGTCGCACTGAGCAACCATTGTATCTTGTTTGCTAACAGCCAGTCTGTCTGTCTGTCTGTTGTCTGTCTTGAAACTCAGATCAGAGGCTCAGTGCCGCGTCGCACTGAGCAACCATGT
This sequence comes from Hyperolius riggenbachi, assembly GCF_040937935.1. Lineage (NCBI taxonomy): Eukaryota > Metazoa > Chordata > Amphibia > Anura > Hyperoliidae > Hyperolius > Hyperolius riggenbachi. The sequence goes on from NC_090655.1 coordinate 261,057,094, forward strand.
GGCGGTATCGGAAGCCCAGAGCTGCGGTTGCTCTGGGCAATCTTGCTCCCTTGTTCATGACTCCTGTGACAATGTCAGGAACTATGTCTTTTTCTTCCTGCTGCTGGCAGCAAATGCATGACGGTGTCAGTTATTTCACCAGCCACCAGCAGATGGCTCTGTTGTCGTTTATTCCTGACCTCACCTACAAATGGCGCAAGAAACCTTGTGTATGGACTCTTCCACCAGCAGAGGTCACCACCATTCTGTTATCTCTGCAAATTGTTGCAGCAGGTGATAGGACATATAAGGACTGCTCTGGCTTGCAGCAGGTGCCAGAACTTCCGTTCCCTTGCCCTGAGGAGCTGCCTGGCCTCTCCTGTCTCTTGTGTCTGATCCTTGATATCCTGTCTGTACCTATCTGTCTTACTTGAACTTGGCTTGTTTGACTACGATTATTGTCTGCTGAATTGGTCCTTTGTTTCTTGTATATTTACCCTGTATATTATTGTATATATTTGCATTGTATATTTTGGCATTAGATAGATAGATAGGCTGGGGTGCTTTGGGTTTATGTATGCGGTGTCTTGGGATTTTGCTATTTGTCCGCATTGCTGTGCTTATTTCACTGGTACATTCTATAATAAACGTGTGTTTAAACTTATTCAAATCCTGTCTTGTGTTTCTCTGCCATTGTGGTGTTCCCTAAGCAAACCTGGTTATAACAGACAACCTGTGTAGCCTCTTCAATCACCCAGCTACATAGTCTTGATTGTCTGGTGGCACTCTGGCTTTCTTGCCCTCAGCTGCTATACCTTTCAAATCCAAGGCCTGGGTGTAACCGAAGTCGGGCAGGTGTTGCTCTTCATCTCTCTTTCAAGCGGGGACGTGCCACATAGGATGAAGAAGGTGGTGGTAGATTGGGGCATAGCGGATGAAAAGAAAGCAGGAGATCTGCCAGGCATTACATTGCCTCTACAACCTAAGTTCATATATAAAAAGGCCCCAAACCTAAAAAAAATGTATGGGCACCCAGCCTGGTAGAAGGACCTAGACAGCCTCCTGTACCTTTTTGGCAACAAAAAGGCTTCTACTGGTGCAGGGGATGTAAAGCCTGCAGTGAAGCTAATGGAATCCGACTGAGTGAGGCGACATCTCATACTAATGGTAAAATATTTAAAATTCAACAGAACATTACATGTGTTAGTAGGGGGGTACAAGGCCGGCTGAGGCAGAGGCGAGAGAGGCTACAGCCTCAGGGCGCAGTGTAGGAAGGGTCACACAACTCACTCAGCTATCATTACCCTATTGTGTTTGAAGCAGAGAGAAATAAGAAAAAGGGGATACATGTCAGTGACTGCAAGCCAGATAACTATAGATTAAGGTGTTGGGGACCCTGGGGCACCTCTTTGTCTAATAGTATGTGATGGCTGGAGTGGGAGGGATGGAGGGACGTACTTTGGTGTCTCAGCCTTGGGTGCTGGGGGGGGGGGGTAGTGTATATGCTCTGGTGCAGTTGTAATAAGCAGCATGTGGGTAGAACCACCAGATTACTGAAAAAGAGAATACATGATCACATTTTAAATATAAGGAGAGGATTCACAGGACATAGTATATGGGAGAACTTTAGAGTGTGTCATCAAAGTGACCCCAAGGAATTATTTTTTTGTGGGTTGGAAAAAGTGAGTTTTGGGTGGAATGGTTGTCATCAGGTTAGACAAGTCTCTATGAAAGAATCCGGGCGGATGCACAATGTGGGGTGTCTTCAACCTGGGGGGCTTGAATTGCTGCAGAGCCAACAGCTAGCTAATAGAGATCTGAGATTTGGGTCGCTGGGGGTTTAGGAATGTCATACCTATATCAGGGTTACTGGAATAGATTGTTTCTGATCTGCATATTGTATAATCCAATAATGCTGTGCGGAGTATTGTGGCAACACATCTTCTGGCTATAGAAACATAGCCTGTTATGGGTGTATGTGTAGGATTGTTGTGGATCGATCGAAATCTCATGTGAGTGGATGCATGAGATCATATAGGATAAATGAGGGTACTTGATGTGTATATATAAAGGAGGGGTGGTTAGAGTCATGGAATAGTAATGAGCATTGAATAATATCAATTGTTTGTCAGAAGATGTGATGTTCTGAATGCATTGTCATTAACCTCTCGAGGACCGCGGTCTTAAACCCCCTAGTGACCAGGCCATTTTTAACAAAATAGGCTACTGACGCTTTAAGGGCTCGCTGCAGGGCCGCACAACTCAGCACACAAGTGATTCCCCCCGCCCTCTTTTCTCCCCACCAACAGAGCTCTCTGTTGGTGGGGTATGATCGCTCCCTAGATGTTTCTTTTTTTATATAGATATTTATTGTATTTATTTTTTAATAAATTTGCTCATTTATTTATTTATTGGTGCATGCAATATCCTGCTACTCATTCCCAGCCATTATCGCCAATCGGCGTGGCGTGGTCCTGGGGCTGCCTCCGCTTTCACGCCAATTGTCATGGAGCGGTCGGCAAGTAATTAATGTTCGTTGCAGCTATACTGTATATATATATATATATTATATGTCAGTTTTATGAAGCCACCACTGGAGGGCAGTGGTATGTAGGCTGAAGGAATGGAATGCCTATGTTTACAGAGTGTCGCCCGAGTTCTGATGTAATATGTTTTTATATTTTTCATTTTAAAATTATGATTATCAATTCAATATACTTTGTAAATGGAATCTCCCCCGGTAGAACAATGAGAACACGACTGCAGTGCAGCAGACGAGAGAGCTATTCACTGAGGGGAAAAGAGAGGGGAGGGGCAGAAGCGTAGCTAGGATTTTTAGCGCCCGGGGACAAAGACAGTTTTTGCAACCCCCCCTCTGGACAAATTGGGCATGGCCATGCATCAGAATGTGGTCATAGTTATGGGTGGAGCCAAATGTACAAATGCTTTTTTTTAACAATAGTACAATTGCTATTTAGATGTGCCCCTCCCCGTTTAGATAGCCAGATGTGCCTCCCTTCCCCTCGTTTAGATGGCCAGATGTATGACACAGTTAGCCAGATGTGCCCCCTTTGTTCTGCTGCTGCTAACACTTCTGCATTCCTCTGCAGAGAGGGGGAGAGAAGCAGGGTCACTTGGGGTAGCCAGCGAGCTGCCTCTCACTCACTTGGGGGTGCGGTGGCCATAGTCTGTGCCCCCTTACAGTGCTGTGCTCAGGGACATGTGTGGCCCCTTTCCCACCCTTAGCTACGCCTCTGGGGAAGGGATTCACCGATGTATCAGCCAATAGCGGCTGACCGATGCAATGAAAGCTTCCAGGTCTCCTCCTAGCATACATGTCCCTGATGAGTCACGAGTCAGTGATGAAACATGTTGGACAGAGCTTAGGAGGACCAGGAAGCAAGTGAACGCCGTGGCCAGCTGAGGCTCGCGGGTGAGAGACATTAGGCTGCAGCGGGAGGACAAGGGGACACTGTCAGCAGGGCAAGGGGACGTGGAGGCAATAGAGTGGGGGGGGGGGGGTCTGTGAAAAACTCTATGCGTACTTGATGTGGAAGAAGCATGTGAGTGGGATTTTATAATAAAGAGTTTGAACTTTTTATACAGTATAACGCTATGAGGGTGTTCTTCACTCTATTTTGAGGCTACCTTCTGTATTGCTGTGAACTGTCTGGGAATCCTGGACCCTGATGTGCTGAGGTGTCCAGGCACTGGAGCGCTTTATAACCCACCTAACAGGGGTTACACCACACAGACCCGCTTGGCACAGACCCGGACGGCTCTTTGTTATATGCTCCCACCTGGCTGTCTGATGAAGCGGGGTCATACCTCCGAAACGCGTTACAAGCCAAGGAGTGTATCAATACATTTTCTTGATTGTTAAATGTAAATACGTTTGTCTTTCATGTCCTTAGGAGTGGGTAAGCCCACCACGGCCACTCCTTTATTATAAAAGTTTTCTTTCCTTTTATTCTTCTGTTGCCTCTGTTCTCTCTCATATGGTTCAAGTCCACCCCTTGTGGAGGGGATACCCCCTTTTTTCCTATCTACAGAGCGTGACTTCTTAATCCTTAATGGGAACAGGTCTAATCTTCCCACCTGCCTATACAGTGGTTGTCTGGTTGCTGAAGCGGTAACCCTGGTTTGTGATTATAAATATACTTACTTTTCATTTTCCACCCAAGATCAGTACTTACTACACTATATTGGTCTCTCTGTGTCACTTTGTTTTCTCATTCTTCACAAGGGGTCACTCCACGTTTGGTAAGTTTGTTCCACGACGGGTGCCCTGGTGGTGTGTAAATATCCCAAAATTGTCAGCATACCGCTGTTTCAGAAGATTGCTCCCAGTGGCTGTTTTGCAGTGACTGTTTGCTATTGATGTGATGAGGACTTTTATTACAGTGATGTGCGCTTATCCAATTGCATATATTTGAATTATGCTGGCATCTCTGGAGAAGGCCTGTCTCCAGAGTGTGGGGGGAAGGTGAGCTCTGTATGGGGCATCGAATAAAGTACTTTACATAATGCTAGGTACACACGATACAATTTTCTGACAGATTTACCATCAGATCGATTATTTCCAACAGGTTTGATCTGATTTCCGATAGTAGCATATGAGTCTGCAGTCCTAATCCAATCCAAACCCAGTGTAACAATAATAATAATAAGGTAGGTCATTAGACTATAATTACTATAGCTGTAGGTTGTGAGCTCCTCTGAGGACAGTCAGTGACATGACTATGTTCTCTGTAAAGTGCTGCAGAAGATGTTAGTGCTATATAAATGCATAATAATAATAATAATAATAATAATAATAATAATAATAATAATAATATGGTAGGACATAAGACTATGACTATGGTGGGATTAGATTGTAAGCTCCTCTGAGGACAGTCAGTGATATGACTATGTACTCTGCAACGGGCTGCAGAAGATGTCAGTGCTATATAAATACAAAAGAATAATATGGTAGGACATTAGACTATGACTATGGTAGGGATTAGATCGTGAGCCTCTCTGAGGGACAGTTAATGGTGTGACTATGTGCTTTGTAAAGGGCTGTGGAAGACAACACACCATATTTATATATCTTATGATAACAATTAGAGTGAGACATTATTTAAATGACTTTGGAGAGGGAGAGAAAGGAGGATAGGAGAGCGGGAGAGATGGAGCGCAAGAAAGGGAGATGAAAAGAGGGGAAATGCAACAGAGTGGAGGAAGGGGAAGAAGAAGAGAGAGAGGGCAAAAGATCGGAGGAAAGCTGGAGGGCCGCTGGAGGGAGTCATGTGATGGGGAGAAAAGAGATCCCAGTGTTATAAATTTTACTGCAAAATGGCCAGAGGAGGAGGGGCACTTTATGAAGGAGTGCTCTGTGTCCTGAGGCCGTTGCCTCCTAAATCTCTGCCTTGGCTCAGACCTGGAAGGAAATGGGGGGGGGGGGGGGGGGCATAGAAGAGAGACGAAGAAAGGGGAAAGATGGAGGGAAAAGAGTGAGAGAGCTTGGGGGGTGCACTGTGGTAGATGATGGTGTTATATAAATACTAAATAATGATAGTAATAAAAGAGAAAGAGAGTGATAGTGAAGGGAAGTGTAGAGAGAGGACAGGAAATGAATGAACAAGAGGAGGACAGGGAGCGGGAGGGAAGGCGATGTTTTCTCCGCCAGTCTTTTTTAGCTGTGCTGTTTAGCAGGCTTATGTACAAGAGGATATGAATGAGGGATTAGAGAGATCAGGGTTCAGGGAGGGAGAGTGGAAGAGAAGAGGAAAGTCACAAGGGCTGTCTGACCCTGACTGGGGAGCTGCTCATTATTGTACACATCACCCAGCTTGTCAGTCCTGTTCACTGATGACAGACCTCATTATCAACCTCCATATAGCTGACATTCAGTGAAGGGAGAAGAGCTCCGTGTTTGATGCTCAACTAGGATTCCCTTTAAAGGACAACTGAAGCGAGAGGGTTATGGAGGCTGCCATATTTATTTCCTTTTAAGCAGCACCAGTTGCCTGGCAGTCCTGATGATCCTCTGCCTCTAATACTTTTAGCCATAGACCCTGAACAAGCATGCAGCAGATCTGGTGTTTCTGACATTATTGTCAGATATGTCAAGATTAGCTGCATGCTTGTTTCTGGTGTTATTGAAAAAAACTTCACCTAAATAGATCAACAGGGCTGCCAGGCAACTGGTATTGTTTAAAATGAAGTAAATATGGTAGCCTCCATGTTCTTCTAACTTCAGTTGTACTTTAAAATGGACATCCCAGTCCAGACAATTTCTCCAGTAATTTTGCCACTTCCTGGTGTAAGAAACTTAACTTCCTGTCACTATGGCGACACATCCATACTATATCTCCAGCAACTGTCTGGGGTCTAATAATAATCATTAATGATCATTATTAAATGAGATGCATCTGCAGAATTAGGATGAAAGAGAAACATTGCAACACTAATAGTATTAGATGGCTGAGTGGAGAGGAATCCACAGAGGCTGCAGTTAGCATATTCACCACAAGATGGCGATCTCACATCTCCCAGGTGGAACGCACAACCTGGAAACAATGAAACCAAAGACAGGAAGAGGCGTAACAGCAGGAAGAGAAGTTGCAGGAGGTCGAGAGAGCACGTGGCTGGAAGAGGTAATTGTGTGATTATAGATATATAATACATGCAGAGCAGAGGTCGGGGTGGACATACTTTGTTATAGAGGAGGTCACAGTACTCCTGTCACTATCCTGATCATCCCCCTTGAAGTAATTGCCATACAACTACCCAACCCAGGCTACCCAATATGGGGCACATCTGGCTACCTATATGGGGGTGGCGTGGCTACCTAATGTGGGACACATCTGGCTACCTATATTGGAGGGCTACATGATATGGGGCACATCTGGCTACCTGCATGGGGACCTACCTAATATGGGGGATTTTTGGCTACCTGCATGGAGGGCTACTTAATATGGGGCACATCTGGCTTCCTATATAGGGGTGGCTACCTAATGTGAGTTACATCTGGCTACCTATATTGGGGGTTACATGATATGGGGCACATCTGGCTACCTATATGGAGGTTACCAAATATGGAGCAAATCTGGTTTGCCCCAAGCAATGAAGTGGTATATTCCTGCTAAAGTTACCAATGCTTTTAATTTTTTTTTTAGCTGAAACCATCATTTTGGTGACAAACTACTGCATACCGGGGTCCCCCTAGGTCATTTAGCTCTCCTCCAACAACAGATTGAAATTGACCCAATCAAATGCTGTTGCCCAGCCACTATAATTCTGACCAAATACTGCTCCCCTAACATAGAGCTCCTCCTCATCAACTTCACACCCACATACTCACTCCCCCCCCCCCCCAACACAGATGTCAAGAAAGCCCTGTGCTTCCTCAGCGACACCATCTCGCACTGGGAAACTGCCCTGCCAGACTCCCTCTTCATCATCATAGGAGATTTCAACAAAGCCAACCTTTGCTCAGAGATTCCACATTACATTCAGTACATCACGTTCAACCAGGAACGGCAACATTCTGCACCACTGTAAACATCGTCCTTAAAGTGGATCCGAGATGAAAAACTAACTATAGCAAGTAACTTGTCTATATATCTTATCTAAAGTTTAGATAGTTTACACAGCAAATCTATCTGCAAACAGCTTCAATTTTGTATGATTATTTTTTCCTGTGATACAATGAGAGCGGCCATGTTGTCTTGTCATCATTACACACAGGCTAAACTGATCTGCATCTCCACGCCTCAGCCTGTGCAAACTCCACGCCTCTCTCCGCCCCCTTGCCTCTGAAACCTCTGCATGGTCAGTGTCAAATGATTGAAAGCAATGGGCCCCTTTGCGCACATAATATGCAATAAAGTCAGACATCATTTCAGAGCGGCTGACCCCCCTAAATGACTGACAGCAGTGGGGCCCCTAAACGCAACTGGCCCCCCACATAATATGCAATAAAATGATAAAGGGAAAGACAGGGTGCACAGGGTAGGGAGAGAGAAAGTTAGGGAGACCAGGATGGAGAATAACAGTGGAAAAGAGAGATCAAGATAGAGAAGACGGAATAAGAAAAGAGGCAAATAGAACAGAACTGGGAAAGAGAGGGAAACTATGAAGGAGAAATGAATAATGGACATTGCAGCAGCTATCCAGCAACTAAGAGGTTACATTTGCTCTGCATAGATGACTGGCTGCTTCCCCCCTTCTTCTGCAGGGACATGATTTGTTGTCTGAGGGCTGGAGAGGTCATGAACTCCGTGAAGTATCTGGAGTCTGCCATAGCCAGCCTGCATCTAGTTCTTTTGCAGGCGATTACTGCTGTCAAAGTCCTGCTTGATGGATGAAATGCCCGGCCATATCTAACTCTGCCGATCAGCGCAGAGACCGCAAGTAACAGTGAGGCAAGTGAGCAGTGCCCTGTCATAGCGCTGTATACTTTACACACTGGAAGCTCCTGTGTGTGAAGTATACAGAGCTGTGACAGGGAACTGCTGCTCGCTTCGCTCATTACAGAGTCACCACGCTGAAGATCAGCATATCGCCGGGCTGGCTGGTGACGCCTCCTCCTGCAGAAGCCTCCTCCTCTCCTGGCTGAGTTCCCATGAGGTATTGCAGCATGGGACTGAACGCCGCGGCGTTCAGAGATGCTGGGGGAGGAGATACATTCGTTTTAGTGACAATTGGGTATTAAATAAATGTAATAAAATCTTTTGGGGGAATAAATGCCCTATAAAGTTTATGTCAGAAGCTGAATTATAAAAGCAGCTATATTTGGTCTCGCATCCACTTTAAGGGCACCTACAAAGCTGCCTCTCGCTGCCCTCAGGAACTCCGACCACTGCCTCAGCCAACTAATCCCCACCTACAGGAGACGCCTTGAGTCCAGCATGGATGAAGAACGCCAAGAGGCGCCAAACTCTGTTCTGCAGGCATTTGAGCGAGACGCCCGTTCAAGCGCCCTTCTGACTCAGCCCTCAAGGATACCCAAGGCAAATACTAATGGGCATAATGAGGCTGCTGACAGATGTGGGCATGTTTGCAGAGCTACACCGCAGTTTCTGATGTCTCCCCAGAGGCTCTGTGCTTCTGTAAGGGGCTCCATTTGAAGACGTGACTTTATAAGTTGTCCAGCCTTTACGCGGAAGAATTAGCTCTGCACATGACCAAACCTGAAAGCCACCACAGCAGCATGGCCCTTTTTTAGATTTGGGCATTTGCCTTAAAGGTCTTATGAGGCGAGATTACAAAAAAAAGTTAAGTACCTGCAGCAAATTTGAATGCGCGGAGGATGCAATCCGCGGATGGCGTCCTCCTTGCATTCAAATTTGCTGCAGGTACTTAACTTTGTTTGTAATCTCACCTCGTAAGTCCTTTAACCTCCCTAGCGTTCTGGACGAGCTCAGCTCGTCCAGCAAAAACTTGCTGAAAGTGTTTTGGACGAGCTGAGCTCGTCAATCCCGCCAGGGAGATTTCCTGTTTCTCTGCACCGCCCGCTGCAATTTTCCCTCATCAGAGGGATTCCCCAGGATGGCTGGATGCCTGACTGCACGCTGTGGGTAGCGATCTGTGCTACCCCCAGCATACAGAACAAGCATCCAGCCACCCTGGGGAATCCCTGTGCAGCTGGCGGGGCAGAGAATGTGCTGCGTGCAAGGATTCCTGCTATGTGTGCGGACGGGTGTCCACTCTGTGCAGGGGGATTCCCTATGCGGGCTGGTAGTGGCCGGCGGGGATCCCCTCTGTGCAGCAAGGGGGGTGTCCCGTTCTATGCTGGCTGGTAGTGGCCGGCGGGGACCCCCCTTCTGGGCGGGAGGGTGTCCTGGTCCTTTGCAGGCTGTGGGTGGCCGGCGGGGACCCCCCTTCTGGGCAGAGGGGGGGGGTGTCCCCGTCCTTTGCGGGCTGTGGGTGGCCTTTCCCTCCCCCCTCCCATCCCCCATGCAAGCCCCCCCTTCCCTCGATGTGAGTCCTGTTCTACTCACCAGGCTGTCTCCAGCGGCGCCAGCAGAATCCCTTCTTTCTCTAACGCCGAAGTCCCGGCCTGTGACGTTACTGCTACGAGGCTCAGTGACGTCACCAAGCCTCGTAGCGGTAATTACACAGAGCATGAGACTTCGGGGATGGAGGAAGAAGGGATTCTGCGCCGCCGCCGCTGGAGACAGCCTGGGTGAGTAGAACAGGACTCACACCGAGGGAAGGGGTTCAGGGGGAAGGGGGGGCTTGCACGGGGGATGGGAAGAGGGAGGGAAAGGCCACCCACAGCCCGCAAAGGACGGGGACACCCCCCCCCCCCCGCCCAGAAGGGGGGTTCCCACCGGCCACTACCAGCCAGCATAGAATGGGGACACCAACAGCCTGCAAAGGACAGGGCCCCCCTCCCTGCCCAGAAGGGGGGTCCCCAAAGGCCACCAACAGCAAGCATAGAATGGGGACACCCCACAGCCCGCAAAGGACAGGGCCCCCCTCCCTGCCCAGAAGGGGGGTCCCCACCGGCCACTACCAGCCAGCATAGAATGGGGACACCCCACAGCCTGCAAAGGACAGGGCCCCCCTTCCTGCCCAGAAGGGGGGTCCCCAAAGGCCACCAACAGCCTGAAAAGAACAGGGACACCCCCCCCCCCCCAGAAGGGGGATCCCGACCAAATAAAAAAAAATGATTGCAAAAAAAAAAAAAGTTTAAAATGATTGGAAATTAATTGAACCACTTCTTGCACGGAAATCCTGGGGAAATAGAACGCCAGGGAGGCTACAGAGGAGCTGTTAGCAATACTATTTCAGAAAAAAAACAGCACATATGTAAGTAGATAAATTCTTGCTCTACTTACGTAACACATGTATTGCACTGTCAATATTTTGATCTTAGTGATTTTTCTATAGTAAAAAAGAGAGAAAATCCTTCTTAGGATTCTCCATTTTAAAGGAAAGGTTCAGGGAGGGTGGAGAAAAAATAAAAATCAATTTCCACTTACCTGGGGCTTCCTCCAGCCCGTGGCAGGCAGGAGGTGCCCTCGCCGCCGCTCCGCAGGCTCCCGGTGGTCTCCGGTGGCCGACCCGACCTGGCCAGGCCGGCTGCCAGGTCGGGCTCTTCTGCGCTCCAAGTCCTGGTACTTCTGTGTCCCACGCCGGCGCGCTGACGTCATCGGACGTCTGCCGGGCTGTACTGCGCATGCGCAGAACTACTGCGCATGCGCAGTACAGCCCGGCGGACGTCCGATGACGTCAGAGCGCCGGCGTGGGACGCAGAAGTACCAGGACTTGGAGCGCAGAAGAGCCCGACCTGGCAGCCGGCCTGGGCAGGTTGGGTCGGCCACCGGAGACCACCGGGAGCCTGTGGAGCGGCGGCGAGGGCACCTCCTGCCTGCCACGGGCTGGAGGAAGCCCCAGGTAAGTGGAAATTGATTTTTATTTTTTCTCCACCCTCCCTGAACCTTCCCTTTAACTGTGTCTATCGTGAAGCCAATCCTGATGTCATTTCCTTCCTTACTCTCCTCTCCCTGATTGTGTACGCATTGCCCGCCTTCAGGCACGTGCACCCAGCTCTGCAATAGAAAGTGCAGGCTGCATTAGCAAAGTCTGAGAGGAAAGTACAGAAGCAAAAAGAAAAGACAACCCAGCATGCCCTGCAACTTCCTTTGTGCGGCAATGTACCAAATAAGAGTCGGGTAAACTGGGGAATGATCATTTATTAACAAGAAAAGTAATAGTGATTTTAACTTTTGGATTGCCTGGTTAGCATCCTTATTTCCTGTTTACCAGATAAAAATAAAGAATTGATTTTTGATTTTATGCCCGACAGTTACACTTTAAGATTGGCAGAGACAGTCGCTCGGGCCTACTAACAGAAGGATAGCTGATATCCAACAGGCTCGGTCCTGTTCTTTCCGGATATTGTTGCGTACCTGCAGTAATACATTTAGTGGAGGAAGCGCACAGAAAATGCATCCAGAGTCAAAGGATTGTCCTGTGGGCACAGAGAACCAAATATTTTGCATTTGCTGGGAAACAAATCCACCTCTGTGGTGCCCCAAAAAGCCAATATGTCCCTGTAACCTCATTGTTCAGACATCATTTGTCATGTGTGAGCGCTGATCTGCTGAGATAATCTGCCAGACAATCTGCCTCAATTATTATTTGCATGTTGTGCTAATAGCATCCTTTCTAAAGCTGGGAAGGAGACAAGTCTCAAGGAGGGGTGCAGTCCTAAGGATGTCCTGGAAAAATAATATTTTCACTATCATTGGCTTTTATTTAAACAAAAAAAATTTTTTTGATGGGGTTCACAGAAAACTACTTTCTTTAACCCTTTAGCATCCAATTTATTTAGAAGCTTGCAAGTGCTCCGAGCAAATGTATTTGTTAAATTTTCCTGCTTGTAATTAGTACTGCTGTAATGTGTATTTATGGCCAGATGTCACTAGGAGGCAGTGTGAGACAATAACAGAGGACTTCTCCTTTTGTTTTCTATATGTTCTGCTAGAGAGAGAGATCAAATAATTTCCAAGAATTAACAGCACAACAAGATCTGCCAACTGAGGTGAAAAGCAGTGCTAATGGGATAATAGTTGTGCTATAAATACTGAGCCCATAAGATCCTTGTGGAGCAGCTACCACCTCCAGCTGGTGCCTCACACGTATGCACACTCTCTGTATTAACTTATCTCTGGATCTCTATTGCTTCTTATGCTATAAATTATGAATCTAAATACACCTGTTATCATCTGTGTTTATTACTGCAGTCACAGGAGGTTTGTGTTTATCCCAGCTTTTTTTGGGAGGCAGGCCCGTATCTCTTCCCTGTAAAGAAGGACATTTTCCCTGATAGCTGCTGTTCATGTGCTGCAGTTGTGGCTTGTGGTAATCACTGATGGACTGCAGCTGTACATGTGCTGCAGTTGTGGCTTGTAGTAATCACTGATGGACAGCCAATGTGCATGTGCTGCAGTTGTGGCTTGTGGTAATCACTGATGGACTGCTGCTGTGCATGTGCTGCAGTTGTGGCTTGTGGTAATCACTGATGGACTACCGCTGTGCATGTGCTGTAGTTGTGGCTTGTGGTAATCACTGATGGACTGCCGCTGTGCATGTGCTGCAGTTGTGGCTTGTGGTAATCACTGATGGACTGCCGCTGTGCATGTGCTGCAGTTGTGGCTTGTGGTAATCACTGATGGACTGCCGCTGTGCATGTGCTGCAGTTGTGGCTTGTAGTAATCACTGATGGACAGCCAATGTGCATGTGCTGCAGTTGTGGCTTGTGGTGGTCACTGATGGGCTGCCGCTGTGCATGTGCTGCAGTTGTGGCTTCTGGAAATCGCTGATGGATTGCTTCTGTGCATGTGCTGCAGTTGATACTTGTGGTAATAACTGATGGATTGTCGCTGTGCATGTGCTGCAGTTGTGGCTTGTGGTAATCACTGATGAACTGTCACTGTGCATGTGCTGCAGCTGTGGCTTGTGGTAATCACTGATGGACTGCCGCTGTGCATGTGCTGCAGGTGTGGCTTGTGGTAATCACCGATGGACTGCTGCTGTGCATGTGCTGCAGTTGATGCTTGTGGTAATCACTGATGGACTGCCGCTGTGCATGTGATGCAGTTGTGGCTTGTGGTAATCACTGATGGACTGCCGCTGTGCATGTGCTGCAGTTGATGCTTGTGGTAATCACTGATGGACTGCCGCTGTGCATGTGTGGCTTGTGGTAATCACTGATGGGCTGCAGCTGTGCATGTGCTGCAGTTGTGGCTTGTGGTAATCACTTATGGGCTGCCGCTGTGCATGTGCTGCAGGTGTGGCTTGTGGTAATCACTGATGGGCTGCAGCTGTGCATGTACTGCAGTTGTGGCTTGTGGTAATCACTGATGGGCTGCCGCTGTGCATGTGCTGCAGTTGTGGCTTGTGGTAATCAGTGATGTACTGCTGCTGTGCATGTGCTGCAGTTATGACTTGACTTGTGGTAATCACTGATGGACTGCCACTGTGCATGTGCAGCAGTTGTGGCTTGTGGTAATCACTGATGGACTGCTGCTGTGCATGTGCTGCAGTTGTGGCTTGTGGTAATCACTGATGGACTGCCGCTGTGCATGTGCTGCAGTTGTGGCTTGTGGTAATCACTGGTGGACTGCTGCTGTGCATGTGCTGCAGGTGTGGCTTGTGGTAATCTCTGATGGGCTGCCGCTGTGCATGTGCTGCAGTTGTGGCTTGTGGTAATCAGTGATGTACTGCCGCTGTGCATGTGCTGCAGTTGTGGCTTGTGGTAATCAGTGATGTACTGCCGCTGTGCATGTGCTGCAGTTGTGGCTTGTGGTAATCAGTGATGTACTGCCGCTGTGCATGTGCTGCAGTTGTGGCTTGTGGTAATCAGTGATGTACAGCCGCTGTGCATGTGCTGCAGTTGTGGCTTGTGGTAATCACTGATGGACTGCTGCTGTGCATGTGCTGCAGTTGTCGCTTGTGGTAATCACTGATGCACTGCCACTGTGCATGTGCTGTAGTTGTGGCTTGTGGTAATCACTGATGGACTGCCGCTGTGCATGTGCTGTAGTTGTGGCTTGTGGTAATCACTGATGGACTGCCGCTGTGCATGTGCTGCAGTTGTGGCTTGTGGTAATCACTGGTGGACTGCTGCTGTGCATGTGCTGCAGGTGTGGCTTGTGGTAATCTCTGATGGGCTGCCGCTGTGCATGTGCTGCAGTTATGGCTTGTGGTAATCAGTGATGGACTGCCGCTGCGCATGTGCTGCAGTTGTGGCTTGTGGTAATCAGTGATGTACTGCCGCTGTGCATGTGCTGCAGTTGTGGCTTGTGGTAATCAGTGATGTACTGCCGCTGTGCATGTGCTGCAGTTGTGGCTTGTGGTAATCACTGATGGACTGCTGCTGTGCATGTGCTGCAGTTGTCGCTTGTGGTAATCACTGATGGACTGCCACTGTGCATGTGCTGTAGTTGTGGCTTGTGGTAATCACTGATGGACTGCCGCTGTGCATGTGCTGTAGTTGTGGCTTGTGGTAATCACTGATGGACTGCCGCTGTGCATGTGCTGCAGTTGTGGCTTGTGGTAATCACTGATGGACTGCTGCTGTGCATGTGCTGCAGTTGTCGCTTGTGGTAATCACTGATGGACTGCCACTGTGCATGTGCTGTAGTTGTGGCTTGTGGTAATCACTGATGGACTACCGCTGTGCATGTGCTGTAGTTGTGGCTTGTGGTAATCACTGATGGACTGCCGCTGTGCATGTGCTGTAGTTGTGGCTTGTGGTAATCACTGATGGACTGCCGCTGTGCATGTGCTGCAGTTGTGGCTTGTGGTAATTACTGATGGGCTGCCGCTGTGCATGTGCTGCAGTTGTGGCTTGTGGTAATCACTGGTGGACTGCTGCTGTGCATGTGCTGCAGGTGTGGCTTGTGGTAATCTCTGATGGGCTGCCGCTGTGCATGTGCTGCAGTTGTGGCTTGTGGTAATCAGTGATGTACTGCCGCTGTGCATGTGCTGCAGTTGTGGCTTGTGGTAATCAGTGATGTACTGCCGCTGTGCATGTGCTGCAGTTGTGGCTTGTGGTAATCAGTGATGTACTGCCGCTGTGCATGTGCTGCAGTTGTGGCTTGTGGTAATCACTGATGGACTGCTGCTGTGCATGTGCTGCAGTTGTCGCTTGTGGTAATCACTGATGGACTGCCACTGTACATGTGCTGTAGTTGTGGCTTGTGGTAATCACTGATGGACTGCCGCTGTGCATGTGCTGTAGTTGTGGCTTGTGGTAATCACTGATGGACTGCCGCTGTGCATGTGCTGCAGTTGTGGCTTGTGGTAATCACTGGTGGACTGCTGCTGTGCATGTGCTGCAGGTGTGGCTTGTGGTAATCTCTGATGGGCTGCCGCTGTGCATGTGCCACAGTTGTGGCTTGTGGTAATCAGTGATGTACTGCCGCTGTGCATGTGCTGCAGTTGTGGCTTGTGGTAATCAGTGATGTACTGCCGCTGTGCATGTGCTGCAGTTGTGGCTTGTGGTAATCAGTGATGTACTGCCGCTGTGCATGTGCTGCAGTTGTGGCTTGTGGTAATCACTGATGGACTGCCGCTGTGCATGTGCTGCAGTTGTGGCTTGTGGTAATCAGTGATGTACTGCCGCTGTGCATGTGCTGCAGTTGTGGCTTGTGGTAATCAGTGATGTACTGCCGCTGTGCATGTGCTGCAGTTGTGGCTTGTGGTAATCAGTGATGTACTGCCGCTGTGCAGGTGCTGCAGTTGTGGCTTGTGGTAATCACTGATGGACTGCCGCTGTGCATGTGCTGCAGTTGTGGCTTGTGGTAATCACTGATGGACTGCTGCTGTGCATGTGCTGTAGTTGTGGCTTGTGGTAATCACTGATGGACTGCCGCTGTGCATGTGCTGTAGTTGTGGCTTGTGGTAATCACTGATGGACTGCCGCTGTGCATGTGCTGCAGTTGTGGCTTGTGGTAATCACTGATGGACTGCTGCTGTGCATGTGCTGCAGTTGTCGCTTGTGGTAATCACTGATGGACTGCCACTGTGCATGTGCTGTAGTTGTGGCTTGTGGTAATCACTGATGGACTACCGCTGTGCATGTGCTGTAGTTGTGGCTTGTGGTAATCACTGATGGACTGCCGCTGTGCATGTGCTGTAGTTGTGGCTTGTGGTAATCACTGATGGACTGCTGCTGTGTATGTGCTGCAGTTGTGGCTTGTGGTAATTACTGATGGGCTGCCGCTGTGCATGTGCTGCAGTTGTGGCTTGTGGTAATCACTGGTGGACTGCTGCTGTGCATGTGCTGCAGGTGTGGCTTGTGGTAATCTCTGATGGGCTGCCGCTGTGCATGTGCTGCAGTTGTGGCTTGTGGTAATCAGTGATGTACTGCCGCTGTGCATGTGCTGCAGTTGTGGCTTGTGGTAATCAGTGATGTACTGCCGCTGTGCATGTGCTGCAGTTGTGGCTTGTGGTAATCAGTGATGTACTGCCGCTGTGCATGTGCTGCAGTTGTGGCTTGTGGTAATCACTGATGGACTGCTGCTGTGCATGTGCTGCAGTTGTCGCTTGTGGTAATCACTGATGGACTGCCACTGTACATGTGCTGTAGTTGTGGCTTGTGGTAATCACTGATGGACTGCCGCTGTGCATGTGCTGTAGTTGTGGCTTGTGGTAATCACTGATGGACTGCCGCTGTGCATGTGCTGCAGTTGTGGCTTGTGGTAATCACTGGTGGACTGCTGCTGTGCATGTGCTGCAGGTGTGGCTTGTGGTAATCTCTGATGGGCTGCCGCTGTGCATGTGCCACAGTTGTGGCTTGTGGTAATCAGTGATGTACTGCCGCTGTGCATGTGCTGCAGTTGTGGCTTGTGGTAATCAGTGATGTACTGCCGCTGTGCATGTGCTGCAGTTGTGGTTTGTGGTAATCAGTGATGTACTGCCGCTGTGCATGTGCTGCAGTTGTGGCTTGTGGTAATCACTGATGGACTGCCGCTGTGCATGTGCTGCAGTTGTGGCTTGTGGTAATCAGTGATGTACTGCCGCTGTGCATGTGCTGCAGTTGTGGCTTGTGGTAATCAGTGATGTACTGCCGCTGTGCATGTGCTGCAGTTGTGGCTTGTGGTAATCAGTGATGTACTGCCGCTGTGCATGTGCTGCAGTTGTGGCTTGTGGTAATCACTGATGGACTGCCGCTGTGCATGTGCTGCAGTTGTGGCTTGTGGTAATCACTGATGGACTGCTGCTGTGCATGTGCTGCAGTTGTCGCTTGTGGTAATCACTGATGGACTGCCACTGTGCATGTGCTGTAGTTGTGGCTTGTGGTAATCACTGATGGACTGCCACTGTGCATGTGCTGTAGTTGTGGCTTGTGGTAATCACTGATGGACTGCCGCTGTGCATGTGCTGTAGTTGTGGCTTGTGGTAATCACTGATGGACTGCCGCTGTGCATGTGCTGCAGTTGTGGCTTGTGGTAATCACTGATGGACTGCTGCTGTGCATGTGCTGCAGTTGTGGCTTGTGGTAATCACTGATGGACTGCCACTGTGCATGTGCTGTAGTTGTGGCTTGTGGTAATCACTGATGGACTGCCGCTGTGCATGTGCTGTAGTTGTGGCTTGTGGTAATCACTGATGGACTGCCGCTGTGCATGTGCTGCAGTTGTGGCTTGTGGTAATCACTGATGGACTGCCGCTGTGCATGTGCTGCAGTTGTGGCTTGTGGTAATCACTGATGGACTGCTGCTGTGCATGTGCTGCAGTTGTCGCTTGTGGTAATCACTGATGGACTGCCACTGTGCATGTGCTGTAGTTGTGGCTTGTGGTAATCACTGATGGACTGCCACTGTGCATGTGCTGTAGTTGTGGCTTGTGGTAATCACTGATGGACTGCCGCTGTGCATGTGCTGCAGTTGTGGCTTGTGGTAATCACTGATGGACTGCCGCTGTGCATGTGCTGCAGCTGTGGCTTATGGTAATCACTGATGGACTGCCGCTGTGCATGTGCTGCAGTTGTGGCTTGTGGTAATCACTGATGGACTGCCGCTGTGCATGTGCTGTAGTTGTGGCTTGTGGTAATCACTGATGGACTGCCGCTGTGCATGTGCTGCAGTTGTGGCTTGTGGTAATCACTGATGGACTGCTGCTGTGCATGTGCTGCAGTTGTCGCTTGTGGTAATCACTGATGGACTGCCACTGTGCATGTGCTGTAGTTGTGGCTTGTGGTAATCACTGATGGACTGCCACTGTGCATGTGCTGTAGTTGTGGCTTGTGGTAATCACTGATGGACTGCCGCTGTGCATGTGCTGTAGTTGTGGCTTGTGGTAATCACTGATGGACTGCCGCTGTGCATGTACTGCAGTTGTGGCTTGTGGTAATCACTGATGGACTGCCGCTGTGCATGTGCTGCAGTTGTGGCTTGTGGTAATCACTGATGGACTGCTGCTGTGCATGTGCTGCAGTTGTCGCTTGTGGTAATCACTGATGGCCTGCCACTGTGCATGTGCTGTAGTTGTGGCTTGTGGTAATCACTGATGGACTGCCACTGTGCATGTGCTGTAGTTGTGGCTTGTGGTAATCACTGATGGACTGCCGCTGTGCATGTGCTGCAGTTGTGGCTTGTGGTAATCACTGATGGACTGCCGCTGTGCATGTGCTGTAGTTGTGGCTAGTGGTAATCACTGATGGACTGCTGCTGTGCATGTACTGCAGTTGTGGCTTGTGGTAATCACTGATGGACTGCCGCTGTGCATGTACTGCAGTTGTGGCTTGTGGTAATCACTGGTGGACTGCTGCTGTGCATGTGCTGCAGGTGTGGCTTGTGGTAATCTCTGATGGGCTGCCGCTGTGCATGTGCCACAGTTGTGGCTTGTGGTAATCAGTGATGTACTGCCGCTGTGCATATGCTGCAGTTGTGGCTTGTGGTAATCAGTGATGTACTGCCGCTGTGCATGTGCTGCAGTTGTGGCTTGTGGTAATCAGTGATGTACTGCCGCTGTGCATGTGCTGCAGTTGTGGCTTGTGGTAATCACTGATGGACTGCCGCTGTGCATGTGCTGCAGTTGTGGCTTGTGGTAATCAGTGATGTACTGCCGCTGTGCATGTGCTGCAGTTGTGGCTTGTGGTAATCAGTGATGTACTGCCGCTGTGCATGTGCTGCAGTTGTGGCTTGTGGTAATCAGTGATGTACTGCCGCTGTGCATGTGCTGCAGTTGTGGCTTGTGGTAATCACTGATGGACTGCCGCTGTGCATGTGCTGCAGTTGTGGCTTGTGGTAATCACTGATGGACTGCTGCTGTGCATGTGCTGTAGTTGTGGCTTGTGGTAATCACTGATGGACTGCCGCTGTGCATGTGCTGTAGTTGTGGCTTGTGGTAATCACTGATGGACTGCCGCTGTGCATGTGCTGCAGTTGTGGCTTGTGGTAATCACTGATGGACTGCTGCTGTGCATGTGCTGCAGTTGTCGCTTGTGGTAATCACTGATGGACTGCCACTGTGCATGTGCTGTAGTTGTGGCTTGTGGTAATCACTGATGGACTGCTGCTGTGTAAGTGCTGCAGTTGTGGCTTGTGGTAATTACTGATGGGCTGCCGCTGTGCATGTGCTGCAGTTGTGGCTTGTGGTAATCACTGGTGGACTGCTGCTGTGCATGTGCTGCAGGTGTGGCTTGTGGTAATCTCTGATGGGCTGCCGCTGTGCATGTGCTGCAGTTGTGGCTTGTGGTAATCAGTGATGTACTGCCGCTGTGCATGTGCTGCAGTTGTGGCTTGTGGTAATCAGTGATGTACTGCCGCTGTGCATGTGCTGCAGTTGTGGCTTGTGGTAATCAGTGATGTACTGCCGCTGTGCATGTGCTGCAGTTGTGGCTTGTGGTAATCACTGATGGACTGCTGCTGTGCATGTGCTGCAGTTGTCGCTTGTGGTAATCACTGATGGACTGCCACTGTACATGTGCTGTAGTTGTGGCTTGTGGTAATCACTGATGGACTGCCGCTGTGCATGTGCTGTAGTTGTGGCTTGTGGTAATCACTGATGGACTGCCGCTGTGCATGTGCTGCAGTTGTGGCTTGTGGTAATCACTGGTGGACTGCTGCTGTGCATGTGCTGCAGGTGTGGCTTGTGGTAATCTCTGATGGGCTGCCGCTGTGCATGTGCCACAGTTGTGGCTTGTGGTAATCAGTGATGTACTGCCGCTGTGCATGTGCTGCAGTTGTGGCTTGTGGTAATCAGTGATGTACTGCCGCTGTGCATGTGCTGCAGTTGTGGTTTGTGGTAATCAGTGATGTACTGCCGCTGTGCATGTGCTGCAGTTGTGGCTTGTGGTAATCACTGATGGACTGCCGCTGTGCATGTGCTGCAGTTGTGGCTTGTGGTAATCAGTGATGTACTGCCGCTGTGCATGTGCTGCAGTTGTGGCTTGTGGTAATCAGTGATGTACTGCCGCTGTGCATGTGCTGCAGTTGTGGCTTGTGGTAATCAGTGATGTACTGCCGCTGTGCATGTGCTGCAGTTGTGGCTTGTGGTAATCACTGATGGACTGCCGCTGTGCATGTGCTGCAGTTGTGGCTTGTGGTAATCACTGATGGACTGCCGCTGTGCATGTGCTGCAGTTGTGGCTTGTGGTAATCACTGATGGACTGCCGCTGTGCATGTGCTGCAGTTGTCGCTTGTGGTAATCACTGATGGACTGCCGCTGTGCATGTGCTGTAGTTGTGGCTTGTGGTAATCACTGATGGACTGCCACTGTGCATGTGCTGTAGTTGTGGCTTGTGGTAATCACTGATGGACTGCCGCTGTGCATGTGCTGCAGTTGTGGCTTGTGGTAATCACTGATGGACTGCCGCTGTGCATGTGCTGCAGCTGTGGCTTATGGTAATCACTGATGGACTGCCGCTGTGCATGTGCTGCAGTTGTGGCTTGTGGTAATCACTGATGGACTGCCGCTGTGCATGTGCTGTAGTTGTGGCTTGTGGTAATCACTGATGGACTGCCGCTGTGCATGTGCTGCAGTTGTGGCTTGTGGTAATCACTGATGGACTGCTGCTGTGCATGTGCTGCAGTTGTCGCTTGTGGTAATCACTGATGGACTGCCACTGTGCATGTGCTGTAGTTGTGGCTTGTGGTAATCACTGATGGACTGCCACTGTGCATGTGCTGTAGTTGTGGCTTGTGGTAATCACTGATGGACTGCCGCTGTGCATGTGCTGTAGTTGTGGCTTGTGGTAATCACTGATGGACTGCCGCTGTGCATGTACTGCAGTTGTGGCTTGTGGTAATCACTGATGGACTGCCGCTGTGCATGTGCTGCAGTTGTGGCTTGTGGTAATCACTGATGGACTGCTGCTGTGCATGTGCTGCAGTTGTCGCTTGTGGTAATCACTGATGGCCTGCCACTGTGCATGTGCTGTAGTTGTGGCTTGTGGTAATCACTGATGGACTGCCACTGTGCATGTGCTGTAGTTGTGGCTTGTGGTAATCACTGATGGACTGCCGCTGTGCATGTGCTGCAGTTGTGGCTTGTGGTAATCACTGATGGACTGCCGCTGTGCATGTGCTGTAGTTGTGGCTAGTGGTAATCACTGATGGACTGCTGCTGTGCATGTACTGCAGTTGTGGCTTGTGGTAATCACTGATGGACTGCCGCTGTGCATGTACTGCAGTTGTGGCTTGTATCTGTAGGTAATTTCTACCTTGTAGATCATTTTCAATTTGTTGTTTTTGAAGTAGCTCACAAGCTTAAAAGTGTCAGTGCCTCTGGTCTATGGGAGATGACCAGCCCCTAGCAAATTATGTTATTTAGTGTTCTCTGTTTATTAGTACTAATATCTTACATAAATAATTTATCTTTTTCAGAACTATGATCTGAGCTCAAAGAACAAGAGACATATGTAAGGTGTGATCAACCGTCTAATGAGGAGAGTGACATGATGAGGACAATTAAAGAGGAACAAGATATGCAATATGTGAGGCGTGATCGGCAGTCTGCAGAGGAGGGTGACATGATGGGGACAACTATAGATGAGGAGCTTATAGAGGGTAGAGCAGGTGAGTAATCAACATTAAATATTGAATATCTTTAGTTGTTATGACTGTCACTGCTCACAGACTGGCCATATTAGAGGTTATGCTACATACACATGTTCAATTATTCTCATCTAAAACTATGTTTCTTTATTGTGTTTAATGAAAGCTTACTAACAATAACAGTACAGACACGCTCATGGCTTTGGAGTGCCCTGTTTTGTTTTTTAATGGATTAGCGGTCTCTAATATGCTGATAATGGCCACTGCGCATTACTGTACACAGATTGGTCACAGTAGGAGGTGACTTAGTGTTACCGGCCTGTAATAAGCTGATAATGGTCACTGTACATTACTGTACACAGATTGGCCACAGTAGGGATGACTTAGTGTTACTGGCCTGTAATAAGCTGATAATGGCCACTGCACATTACTGTACACAGATTGGCCACAGTAGGGGTGACTTAGTGTTACCAGCCTGTAATAAGCTGATAATGGCCACTGCACATTACTGGACACAGATTGGTCACAGTAGGAGGTGACTTAGTGTTACTGGACTGTAATAAGCTGATAATGGCCACTGCACATTACTGGACACAGATTGGTCACAGTAGGGGTGACTTAGTGTTACCGGCCTGTAATAAGCTGATAATGGTCACTGTACATTACTGTACATAGATTGGTCACAGTAGGGGGTGACTTAGTGTTACTGGCCTGTAATAAGCTGATAATGGTCACTGTACATTATTGTACACAGATTGGTCACAGTAGGGGTGACTTAGTGTTACTGGCCTGTAATAAGCTGATAATGGTCACTGTACATTACTGTACACAGATTGGTCACAGTAGGGGTGAGTTAGTGTTACTGGCCTGTAATAAGCTGATAATGGTAACTGTACATTACTGTACACAGATTGGTCACAGTAGGGGTGACTTAGTGTTATTGGCCTGTAATAAGCTGATAATGGTAACTGTACATTACTGTACACAGATTGGTCACAGTTGGGGTGAGTTAGTATTATCGGCCTGTAATAAGCTGATAATGGTCACTGTACATTACTGTACACAGATTGGTCACAGTAGGAGTGATTTAGTGTTACTGGCCTGTAATAAGCTGATAATGGTCGCTGCACATTACTGTACACAGATTGGTCACAGTAGAGGTGACTTAGTGTTACCAGCCTGTAATAAGCTGATAATGGTCACTGTACATTACTGTACACAGATAGGTCACAGTAGGGGTGACTTAGTGTTACTGGCCTGTAGTAAGTTGATAATGGTCACTGCACATTACTGTACACAGATTGGTCACAGTAGGGGTGACTTAAGGTGGCCATACGCTGGTCGATTTCACTCATCCATTGACCAATTCTATAGAATCGATCAGAAATCGATTTTTTCAAATCAGCAAGTCGATTGATTTGCAGCCGATTTTGATCTATTTCGATCAATGGCCCTTATGAGGCGAGATTACAAAAAAAAAAGTTAAGTACCTGCAGCAAATTTGAATGCACGGAGGACACCAGATGGCGTCCTCCGTGCATTCAAATTTGCTGCAGGTACTTAACTTTTTTTGTAATCTCGTCTCGTAAGTCCTTTAAAGAGGAGCTGTCAGCAATACTATCTCAGAAAAAAAAAACACATATGTAAGTAGATAAATTCTTGCTCTACTTACATAACACATGTATTGCACTGTCCATATTTTGATTTTAGTGATTTTTCTATAGTAAAGAAAAAGAGAAAATCCTTCTTAGGATTCTCCATTTTAACTGTGTCTATCTTGAATCAGAATCGCATTTATTTCGCCAAGCACGACTGGGTAGTGCCTGGAATTGGGCTTGGCACATGAATACAGGGCATATACATAGAAACATAAGAGACAACAGAGCATAGAACATAGTAGACATCACTTCATCTCAAAAACATACATAATACTTTTTTCAAACACATCTGCCATGTGGTTTACAGGCAGAGAGTCAACACGGGGGGTCTACGGGGGGAGAGCCCGGGCAGAGTTTATAGAGTTGAGTGAAATTACAGCTGAGGGGAAGAAGCTGTTTTTGTGTCTCGTGGTCTTTGTGGAGATAGACCGGTACCTCAGGTAACTCCGCCCCAAGGGGAGCTGATTGAAAAACTGGTGGGAGGGTGGGAGGGATCCTTGGCAATCTTTAGTGCTCTGGAGCATAGTCTGGCATTGTATAGGAGGTCTAGGGCAGGGAGTGTATTTGCGCTGACCTGATGACCCTCTATAGTTTGCGTCTGTCGTCTTCGGTGGAGCCAGCATACCAGACAGTGATCGAAGAACAGAGGACGGATTCAATGGTTGCGGTATAGAAGTTCGTCAGGAGTTTTCAGGACATGCCGAACTTCTTCAGTTAGTGGAGGAAGTAAAGCCTCTGCTGGGCTTTCCTCTGGGTGGAGACAGTGTTTGCCTTTCACTTCAGGGTGTTGGAGATGGTGGTGCCCAGGAGGCAGACACAGGGCACTTTCTCCACCTCCGTTCCACCAATGTGCAGTGGAGGTGGGGTGGAGGCATGTTTCCTAAAGTCAATGATAATCTCAACCGTTTTATCCAGTGATCCTCTGGGACAAGACTCCGAGAGATATCCACGCCCCTTCCAGGAAATATTTCAATCCCTCCCCTATAAAAGAAAGGCCATGAGAATCTCCCCTCAGTTTTGAAATATTTCCTGCGCGAGAAGGAGGTTTCTTTCCCTCGGGTGAACCAGGTCTATGGTAGGTAGGGCTTGGGGAACCTTGTAGGGGGCTGCCGAGACTGAGTTGGTCAGTCTGGCAGCATCAAGGTTTATTACCTTGCCTCGTGTTTGCTCCCTTAAGAGAAGGGAGAAAACGGGATGGCGTCCTCGATCCCTCTGGCCTGGTTGGAGGTGGCGGTGGGCTGTCTTGCACACAGCTGAAGACAGCGTCAGTGGAACAGAAGATCCATCGGGTCTGTTCTGGGGAAGTTTTATAGCCGCGCGCGCGGCTACCGCTGACGTCACTTCCGGCGGAAACCAGGGCGGGGTTAGTATAAGGGAGGCGGTGGGACGTGCCGGCTTCCTCTCACTCTGGCTCTGTGGAGCGAACAGGACAGTCGCAATGTCTGTGGCTCCGGGGGAGGAAGGAGCTGGTCCTTCTAAGGTATTTTTCAGCGCTAGTAAAATACTTAGAACTTTTTGGGCAAATTTTTTTCCATTCTAATGGTGGGTATTGTGGATCATGTTTTGCAGGCCAAAGATGGATCCAAGAAAAAGTGCCCAGTATGCAATGCACGATTGCCAGCTGAATGGGAAAAGACACTCTGCAAACCCTGCTCTAAGAAGGTTTTAGCAGAGGATGGCCTCTCTGTCAAGGATACAATAAGAGCCTTTAGACAGGAAATGGCTGATACTATTAAACAGTTTAAATCTTCTTTGGCTGAAACTAAGACACAATCTAAACCAGAAACCCCTGTACCAGCAGTTTCTTCTACTTCAGAAGGGGAGGTGGGTTCAGATTCCCATGATAGTGCAGAAGAATTTAAAGAGACCCCGTCTAAATTTAAATTTTAAATTGAGGACACAGAGGGCCTTATTGATGCTATTGTTGATACCTTACAGATTGATAAAGGGAATTCAGATTCGTTAACTCCTCATGATAAACTCTATGAAGGTTGGCAAGACAGTGAAGGCATTGTTTTTCCAGTTCATAAGTCTATTCGCCAGTCTATCCTGAAGGAATGGACCGAGCCTGATAAAAAACTTGTATTTTCTAAAGGAATGAAGAGAAGATTTCCGTTTAGTGAAGAGGAGGTTAATATTTGGGGTAAATGTCCTAAACTTGATACGCCTTTTTCACAAATGGTAAAAGAGGGAGAGTTGGCCTTTGAAGATTTAGGCTCCTTAAAAGACCCGTTAGATAGGAAAACGGACGCTTTTTCTAAACGTACATGGGAAGCTATTTCGGCTATTTTTAGGCCGACCATAGCTTCTACGTGTGTATCTAGAACTATGTTGTTGTGGTTGGATCAATTTAAAAATAAGATTCAGGAGGGGGCTTCTAAGGAAGAACTTCTGGAGGCCTTAGAATTACTGTTTAAAGGCACTAGCTATCTGGCAGATGCATCAGCAGAGGGCATTAAGTATACAGCGAGAGCAGCTGGTTTAGCCAACGTTACTAGAAGATCAGTTTGGCTTAAAACTTGGGAAGGAAGTATCACTTCAAAATCCAGGTTATGTTCAGTCCCATTTACAGGTAATCTGTTGTTTGGGCCCGAGTTAGATGCTACCTTGGAAAGGACTTCTAGTAAGAAGGTCTTTCCAAAGAAAAAGGTTACGCAACCTATCAAACGTCCTTTCAATAGGCCGCGTAATCAGCGTCAAGGACAATCTAAAAGGAAAGGATGGTCCTTTAACAAAAATGGTAAGGGGAGTTTTCTTATCAAGCCCCAGGATAATAAGAAACCCCAATGACCATCAAGTGGGGGGTCGGCTGAAGAACTTCAGCGAGGTGTGGAGGAATTCAGTCGACAGCCCATACATCTGCGCAATTGTGAAAATGGGTTATCGAATAGAGTTCAATTCGGTTCCTCCCAACATATTTATGATAGCAAGAAATCCGATAGATGCGACAATGTCGCAGGAATTGTCTCGTATTCTGAAAATCATGGTAGATCAGAAAGGATCATTCCGGTAGTTCGGTCGGAGCAAGGAAGGGGGTTCTACTCTTCCGTGTTTCTGGTAAAGAAAGAGTCGGGGAAATTCCGTTTGATTCTCAACCTAAAGAAATTAAATCCGTTGGTCAAGTACAAACGATTCAGGATGGAATCGATTTATTCTATCAGAAATCTGATGGAAGCAGAGTCATTCATGTTCAATTTGGATCTGCAGGATGCATATTGGCATGTTCCCATTCACCCATATTCACAGAAATACCTCAGGTTTGCCGTATCTCTAGAAGGCACTCTGTGTCACTTCCAATTCACTTGCCTTCCCTTCGGGATCAGTTCGGCACCTCGCATTTTTACAAAAATTATGGCGGAAGCTCTGGTTCCTCTCCGGAACCAAGCTATCCAGGTGATTTTTTTTTTTATCTCGACGATATTTTGATTTTTGCCGATTCGATGGAGCTTTTGAAGGCACATCTAGAGACTTCTTTAAGGTATCTGGCAGATCTGGGGTGGTTGGTAAATCGAGAAAAATCTGTATTAATACCAACTCAAACGATAAAATTTTTAGGAATGATGGTAGACACGTCAGTTCAAAAGATGTTCCTGCCACAGGAGAAGATAGACCAGGTTATGAACGAAATAACCGGTCTACAAAGGAACCCAAAAGTTTCCTTAAGAGTGATTATGAGAACTCTGGGACTTTTGTCTTCCACAGCGCCAACAGTTCAGTTGGCTTTAGCGCACCAAAGACTGCTTCAGTCTTTTCTATTAAAGAACTGGGACAGATCTCAGCGGAACTTGGATCAGGAAGTTATGCTTCCCTTAACAGTCATCCGGGATTTGGACTGGTGGCTGAACAAGGGAAATCTGTCCCAGGGGAACTTATGGGTATACCCCAGAGAAGTAACTATCACAACAGATGCCAGTGCTTGGGGGTGGGGTGCTCACGTGGAGCATCAGGCCTTTCAGGGACAGTGGAATCAGGAAGAGAAAAAATTCTCGTCCAATCGGAAAGAATTGAGGGCAGTAAAGTTGGCTCTCATTCAAGCACAAAAGATTGTACAAAACAAACATGTTATGGTGAGGTCAGACAATTCCACCACTGTGGCATATATAAACAAGCAAGGGGGCACGAGGTCGGAATGGTTGCAAGAGGAGGCAAAGGAAATCTGTACTTGGGCCCAGGTGAATGTGCTATCTCTGAAAGCTCTTCATCTGAAGGGTCTTCAGAATCTAGACGCGGACAAGCTAAGCAGGAATGCTGTTCTTCCGGGAGAATGGGCCCTGAATAGAGAGGTTTTTGCTCTGATTTCAGATGTCTGGGGTGTTCCTTCAATCGATCTTTTTGCGACGAAGCAGAATGCTCTTCTGCCAGTTTTTTGCTCGATAAATCCAAGGGACGAGCCTTGGGGGATAGATGCGCTGTCACAAGTATGGAACTTTCCTCTGGCGTTTGCTTTTCCTCCTCTGCCTCTCATTCCATTAGTCATCAAAAAATGGAAGGAGATTCAAGCCCCATTAATTCTGATTGCGCCGGTTTGGCCAAAAAGAAGTTGGTTCTCAATTTTAAAAAAGTTAGCTGTGGAACCTCCTCTGAGGCTGCCGGACAGGAAAGATCTACTGTACCAAGGAAAGCTTTGGCATCCGGAGGTGGAAAAGTTAAAACTAGCAGCCTGGATCCTGAGGTAGTTTGGCTTAAGAACAAGGGACTTTCCAGTAGAGTTATTCAAACTTTATTGAAAAGTAGAAAGGATTCTACCAGAAGTATGTATATTAAGTATTGGAAAACTTTTTTTCATTGGTTAGATTCTTCCTCCTATGATTCTTTTTCTATTCCAGCATTATTGGATTTTTTGCAGGAAGGTTGGGAAAAAGGTTTATCAGTCAGCACATTAAAGGTGCAGGTTTCAGCCTTGGCTGCCATGACAGGTAAAAAATTAGCTGCGGAGGACTTGGTGGTAAGATTTTTTAAAGCTATTAGTAGACAGGTTCCAACAAAAGCACCTAATGTGTCCCCGTGGGATCTACCGTCAGTGCTAAAAGGGTTATCCAGGACTCCATTTGAACCATTGGACCAGAGTGATTTATTGCATGTTACAATTAAAACTGTGTTCCTCACCGCCATATCTACAGCTAGGAGGGTCAGTGAGATACAAGCGTTATCTTGTAAGCCTCCATATTTTCAGGATTTAGGAGACAGATTAGTTTTGCAGACAGACCCAGGGTTTCTTCCCAAGGTGGTGTCCAAATACCATATATCTCAATCTATTGTTATTCCTTCCTTTAGTATCCAGGGGGGAAAAAAGAAGGATAAAGATCTGTACCTAGTAGATGTTAGAAGGTGTATTTTACACTATATCAAGACTACTTCAGAATTTAGGAAGTCGGATTCCTTGTTTGTCCTATTTGGGGGTAAGAATAAAGGTTGCACTGCATCCAAATCTACTATATCTAGATGGATTAAGAAAGCTATTAATATGTCTTATTCTTTGTTGAACCTGGAACTCTCGTTGTCCTTCACGGCACATTCAACTAGAGCAGTAGCATCATCCTGGGCACATAATTCTGGTGCTACCCCGGAGCAGATTTGCAAAGCCGCTACGTGGTCAAGTTTTAACACTTTTGTGAAACATTATAAGTTGGATGTGTTATCAGAACAACAGCAAGCCTTTGGTCGTAAGGTCCTGAAGGCTGCTACCCACCCTGAGGTTTGATTCTTGCTTATCATCTCGGAGTCTTGTCCCAGAGGATCACTGGATAAAACAATAGTTACTCACCGGGTAACGTTCTTTCTAGTGATCCTCTGGGACAAGAGTCCCACCCGATTGGGGTATAATAGATTAATTCTGTACTTGGTATGGAGTGGTTCATAGTATAAATAAGTGAAAGGAAGAGTTCTAGACAGTTATTATTTAAGACTGAGGGGAGATTCTCATGGCCTTTCTTTTATAGGGGAGGGATTGAAATATTTCCTGGAAGGGGCGTGGATATCTCTCGGAGTCTTGTCCCAGAGGATCACTAGAAAGAACGTTACCCGGTGAGTAACTATTGTTTTTGCATTGTTGAGGACCAATTTGTTCTCCTTGCACCAGTGGCAAATCCTGTCCACCTGGTGGCGGTATGCCTGCTCATCATTATTGGAGATCAGGCCGACTATGGTGGTGTTGTCTGCAAATTTGATTACTTTGACAGAGCTTGCCGAGGATCTGCAATTGTTTGTGTAAAGGGAGAACAGGAATGGTGACAAGACGCAGCCTTGTGGGGCCCCTGTGTTGGTGGTCTTTGGTTGCCAGGAGGTGGAGCCCAGCTTTACCACCTGAGATCTGTTTGTAAGGAAGTCATTGATCCACAGTTGGAGTGTGGGGTGGACCCTGAGCTCAGCCAGGTTCTCTTATAGTATTTGGGGGCTAATGGTGTTAAATGCCGAGCTGAAGTCGAGGAGGAGAACCCTGGCATATGAATTTGGTTTGTCAAGGTGATTGTTGACAAGCTCCAGACAGATGTTAATGGCGTCGTCGGTCGACCTATTTGCCCTGTAAGCAAATTGGTACGGGTCTAGCTGGGTTTCGGCTTTGTGTTTAAGGAGGGGCAGGACCACCTTTTCGAAAGTTTCCATTATGACCGATGTGAAGGCGACAGGCCTAAAATTATTGAGGTCGGACGTGCCCTGCTTTTTGGGTACAGGGATGATGGTGGACCTCTTGAAGCATGCCGGTACTTTGACACACTGTAGGGACTTGTTGAAGACGGGGGAAAGGATAGGAGCAAGCTGCTGTGCGCATGCTTTCAGGCAGGCTGGCGACACTCCATCGGGGCATGAGGCTTTCCTGGCCTTTAGCCTGGACAGGTGGCACGCCACGTCCAACTCTTTTACGGCTGGGGGAGGCAAGTTTTGACATGGTGGTACTGCGGTATTGGGTGAAGCCTGTAGCTTCGGAAGCCTCGCAGGAGTCTCACTCTCCTCGAACCTGCAGTAGAAGTCGCTGAGGTTTTCCGCCAGCTCAGTGCTGGGAGGTGCGCTTTGGGGGGGCTTGTAATTTGTGGATGCTTTAAGTCCCCGCCAAACAGCTTCAGCTTGTCTGCGTATCCCTTCTTTGCGCTCCTCAGGTCCCTGTCGAGGAAGTTTCTTGCCCTTCTGTGTTCCCAAACTTGTTTGCGGCTTCCTTGCTTCTGCGCAGTTGCTGAAGTTTCTTGGAGAACCATGGCTTGTCGTTTGGATAGAGTTTGTGAGTTTTTGTTGGTATGCAGGAGTCCTCGCAGAACCTGATGTACGAGCTCACGGTGTCTGCCCACTCATCCAGATTTGGTGCTTCCAGGGCCTTCCAGTCTGTGCAGTCGAAGCAGGCCTGAAGTTGAAGCTTGGCCCTGCTTCACCACACTTTGGTTGATTTAAGGACTGGTTTTGCAGTTTCAAGGCGCCTCCTGTAGGTGGGAATTAGGTGGATGAGGCAGTGGTCGGATGCGCCTAGTGCTGCCCATAAGGTGGCTTTGTAGGCGTCCCTCAAGACCGTGTAGCAGTGGTCGAGAGTGTTTGCATTCCTAGTGGGGCAGGTGATGTGTTGATAGAAGCGTGGAAGTTCTTGGCGGAGGTTGGCCCTGTTAAAATCCCCTAGGATGATGAAGCCAATCCTGATGTCATTTCCTTCCTTACTCTCCTCTGCCTGATTGTGTACGCATTGCCCGCCTTCAGGCACGTGCACCCAGCTCTGCAATAGAAAGTGCATTGTCTTAGCATGAGAAATATTGGCCAATCAGAGAGGAACAGAGGTGTGGGAGGGGAAAACAGGAGGGAAAGAAGCTCCAGCCAATCAGGCTGCATTAGCAAAGTCTGAGAGGAAAGTAAAGAAGCAAAAAAAAAGACAACCCAACATGCCCTGCAACTTCCTTTGTGTGGCAATGTACCAAATAAGAGTCAGGTAAACTGGTGAATGATCATTTATCAACAGGAAAAGTAATAGAGATTTTAACTTTTGGATTGCATGGTTAGCATTCTTATTTCCTGTTTACTAGATAAAATAAAGAATTGATTTTTTATTTTATGCCCGACAGTTACACTTTAAGATGGGCAGAGATAGTCGCTCGGGCCTACTAACAGAAGGATAGCTGATATTCAACAGGCTCGGTCCTGTTCTTTCCGGATCTTGTTGCGTACCTCCAGTAATAAGTTTAGTGGAGGAAGCGCACAGATTATATTTGATCCCCAATACACTGAAAATGCATCCAGAGTCAGAGGATTGTCCTGTGGGCACAGAGAACAAAATATTTAGCATTTGCTGGCAAACAAATCCACCTCTGTGGTGCCCCAAAGAGCCAATATGTCCCTGTAACCTCATTGTTTAGACATCATTTGTCATGTGTGAGCGCTGATCTGCTGAGATAATCTGCCAGACAATCTGCCTCAATTATTATTTGCATCTTATGCTAATAGCATCCTGTCTAAAGCTGGGAATGAGACAAGTCTCAAGGAGGGATGCTGTCCTAAGGATGTCCTGGAAAAAAAATATTTTCACTATCATTGGCTTTTATTTAATTTTTTTTTTTTGATGGGGTTCACAGAAAACTACTTCCTTTAACCCTTTAGCGTCCAATTTATTTAGAAGCTTGCAAGTGCTCCAGGCAAATTTATTTATTGGTTACATTTTCCTGCTTGTAATTAGTACTGCTGCAATGTGTATTTATGGCCAAATGTCAGTGTGAGACAATAACAGAGGACTTCTCCTTTTGTTTTCTATATTTTCTGCTAGAGAGAGAGATCAAATCATTCCAAGAATTAGCAGCACAGCAAGTTCTGCCAACTGAGGTGAAAAGCAGCGCTAATGGGATAGTAGTTGTACTTTAAATACTGAGCCCATAAGATCCTTGTGGAGCAGCTACCACCTCCAGCTGGTGCCTCACACATACGCACACGCTCTGTATTACCTTATCTTTGGATCTCTATTACTTCTTATGCTATAAATCATGAATCTAAATACACATGTTATCATCTGTGTTTATTACTGCAGTCACAGGAGTTTTGTGTTTATCCCAGCTTTTTTTGGGAGGCAGGCCCGTATCTCTTCCCTGTGACGGAGGACATTACCCTGTTAGCTGCTGTACATGTGCTGCAGTTGTGGCTTGTGGTAATCACTGATGGGCTGCCGCTGTGCATGTGCTGCAGCTGTGGCTTGTGGTAATCACTGATGGACTGCCGCTGTGCATGTGCTGCAGTTGTGGCTTGTGGTAATCACTGATGGGCTGCCGCTGTGCATGTGCTGCAGTTGTGGCTTGTGGTAATCACTGATGGACTGCCGCTGTGCATGTGCTGCAGTTGTGGCGTGTGGTAATCACTGATGGGCTGCCGCTGTGCATGTGCTGCAGTTGTGGCTTGTGGTAATCACTGATGGGCTGCTGCTGTGCATGTGCTGCAGTTGTGGCTTGTGGTAATCACTGATGGGCTGTCACTGAGCATGTGCTGCAGGTGTGGCTTGTGGTAATCACTGATGGACTGTGCTGCAGCTGTGGCTTGTGGTAATCACTGATGGGCTGTCGCTGAGCATGTGCTGCAGGTGTGGCTTGTGGTAATCACTGATGGACTGCCGCTGTGCATGTGCTGCAGCTGTGGCTTGTAGTAATCACTGATGGGCTGCTGCTGTGCATGTGCTGCAGGTGTGGCTTGTGGTAATCACTGATGAGCTACCGCTGTGCATGTGCTGCAGTTGTGGCTTGTGGTATTCACTGATGGACTGCCGCTGTGCATGTGCTGCAGCTGTGGCTTGTAGTAATCACTAATGGACTGCCGCTGTGCCAGTGCTGTAGTTGTGGCTTGTGGTAATCACTGATGAGCTACCGCTGTGCATGTGCTGCAGTTGTGGCTTGTGGTGGTCACTGATGGGCTGCCGCTGTGCATGTGCTGCAGTTGTGGCTACTGGAAATCGCTGATGGATTGCTTCTGTGCATGTGCTGTAGTTGTGGCTTGTGGTGGTCACTGATAGACTGTCGCTGTGCATGTGCTGCAGTTGTGGCTTGTGGTAATCACTGATGAGCTACCGCTGTGCATGTGCTGCAGTTGTGGCTTGTGGTAATCACTGATGGGCTGCCGCTGTGCATGTGCTGCAGTTGTGGCTACTGGAAATCGCTGATGGATTGCTTCTGTGCATGTGCTGTAGTTGTGGCTTGTGGTGGTCACTGATAGACTGTCGCTGTGCATGTGCTGCAGTTGTGGCTTGTGGTAATCGCTGATGGACTGCCGCTATGCATGTGCTGCAGCTGTGGCTTGTGGTAATCACTGATGGGCTGCCGCTGTGCATGTGCTGTAGTTGTGGCTTGTGGTGGTCACTGATGGACTGCCGCTGTGCATGTGCTGCAGTTGTGGCTTGTGGTAATCACTGATTGGCTGCTGCTGTGCATGTGCTGCAGTTGTGGCTTGTGGTAATCACTGATGGACTGCCGCTGTGCATGTGCTGCAGTTGTGGCTTGTGGTAATCACTGATGGGCTGCCGCTGTGCTTGTGCTGCAGTTGTGGCTTGTGGTAATCACTGATGGGATACTGCTGTGCATGTGCTGCAGTTGATGCTTGTGGTAATTACTGATGGACTGCCGCTGTGCATGTGCCGCAGTTGTGGCATGTGGTAATCACTGATGGGCTGCCGCTGTGCATGTGCTGCAGTTGTGGCTTGTGGTAATCACTGATGGACTGCTGCTGTGCATGTGCTGCAGTTGTGGCTTGTGGTAATCACTGATGGGCTGCCGCTGTGCATGTGCTGCAGTTGTGGCTTGTGGTAATCACTGATGGACTGCTGCTGTGCATGTGCTGCAGTTGTGGCTTGTGGTAATCAGTGATGGGCTGCCGCTGTGCATGTGCTGCAGTTGTGGCTTGTGGTAATCACTGATGGACTGCTGCTGTGCATGTGCTGCAGTTGTGGCTTGTGGTAATCACTGATGGACTGCCGCTGTGCATGTGCTGCAGTTGTGGCTTATGGTAATTACTGATTGACTGCCGCTGTGCATGTGCTGCAGTTGTGGCTTGTGGTAATCACTGATGGACTGCCGCTGTGCATGTGCTGCAGCTGTGGCTTGTAGTAATCACTGATGGACTGCTGCTGTGCCAGTGCTGTAGTTGTGGCTTGTGGTAATCACTGATGAGCTACCGCTGTGCATGTGCTGCAGTTGTGGCTTGTGGTATTCACTGATGGACTGCCGCTGTGCATGTGCTGCAGCTGTGGCTTGTAGTAATCACTGATGGACTGCCGCTGTGCCAGTGCTGTAGTTGTGGCTTGTGGTAATCACTGATGAGCTACCGCTGTGCATGTGCTGCAGTTGTGGCTTGTGGTGGTCACTGATGGGCTGCCGCTGTGCATGTGCTGCAGTTGTGGCTTCTGGAAATCGCTGATGGATTGCTTCTGTGCATGTGCTGTAGTTGTGGCTTGTGGTGGTCACTGATAGACTGTCGCTGTGCATGTGCTGCAGTTGTGGCTTGTGGTAATCGCTGATGGGCTGCCGCTATGCATGTGCTGCAGCTGTGGCTTGTGGTAATCACTGATGGGCTGCCGCTGTGCATGTGCTGTAGTTGTGGCTTGCAGTAATCACTGATGGACTGCCGCTGTGCATGTGCTGCAGTTGTGGCTTGTGGTAATCACTGATGGACTGCCGCTGTGCATGTGCTGCAGTTGTGGCTTGTGGTAATCACTGATTGGCTGCTGCTGTGCATGTGCTGCAGTTGTGGCTTGTGGTAATCACTGATGAGCTGCCGCTGTGCATGTGCTGCAGTTGTGGCTTGTGGTAATCACTGATCGGCTGCCGCTGTGCATGTGCTGCAGCTGTGGCTTGTGGTAATCACTGATGGGCTGCCGCTGTGCTTGTGCTGCAGTTGTGGCTTGTGGTAATCACTGATGGGATACCGCTGTGCATGTGCTGCAGTTGATGCTTGTGGTAATTACTGATGGGCTGCTGCTGTGCATGTGCTGCAGTTGTGGCTTGTGGTAATCAGTGATGGGCTGCCGCTGTGCATGTGCTGCAGTTGTGGCTTGTGGTAATCACTGATGGACTGCTGCTGTGCATGTGCAGCAGCTGTGGCTTGTGGTAATCAGTGATGGGCTGCCGCTGTGCATGTGCTGCAGTTGTTACATAGTTACATAGTTACATAGTTATTTTGGCTGAAAAAAGACATACGTCCATCGAGTTCAACCAGTACAAAGTACAACTCCAGCCCGTCCTCCACATACCCCTGTTGATCCAGAGGAAGGCGAAAAAAACCCCACCAGGCATGGTCCAATTAGCCCCAAATGGGAAAAATTCCTTCCTGACTCCAGATGGCAATCAGATAAAATCCCTGGATCAACATCATTAGGCATAACCTAGTAATTGTAGCCATGGATGTCTTTCAACGCAAGGAAAGCATCTAAGCCCCCTTTAAATGCAGGTATAGAGTTTGCCATAACGACTTCCTGTGGCAATGCATTCCACATCTTAACCACTCTTACTGTAAAGAACCCTTTCCTAAATAAATGGCTAAAACGTTTTTCCTCCATGCGCAGCTCATGTCCTCTAGTCCTTTGAGAAGGCCTAGGGACAAGCTCATCCGCCAAGCTATTATATTGCCCTCTAATGTATTTATACATGTTAATTAGATCTCCTCTAAGGCGTCTTTTCTCTAGACTAAATAAACCCAGTTTATCTAAGCTTTCTTGGTAAGCGAGACCTTCCATCCCACGTTTCAATTTTGTAGCTCGTCTCTGCACCTGCTCTAAAACTGCAATATCTTTTTTGTAATGTGGTGCCCAGAACTGAATTCCATATTCCAGATGTGGCCTTACTAGAGAGTTAAACAGGGGCAATATTATGCTAGCATCTCGAGTTTTTATTTCCCTTTTAATGCATCCCAAAATTTTGTTCGCTTTAGCTGCAGCGGCTTGGCATTGAGTACGATTATTTAACTTGTTGTCGATGAGTACTCCTAAGTCCTTCTCCAAGTTTGATGTTCCCAACTGTATCCCATTTATTTTGTATGGTGCTAGACCATTGGTACGACCAAAATGCATGACTTTACATTTGTCAACATTGAATTTCATCTGCCATGTATGTGCCCATATAGCCATCCTATCCAGATCCTGTTGCAATATGACACTATCTTCCTGAGAGTTGATGATTCTGCACAATTTTGTATCATCTGCAAAAATAGCAACATTGCTCACTACTGCATCTACTAGGTCATTAATAAATAAATTGAAGAGCACTGGACCCAGTACAGACCCCTGTGGGACCCCACTGCTAACAGTCTCCCATTTTGAGTACGATCCATTGACCACAACTCTTTGTTTTCTGTCCATTAGCCAGTTCCCTATCCATGCACACAAACTCTTCCCCAGTCCTTGCATCCTCAACTTTTGCACCGGACTTCTGTGGGGAACAGTGTCGAAGGCCTTTGCAAAGTCCAAGTATATCACATCTACAGCATTCCCAATATCCATATTAGCATTCACTACCTCATAAAAGCTGAGCATGTTAGTCAAACAGGACCTGTCTTTAGTAAACCCATGTTGATGCTGAGAAATAAGATTATTTTCTACTATGAAGTCATGCATAGCATCTCTTAGTAACCCCTTAAATAGTTTGCATACAACTGATGTTAAGCTTACAGGTCTATAATTTCCTGGATCAGATTTTTTGCCCTTCTTAAATAATGGGAAAACGTGGGCTGTACGCCAATCCACTGGGACTCTGCTAGTTGCAAGAGAGTCACAAAAGATAAGATAAAGGGGCTTAGCTATAACTGAACTTAATTCTCTTAGGACCCGAGGATGCATGCCATCCGGGCCAGGTGCCTTGTCTATTTTTAATTTATTTAGTCTTGCCTTTACTTCTTCCTGCGTTAAGTATTTAATATTACAGTTAGAAGATTGAGACTCTTGTCTCAATCTTCTAACTTCTTCTAAGCCAATGTGGCTTGTGGTAATCACTGATGGACTGCCGCTGTGCATGTGCCGCAGTTGTGGCTTGTGGTAATCACTGATGGACTGCCGCTGTGCATGTGCTGCAGTTGTGGCTTGTAGTAATCACTGATGGGCTGCCGCTGTGCATGTACTGCAGTTGTGGCTTGTGGTAATCACTGATGGGCTGCCGCTGTGCATGTGCTGCAGCTGTGGCTTGTGGTAATCAGTGATGGGCTGCCGCTGTGCATGTGCTGCAGTTGTGGCTTGTGGTAATCACTGATGGACTGCCGCTGTGCATGTGCTGCAGTTGTGGCTTGTGGTAATCACTGATGGACTGCCGCTGTGCATGTGCTGCAGTTGTGGCTTGTGGTAATCACTGATGGGCTGCCGCTGTGCATGTGCTGCAGCTGTGGCTTGTGGTAATCACTGATGGGCTGCCGCTGTGCATGTGCTGCAGTTGTGGCTTGCACCTATAGGTAAATTCTACCTTGTAGATCATTTTCAATTTGTCATTTTTGTAGTAGCTCACAAGCTTAAAAGTGTCAGTGCCTCTAGTCTATGGGAGATTGCCAGCCCCTAGCAAATTATGTTATTTAGTGTTCTCTGTTTATTAGTAGTAATATCTTACATATATAATTTCTTATCCTTTTCAGAACTAAGATCTGGGCTCAAAAAACAAGAGACATATGTAAGGAGCGATCAACTGTCTATGGAGGAGGTTGAAATGCTGGGGACAAGTAAAGAGGAACAAGATATGCAATATGTGAGGCGTGATCAGCAGTGTATGGAGGAGAGTGACATGATTAGGGCAATTAAAGAAGAAGAAGAAGAGATGTATGTGAGGAGTGATCAGCAGTCTATGGAGGGGGGTGAAATAATGGGGACATATAAAGAGGAAGAAGAAGAGACATATGTGATGAGTGATCACCAGTCTAGGGACAAGTGTGACATGATGAGGACAATTAAAGAGGAAGAAGAAGAGACATATGTAAGGAGTGATCAGCAGTCTGTGGAGGAGGGAGACACGATGGTGACAATTAAAGAGGAAGAAGAAGAAGACACGTATGTGAAGAGTGATCAGCAGTCTATGGAGGAGGGTGACATGATGAGGACAACTAAAGAGGAAGAAGACGAAACATATGTGAGGAGTGATCGGCAGTCTGCAGAGGAGGGTGACATGATGGGGACAACTATAGATGAGGAGCTTATAGAGGGTAGAACAGGTGAGTAATCAACATTAAATATTGAATATCTTTAGTTGTTTTGACTGTCACTGATCACAGACTGCCCATGTTAGAGGTTATGCTGTGTACACATGTTCATTTGGCCACAGTAAGGGTGACTTAGTGTTACTGGCCTATAATAAGCTGATAATGGCCACTGCACATTACTGTACACAGATTGGCCACAGTAGGGATGAC
This sequence comes from Hyperolius riggenbachi, assembly GCF_040937935.1. Taxonomy (NCBI): domain Eukaryota; kingdom Metazoa; phylum Chordata; class Amphibia; order Anura; family Hyperoliidae; genus Hyperolius; species Hyperolius riggenbachi. The sequence continues at coordinate 261,096,555 of NC_090655.1, forward strand.
TTATTGTTATTGGCCTGTAATAAGCTGATAATGGTCACTGTACATTACTGTACACAGATTGGCCACAGTAGGGGTGACTTAGTGTTACTGGCCTGTAATAAGCTGATAATGGTCACTGCACATTACTGTACACAGATTGGTCACAGTAGGGGTGTAGGGGTGACTTAGTGTTACTAGCCTGTAATAAGCTGATAATGGTCACTGTACATTACTGTACACAGATTGGCCACAGTAGGGATGACTTAGTGTTACTGGCCTGCTGATAATGGCCACTGCACATTACTGTACACAGATTGGTCACAGTAGGGGTGAATTAGTGTTACTGGCCTATAATAAGCTGATAATGGTCACTGTACATTACTGTACACAGATTGGCCACAGTAGGGGTGACTTAGTGTTACTGGCATGTAATAAGCTAATAATGGTCACTGTACATTACTGTACACAGATTGGCCACAGTAGGATTGACTTAGTGTTACTGGCCTGTAATAAGCTGATAATGGTCACTGCACATTACTGTACACAGATTGGTCACAGTAGGAGGTGAGTTACTGTTACTGGCCTGTAATAAGCTGATAATGGTCACTGTACATTACTGTACACAGATTGGCCACAGTAGGGGTGACTTAGTGTTACTGGCCTGTAGTAAGCTTATAATGGTCACTGTACATTACTGTACACAGATTGGCAACAGTAGGGGTGAGTTAGTGTTACCAGCCTGTAATAAGCTGATAATGGTCACTGTACATTACTGTACACAGATTGGTCACAGTAGGGGTGAGTTAGTGTTACTGGCCTGTAATAAGCTGATAATGGCCACTGCACATTACTGTACACATATTAGCCACAGTAGGGGTGACTTAGTGTTACTGGCCTGTAATAAGCTGATAATGGCCACTGCACATTACTGTACACAGATTGGTCACAGTAGGGGTGAGTTAGTGTAACTGGCCTGTAATAAGCTGATAATGGTCACTGTACATTACTGTACACAGATTGGCCACAGTAGGGGTGACTTAGTGTTACTGGCATGTAATAAGCTAATAATGGTCACTGTACATTACTGTACACAGATTGGCCACAGTAGGGGTGACTTAGTGTTACTGGCCTGTAATAAGCTGATAATGGTCACTGCACATTACTGTACACAGATTGGTCACAGTAGGAGGTGAGTTACTGTTACTGGCCTGTAATAAGCTGATAATGGTCACTGTACATTACTGTACACAGATTGGCCACAGTAGGGGTGACTTAGTGTTACCGGCCTGTAATAAGCTGATAATGGTCACTGTACATTACTGTACACAGATTGGCCACAGTAGGGATGACTTAGTGTTACTGGCCTGTAATAAGCTGATAATGGCCACTGCACATTACTGTACACAGATTGGCCACAGTAGGGGTGACTTAGTGTTACTGGCCTGTAATAAGCTGATAATGGCCTCTGAACATTACTGTACACAGATTGGTCACAGTAGGGGTGAGTTAGTGTTACTGGCCTGTAATAAGCTGATAATGGCCACTGCACATTACTGTACACATATTAGCCACAGTAGGGGTGACTTAGTGTTACTGGCCTGTAATAAGCTGATAATGGCCACTGCACATTACTGTACACAGATTGGTCACAGTAGGGGTGAGTTAGTGTAACTGGCCTGTAATAAGCTGATAATGGCCACTGCACATTACTGTACACAGATTGGTCACAGTAGGGTGTGACTTAGTGTTACCGGCCTGTAGTAAGCTGATAATGGTCACTGTACATTACTGTACACAGATTCGCCACAGTAGGGGTGACTTAGTGTTACTGGTCTGTAATAAGCTGATAATGGTCACTTTACATTACTGTATATAGATTGGTCACAGTAGGGGTGACTTAGTGTTTCTGGCCTGTAATAAGCTGATAATGGTCACTGCACATTACTGTACACAGATTGGTCACAGTAGGGGTGACTTAAGGTGGCCATACACTGGTCGATTTCAGCCATCGATCGACCAATTCTGTAGAAATGATCAGAAATCGATTCTTTCAAATCAGCAAGTCGATCGATTTGCAGCCGATTTCAATCTATTTCGATCAATGGCCCATAGTGTTGCATTGGATCTAATGGTCCAATAATGCATTTAAATTGATTTACAATAGATTTCCAATAGATTTCATTCTGAAATCTATTGGAAATCTGTTCCTAGTGTGTGGCACACATCGGATAGATTCCTGTTACATTCGACTTGACAGGCATCTGCCAGAAATCTATCTGATGGTTGAATCTGCTGCAAATCTATAAGTGTATGGCCACCTATACATTTGCAGTCAGGGCCGGCCTTTGACTTGAGCGACCGGTGCGATCGCTCAGGGCGCCGGCTTCCAGGGGGCGCTCCTGCCGCATGGAAGCTCCGCCCCCTGGTGCCGTGATAAGGGGCAAACTTGATGCCCGTGCAGCCACCGTGATGGAGGGGGAGCCGCGGGGAGGGCAGCCCGACCTCTCCCTCCATTCCTCTCCGGGCACTCTCCCTGCTCCCCCCTCCGATGCACACTGCAGCAGAGCCAGAGAGAACAACTCACCTCCCTGGCTCCGATCGCCGGCGCCTCTCACTTCCCGCTGGTCGCCTCTTCTACATTAGTTACTGTTGCACACTAAACTTCCTGTTAAGCAGGAAGTTTAGTGTGCAACAGTAACTAATGTAGAAGAGGCGACCAGCGGGAAGTGAGAGGCGCCGGCGATCGGAACCAGCGAGGGAGGTGAGTTGTTCTCTCTGGCTCTGCTGCAGTGTGCATCGGAGGGGGGAGCAGGGAGAGTGCCCGGAGAGGAAGGGAGGGAGAGGTCGGGCTGCCCTCCCCGCGGCTCCCCCTCCAGTATGAGGGGGCACCTACCTACCTACCTATCTAATCTATACTGGGGGCACCTACCTATCTAACCAATACTGGGGGGCAAGCTACCTATCTATACTGGGGGGCAGCTACCTATCTAATCTATACTGGGGGGCAGCTACCTATCTAATCTATACTGGGGGGCAGCTACCTATCTAATCTATACTGGGGGGCAGCTACCTATCTAATCTATACTGGGGGGCAGCTACCTATCTAATCTATACTGGGGGCAGCTACCTATCTAATCTATACTGGGGGCAGCTACCTATCTAATCTATACTGGGGGCAGCTACCTATCTAACCTATACTGGGGCAGCTACCTATCTAACCTATACTGGGGGCAGCTACCTATCTAACCTACACTGCGGGCCACCTACTTATCTAATCTATACTGCGGGCCACCTACCTATCTAATCTATACTGCGGGCCACCTACCTATCTAATCTATACTGGGGGCAGCAACCTACCTAATCTATACTGGGGGCAGCAACCTATCTAATCTATACTGGGGGCAGCAACCTATCTAATCTATACTGGGGTCACCTACCTATCTAACCTATACTGGGGTCACCTACCTATCTAACCTATACTGGGGGGCAGCTACCTATCTAATCTATACTGCGGGCCACCTACCTATCTAATCTATACTGGGGGCAGCAACCTACCTAATCTATACTGGGGGCAGCAACCTATCTAATCTATACTGGGGGCAGCTACCTATCTAACCTATACTGGGGCAGTTACCTATCTAATCTATACTGGTGGCAGCTACCTATCTAACCTATATTGCAGGTACCTACCTATCTACACAATCACAAGAAAATGTATGCGTGCTCTACGCCAAGCTTAACCCTTTCAAGTCTAGCTGTGCAAATCTGGCTAAAATGGCTTATCATGAGACATGCTCATGCAGAAATGCATCTGCTTTCGCATGCCAAACTTTGCAGGGTCAAAAACCAATACCGCGAAGCGGTTGCCCTGCGGGAATTAGTTCATGCTATACAGCACTATCCAGGAGCGCCTCGGGGAGGCTTCCCATTGCCCCCATACAACCGGGGGGGCTGGGGGGCCCCAGGCTCTCTCACTGCCTAGGGACCACAGCAACACCCCGGAGGTGGAGGCTGGGTAGCGCAGACGACCCCCCCAAGTGTGGCCGGCGCCGGGGGGGGGCCATCCGCACCCATCTCCCAAAAATTTAAAAACAGGCACTTACCTGAACGTCCATTGCGTTCTGCTGCTGCGCATCGACTCGGGGCACTGCATGGGAAAGGAGTGACGCATGGGTCACCCCGAGCTGTGGGGCTCAGGGCTGGCTCAGACACATCACTCCAGAAGGGGGGGGAGGACAGGCACAGACAGCCCACTTATAGAGCTTATTATTGCTAGACTTGAAAGGGTTAAGCTTGGCGTAGAGCACGCATACATTTTCTTGTGATTGACCTACCTATCTAACCTATACACTGGGGAAAGTATACTGGATACCTATACTGGGGACACCTACCTGGCTAACCTATAATGGGAGGGATCTACAGCTGGCTACTTTTACTGGGTCACCTATGCCTGGCTACCTATACTGGGGGGGACTTATAGCTATATGTCAGGAATCAGGATGGACGGAGGCACGCCCCCCCCCATTAGTGTATGTGTGTGGTGCGCTGAAACGCGAAGAGGATGAATTGGGGGGGGGCACCAAAATCTGGTTACGCTCAGGGCGCTGTGAAACCTAAGGCCGGCCCTGTTTGCAGTACAATTGACCATCAGATAGATTTCTGGCAGATGCCTGTCAAGTCAAATCTAACAGGAATCTGCCACACACTAGGAACAAATTCTGAAATCTATTAGAAATAAATCTTAATGCATTATTGGACCATTAGATCCAATGCAACTCTATGGGCCATCCATCTGCTGCCAGCAGAAGATCGACCTAGATTTTCCATCCTGTCAGATAGATCAAATTGATTGAAATTGGCCACAAATCGATCGAATGGAGAATTTGGTAGAATCGATTTCTGATTGATCGATTGATGGCTGAAATCGACCAGTGTATGGGCCCCTATAGATTTCAGAATGTCAGATCGTCCTAGATTTGCCATCCTGACAGATAGATCAAATCGATTGAAATCGGCTGCAAATCGATCGATTTGCTGATTTAAAAGAATTAATTTCTGATCGATGGCTGAAATCGACCAGTGTATGGGCCCCTTTAGTGTTACCGGCTTGTGATAAGCTCATAATGGTCACTGTACATTACTGCACACAGATTGGTCACAGTAGGGGTGAGTTAGTGTTACCGGCCTGTAATCAGCTGATAATGGTCACTGTACTTTACTGTACACAGATTGGTCACAGTAGGGTGAGTTAGTGTAACTGGCCTGTAATAAGCTGAACTTTGTGGTCACTAGGACCATTTGATTACACCAAGTTCGAGATAGACCTTTACAAAAATGTACGCAAAATGAACATTTATCGTAACTTTGGGAACAAGCCTGCTGAGCCGTTTTACACATCAATCGGGTCATTAGGTTTTTTACCAATCCTGAAACCTTAAGATGAAGGACCCTTGTTAGATTTACAAGAACTGTTAGAGGAGGGAAATACTTGGAGAGAGCAAACTTCTGAAGTAGTGACTGATCGAGTGAAACAATTCATTGCTTGCAGGTCTACCACCCATTATCCGCCTTTACAAGGATCAGCATTTGATCTTTTCCAACGTCAGGTATTAAGGGAAACAAAAGCTTTATTGTACCCTCATGACGATAGAAACCTCACTCCAAATGAATGGAGAGCGATAAAATGGTTGAAATCTCGTCATGATCAGATGGTTAAAAAGGCGGATAAGGGGGGTAATATAGTTGTGCAATCTACAGAAAAATATGTTCAGGAAGCCAGAAGACAACTCAGTGATTCTTTGACCTATGTTAGGTTAAAATCTTATCCCACCTTGGCAATCCAAGGCAAACTCCGCTCTCTTCTACGAGGAGGAGTGCAGGCTCGTTTTCTAAATCGTAAACTTGGAGACGATTTGCTACCAGATTTCCCCAAGAAACCAGTTATCCACTTTCTCCCAAAAGTGCACAAATCCCTGGTGGATCCCCCTGGCAGGCCCATCGTGTCTGGAAGGGGGTCGGTTATTGAGCCCCTCTCTAGGTACCTGGACCATGCCCTTAGACCATTCCTTCTCCAGATTCCATCGTATCTGAAAGATACGTCTCATGTGTTACAAAAGGTGGAAGAAATTAGATGGTGTGAAGGTAATCAGCTGGCAACCATCGATGTGGTGAACCTGTATAACAGGATCCCGCTTCGATTGGGGGCCAGTTTGATTTTCGACATCCTCATTGAAACGGGACACCGCGATCTCCTGGAAAGTGAGTTTTTGTGTCGATGTTTAAACTTCGTTCTTGAAAAGAACACGTTCAGATTTGGAGGGGAGTGGTTTTAAACAAATATCAGGGACCGCGATGGGGACGTCGGTAGCTCCCACGTTTGCAAATGTATTTTTGTCTAAGTGGGAAGATATTTACATCTATGGGGAAAGAAATCCCTATAGATGTGATCTGAGGGCATGGTCCAGGTATATGGACGATGTGCTTGTCATTTGGGGATCCACCAGGGAGAAATTTGATCAATTCTTGTCATATGTGCAGCAGAATGACATGAACATGCAATTTACTGGAGAGTGGGGAGGCAATAGCGTTTCCTTTCTTGATCTTACCTTAGAGGTGGTGAGAGATAGAGTGATAACAAAGGGCTTTCGTAAAGCTACAGCAACAAACTATGTCTTGCACAATGATAGTTACCACCCTGATCATGTCAAAAACTCAGTTCACTACAGTCAATTTTTACGTTTAAAAAGGAACAATACAAGAAATTAGAATTTTGAATTGCAATCGAGTGAGATGCGTGGAAGGTTCCTCAGTAGAGGGTACGATCCAGAAAAAGTACCGTATTTTTCAGACCATAAGACACACTTTTTCTCCCCCAAAAGTGGGGGGAAAAGGTGCATGCGTCTTATGGTCCGAATAGTACATTTTTGCTAGTGCCAGTAGTGTCCCGCCCGACCTGCACACTCATCAGCAGCACGTCCCCCCCCCCCCCCCCCCCCGCCAAGCCTCCTGTTTCCCAGCAAGTGTAGAAATATAAACAAACCTTTTACCACATGGCCACTTTCTTCCCCTCCCCACCTCTGCCCCGCCTATATCCCGGCAAGTGTACAATTAAAAACAAACATTTTCCCACATGGCCGCTACCTCCCCCCAGTTCCACCCCGCGCTGCTAAGCCTGCTTTTTACCGGCAAGTGTAGCATAAGCAAAGGGTTATTAAGCAGCGGCTCCTTCTCCGCTAAGGTACCTCTGTCCCTACGGACAATTGCAGAGTGAAGCTCTACAGCGGAAGCCATATCTGTTCCAGCCGGCGCGATCCACCTCCTATGGGCCTTCTCATGCCGAAAGCCTCGGGCGATCCTCCTCTTGCTGTCCTTCTCATCCCGACAGCCTCGCTGGCGCCCTCTCACTGCGTGACCTGACGCAGAGGTCGCGTGACGTGACCAGGGGTCACGCAGTGAGAGGGCGCCAGCGAGGCTGTCGGGATGAGAAGGACCGCAAGAGGAGGATCGCCCGAGGTTTTCGGCATGAGAAGGACCATAGGAGGTGGATGGCCATGGAGTCAGTCTAAGAGAAAGCGCCGGTGAGCGCGAAACAATTGCCGACGACCGTTATCATCTCTGTAACTAGCTGCTACCTTGGAACGGTGATGTATTGTTGATTAATACATCTGAATTAATAATGCATAACACTCCTCGAATAAATTGAAGCTTCATGAATTGGTGCCCAGGTATATCTTGTCTTTTTGAGTGAAATGAATTGAAGTTCTGTTAATGTGGAGGCACAGTGTTAGAAGCTTGTCCAGTAAGTGAATTTGGTCACCCCAGCAGAGGTCCATTGTGTGCCAGGTACCCTTTTTTATCTTGGTGATCACTAATAAGCTGATAATGGTCACTGTACATTACTGTACACAGATTGGCCACAGTAGGGGTGACTTAGTGTTACCAGCCTGTAATAAGCTGATAATGGTCACTGCACATTACTGTACACAGATCGGTCACAGTAGAGGTAACTTAGTGTTACCAGCCTGTAATAAGCTGATAATGGTCACTGTACATTACTGTACACATATTGGTCACAGTAGGGGGTGATTAGTGTTACCAGCCTGTAATAAGCTGATAATGGTCACTGTACATTACTGTACACAGATCGGTCACAGTAGAGGTAACTTAGTGTTACCAGCCTGTAATAAGCTGATAATGGTCACTGTACATTACTGTACACATATTGGTCACAGTAGGGGGTGATTAGTGTTACTGGCCTGTAATAAGCTGATAATGGTCACTGTACATTACTGTACACAGATCGGTCACAGTAGAGGTAACTTAGTGTTACCAGCCTGTAATAAGCTGATAATGGTCACTGTACATTACTGTACACATATTGGTCACAGTAGGGGGTGATTAGTGTTACTGGCCTGTAATAAGCTGATCATGGTCACTGTACATTACTGTACACAGATTGATCACAGTAGGTGTGACTTAGTGTTACTGGCCTGTAATAAGCTGATAATGGTCACTGTACATTACTGTACACATATTGGTCACAGTAGGGGTGACTTAGTGTTACTGGCCTGTAATAAGCTGATAATGGTCACTGTACATTACTATACACAGACTGGTCACAGTAGGGGATGACTTAGTGTTACTGGCCTGTAATAAGCTGATAATGGTCACTGTACATTACTGTACACAGATTGGCCACAGTAGGGGTGAGTTAGTGTTACCAGCCTGTAATAAGCTGATAATGGTCACTGTACATTACTGTACACATATTGGTCACAGTAGGGGTGACTTAGTGTTACTGGCCTGTAATAAGCTGATAATGGTCACTGTACATTACTATACACAGACTGGTCACAGTAGGGGATGACTTAGTGTTACTGGCCTGTAATAAGCTGATAATGGTCACTGTACATTACTGTACACAGATTTGCCACAGTAGGGGTGAGTTAGTGTTACCCGCCTGTAATAAGCTGATAATGGTCACTGCACATTACTGTACACAGATCGGTCACAGTAGAGGTAACTTAGTGTTACCAGCCTGTAATAAGCTGATAATGGTCACTGTACATTACTGTACACATATTGGTCACAGTAGGGGGTGATTAGTGTTACCAGCCTGTAATAAGCTGATAATGGTCACTGTACATTACTGTACACAGATCGGTCACAGTAGAGGTAACTTAGTGTTACCAGCCTGTAATAAGCTGATAATGGTCACTGTACATTACTGTACACATATTGGTCACAGTAGGGGGTGATTAGTGTTACTGGCCTGTAATAAGCTGATCATGGTCACTGTACATTACTGTACACAGATTGATCACAGTAGGTGTGACTTAGTGTTACTGGCCTGTAATAAGCTGATAATGGTCACTGTACATTACTGTACACATATTGGTCACAGTAGGGGCGACTTAGTGTTACTGGCCTGTAATAAGCTGATAATGGTCACTGTACATTACTATACACAGACTGGTCACAGTAGGGGATGACTTAGTGTTACTGGCCTGTAATAAGCTGATAATGGTCACTGTACATTACTGTACACAGATTGGCCACAGTAGGGGTGAGTTAGTGTTACCAGCCTGTAATAAGCTGATAATGGTCACTGTACATTACTGTACACATATTGGTCACAGTAGGGGTGACTTAGTGTTACTGGCCTGTAATAAGCTGATAATGGTCACTGTACATTACTATACACAGACTGGTCACAGTAGGGGATGACTTAGTGTTACTGGCCTGTAATAAGCTGATAATGGTCACTGTACATTACTGTACACAGATTTGCCACAGTAGGGGTGAGTTAGTGTTACCCGCCTGTAATAAGCTGATAATGGTCACTGTACATTACTGTACACATATTGGTCACAGTAGGGGGTAATTTAGTGTTACCAGCCTGTAATAAGCTGATAATGGTCTTATGGATTATCAGCAGCCTCAGCTGGCTTTAATCTAGCATGTGGGCGGGGCTTTACCTCCATTCCTCTGCGGTCTCAGAATCACAATTGCAGCAAAGTCGCAGTGCTTTTTAGAAATTGCAGCAAAGATCATGGCAGAATTGCTGCGACCGTGTCTGGGATTCTGAGCCCTGACACACACGGACGCAGACAGACACAGAAACCTGGCACTTTATTAGGCAGGATGGCCAGCTTGAGGCAGGGAGCATGCTGACCTGAATCATGTGCCTTGTGCTGCACATAGCAGAGCACACACTGCTGCACTATCCATCATAGGCAATGGCCCGCTGGGGGATTGCATGTCATTCACATATTTCCCATGATTATGACAAGTGTACTCCCTGCCTGAGTCTCTAGAAGGGTGTAAGCTGGGGGGTGTTCTGTAAGAGGCACGGCCACTTGTGCTGCAGACACATCATGACAAGTGTGCTCCCTGCCTGAGTCTCTAGAAGGGTGTAAGCTGGGGGGGGGTTGTTCTGTAAGACACACAGCCACTTCTGCTGCAGACAAATCATGACAAGTGTGCTCCCTGCCTGAGTCTCTAGAAGGGTGTAAGCTGGGGGAGGGGGGGGGGGGGGGGTTCTGTAAGACGCATGGCCACTTGTGCTGCAGACAAATCATGACAAGTGTGCTCCCTGCCTTAGTCTCTAGAAGGGTGTAAGCTGGGGGGTGTTCTGTAAGACGTACGGCCACTTGTGCTGCAGACAAGGCAGCCATATGCTTAGGCCCTTATTACTGTGTAACAAATATATAACTTGTTTGTTTCATGTATATGAGATATTCAGGAAATGATCACACTTTGGGGGAACTTCAGGCATTCTACTGTGATGATAAATCGCATGAGAAAGCACAAGTAATGCTTTCCTGTGGACTTGTATGGTCAGGTGTTAAAATGTACGTTTTTCGGCATGCGGGAGAAGAAAACTTTTTTTTGCTTTTTTTCTCACTCTACATGCAATTCCTATTGCTGACAGTCAACCGCTGCAATGAGAATGGGAATAGGAGAGCAGCAAAGGCTAGACAGATACTGGTGATGAGTGATTTGATTATTAGGCACACAGATGGGGTAATCTGTTGAAGAAACCGTGAATGCCATACAGTGTGTTGTCTCCCAGGTGCTTGGGTTCGGCATATAGCGGAACGCATTGGCAGATTATTGGGTGGGGCTGGGGGAGACCCGGCTGTCATGCTACGCATTAGTAACAATGACAAAGTTAATGGGAGATGGAAGGTCCTCAAAAATGACTTTCAACTACTTGGAGATAAACTTAAAGCAAAGACCTCCAAGGTGGTATTTTCTGAAATACTACCAGTGCCACGCGCTACATCTGAGAGACAGAGGGAGCTTAGGGAGTTAAATAAGTGGCTGAGAAATTGGTGCAGGAAGGGGAAGGGGGGTTGTTCCTGGAGAACTGGGCTGACTTTGCAGTTGGCTACAGGTTCTTCTCCCCAATGCAGCAGGGATGGGCTACACCTAAATGGGGAGGGTGCAGCTGCATTGGGAAGAAGTTGGCTAAATGGTTGGAGGAGAAAAATCTCAATTTGTTAACAAGGTAAGGTAAAAAAACAGCTGGAGCCTAATATTACAGGGAATGGATAGGGGGTGGGGGCAGTGTAAAAAGTAACGAGGTAGTGCAAAGTTCATGAAGCACATTAAATATAACCAAAATTGGAAAATGTGGTGGTAAAAATATTAAGTACATAGTAACCAGTGCTAGGAGCCTTGCTAATAAAATGGTTGAACCAGAGTTTGTTCTGATCAACAAAGGCTATGACATTGTGGGAATAACAGAGACATGGATGGATGAAAGCCATGACTGGAAGGACAGAGTTGGGATAAAGGTGGAGGGGTTTGTATCTTTGTTAAAAACTCTTTTACAGCTGGTATGAACAATGTACTGGATGAAGACTGTGAAGATGTGGAGTCTGTTTGGGTAAATATTCATGGTGGAGATAATGGTTGCCAATTGTTTACTGGGGTTTGCTACAAGCCACCACATATTCATGATACTGTAGGATGGCAAATACTACAGCAGATTGAAAAATCTGCTAGTAAAAGTGAGGTCATAGTTATGGGTGACTTCAACTATCCAGACATTGATTGGGATATACTCATTCCAGTAAAAGTGGAAGATTTCTGTCAACACTACAGAACAATTGACCAGATAAAAGACAAGTTAATGTATCAAATGTGCAGGTTCAAGAACATTTGGGGAATAGTGATCACAACATAACATTTGATCTGGTGATTGATAGGTCACGGGAAACGGCAAAACATCTAAAACTATGAAGTTTAAAGAAGCAAAGTTCAGTCAACTCAGGGAGGCACTAAGTTTGGTGGATTATATACTACAAGGGAAGGACACTGAAGGAAATATCCCATATGGAACCAAAATGTCTAGGAATAACAAAAAATGTGTAACGATTGGTGTCAGCACACAGAGAGAATCTGATTATTGGTGATCTGCAGTATCACCCAGAATGCAGATATATACCTGATTATTGATGATCTGCAGAATCACCGATAATAGATATATTGCTAACCTCTGGACACCTATAGGTATGTGAGTGTTTGGTGTAACAGTAGTACTTTGAGTAATGCACCTGCTGAGCAGATAATCATAGGCAGTAAAGGAATACTGCTCTTGAGGACACAGGAACCTTCCAGCAGCCTGAGACTCTCCAAGGGGTGGAGTCAGGCTGGAGGTAGGAAGGACCAGAAGGTGAGTGACACCTGAAGGTGGATGTCACTATCTGATCTAGAGACAATATCTCTTAAGAGGAGAGATAGCTCTCGAGGTCAGGCACGCCTGGTCGGTAACACACGGACAGATAAGGTACAAAAACAGGATGCTGATTCGGTATCCAAGGCAAGCAGGGTTTAGCAACGGAATATCAGAAGTGCAAGGTACCGAATCAGAGATCAGAGGAGTGGTCAGGAAAGCAATACGTCATAACAGATCTCAAACAATGCCTAGTCTAGGTGTGAGGTCCGTGGTCTCTACACCCTGGAACTAGTCTGATGTATAACAGAATGATAACACAAGTTCCCTAGTCTGGGTGTGAGGTCCGTGGTCTCTACACCCTTGAACTAGTCTGATGTATAACAGAATGATAACACAAGTTCCCTAGTCTGGGTGTGAGGTCCGTGGTCTCTACACCCTGGAACTAGTCTGATGTATAACAGAATGATAACACAAGTTCCCTGGGCTGGATGTGAGATCCGTGGTCTCTACACCCTGGAACTAGTCTGATGTATAACAGAATGATAACACAAGTTCCCTAGTCTGGGGTGTGAGGTCCGTGGTCTCTACACCCTGGAACTGGTCTAAGGAATAACACAGATGATACACAGTATTCCTAGTCTGAGGTGTGAGGTCCGTGGTCTCTACACCCTGGAACTGGTCTAAGGAATAACACAGATGATACACAGTATTCCTAGTCTGGGGTGTGAGGTCCGTGGTCTCTACACCCTGGAACTGGTCTAAGAAATAACACAGAAGATACACAGTAAACTGGCTAAGTGTGGATTCCCAGGTCCACTTGGTTCCACCACACTGAAAAATCTGACTAGGTCTAAGTGCTAACACATAGGTATTCGCAACGCCAGACAACCAGCAACTGAACAGCAAGAGATATATATAGTGAAGCGCTCTCTAGCGCCACCCAGCTCCAATTAACCAATCAACAACTGAGCTGGGATCAGCTGACCGCTCCGATCAGCTGACCCTTCTCCTATTGGTATAAAGAGCCTGTCTTGCGGCGCGCGCGTAGCTCTCCATCTGTGTGCACTACTGGGTCCAGCCAAACTAGACGCATGTTGCTGCGGGGAAACCGCCGCTCTGTGTGCGGACACCGCCGCCTCACTGTCAGAAGGCGCGGCGGTTTCTCCGCAATCCGTCACAAAATGCCTCTTTAAATGAATGGGAAGGTTAGAGATAAAATGAAGGGGAAAAAGAATGCTTATAAGGCCTTAAAACAGGAGGGGACCGAGGCTGCATAAAGCAATTATAAGGAATGCAATAAAAGTTGTAAAAAAAAGACATCAGGGTGGCAAAGATTGAAACTGAAAATCAAATCCCTAGGGATATCAAATCTAACCCAAAGAAGTTTTAATATTAATTTATTAAATACATTTTAATATTAAATACTCAATGCAGGAAGGAGTGAAGGCAAGACTAAATAAAATAAAAATGGATAAGGCACCTGGCCCGGATGGCATGCATCCTCGGGTCCTAAGGGTATTAAGTTCAGTTATTGATAAACTTCGAATTGTGACTCCTTTCAACTGGCAGAGTTCCAATAGACCGGTGTACAGCCCACGTTTTCCCAATATTTAAAGTGACACTGTAGCGGAAAAAAAAATGATATAATGAATCGGTTGTGTAGTACGGATAATTGATAGAACATTAGTAGCAAAAAAAATAGTCTCATGTTTATTTTCAGTTATATAGTTTTTTTTAGAACATTGCATAATTTTCTAATATTTGCAGTTTACACACTACTCAGCACTCTAAATGATTAGGATGTGGAATGTATTGCCGCAGGAAGCAGTTATGGCAAATTGTATATTTGCATTTAAAGGGGGCTTAGATGCCTTCCTTGTGTTAAAAGACATCCATGGCTATAATCACTAGGTAATGCCCAGTGGTGTTGATCCAGGGATTTTATCTAATTGCCATCTGGAGACGGGAAGAATTTTTTTTATCCCTTTTGGGGCTAATTGGACCTGGCCTTGTAAGGATTTTTCGCCTTCCTCTGAATCAACAGGGATATGTGAGGGAGCAGACTGGTATTGTACTTTTTTTTCTCGTTGAACTCAATGGACGTATGTCTTTTTTCAACCCAAATAACTATGTAACTGCTGCCAGCTGGCCGTCATGTGCGGAAAACGCAAAGAATTATCCGCCAAAAACCAGCAGCCATTTTCAGCGAACTCAGGTGTCATCCCTGCCTCACTGTAACAATGTGTGTGAAGCTTGTTCTGATGTCTCTATATGTGTGTTAGTGACTGTTGTAAATAAATTTGGTTACGTGAAAAAGTAAAGTGTATTTGTTTGGTTGGTGTGTTCTGAGCATGTGCAGATATGACATCATATGCACACCTCCCAACTTTTGAAGCCAGAAAAAATGGACACTAAGACCCGCCCCTTCCACACCATTACCTATGACCTATTTTGCAGCCATGTGCCCCTTATACAGCTCCTATGTTTCTACTGGTCCCCCTCCCACACCTAAACCATTCCTTGGTGCCTAGTAACCCCCTCTTCCTCAGTACAGTTTCCCTGCTGGTGGGTTTTCCCTTCCCTCCCCAACAGCTTCCCTCCTCCCTCTCCCACAGCTTCCCCAGTGGTGGTGGGCTCCTCTCTCTCTCTCCCCTACAGCTTCCCTGGTGGTGGCTGGCTTCTCCCTCCCCCCACAGCTTCCCTGGTGGTGGTCGGCTCCCCTCTTTCCCCCTACAGCTTCCCCAGTGGTGGTGAGCTCCTCTCTCTCTCTCCCCTACAGCTTCCCTGGTGGTGGCTGGCTTCTCCCTCCCTCCACAGCTTCCCTGGTGGCTGGCTTTCCCCTCCCTCCCCCCACAGCTTCCATGGTGGTGGTGTGCTTCCCCCCTCCCTCCCCCCACAGCTTCCCAGGTTGTGGTGTGCTTCCCCCTCCCTTCCTCTACAGCTTCCCTGGTTGTGGTGGGCTTCCCCCTCCCTCCCACCACAGCTTCCCTGGTGCTGGTGAGTTTCCCCCCTCTCTCCCTCCACAGCTTCCCTGGTGGCGGTGTGCTTCCTACCACCTTTCTCCACAGCTTCCCTGGTGGTGGTGGGCTTCCCCCTCCCTCCCACCACAGCTTCCCTGGTGGTGGCTGGCTTCCCCTCCCCCCCCCCCACAGCTTCCCTGGTGATGGTGTTCTTCTCCCTCCCTCCCTCCCTCCCTCCACAGCTTCTCTGGTGGTGGTGTGCTTCTCCCTCCCTCCCTCCCTCCACTGCTTCCCTGGTGGTGGTGAGCTCCCCTCTCTCTTCCCCACAGCTTCCCTAGTGGTGGAGTGCTTCCCCTCTCCCTCCTCCACGGCTTTCCTGGTGGTCGTGGTGTGCTTCCCCCTCCTCCACAGCTTCCCTGGTGGTTGTGAGCTTCCCCCTCCCTCCCTCCACAGCTTCCCTGGTGGTGGTGGGATCCCCTCTCTCTCCTCCACGGCTTCCCTGGTGGTGGTGGTCTTTCCCCTCCTCTACAGCTTCCCTGGTGGTGGTGGGCTTCCCCCTCCCTACCTTCACAGCTTCCCTGGTGGTGGTGTACTTCCCACTCCCTCCACAGCTTCCCTGGTGGTTGTGAGCTTCCCCCTCCCTCCCTCCACAGCTTCCCTGGTGGTGGTGGGCTTCCCACTCCCTCCCTCCACAGCTTCGCTGGTGGTGGTGGTGGGCTTCCCTGGTGGTGGTGGGCTTCCCCCTCCTCCACAGCTTCCCTGGTGGTGGTGGTGGTGGTGGTGGGCTCCCCTCTCTCCTCCACGGCTTTCCTGGTGGTGGTGGTCATTCCCCTCCTCTACAGGTTCCCTGGTGGTGGAGGGCTTCCCCCTCCCTCCACAGCTTCCCTGGTGGTGGTGTGCTTCCCCCCTCCCTCCCTCCACAGCTTGCCTGGTGGTAGTGGGCTCCCCTCTTCCTTTTCCACGGCTTCCCTGGTGGTGTTGGTGGGCTCCCTCTCCTCCACAGCTTTCCCCTCCACAGCTTCCCTGGTGGTCGTGGTGGGCTTCCCCCTCCTCCACAGCTCCCCTGGTGGTCATGGTGTGCTTCCCCCTCCTCCACAGTTTCCCTGGTGGTGGTGGTCTCCCCTCTCTCTCCTCCACGGCTTCCCTGGTGGTGGTGGTCTTTCCCCTCCTCTACAGCTTTCCTGGTGGTGGTCGGCTTCCCCCTCCCTCCCTCCACAGTTTCCCTGATGGTGGTGTGCTTCCCCCTCCCTCCCTCCACAGCTTCCCTGGTGGTGGTGGTGGGCTCCCCTCTCTCTCCTCCACGGCTTTCCTGGTGGTGGTGGTCTTCCCCCTCCTCTACGGCTTCCCTGGTGGTGGTGGGCTCCCACCTCCCATCTGCACAGCTTCCCTGGTGGTGGTGTTAATGCCCCCCTCCTGTGCTCCCCCCACTTAGCAGTATAAGTGCAGAGTATTGTGATGTAGAAGCTTTGTATCTCTTACCTCTCCAGCACTGTGAATCCTGCAGCCACAGATCCCTTTCTCCATTTCCTCACATCATCACGTGACACATGAGAAGATGCCGGACACTTTATCTGTAGGGACGGTCTATAAGATGCAAATAACTGACTTGTATGTAAATGTAATGCAAATTGTATGCAAATAATCACATTTGTCAGGAAATGCATTTAATTGGCCAAATTTTAGGCTACATAGAATTTGAATGCATTCCAAACTTATTGGCATGTGATTGGCCGCCTGTAATGTGCACAACCTTCTGTAATTCTCTGTCAGGCTGATAACCAGTGTTATGTATTATAACGTAGAAAAGAATAGAGGTGCCAGAAGGATAAAATCGGATATTAAAAAGTTTGAAATGCTTAGGAGGCAGTGGTGGACTTACCTCCTGCAAGCAGTCAAAAGAAACTGTCTATTCAAGAAAAATATATTTATTGGTATACTCCAGGGGGGTTGCAACGCGTTTCACAGGCTTAGACCTGCTTCCTCAGGCAATAGATTATTGGAGCACACAACTGGAGTCAGAGGCAAAGATTGGTGTGTATTAGAACCAAATACATAAAATAAGGGTACTATTCCGTTAGCTGGGCGCATCCGGCAGGTGGCGCTAATTACTATTCCCCCTCCAGGCCGCCATGAATAGTAGGAAAAGATGTAAAAGTGGTGGAGTTTTGTCGCCACCTAGTGGATGCGCCCGGCTAACGGACAAGAACCAAAATAAGTAATGACAATGCATTCTTCATTGTTGTGTATTATTATGCAGTAATTCATTTTATTTTAAAATTAAACTTTTTAATATTATACTTTATAATAATATTATTATTATAATTATTATTATTTAATATTTATATAGCGCCGACATATTACGCAGCGCTGTACAGTGTATATATATGTACAGTGTATATATATATTTATCTTGTCACTAACTGTCCATCAAAGGAGCTCACAATCTAATCCCTACCATTGCCATATGTCTATATTATGTAGTGTAAGTACTGTAGTCTAGGGCCAATTTACGGGTAGCCAATTAACTTATCCGTATGTTTTTGGAATGTGGGAGGAAACCGGAGTGTCTGGAGGAAACCCACGCAGACACGGAGAGAACATACAAACTCTTTGCAGATAGTGCCCTGGCTGGGATTCGAACCAGGGACCCAGTGCTGCAAGGCGAGAGAGCTAACCACTACACCACCGTGCTGCCCAATATCTGATTTTATCCTTTTAGCGCCTCTGTTCTTCTGTACATTATAATTTATATCCACCCTTGGTGAAGGGGGATACCCCATCTTCTTCCTATCTACAAAGAGTGAGGACAGGAAAATCTCCTCACCTCCTTATACAGTGGTTGCCTGGAGGTAACTCTGGTTTGTGAGTATTTACCTTGTACTCTTTTCTATAAACCCATTTTGTCAATACCTACTACACTATATTGGGCTCTCGGTTTCTCTCTTTTTTATATTTTCCTACGAGCTTGCTTTGGCCTTTAGACTCGCAAACAGGCACCCTGAACCTGATAGAAGCCTAAAACTTGACAAGGAATTCATCACTGATCGGTCCGTGCACAGAGACAGCCTGGTGGCTCAATTTAAACTCAAACCGATTAATACACAAGACCCAACCCCCATCCAAGTCGACGAGACCTCGCCTTTGGACAATACCGATCTCAAACCCACATTTCAAAAACTTGCAACGGCTTTAAAGGATGAGTTTTTCAACCTAGCCGACATTTCAATGCAGGAAACTTACATAGAAGAAAAAAATTTCACCAGACGGTATATGGATTAAAACCCTTACCGCCTTTCCTACAGACACTGTTTTTTTTCAACAGACTGGTATGAATACCTTGGAATATGTGCACAAGGCATGATGGAGAGACTTATTATCAAAAGGAAATCCATTGTCAATGATTTGCAACCAATAATATCAGAGTGTAGAGATTTTCTATCTTTCCACTCCAAAAGCACCCAAAAATATTATGAAATTTTAGACACAGACCCCACCGCACAACTCAATAAAACCCTGAGATCCTTCATCAATTACGCATTACTCAATAATATTAACTAAAGACGAAAGGAACTTTATCATTAACACCCATCCCAAAATTAAGTTTTTTTACTACCTACCAAAGATTCACAAAACCCTCGCTAAACCACCTGGACGTCCAATCATATCTGGTATAAATTCTCTCACTAGCAACTTATCACATTTCGTAGACCAACATTTACAACATCATGTACAATCCCTAGACTCCTACCTCAAAGATTCTTCACACCTCATAGAACTCCTCAGCACCACCATGTGGCAGAATGATTACTTATGGCTCACATGCGATGTTACATCACTATATACAAATATACCCCACTCCTACGGTCTCATAGCCATTAATCACTTCCTGTCCTCTAATCCATCTATGCCCCAGAGCCAACAATCCTTCCTAGCCCTCTGCACAGAATTTATTCTACAAAACATATTTACTTTCATGGACAAAGTCTATCATCAAACAAACGGCACAGCTATGGGGTTGTTGTTCGCCCCCTCGTACTCCAATCTATCCATGGGACTTCTAGAACTTAAAAAAACGAAATACAATAATCCCTTTGCTGGAAATATAATTTTCTACAAATATTGACGATCTCATATTAATCTGGAAAGGTAACGCCAATCTCATCCCCCTCATTCATAGACTATCTAAATTCAAACACAGCAGGTCTCCAATTCACATTTCATCACGATCCCATTACCATAGAATTCCTGGACTTAACATTATTCATTGAATCTAACCTCATTAAAACTAAGACATATTTTAAACCAGTGGATGCAAACAACACTTTGACAGTTTTCGCCATCGCCCCATGACCATCAATACTCCATACAGTCAGTTCAAAAGAATTTACAGAAATTTTACAGATACTACAGATTATAACACGCAATCCAAGATTTTTACAAAAAAAATTCTGCCGTGCAAATACCCCCAAAAAACTCATAAAAGACGCCAAATTTAGGGCCAAAGCAAAGAAACCCCAAAATCCATCATCTGATAACACAGACTTTACCACTGCCAACTACCCTCGATTTATTACACGGTTTAATGCCCAACATCCCCATCTCCGATCCATCTTGAAAAACAGATGGGGCATCCTGCTACAGGATCCATACCTTTGGCCAATAATTCCACCGACACCAACAATTACCTTTAGAAGGGCACCAAACCTACGGAACCTCTTAGCACCCAGCCGCCTTAGCCAACCTATAGGACACAAACACCCACATAGTCATTCCACACCAGGATGCTCCCCTTGCAATAACACTAGATACCTGGCCTGCCCCTTCATCCAGACTACCACCACCTTCTCCTCCAATACAACCAAAATACAATACCAGATTAAAAACCATATAACCTGTACCACTAGATATGTCATTTATGTCATCTCTTGCCCTTTCCACCTCCAGTACGTGGGACGTACTACTCAACCAGCATGGAGTAGGATTGGACAACACAAGAGAAACCTACACAAGAACTTTCCCCTTCACAGCGTATCTAGACACTTTAGTACAGTGTTCTCCCCAGGCTCTTTTAGCCGGGTGCTCCACCCGGCTAGATTTGGTGACCACCCGGCTGTCATCGGATCACCTCCTTACATCCTCCTATGCTGTAAGCAGAGTTGCCCTGCATTTTCATCTCAACCCACCCGGCTACTTTTTCATGCCACCCAGCTGGAAAAAAATTCTGGGGAGAACACTGTAGTACCCATCATCACAACAGCGAACGCACTTTGTTTCACATCACTCTCATAGAGACCATTAAAAAACACCGGTCGGATGCTCGCTGAACGACTTAAATCGAGAGAAATGTTCTGGATTCAAATGTTGAACAACGAACAACTAGAAAAAATGTACTGATAGAAATTTACCATAGTTTTTGTTTTACCCAGTCGCCTCTTTTATCATATACCTTCTTTTTCATTTATTATAAGCTTTTTCATCATTTATTATTTATTTTATATATATATATATATATATATATATATATATATATATATATATATATATATATATTACTATTATCATGTTTTATTATTAATTTTACATGATCTTGTTTTACTATTATATTATTATTATTATGACTATCATTCTTAATATTCATTTGGTCTACATTTCTGACAAATTTCATTATAACAATTTTTACTATATCAGGTTTTATTAATAATATACTAATATTTTATTAATAATTGTCCATGATCTCTTTTTACTATTATATTATTATTATGACTATTATTCTTAATAATCCTGTGGTCACATACTGTATCTGACAAATTTAATATAACAATATTTTACAGTATTGTATCACTCATTATATCCTGTTGCTTATGTATTGTTTTATTGTTCCAGTGCTATATCATTTATTCTACTGTTTACTCCATTTTTTCCAATCCTATCGATTGCTTTAAATGTACATCTTTTTCCAGCTGTTTAACTGATAATAACTACTGTTTACATAACACTGCAAAGTTTCTAAAAAACAAACAAACTATTTTTGCTGTCCACTAGATGGCAGCAACGCACAGGAATAGGTTCCATAATAATATAACACAGGACTTGCATTATTAACATCATTATTCCATTAAAATAGGATAAAAAAAATAAATGAATTATAATTCATGACACCAGAGGTAGCTAACACATCTTTAATATATCTTTATTTTGTTTTAGTTTCACTTTCCCGACCGTATGGTAGATGGCTCCACTTTCCCTTCCTTTTGCCCTAATCAGTAATGGTGGACGGAACTCCCGGCGCATGTGCATTACATACACATGACGCCAGATTAGTAACCTCCGCCATAACCCGGATGCAATTCCCCTTGCCCATAGTGCGGCGTAATGGTCGCACCTTCATGCCCTCAATCAGAATCAAAATCAGAATAAGAATCTTTATTTCGCCAAGTGCGACCGATGTCGAACCCGGAATTGGTTGTGGTTCACATGGCAGTGGCAACAGGCAGTAGACAATAACATAAACAAGCGAGACAGTCGTAGAAAATAGCAATAATACAAGCAAGACAGGCAATAGTACAACGAGACAGGCAGTACCTGCACCTTTTTTAACGGTCTAAAAAGTAAGTTCATTAAAAGAGTCCGCCCCTAGAGTACAGCTCTGCCAAGAAGAGCGTCAGGGTAATAGCTTAGTTTTTTACTGGCCCAGGCTTCAGTGTGCCTTGACCAGGCTGATTGGCTAAAAAGACCTGAAGCAACTAGGGTACCGACGAGAGGCAGGAGTTCAGCAGGAGGGCTGCTTGGGGAAAAAGGTGTCCCTACGCCTGTTAGTCCTTGGGCGGGTGGTCCAGAAGCGTCGGCCCGATGGGAGAAGTTTAAAGAAGCGGCAGCCTGGGTGGGATGGGTCTTGGGAGATCCTGTTAGCCCTTGTTTTCATTCTGGTGGTGTAGAGGAGGTCTAGCGGTGGCAGAGGAGAGCCAATGATCTCCGCTGAGCTGATAACTCTTTGAAGCTTATACTTGTCACTGGCGGTTGCTCTTGCATACCACACGATAATGGCGGAGCAAAGGGTAGCTTCAATAGTGGCAGTGTAGAAGCTGGACAGCAGCTCCTGAGGCATACCAATTTTTTTCAATTGGCACAGGAAGAATAGTCTCTTCTGAGCCTTCTTCTGGATTTTGGAGGTGTTCTGCGCCCACCTTAGGTTGCTCGTTAGGGTTGTTCCTAGGAACCTAACGCTAGGGACCCTGGACACTTCAGTCTCGTTGATAAGGATTGGTTGATGTGCGGGGGGGGGGGGGGGGGTCTCCTGAAGTCCAAGATCAATTCCACTGTTTTGGCTGCATTTAGGACGAGCTTGTTGTCCTCGCACCATCTGCAGATTCTCTCAGTCTCGCTGCGATAATCGTGTTCCCCTATAGTTCAATTGTACTGCTGCGCTCTCCAGTCCTGCAATAGAAAACACACTCCACATAGGGCAGTATTGTTCAAGTTCTATGCCCCCAAATAACACCAGTGTTTTGTGCTCCCCCGGTGTCATACACTTATCCCTCGTCCCCTCTCACTAGATGCTCACCAGATTGTTACCACCTCAGTTTTTCAGGTGGATCTTAAGCATATCAATGTATTCACTTGTTCCTATAAGGCAAAAAAAGAGCTCCACATAGAGTAGTACAGTTCAAATAAGGTAATTCCAGTGCTATAGACACTCTAATCGTGCAACACCACCCGCTGCTCGTGTTCCCGCACCAATCTGCATGCCACACTGCTCACCAGATGTAGCCCACCTACGTATACAGGTGGATACTGCGCTTTTTACTCCAATCACTTCAACGATCCTCAGTAGTTCAAACAAGCCTCTAGCAAGGGCTTTCCATTTATTTTCACTAAAATGTTGCTCAAAAACATAAAAACAAGAAGACGCATATAGCGTATTACTGACAACAATGCCTCAGTGCGCAGCCAAAACTATTGCACTTACGCCTCCTGAAGCACTCTATGCGTATTGTACAGGTGGATGCCAATGCCCATCCGTCTGGCTCCCGGGTTCGCTCCGACACTTCCGCGTCCTCCCGTTCCGCCTTCACGCCTACTCGCAGGGTATATCCTTAGACGCTTCACTGTTGACCGGCCGGTCCGTGCGCCTCTCGATCCTGTGCGACGTCAAACGTACAGCTCCGCCCTACGCGCGTTTCGTCTTCACGCCAGACTCATCAGGGGCTCCGCCTCCTGACGCCTGACGTCTGCATACATAGTCCCTGCTGTCTCCTGATTGGAGGACTGGCTCCATTTCGCGCGGATGGGCATTGTTTACAGTACTTCATAAAAACCTTATAAAACATATTTAAAATACAGTACACATTCACAACTATACATATTCTTACAATTTCTCAGGCTATGTTATTCCCTCTATCACCCTTCTACTGACCCCGTATGTCGATCTATCTCGTAACCTCTTGTGTTGAAAAGTTTCCTTCTACTATGTGTCTATATACCTGTAGTGCCCCATCTTGTGGCCATTTAGCATAGTGTCTCCTTTCTATGTTTATTTCTCCATGATTACTTTTTATCTTATTTTTCCATTAGTGAATTGGATCTCATTTTAAATCTTGTCCTATGTAATTCATATTTTTATAGTGCTCCATAATATTAATTAAAGTGCCTAGTGCTATATATTAACTCTCATAAACTGTAATCTCTTAAAGTGCTGGTTTAATGAACTCCTCTTTGTGACTCCACTCTCTAATAACCATCAATTCAATTTGTTTAAAAAAGATCCTTCCTCACTGTGAATTTCTTTGGGTGGTGCTAAGTGCAATTTTATTTATTATACAAAATATTTGACTAAAAAGTGCTTCGTGCATTGTTCCAATTAATCTTTATCACATTATCTATTTAATCTATATTCCCATTATCATCTCATCTTCTTATAAAGTGCATCTTCTTAATATTCATATATATTCCTTATCATCTTCCTTAATCATTGGCAATATGACAATTTAGATCGAATTCGATATTCAGCCCATACGGGGTCATAGTTCTTAGGTTGAAGATCCATCTCCCCTCAGCTCTTGATATTTCCTTGGTCAGATTGGACCCTCTCCACTTCTTCATATACTTTTCCAGAGCCATAAACTTCAAGCCTGCTGGATCTTTATTATGGTGAGTCCTAAAATGATTGGACACACTATGGCTCTCTAAACCTTTTTTAATATTGTTGACATGCTCTCTAATCCGTTTAAACAATTCTCTGGTGGTCCGTCCTATATATTCTAGCCCACATGGACACCATAGCACGTATACCACCCCCTTTGTCCTGCAGGTGATACATTGCTCAATTTTGTAGCTTTTCCCTGTGTTTCTTGATATGATTTGCTGTCCCCTTACTCCATTGGCTTCTCTACATCCCAGGCAACTTCTACACGGGAAGAATCCCTTCTGCCCGAGCAGATCACCTGCTGTTATTCTTGGGGGTTCTATGCAACTTGCTACTAGGGTAGATTTCAACGTTGGGGCCTTTCTGTAGACAAACTGGGGCTTCTGTGGTAATAGTGTGTCCGTGGTGAGCCATAGTGTGTCCAATCATTTTAGGACTCACCATAATAAAGATCCAGCAGGCTTGAAGTTTATGGCTCTGGAAAAGTATATGAAGAAGTGGAGAGGGTCCAATCTGACCAAGGAAATATCAAGAGCTGAGGGGAGATGGATCTTCAACCTAAGAACTATGACCCCGTATGGGCTGAATATCGAATTCGATCTAAATTGTCATATTGCCAATGATTAAGGAAGATGATAAGGAATATATATGAATATTAAGAAGATGCACTTTATAAGAAGATGAGATGATAATGGGAATTTAGATTAAATAGATAATGTGATAAAGATTAATTGGAACAATGCACGAAGCACTTTTTAGTCAAATATTTTGTATAATAAATAAAATTGCACTTAGCACCACCCAAAGAAATTCACAGTGAGGAAGGATCTTTTTTAAACAAATTGAATTGATGGTTATTAGAGAGTGGAGTCACAAAGAGGAGTTCATTAAACCAGCACTTTAAGAGATTACAGTTTATGAGAGTTAATATATAGCACTAGGCACTTTAATTAATATTATGGAGCACTATAAAAATATGAATTACATAGGACAAGATTTAAAATGAGATCCAATTCACTAATGGAAAAATAAGATAAAAAGTAATCATGGAGAAATAAACATAGAAAGGAGACACTATGCTAAATGGCCACAAGATGGGGCACTACAGGTATATAGACACATAGTAGAAGGAAACTTTTCAACACAAGAGGTTACGAGATAGATCGACATACGGGGTCAGTAGAAGGGTGATAGAGGGAATAACATAGCCTGAGAAATTGTAAGAATATGTATAGTTGTGAATGTGTACTGTATTTTAAATATGTTTTATAAGGTTTTTATGAAGTACTGTAAACAATGCCCATCCGCGCGAAATGGAGCCAGTCCTCCAATCAGGAGACGGCAGGGACTATGTATGCAGACGTCAGGAGGCGGAGCCCCTGATGAGTCTGGCGTGAAGACGAAACGCGCGTAGGGCGGAGCTGTACGTTTGACGTCGCACAGGATCGAGAGGCGCACGGACCGGCCGGTCAACAGTGAAGCGTCTAAGGATATACCCTGCGAGTAGGCGTGAAGGCGGAACGGGAGGACGCGGAAGTGTCGGAGCGAACCCGGGAGCCAGACGGATGGGCATTGGCATCCACCTGTACAAAACGCATAGAGTGCTTCAGGAGGCGTAAGTGCAATAGTTTTGGCTGCGCACTGAGGCATTGTTGTCAGTAATACGCTATATGCGTCTTCTTGTTTTTATGTTTTTGAGCAACATTTTAGTGAAAATAAATAAAAAGCCCTTGCTAGAGGCTTGTTTGAACTACTGAGGATCGTTGAAGTGATTGGAGTAAAAAGCGCAGTATCCACCTGTATACGTAGGTGGGCTACATCTGGTGAGCAGTGTGGCATGCAGATTGGTGCGGGAACACGAGCAGCGGGTGGTGTTGCACGATTGGAGTGTCTATAGCACTGGAATTACCTTATTTGAACTGTACTACTCTATGTGGAGCTCTTTTTTTGCCTTATAGGAACAAGTGAATACATTGATATGCTTAAGATCCACCTGAAAAACTGAGGTGGTAACAATCTGGTGAGCATCTAGTGAGAGGGGACGAGGGATAAGTGTATGACACCGGGGGAGCACAAAACACTGGTGTTATTTGGGGGCATAGAACTTGAACAATACTGCCCTATGTGGAGTGTGTTTTCTATTGCAGGACTGGAGAGCGCAGCAGTACAATTGAACTATATGGCCCAGTGACTGGATTTTTTCTGCAGCGATCCCATTAACTGTTTATTGTGAACGGACTGGTAATCATTGTGTGAACATTGTGGCGCGGTATTATACAATCTAATCGTGTTCCCCTGCCTCACCTATGAGCCCAATGATAGTGGTATCATCCACAAATTTAATGACCTTTACGGAGTCCGCGGAGGAGGTACAGTTGTTGGTGTACAATTAGAACAGGAGAGGTGACCGAACACACCCCTGTGGAGTACCTGTGTTGGTCATACTCACACTGGAGAAGCAGTTGCTGAGCTTCACCCGTTGTGACCTATTTGAGAGGAAGTCCTTTACCCACGCGCAGAGTGTGGAGCCGGCTCCAAGATGTGCCAGGTTGTCGATCAGTATATTTGGGCAGATTGTATTGAATGCCGAGCTGACGTCCAAGAACAGGATCCTAAAGTAGGAGTTTGGTCTTTCAAGGTGTTCTGTGATATACGCCAGACTGATGTTGATGGCATCGTCCACGGACCTGTTGGCCCTGTATGCGAACTGATGTGGATCGAGGAGGGGACTGGCGAGGCGCTTCGGGTGGGCAAGGACCAGACGTTCGAGGATCTTCATGACTATGGGGGTCTGAAGTTGTTGAGCTCTGTGTTGCCTCGCTTTTTTGGGACCGGTATGATTGTGGCCCTTTTGAGACAGGAGGGGACACTGCCTTCCGCCAAGGACCTATTAAAAAGGGAGGTGAGCGTTGGAGCCAGCTGGTCTGCGCAGGTTCTCAGGCAAGTTGGTGACACGCCGTCTGGGCCGGCTTCTTTCCTGGCATTGAGTCTGCGGAGGTGACGGAGTACATCTGCTTCCTGGACCTCTATTTGCACTAGGTCAGACTTGACTTGCGGGGAGGGCTTTGTCGAGGGTGCCGGGTTAGCCAGCTGCTTGGGATGGCGTTCAAACCGACAGTAAAACTTAGAATAGAAAAGACTTATTAAGTTCCTCAGCCAGTGAGGTGCTGGGGGTCGCATGCTGGGGGGGTGGTTTGAAGTTCATAGCTGCTCTGAGGCCTTTCCACACCTTGCGTGTGTTGTTTGACTGGAGGAAATGGCCCAGCTTGTCAGAGTAGGCCCTCATCGCAACACGCAATTCACGATTCAGAGCGTCCCTTGCATCCCTGAACTCGTCTGGGGTTCCGTGCTTGTGCACCTCCTCCTTGACTTTCCGGAGGTGGCGCAGCTTGCTGTTGAACCACGGCTTGCTATTTGGGAAGATCTTGAAGTTCTTTGTCGGAAAAGCACATCCCCTCGCAAAAACTGATGTAGGAGGTGATGTTCTCTGCCCATTCCTCCAGGGAGGGTGCCTCTAGGGCCGCCCAGTCAGTGCAATTGAAGCAGGCCTGTAGCTCCATCTTAGCCTCGGCTGTCCACCTTTTTACGATCTTTACGGCGGGCTTTGTAGTTTCCAGGTGCCTTCTGTAGGTGGGGATCAGGTGGATTAGGTTGTGGTCTGAGTTCCCCAGTGCAGCACCTTGGGCGGCCTTGTACGCATTCTTAAGGGTCGTGTAACAATGGTCCAGGGTGTTGCGGTTCCTGGTGGGGCAGGATATGTGTTGCTTGAAGCCGGGCATCTCCTGACACAGGTTTGCACTATTAAAGTCTCCCAGGATGATGAAGAGGGCCTCTGGGAAGGCAGTTTCCCACTTGATGATGCTGTCGCTGAGTGCACGCAGGGCATTCTTTGTGTTTGCGTCGGGGGATATAGACCCCAAAGAATGGTCTTTGTGGTCAGGTGGTGTTAACGTAGAAGCATATGCCTCCGCCTTTTCTCTTCCCAGACAGTGCTTGTAGCAAAAAGGAAAACGAGGCACTGTGATTGCAAAAGTGAAGTACCTTTAATCCACGGTTGGAAGACACATCAGGGTGAACAGTGGGGGTGAGGGAGGCCTGACAGCTGTTTCGCTTAAAAACAAAGCTTCTTTCCCTTGGCCTCTGAGGAAGCTTTGTTTTTAAGTGAAACAGCTGTCAGGCCTTCCTCACCCCCACTGTTCACTCTGATGTGTCTTCCAACCGTGGATTAAAGGTACTTCACTTTTGCAATCACAGTGCCTCATTTTCCTTTTTGCTACAAATACAGTGCTTGTTTCTGAGTTGCACGTGTATGCATTGAGTACGGAATCCGGTACATCAGACCCATGCCTTCTTGTTGACATCTAGTGCCAGTTTTTTCTCTCATCTATTGTGCCAGACAATGCTTGGTCGCGGTCTGCGCGGAGGAGCTCATAGCCTGGCACCCCAATGGAGTTGTCAGGAATACCGTCATTCAGCCAAGTCGCGGTAAAGCAGAGAACCGGGGTGCAGCTGCCTAACGTGGGCTTACTGCCAAGTAGTAGGAGCAGTTCGTCGACCTTGTTAGGGAGTGAGCAGACGTTCCCCAGCAGGATGGCAGGGATGGGAGAGCGTAGGCCCTTCCTCTTGAGTCTCACCTGGGCTCCCGCCCTTCTCCCTCTATGGCGGCGTTTACTTTGGGAGTATCCGGTGTCCCTGACCAGGTGGGTGATATGGGCGCTGACTGCCTTCCACAGGGGGGAGTCTTTAGGGGGGTCCCTGTCGAGGGGGGTTATCCTTGGCGAGGGGGTCCCATGTTAGGAGTACCTCTCTGGACAGGGTGGCTCTGTGCGGCATATCTCGAGGGGGGGGGGGTGGACTATGTGATATGGCATGGAGAGCATGCCCTCGAGAGACAGCGCAGGGTGCAGCAAGCAAGCAGTATTTTATCCCAATAGACAGCGCAGGGTGCAGCAAGCAAGCAGTAGTTCAGCCCAATACAGCAAACGCAGGGGGGCTCAAATTAGTAGTCAGAGATGCACAGTTCAGTATCAATACAGCACAGGGATGCACCCTAGAACC
The DNA here is from genome assembly GCF_040937935.1 of Hyperolius riggenbachi. NCBI lineage: Eukaryota > Metazoa > Chordata > Amphibia > Anura > Hyperoliidae > Hyperolius > Hyperolius riggenbachi. Next base: position 261,126,379 of record NC_090655.1, read on the forward strand.
CAGTTCAACCCCAGTCCACAACAGTTCAACCCCAGTATCAACAACAGATCACCAATTCACCCCAGTACCCCAGATCAGCAGGGAGATATACAAGGTAGTAGTTAGCAGTTAGCTGTCACCCTGTGGTCGCAGCGTCCTTCGTTCATGGGCCAGCAGCAATGGTGGAGGCTGGGTCCTAGATGCTGTGGTGAGGCTTGCGATGTGGAGGCCTAGAATGCTGTGGTGAGGCTTGCGATGTGGAGACCTGGAATCGTGCGACCGTGCCAGCGAGGCTAGGGGCCCTGGGATGAAGGAGCGGTGGTGGGAAGGCCCAGATGGAGCGGTGGAGGCCGACAGAAGGACCGAGAGGAGAGAGTGGTGGAGGCTAGGAGGATCGGCCTCAATCCAGTAAACACGTGGGGAAGTACAGCGTGCAGCATTAGGGGCCTGTGGCCTAGGGAACCACGTGACGATCGCCGGCAGCAGAGTAGGTGGAGTGCCCCAGCAGAGTTGTGGAATGTCCAGCCGCAGAGAGGAGATGGGACCATCCGGTGGGAGGGAGATGTAGAACTGTGCTGTGCTAGTGTGGAGGCAGCAGGCCCCACGTGCTGGTGGAGAGGTGGTTGCTCCAAGCCTCTCGTGCTGATGGAACAGGAGTTCAGGTCCGCGGTGCCCAGAGCCACGTGGGTGTTGGGTCCGTGTTTGCCAAGCAGTCCTTGATGGGCTGGCACTGGGAGGCTGAATCCTCGCCCCGGAACAGGAGAGAAGCCGGTGAAGGGCGCCCGGAGTAGGAGAGAAGCCGGTGGAGGTGCCGACGCTGATGGGCTGCTGGAGGAACTCGGAGCGGAAGCCGGTGGAGGCGCCGAGGCTGATGGGCTGCTGGAGGAACCGGAGCGGAAGCCAGTGGAGGCAGCGAAGCTGATGGGCTGCTGGAGGAACCCGAAGCGGACCAGCGTCTGCCGGGATCCTGTGAGTCCTCGTCGGCGGATACTGTGAGCGGAGACAGAGCAGCAGCGGCGGTCTGGACAGAGGCAGAGGGCCGGTGCGGGTGGCGAAGTGGGTCCGCGCTGGATCGGGATACGCCAGGTGAGTGGCTTGGCTGGTGTGAGAGCCTCTAATATATCGTGAGCAGCTGCTAACTAAACTAAAACTAAAGACTAAACTGCTACTAAAAATACATAAAAAACTACAAAAAGCCAGGAGCCATGTGACCGAGGCGACCCGCATGGGCACCATCTTGGTCTTGGTCATAGGTGCAACATTAAGGTCGCACTTAGACTTGGACGCACACTGATGACGCGACCAGAAGGTCGCATCCCCTCTCGGCGGGAAATTACCAACCCGCCCCGCTCCCGGATTGGCCAGGAGGCGTGACGACACCACTATTTAAACAGTGGTATGGGGACATCTCGGCACTGAGGCGCCAGGTGTTACCCGGATCAAATGCTGGTAAGGTATTGATTTTTTCTTATGCTGCACTCTTTCCATAGCTCAATTCTACCAAAACTACCCTTATGTTTTTTATCAATACTTTGAAACAATACCTCAGCCTCCTTACCTCCTTTGGTTCCACTATATTAACACCACTGTCTTCCTCGTCCCCAGTAGGTCCCTCGGCCACTACACCCCCCCAGCAATACACCCCCCCATCCCCTAATTTACCCCCACAAACAAGCACCTAGACCACCACTATTACTGCATAGTAATACATAACAATAAAGAATGCACGGTCATTACTTATTTTATGTATTTGGTTCTAATACACACCAATCTTTGCCTCTGTCTCCAGTTGTGTGCTCCAATAATCTATTGCCTGAGGAAGCAGGTCTAAGCCTGTGAAATGTGTTGCAACCCCCCTGGAGTATACCAAATAAATATATTTTCTGGAATAGACAGTTTCTTGTGACTGCTTGCAGGAGGTAAGTCCACCACTGCCTCCTAAGCATTTTAAACTTTTTAACATCCGATTTTATCCTTTTGGCGCCTCTATTCTTCTTTATGTTATAATTTATATCCACCCTTGGTGGAGGGGGATGTGAGGATATGGCGTGAGGATATGGATGATATATGTGGTGATGACGATATGTACAGTAATACACAGGACATGGCGACTATTTATCATATTGTCATGATATTCGAGGTAACTGCCATCTTGTTTGTCTGCTATGTCTCATGTGTATTCTGCTTTGAAGCGATTGTCATCTGGCTGTACTACATTTGCATCTAAAGCGGACTTCAGTGAATAGAGCTGGGGTGTTAGCCTCCAGCAAGGACATGGTCAATCAGACAATGGCAGACGTGAAGGGTTTCGTCTGGAGTTGAAGCTTTGAAGTCATTGACAACTGAAACATTTACACTTCTGTTGATGAAGGCTGTTAAAGCATTGTGAAGAACTCTAGACTAGCCAGGAAGAGCCTCCTCACCAAACGTTTGACATGTGTGTTAAACACTATTTCATTGTGAGGAAATTAAATTATTGGTGGAGGTGCAAACTATATCCTGTAAATTACATCTATTGGGAGATGGGAAATCTCTGCAATTAGGGACTGTCTACCTAGCCCCTAATTAGGAGATGGCTAATCAGGCCTATAGCAGCCGTATCCTTACCTTTGATCGGCTATGAAATACTGTCAACAATATGTTTGTCACCTGTAACTTGGACTAGGGAAGTCTTTTCATGTATGTGCTAAAATACATTTTTACCTGTGGAAATTAGAGATGGGGAGAGGGGAATTGTCTGGAAAGTTGATTAAAACTAGTTCCTCCCCTTCCCAACGAAATTGCAGCCTCAAGGCAGATATTCCAGCATAAAAGGCAGTGGGCAGATTCCTAAAATCAGTCCCCTCCTGACGGTAGCTGCAGCTGGACTCCCGGCCCAAGCTAAGTGGGCTCCTGGTCCAACCAGAACTGTGTCCGTCCACAAAAGTCCAAGGTTCTTCTATCTGGATCCCTGTTATTTTGGTAAGCAAATCGCTTTGTGTGTACCTTGTAACTTTTACTTTGGAACTTTTTTACTTTGTTTTTTGTACATCTTTTTTATATATTAATTTCTGCATTGTTCCATGTTTTTTTCTGGAATATTAAATTGTTATTTAATAAGATTGACTTCTGTTGTACTAAACTAACACTCATAGCCTAGAAGAGACTGAAGTTCATGCCTGATTGTATGATTGAGCGACACTACCGAAAGAGATTGTAATTGCATTGTGTGTATGGGGCACTTCTGCGCTCGACAGCCGAGTGGGAAGTCTAACAGTATAGTTCGGAACGACTGTTAGTGGTTTTGCTTCACTACAGTGTAAGATTGCAATTGTGTGTGTGCGTGCGTGGCGTTCCCGTATTCGGCCTAAACGCAAAGCTGACCCGAATACGAAAACGCGGATTGCATGAGCACTCAACCACAGAGTGGACGTTTCTAGCAACAGCTAGTGGTGGCAGTAAGGAGCATTTGAGGGGTCCCAGCCTTGTCTGTAGCTTGAATAAGGCTGTTCCCCGCTTGATCTGGTCAAACCCACAGTCAGGAACTGTATATGCAGGCAAGCCGCGGGCCGGTTCCTGACAGGGGATGCCCCTTTTTTTCTCCTGTCTACAGAGAGCGACTCCTTAATCCTGAGTAAGGACAGGATAATCTCCTCACCTGCTTATACAGTGGTTGCCTGGGTAACCCGGGTTTGTGAGTATAACCTTGTACTCTTTTCTATAAACCCATTTTGGCAATACCTACTACACTATATTGGGCTCTTGGTTTCTCTCTTTTTTATATATTGATAACTAGTGATGTTCAGTGATGTGCCAATAACTCAGAGAAGGTGCAAATTGTATGCCAATTTAATGCAAATGTGCAATGAAGATAAGCGAATTGGTTGGCACCTGATGCTACTTTGCAGCCTATGGGGGGGGGGGGGTGTCAGGTGACTTACTGTGCCTCCAGGCAACCAGATATCAATCGTAGAACCAATCAGAAGGAAAAGTCCGGGCACCAGATAAGCTACACATCACCACTTTATTTCTTCCCCCATCCAAACGTACTGATAAACAAAAAACACAGCGTTTCACGAGACGAGCTCGCTTCCTCAGAGACCAGGTGATCTGCAGCTTATCTGGTGTCCAGACTTTTCCTTATGATTGGTTCTACAATTGCTATATGCAAATGTGCAGCTGCTGCACTTGGTTCATTTCTAATCTGCATAAACTTTGCATCAACTTGGAATTCTCAGCAGCTCACTGACCATCCTTAATGATAATTCTTCCTCCCCTCAGAATTCTCTAACAGGAAGTGATGATGTTTCTCTATTTCCAGGGCAGAGTCCGAGCATCAGGAACCTCTCAGAGACTCATCTCTCTGTATCCACAGACTGTACAACGGATGATGATGTCACTGGACAAGAGTCTCCTGCAGATATCCTGGTGACTCCAAATATTCCCCCAGACTCCCCTCACCTGTCTAACCCTGAGGGGCCTCACACCCAGCACAGCTCTCCCCCTGCTGGAGGATCTCATTCTTGTTCCACATGTGGGAAATGTTTTGTTCGGAAATCAAATGTCACACGTGACAGATCTCACACTGGTGAGAAGCCCTATTCATGTTCTGAGTGTGGTAAATGTTTTGTTCAAAAATCACGTCTTGTTATTCATGAGAGATCCCACATTGGTGAGAAGCCCTATTCATGTGCTGAGTGTGGAAAACGTTTTGGGTATAAATCAAGTCTTGTCATACATGAGAGATCTCACATGGATGTGAAGCCCTATTCATGTGCTGAGTGTGGAAAACGTTTTGGGTATAAATCAAGTCTTGTCATACATGAGAGATCTCACATGGATGTGAAGCCCTATTCATGTGCTGAGTGTGGGAAAAGTTTTGGGCAGAAAGCACAACTTGTCAAACATAAGAGATCCCACACTGGTGAGAAGCCCTATTCATGTGCAGAGTGTGGAAAACGTTTTGGATATAAATCAAATCTTGTCATACATGAGAGATCTCACACTGGTGAGAACCCCTATTCATGTGCTGAGTGTGGGAAATGTTTTGGGCAGAAAGCACAACTTGTCAATCATGAGAGATCTCACACTGGTGAGAAGCCCTATTCATGTAATGAGTGTGGGAAATGTTTTGGGCAGAAAGCACAACTTGTCAGTCATGAGAGATCTCACACTGGTGAGAAGCCCTATTCATGTGATGAGTGTGGGAAATGTTTTGGGCAGAAAGCAAACCTCTTAATACATATGAGATCTCACACTGGTGAGAAGCCATATGCATGTGCAGAGTGCGGGAAATGTTTTGGGCAGAAAGTACAACTTGTCAGTCATGAGAGATCTCACACTGGTGAGAAGCCCTATTCATGTGCAGAGTGTGGGAAATGTTTTTTATCTAAAGCAGGCCTTATATATCATGAGAGATCTCACACTGGTGAGAAACCCTATTCATGTAATGAGTGTGGGAAATGTTTTGGGCATAAATCACGACTTGACAAACATAATAGATCTCACACTGGAGAGAAGCCCTATTCATGTGCTGTGTGTGGTAAACGTTTTGGGTATAAATCAAGTCTTGTCATACATGAGAGATCTCACATGGATGTGAAGCCCTATTCATGTAATGAGTGTGGGAAATGTTTTGGGCAGAAAGCAAACCTCTTAACACATGAGAGATCTCACACTGGTGAGAAGCCCTATTCATGTAATGAGTGTGGGAAATGTTTTGGGCAGAAAGCAAACCTCTTAACACATGAGAGTTCTCACACTGGTGAGAAACCCTATTCATGTAATGAGTGTGGGAAATGTTTCGGACAGAAATACAAACTTGTCAGTCATGAGAGATCTCACACTGGTGAGAAACCCTATTCATGTAATGAGTGTGGGAAATGTTTTGGGCAGAAAGCACGGCTCTTAGCACATGAGAGATCTCACACCGGTGAAAAGCCCTATTCATGTGCAGAGTGTGGGAAATGTTTTGTGAGTAAATCAAATCTTGTCAGACATGAGAGAACTCACACAGGTGAGAGGCCCTATACATGTGCAGTGTGTGGGAAATGTTTTTCTCAGAAATTATACCTTGTCAGACACGAGAGATCTCACTGGTGAAAAGCCCTATTCATGTGCAGAGTGTGGGAAACGGTTTCCTCAGAAATCATACCGTGTCATACATGAGAGATTTCACACTGGTGAAAAGCGCTATTCATGTGATGCATGTGGGAAATGTTTTACACAAAAATCATATCTTGTTGATTATCAGAGAACTCACACTGGTGAGAAGCCATTCTCATGTGCTCAGTGTGGAAACCGGTTTGCGCAAAAATCACATTGTGTCACTCGTAAGAGATCACACACTGGTGAGAAGCCCTATTCATGTGCTGAGTGTGGGAAATGTTTTGCACATAAATCACATTGTGTCAGTGATGAGAGAATTCACACTGGTGAGAAGCCCTATTCATGTGCTAAATGTGGAAAACTGTTTGCACACAAGCGACATTGTGCCAGTCAAGAGAGAATTCACACTGGTGAGAGGCCCTATTCATGTGCTAAATGTGGGAAATTGTTTACAGATAAATCACATCTTGTTCGTCATGAGAGATCTCACACTAGTGGTCAGTAAGGGTCAGGGAAACATAGCTTCGCCTTCAGTGAACCTGGACTGGCCGCAGCACACTGCTCTCCATCTCCCCAGCATAGCCAGAAATCATAGAGTGGGAAACGTTTTCTACTGAAGTCTAACCTTGTCAGACATGAGAGATCTCACACTGGTGAGAAGCCCTATTTATGTGCTGAGTATGGGAAATGATTTCTTCAGAAATAAAATCACCTCAGTCATCAAATATTTCATACTGTTGAAAAGCCCTGTTCATGTGCTGAGTATGGGAAATGTTTGGTGAACAAATCACATCTTGTCAGACATGAGAGCTCTCACACAGATGAGAAGCCATATTCATGTGCTGAGTATGGGAAATGTTTTATAGGGAAATCATGCCTTGTCAGACATGAGAGATCTCACTCTGGTGAGAAGCCCTGTTCATGTGCAGAGTGTGGGAAATGTTTTCCTCAGAAATCATACCTTGTCGGACATGAGAGATTTCACTCTGGCGAATAGCCCTATTCATGTGCTTAGTGTGAGAAAGGTTTTCAGCTTTAGTCACTGCTTATCAGATTATCAGGTGCTTATGTTGCGTGTGGGAAAAGTCTTTGCTATAAGTGCTCTGATACATTTGGTTTACTTTATTTCTCTCATCGTCCTCCAGGATGAGTAGCTCCTGAGAGAAGACTGGTCCCACCCCTAAAGAAACAAACAATTTGTTCAACCTTTTTATCCACCACTACAGTACATCTACGTCTTCTGTGACTTCATCTAAGCCACATGTAGATATATACGTCTTGTAGCTGAAGCACAGCTGTGCAGGATTGGGCATTGCTCCTGTGCAAAACCTCCTGCACTATCTGCTGCAGCACTAATTGGTTAAAGGGAATGTATGTTCCCTGAACCAATAAGATTGATTTTTACTAATTAAAATTATTTTCATTTTCTCAGTTCATAGTGAAAAATACGATTATTAGTATTTTTTTACAATCAAAAATCTTCACCATAAATTGTGACAGGAACATAATCTCAGTTTTATGATAAACGGGAGAGATAGCCAAACAACAAATTTGTGTTTTTTATCTACAATAGCACTTTTTATTTTTAAACTGGAATTGGTAAAACTGAGAAATAATGTGTTTTCTTTATTTTTTTTCCTCTATTTTATATTAAAATGCACACAAAACTAAATTGTTAGAGGGAAAAAATGCCATACAATGAAAGTCTAGTTAGTCTTGAAAAAAAACTATATATACTTCTTTTAGGTGTGATAAGTAGGGATAATGTTGTTTCTGATTAACCACTTAAGGACCGCAGTCTTTTCACCCCTTAAGGGTGTGGTGGTGGCTGGATAGTGTAATGGTTAAGGGCTCTGCCTCTGACACGGGAGACCAGGGTTCGAATCTCGGCTCTGCCTGTTCAGTAAGCCAGCACTTGTTCAGCAGGAGACCTTAGACAAGTCTGCCTATAGAGCGTGTCCTAGTGGCTGAAGCTCTGGCGCTTTGAGTCCGCCAGGAGAAAAGTGCTATATACAGTAAGTGTTTGTCTTCTTTTGACTTTTAAGGACCAGGGCCTTTTTTTCCATTCAGACCCCTGCAGCTTTAACGGTTTATTGCTCGGTCATACAACCTACCATATAAATGAATTTTACCTCCTTTTCTTGTGACTAATACAGCTTTCTTTTGGTGCTATTTGATTGCTGCTGCGATTTTTAGTTTTTATTATATTCATCAAAAAAGACATGAATTTTGTAAAAAAAACTTTCTGTGATAAAATTTGTAAATGAGATTTTTTTTATTTTTTTACACACAATTGTCCATTTACAAAGATATTTCTCTCACCCAGCATGGGTATGTGTAAAAATACACCCCAAAACACATTATACTACTTCTCCTGAGTACGGCGATACCACATGTGTGACACTTTTTTGCAGCCTAGGTGCGCTAAGGGGCCCAACGTCCTATGAGTACCCTTAGGATTTCACAGGTCATTTTGAGGCATTTGGTTTCCAGACTACTCCTCACTATTTTGGGCCCCTAAAATGCCAGGGCAGTATAGGAACCCCACAAGTGACCCCATTTTAGAAAGAAGACACCCCAAGGTATTCCGTTAGGTGTATGGTGAGTTCATAGAAGATTTTATTTTTTGTCACAAGTTAGTGGAAAATGACACTTTGTGAAAAAAAACAATAATAATCAATTATCAATCAAACTTTTGACAAAAAAATAAAATTTTCTTTGAACTCGTCATACACCTAACGGAATATCTTGGGGTGTCTTCTTTCTAAAATGGGGTCACTTGTGGGGTTCCTCTACTGCCCTGGCATTTTAGGGGCCCTAAACCGTGAGGAGTAGTCTAGAAACCAAATGCCTCAAAATGACTGTTCAGGTGTATAAGCATCTGCAAATTTTGATGACAGGTGGCTGAATTTTGTGGGGCTGAATTTTGTGGAACCGTTCATAAGCAGGGTGGCCTCTTAGATGAGAGGTTTTATTGGCACTGAAGTGCAGGAAGCGCAGGATGTTCTCAAATCGTGACCTGGACATGGCAGCAGAGAATATGGGCATGTGATGTATTGGGTGCGTAGACCAATAAGACCGCAATACATTATTTTTGACTAGACCCATGTTAAGGAGAATGCCCCAAAAAATGTTACATTCGGAAACTTGGAGTGGCTTCCACCAAAAAGGCTGGGCATAGTAGCTTCTTGGATTGGCGGTCGCGTATTGTGTGGCATAACGGTTGGTCTCAGCCACAATTAAGGCGTACAAGCAGTGATCAGAAAAAAAAAACCTGCCATTGCGGTGGGGCAGATGAGGGTTTGGCTGGGTGATCAGAAGCCCTCAGGGGGCAGATTAAGGCCTGATCTGATGGGTAGCAGTGACAGGTGGTGACGGGGTGATTGATAGGTGATCAGTGGGTGATTAGAGGGGAGAGCAGATGTAAACAATGCACTTTCGGAGGTGATCTGAGGGTGGGTCTGCAGGCAATCTGAGGATGTGGGCGGGTGATCAGGTGCCCACAAGGGGCAGGTTAGGGTCTGATCTGATGGGTGGCAGACAGGTGGTGACAGGGGGTGATTGATGGGTGATTAGGGGGGTGATTGGGTGCAAACAGGGGTCTGAGGGGTGGGCAGGGGGGGTTCTGAGGGGTGCTGTGGGCAATCAGGGGGCGGGGGGGCCAGATCAGTGTGTGTGTGTGGTTACTAGGAGGGCTGTAACCTGCCCTGGTGGTCCCTCGATCACTGGGACCACCAGGGCAGGAGGCAGCCTGTATAATACGCTTTGTATACATAACAAAGCGTATTATACGCTTTACATGCGGCAGATCGAGGGTTAACAACCTGCCGGCAGTGCTAATTGGCCGGCGGGTTGATGTCGCGGGTTAAGTTTTCCATATTAGCTAGAATTACTTCTGCTTGCAAAGCTTCAACAAGTTAGAATAAATAATAATAAATAGAATAAATAAGTTAAATTAATTTGCTGACATTTACTGTTTTAAGGATATGTAACCGATCACATAATGTTGTAATTATTAACTGAATAACATGAGCTTTATGTAACTCAATGCTATAAAACCAGATGACTTTTTAATAAAACTACTTGTGTCTGTGTGTCCCAATACTCCAGGGGGACTTACCTTTTCTTTGAGGATGCAGGCAGTCTTAAGAATACTATGCACAAGAAAGCTGAGGTCCTTCTGAAAAGGGCCAGGCACTCTGCCTCCTTCTCATTTACCCTCAATCTGTTTGTACAGAAATCTGGACAAATGGATTGCTGGATTAAAGAATAATTTGGTGGCGGGGACATCACACGAAAATGTTCTAGCATCTCTCCCTGTGATTATTAAAACTGTGGCTTTCCTGGCAGATGCAGCCTATGAGAGCCTCGAATCTGCAGCAAAGACAGCAGCATTGCTCAATTTGGCTCGTAGGGCCATTTAGCTCGATGCGTGGGAAGGCGATTTTGGGACAAATCACAAATTAGTGTGATGGAATTTCAGAGGGAGCTGCTCTTTGGTAAAGATCTGGAGGCAGTATTAGAAAGATCCACAGATAAAGCAAAGAAGTTCTCCGACAGAGTGGAAAAGAGTAATCGTAAACCCTTTCAGAATAAGGGACCCTATTCATGTAAGGAGTCAGGGAGTAGGAACCAGGGGCAGTCCAAAAGGTGGATGTATAATTCCAGCAGAGGGAGATCAGCCTTCTTGTTCAACAAGATCAGAAATCCCACTACTCCTAAACCTGACAAATGACCAGAAGTCTCCGGTCAGGGGGATCCTTTTCCTTCCCCCCAGTCACTTAGTTACAGGGACCCCCAGGGATCCAGAGAAGGCCCGAGCTTTACTAAATTCAGTGACTCTATTGGAGCAAAGGGTTATCCAAAAGGTACCACTGGAAGACCATTTCAAGGGATTCTACTCAAAGGTATTCATTATCAATAAACCTTTTAGAGAGAAGTTTCGGATGATTTCAAATCTGAAAGCTCTGAACCCTTACATTGTGGAGAAGCATTTTCAGATGGAAATCATTGCCACTGTTTGAAATCTGATATGGCCTGGAGCATTTATGGCAACTATAGATTTAGAGATAAAGATTTGCAGTGAGGTTCGGCGACAACGTTTGCCATTATCAGTACCGAGCTCTTCCTTTCACAATATCCTCAGCTCCGAGGATATTTACACAGATTGTAGCAGAGGCGGTGTCTTTCCTCCACCTCCACAATGTAAGGGTTCTCCCTTACCTGGGCAATTTTTTGTTTCTAGTGGACTTTCCGGCAGATTTGCGCAGGGATCTACATTTTTCTGTTCAAGTCCTCTCGGACTTGGGGCGGCTGATAAGCAGGAAAAAGTCCAACCTGCTACCATCCCAAAAGTAAATTTTTTTAGGCCTGTTGTGGGACACAGGAAAAGATTTTCTCCCCAAGGAGAAAGCAGCAAACTTATTAACCAAGGTCCAGCAGTTCCAGGTAGAGCAGACAGTTTCTATCAGGGAAGTGATGCCACTCCTAGGACTGATGACAACCATCCCTGTAGTAGAATGGGCTGAGGCTCACACGCGGATACTACAGGCATGGTTATTGGACATCTGGGATAAGACACAGATGTCACTAGGCAGACAGGCCAAGGTGCCAGCTACTGTCTCACAGTCCGGCTACAGATGTATTCACTGATGCCAGCAGTTGGGGATGGGGTGCCCCCTGCCAGGATCATCAGGGAAGTGGTCAGAGGAAATCCAAACCAGATCCTCCAATGACAGAGAGTTGTTAGCAGTAAAGACGGGTCTTCTCTCGTTTATCAGCATAGAAATTGTCCTGGTAATTTTGCTAAGGTGTGGGGTAAATGGACCTTGTGACCATTAGCGGTCACCATGTAAAAGTTTTCTGATTATGTTACAGTTCTTTAATAACTGCTGGTTTAAGCTGTATTTGTATTTATGATGATAGCCCTGTTATATAAAAGTTAATATGTCCTGTTGACATATTTTGTTGGTTTTATGTCGATGGATTAACCTGCAAAGGTACTAATTTCTCTCCGGTACCCCATTGTACTACCTCCTATTTGATCTTGGACTCTTTATGTCTACAATTGTGATATTTTGCCATGTACATTTTTCTGATCCGACAATAAAAACGTGTTTAATAAAAAAAAAAAGTATTCTCTCTTTAGCGCCTCACATTCTGAAGGAAGTAATTGTTTTTGCTGACAATATTGTAACAGTATTGTATAGCAGAAAACAAGCCGGTACCCGGGTACAGGATCTGAGAACTCTGCCAATGGAGATAATAGCTTGGGCAGAGAATAATCTCTTATCTCTTACACCAGCCCGTTATTCATGTTGAATTGATATACAATAAAAAAAAAAAAAAAGATAATTGAAATAATGAATAACTTCAGTCTCTCTCTCAGGTTTGTTTGATGGAAACAGCTCTGCATGGCTATTCATTTCTGTTGTGTTGTTGTGTTATATGATCTATGCTACTTATACATATTCATGCTACTGTTTGTGCTTTTTACATTTTATTACTATATTTGCCTATTAGGGTGTAATAAAAAGCTCTGTGTGGATTAGACTCATTCTGTTGTTTTTACTTTAGTATTTATTTTCAATAAAAATCTTTGAAACTGAAATGAATTGACTGTTTTATGCTTTTTATGATTGATGTGGGCTTGACATATAGAGAATATTAATATACTTACATTACCTAATACTTTAAAATGCTAATGATCATAGCATTGCAGGAAAGCACTTTGGAAGTGAAGCAGCCTCACCTGACCAGAGAACTCTGTGACCGGCTGTGTGAGGGTTTCCCCACCACAATCTACACAGGGATGTCAGGCAGCCACCACCAGGGATGCTCAAATCCGAACTTTGGATGAATCCGGATAGTTGTTATCCAGATTTCACCCAGTTAAATCAAATCACCTGTGCGGGATGGGAGGGGGGTCAATCTTACCTGTCTGACTTCTTCTTAGGTCCGTCCCTCTGCGCTTCCTACGATGTGGTCCAAGCGGCGGTCATGTGATTACAAACACTTCCTCCTTCCGGGTTTGTACTCATGTGATGCGCGTGGACCACATCGTAGGAGGCACTGAGGGACGGACCTAAGAAGACGTCAGAGAGGTAAGATTGACCCCCCGCCCAGCCCGCACAGGTAACTGAGTGAAATCCGGATAACAACTATCTGAATTCATCCAAAGTTTGGATGTTTGGATTTGAGCATCCCTGGCCACCACCACCTCCTTTACTACAAGCTGTACTAGCACCAGGCCACACCCACCTCCTCCTCCTCTACTACCGGCTCTACCAGCACCAGGCCACACCCACTACCACCTCCTCTACTTCCAGCTCTACCAGCACCCGGCCACACGCATCTCCTCCTCTACTACCAGCTCTACCAGCACTAGGCCACACCCACCACCTTCTCTACTAACAGCATTACCGGCACCAGGCAACACCCATCACCTCCTCCTCTACTACAAGCACAAGGCCACACCCACCACCACCTCCTCTTCTACCAGTTCTACCAGCACCAGGCCACACTCACCGCCTCTTCCTCTACTACCAGCACCAAACCAAACCCACCACTTCCTCCTCTACTACCAGCACCAGACCACACCACCACCTCTACTACTAGCTCTACTAGCAGCAGACCACACCCACCACCCCCTCCTCTACTACCAGCTCTACCAGCACCACACCACACTCCCCACCACTTCCTCTACTACCAGCACCAGACCACACTCACCACCACCTCCTCTACTACCAGGCCACATTCACCACCTCCTCCTCTACTACCAGCTCTACCAGCACCAGGCCACACCCACCACCTCCTCCTCTACTACCAGTTCCACCTGCACCAGGCCACACCCACCACCTCATCTTCTACCAGTACCAGGCCATACCCACCACCTCCTCCTGTACCACCAGCTCTACCAGTAACAGGCCACACCCACCACCTCCTCTACTACCAGCTCTCCTCTCTCCATTGGTTACCAATTACCTTAAGGTTCCAGTTTAAACTCTTCCCCCTAGCATTCACTCTGCACAAGTTGTCACCTCCATACATTTCCTCATTAATCTCCAGATACCATCCCAACCGGAACTTTTACTCCTCCCAGGAGACCCTCTTGTCCTCTAGCTTGGTCACCTCCTCTTACTACCATATCCAGGACTTCTCACGAGCATCCCCTCTTCTTTGGGACTTTCTCTTACTGCCTGTCCATCATTCTCTGTACCTGGAAACCTTCAGGCTGGATTCACAGTGGTCTGTTGCAGATCACACAAGTTATAATGAGTGTGAACTGCAATGGAAACCGGACATATATTTTAATACAATTGATGTATAATAATGCAGCGAGATAGAATAACGCAATCGGTTACAACGCTGTACTGTGAACAGGCCAATATGATTGTATGGGCAGTGAGTTGACATGCAGAATTACCGGTATTCTGCAACACAACTGAGCACTGTGAACTAGCCCAAAAACATACTTTTAAAAGCACACTTTTTTAGAAAAGCTTATAATTTGCTGTAGGTCACACTGGAGGCTCATTGCCTCATCTACTAACCCCTGGTTCTCCTTCCCTAATGTCTCCACCTCCCTACACTCTACAGGTACGGCCTGTATTGTCTATGTGGTTTACTCGACATGTGAGATAAGAGGTATAAATATGTCAGAACACCCTATTAGGATTGATATAGCCTCAGTATTAGCAAGATGTCTACCCCTTTAAATCACATAAAAGGAATTCATATTCACTATGCATTGAACAGGACATAGAAAAAGAGAACAAGAAGAGATGTACGAGGGGGATTTAGAATACAAAAGAGGAAGAGACCAGTGAGAGAGGGGGGGGAGGGTTCTTTATTATTAGTGGGGTAGAGCTAAACCGACAGGAACTCTCACTCTCGGATAAGGGCCTAAAACAAGCCCTTAGTAAATTGATGAACAAATTCCAAACCTACATTGACATACAAAATACACCAGAACATTGACTATAAAGAAATATTTAGGGGGTAAAGGAGATCCAAGGAATAAAATGAACCAAGCAAGTGGATACCAGCATACGGGTATGAGGAATAAATCCCTTTTTAACCCCAGAGATAATACCACAGGGAATTGCATTGAGGTATTCAAACGCATAGTGGAGAACGAGGTTGAAAAACTCGAGGTGAAAAGAGGTGTAAACCGTGCTAAAATCTCCAGAGGAATACTACAGGATTAGGACCTGGTAGTAAGACTGGCGGACAAAGGGGAGGGGGGAGAAGTGGTACTCAGCAAACTCCAATACAGAACTGAATTGGATAGATTGGTCGCTGACCAAAATATGTATAGAAGATTAAATGGGGATCCTATCAAAATCTTTAAAGAAGAACTTTGAATGATATTGAGGAAAGGTTTGGAAGAAGGGATAATAGATGATAGAGAATTCAAGTTTTTAATTCCCACAGCTCCTAAAGATATAATTCATCTCCCAGACCGTCCAATAATAAGTGGGGTGGGGTCTATTACTCACCTCCTGGGTCAGTACTTGAACTTTTTCCTCCAACTATTGGTATCCACAGGTAGTTAGAGATACAAAAGTTATGGTGAAAATATTTGAAGGTCAAACCATTGAGGAGGAATATGTAATGGTGACAGCTGATGTATCTAGCTTATATACTAATATACTCCATGATCCTGCTCTGGAAGTGGTGAAATATTATATGGAAGAGGCTGGTGACTTATGTGATACACAAATTCAGTTTACATTAGATTTATTATCGTTTGCACTTACACGTAGCTTCTGCTGGTATAGGGATAATTTCCATGTCCAGATCAGGGGTTGTGCAATTGGGGCAGGGTTTGCACCCTCAATGGCTAATTTGTTTATGAGAAGATCGGATGGAAGGGTCCTGCAGGATGAATGCACCAGCAAAACGCTGTTATGGAGAAGATTTATTGATGATTTGTTTATTATTGGGGGGGGGGGGGTGTTAGAGACTGATACAGAACTGAATAATAATGACTTAAAGGAAACCTGAGATGAACAGGTACCTTTAAAATAAACATATCCCCCCCCCCCCCCCCCCAAAGAGTATGCCAAATACAGGCTATTCCTGTAATTTTTGCTGCTCTCCTGTGCTTATTTCATTCCTATTTTTTCATTTTTATCCTGTCTAATATTCAAGATGGCCGTTATCTGCTTCCGGGTCAGTGTCACTGTGTTTTTAGTTCTCCATCAAATAATGTATGCAGGGACATATATATTAAGAGAAAAACCTGCAGACATTTACACACAGGCACAATTACTTTTACTTATTCATGTAAAAGGACCTTAGGTGGGAGCAAAACACTTCCAGGATACAGAAGAAGGCCCAGCAGAGGCTGTTCTTTTTGCGTCAACTGAAGAGATTCGGTATGCCACGTGAATTGCTGACCAGCTTCTACACCGCTACTATGGAATCCATACTCTGCTCCTCTGTCATCACTGTCATCGTGTGGTATACAGGAGCATCCGCCAAGGACAAGTACAAACTTCAAAGGGTAATTAACACTGCGGAGAAGATCATAGGATCACCCCTGCAACCCCTAGACCTCCTCCACCCAAGATTCAAGAAGAGAAGTAGGTCTGGTACCAGTCAGCTGCTTCAGTGAAAATTTGAATCCAACAGGTACAGTAAGGTATACATCAGAGAGTACAAAAGTACGGCCTGACAGCCATTTCGCAGGTCTCCCTGCTTCGTCAGAGGCCTCTGACGAAGCAGGGAGACCTGTAAAATGGCTGTCAGGCCGTCCTTTTGTACTCTCTGATGTATACCTTACTGTACCTGTTGGATTCAAATTTTCACTGAAGCAGCTGACTGGTACCAGACCTACTTCTCTTCTTGAATCTTGGATGTATGATCTACTTGGTGGTGAGCACAGTCTATTCGGTTTACTAATCCAACTTCTATATATCCAGCAAGCTATGAGTGCCAGTCACCTCTGTATCTCCTGACTATTATAGACCTCCTCCACACAGCGAGACTGGGGTCGAGGGCTTCCAAGATTTCTCATGACCTCTCCCTCCCGGGGAACTGCTACTTCGAAATTATGCCAACATGCCGACGTTACAGGACCATCTACTCCAGAACCACCAGGCACAGGAACACATTCTTCCCTCAAGCTGTCCTCCACCTGAACTCCAACTCTTCCTTCCTAGTCCGTTCATGGCACACGGACCCTAGCCAGCACCCCGATCTCTGAACTCTCTCCACTCTGGGTAGCACTGCCCCACACTCTAGCTGCTAGTGCTCTCCAGGAAATTTCCCTAGTATCTGCAATGCATGCTGCTATACCTGTCTCATTGTACGCTCCTGTTTTGTTCTTGTTCTGTCTGTCATGTAAAAATGCCTATGTCATGTGTACCACAACCAATTCTGGGTATGACAACCGTCGTACTTGGTGAATAAACTCAATTCTGATTAAAACCAAAGACAAGCAAGGTGCTTGCTGCATTTGATCTGTGTGCAGTCATCATCATTGTGCTGTGGTTTGAAGCTGTACTCAACTTTGCCAGTAGAGCAGTGTCCCTCCATGGAATGCAAATACTTGAATAGTGACAATTGTACACAGATAAAAGGCAGCAAATAGTGCAGCAGCTGCGACTGCCTTTTGTTTTAGGGAAAAAGTAATTGTCCCTGTAGGTTCCTGGTTCAGATAGGGAGAGATAGGTATGTGACTGAACCCAGAAAGACACAAGAGACGGCACACTACTGGCTGCAAACGATTTTGCTGTATTGGAACAAGTACACTACATGTTGCGGATATTACATCCTTCCTCAGGTGTTAAACAGCAAATGAACTATACATACACCATTATATATCATCAGGAGGGCGACCCTGGGCCATCTATGGGCTTAAATGCCCATGCGGGCTTATGTATGTTGGAGAGACCACCAGAGCAGTGAGGACTAGGATACAGGAGCTGAGGGTGAAAGAAAGAACTATGATACCTCGGTAGCTAGACACTTTGCTGCCAAGGGACATAGTGCAGCACAGCTGAGATGGTGTGTGTTGGAGTCATTAAACCCACCTAACAGAGGGGGTGATTTAGAGAAAATACTAAAACAAAAAGAATCCAGATGGATACACATGTTGGATGTAGTAGCCCCGAGGGGCATGAATGAGAGGTTACCTCTCAAATGTTTTTTATAAAGATGTTTGTACACTGATTTAAAACACTATACTGTATGATGTTAAGATGCTAATTTAAGGTTGCCACCAGTTTATACATGTTATCGATTTATTACATGTCATTTTTAGGTGGCGTAGTGGCAGTCCATTGCAGGAAGTACCTGGATGACGGTCAGTGCTTTGTATATTTTATTGGTAGCCTGTCGGAGTGCCAAATGACCGTGAAGAGTTCTGTGTCTGGGATGGACATTGGTGATTAAGGGGGAGGGTGGAGCTAGCCATGACGGGTGTGGTCGCCCTCCTGATGATATATAATGGTGTATGTATAGTTCATTTGCTGTTTAACACCTGAGGAAGGATGTAATATCCGCAACATGTAGTGTACTTGTTCCAATACAGCAAAATCGTTTGCAGCCAGTAGTGTGCCGTCTCTTGTGTCTTTCTGGGTATCGCCTAAAGCCGTTGGAGCAATCCGGCTGGGACAGGGCACCGGCTCAAGGTACAGGTTTGCTTGACCTGATATATGCGCTCTCCAGGCATCTACAGTGTATGGAGGTATGTGACAGAAGCCTGGACACTAATTAGCTGGGTAGATAAATAAATCTATGAGTATATATATATATATATATATATATATATATACTGAGCTGTTTTTCCCTTCCCAGGCACTGCTAACTTTGATGCCTTTCAGATCACAGATAGTGAGAACATAAAAATCAGTGGAGTGGAGTGACACTCACAAAAAGTGGGGACTGGTGTGCCCAAGCCCAAAAGACCCTCGTACTCCAGGGTCCACGATCCAGAAAAAATATGAAGGCTGGCGCCACCAATAAGTATTTATGCTCTTTTTTATTGCATTAGCAAGATGTCAAAAAGCTTTGCTGGGCTAATGGCGACAGACTGCTGTTTCTGGCTCACACCGTTCTCAAGCCCTGTAGCCATCCTGGCTGAGAAACAGCAGTCTGTCGCCATTAGCCTAGTAAAGCTTTTTGACATCTTGCTAATGCCAGAAAAAGAACATAAATACTTATTGGTGGTGCCAGCCTTCATCTTTTTTCTAGATAGAGAGAACGTAGGCAGAGAGGGGGGCGGGCTTGAGTTGACTGCTCTCACAGATAGGGAGAACATAGACAGAAAGGGGGACGGGCTTGAGCTGGCTGCTCTCACAGATAGGGTGAACATAGGCAGAGAGGGGGGCCGGTTTGGGCTGGCTGCTCTCACAGATAGGGAGAACATAGGCAGAGAGGGGGGCAGGCTTGAGCTGACTGCTCTCACAGTTAGGGAGAACATAGGCAGAGAGGGGGGCCGGTTTGGGCTGGCTGCTCTCATGGATAGGGTGAACATAGGCAGAGAGGGGGGTGGGCTTGAGCTGACTGCTCTCACAGATAGGGAGAACATAGGCAGAGAGGGGGCGGGCTTGAGCTGGCTGCTCTCACAGATTGGGAGAACATTGGGAGAGAGGGGGGCGGGCTTGAGCTGACTGCTCTCACAGATAGGGAGTACATAGGCAGAGAGGGAGGCGGGCTTGAAACAGACAGCAGAGTAAGTGTCTGTCCTCATGTCCCTACTAGTATATAGTATTAATAAAAGCAGGTTACTTTGTCCCTGGTACACTTTAAACGTTGCACCGACTATAGAATACAGAAATGCTGGGAATACACATTGCGTTTTTGTGGCAGAATCGGTCCGATAGATGCCTTCGATAGATAAATTTCCATTATGTCTGATTCTCTGCTTGATTCTTTTCCGCTCGATTTCTCATAGAAATTAATGGAAAAAAAGATAAGAAAAAACGAGCGGAAGAGAAGAGATTCGAGCAGAGAATCGAATGGTTAATAGATCGTGTGGAGAATCGAAAGCAAAAAACGTAATGTTTATTCCCAGCATAAGTCTAGAATTCACTTCCTTGACATAGAAATAGACAGAGAAGGGGATAAATTGGTCACTAGAACATTCTTTATGAGTACTGACAGGAAGGGGTACCTAGCTCTCAAAAAAGAAAAAAGATTGGCCCTACAAAACCGCACCACAAGAGTAATATGGAGTACAAAAAAGCCTTTATTGAACCATAAAAGTAATTAAAACCATAAAAACAGGAGCACAAAAATAAATAAGAATGCCCTCAATGAACAATAAGTCAATATACAACAACACATGAGTATGTACAACTGAACAGCAACACACCGGTAGCCAGAGGATGGAATGGTGGAGAGGAGCTGAATGAACTCTGAAGTGCAGCTGGACACCCTGTACAAAATGGACAGGGTGAAAAAGTGATGTGAAAGGGGGTGGACAAGGTCCAATCCCTATACCGTGTATGTGGGGCAATGGGTGAACGGAAAATGTCCCAAAGATCCCTGCTGTGAGAGAGACTAGATAGCGTGTATCAATGTGTGTACGGATATGTACCCCGGATATGAGGAGAGATGAGGTGTGTGCAGGAGCCAAGCCCAACTACCAAGTGGCAAAGAAGGGAAGGAGAAGAGGTGTGGGGGGCTGTAAGCCCAGTGTCACGGAAAACCGTGTAGTGCGGAAACCTGAAGAAAGAGGTCTTACCGGTGAGGCTGGACAGGAGGGCGAGTAGGTGTGCAAGGGCCCTTGCACACCTACTTGCACACCTCATCTCTCCTCATATCCGGGGTACATATCCGTACACACATTGATACACGCTATCTAGTCTCTCTCACAGCAGGGATCTTTGGGACATTTTCCGTTCACCCATTGCCCCACATACACGGTATAGGGATTGGACCTTGTCCACCCCCTTTCACATCACTTTTTCACCCTGTCCATTTTGTACGGGGTGTCCAGCTGCACTTCAGAGTTCATTCAGCTCCTCTCCACCATTCCATCCTCTGGCTACCGGTGTGTTGTTGTTCAGTTGTACATACTCATGTGTTGTTGTATATTGACTTATTGTTCATTGAGGGCATTCTTATTTATTTTTGTGCTCCTGTTTTTATGGTTTTAATGACTTTATGGTTCAATAAAGGCTTTTTTGTACTCCATATTACTCTTGTGGTGCGGTTTTGTAGGGCCAATCTTTTTTCTTTTTTGAGAGCTATCTAATGATTTATTGGCCTTTCTGCACGCATGCTGATAGTTATTGTTCTATTAGAGTTGTAAGCCTACTCTTTACTATTTATGTATTGTGCTTGTCCATTCCTGTTTGATAGGAAGGGGTACCTGTCCAAATGGAAGCTGTCACCACCCTCAGTGGCTAAAAGCCGTCCCAAAAGGACAGTTTACCCGGGTTCAAGTTCAACGTAACTGAACCAAATCAGAAAATGAAATGGCTCAGTCCCAAAACCTAGTAGAAAGGTGTCCCGCTGGCGTGACGTACGGATCAATATACAGTAATTCAAAGCATAAAAGTCTGGTCTGAACTTGTGCACAAGTTTTACAATATCGAGGTCCAAATCGACAAACGTAAGTCGTAGTCAACACTCAAGCTGGGTCATACACGCGTTATCAGATGTCAGTCGTAATGCTAGGATCAGGCAGAGACAGAGTCAGGGACAGACTGAGTCGGTAACAGGAAACAGATGACTGAGGTACAGAAACGTAAGCCTAAGGCGGAGTCAAGAGGCAGGCAATAGTCGGTACACAGATAAATACAATGTATGTTTTTCCTCGCAAATTACAATTTACAGCTATCAAGAAGCTAACGAGAACTGACCACCATATATGATGTAACTCAAAGAAGCTAGCTGAGGCCAAGAAAGAGTACTGACAGGAAGGGGTACCTGTCCAAATGGAAGCTGTCACCACCCTCAGTGGCTAAAAGCCGTCCCAAAAGGACAGTTTACTCGGGTTCGACGTAATTGCACCAAATCAGAAAATGATATGGCTCAGTCCCAAAACCTAGCAGAAAGGTTTGTTGAAAAGGGTTATAATGGTCTTGTTTTTGTCTCACCCTTTATGCATATCATTGTAACCATGGCCCCATTGGGGCAATTGTAATGCTAATAAGTACTGTTCTTTTTTCTCACTGAAAATAAAAACTTGTGAGAGAACGCGGAAAAGCCGCGGCGTGTACTGACAGCAAGGCGGCTGATTCCGCGTCCAATGTGGCGGTCTGCACGCGGAGGCGTGCGTCTGTTAACGTGGCAGAACGCGGAAAAGCCGCCGCATGTACTGACAGCGGGGCGGCTGGTTCTGCGTCCAGCGCGGCGGTTTGCACGCAGCAGGGTGCGTCTGGTGTGGCTGAGTCTGTTAGTTCACACAGGTTTAGGAATATGCGCGCGCGCTGAAAGGCAGAACTTTTATGATGGCCAAAGGGGGGATCAGCTGACCAGGCCGGTCAGCTGACCTCAGAGCTGGTAACCATTGGTTGATCACTTAAGGGTGGCGCCAGAGAGCACTGCTCTATATATGGTTGCTGCTGGCCACTCTCAAATTGTCTGCCGTTGCGAACACTACATGGAAGCACTCAGACCTTAGTCAGATCCTACAGTGTGTTTGAACCAGGAAGCCCTGGGAATTCACACTGAGCCAGATTACTTGTGTTATCATTCTGTTATTCTTCAGACTAGTTCCAGGGTGTAGAGACCACGGACCTCACACCCAAGACTAGGGAACTTGTGTTAGCATTCTGTTATACATGAGACTAGTTCCAGGGTGTAGAGACCACGGACCTCACACCCAAGACTAGGCATTGTTTGATATTTTTTATGACCTGTTGCTTTTCCTGACTTTCCCTCTGCTCTATGATTTGGTACCACGCATATCTGATATTCCGTTGCCAAACCCTGCCTGCCTTGGATACCGAATCAGCCTTCTGTCTTTGTACTTTGTCTGTCCGTGTGTTGCCGACCTGGCTTGCCCGACCTCGAGAGCTATCTCTCTCCACTAAAGAGATAGTCTCCAGATCAGTCAGTGACATCCACCTTCAGGTGTCACTCACTCTCTGGTCCTTCCTACCTTCAGCCTGACTCCACCCCTTGGAGAGTTTCAGGCTGCTGGAAGGTTTCTGTACTCTCTATAGCAGTACCTCCTGTACTGCCTAAGGCCACCTGCTCATCAGGTGGTTTACTCAAGCCATACTGTTACACCAAACACTCACTATATATATTTAGAGGTGTCCAGAGGTTAGTACTATATCTGTATTATTGGTGATTCTGCAGATCATCCATAATCAGGTATAGATCTGTATTCTTGGTGATACTGCAGATCACCAATAATCAGATTCTCTCTGTGTGCTGACACCGATCGTTACTAAACTTTTTTGAAACTAGAAAAGGGTTATAATGAAGAGAACCTACAGGAACAGGTGATCCAAGTGGGAAAAATAGATAGAAACCAGCTACTTATGGAGAATAGGGGAAGTGGGGAGTGGGATATATCGGGTAGCATCCCCTTTGTCACTCAATTCTCCACACAATACAAGCAGGTGGAGGTAATTGTTAGAAAACATGACAATGAACTCTGCAAAGGGCTGCAGAAAATGTCAGTGCTATATAAATACAAAAGAATAATATGGTAGGACTATGACTATGGTAGGGATTAGATCGTGAGCCTCTCTGAGCGACAGTTAATGGTGTGACTATGTGCTTTGTAAAGGGCTGTGGAAGACAACACACCATATTTATATATCTTATGATAACAATTAGAGTGAGACATTATTTAATTGACTTTGGAGAGTGAGAGAAAGGAGGATAGGAGAGCGGGAGAGATGGAGCGCAAGAAAGGGAGATGAAAAGAGGGCAAAAGAGGGGAAGTGCAAAAGAGTGGAGGAAGGGGAAGAAGAAGAGAGAGAGGGCAAAAGAGGGGAGGAAAGCTGGAGAGCCGCTGGAGGGAGTCATGTGATGGGGAGAAAAGAGATCCCAGTGTTATGACTTTTACAGCAAAATGGCCAGAGGAGGAGGGGCACTTTATGAAGGAGTGCTCTGTGTCCTGAGGCTGCCTTGGCTCAGACCTGGAAGGAAGTGGGGGGGGGGGGGGGCATAGAAGAAAGACGAAGAAAGGGGAAAGATGGAGGAAAAAGAGTGAGAGAGCTTGGGGGTGCACTGTGGTAGATGCTGGTGTTATATAAATACTGAATAATGATAGTAATAATCACGCGAAGCGTGCCGCGCCAAAAAATGGGGGACTGCTGCGCACACTAACGTGCCTATGGGCATGGCCATGACATTCTATGGGCGGAGCTAACCTAATGATGTAACAGCGAGGCATAAGAAAGCAGTGTTTACGCCGTGATGTGGTCAAATGAGGATTCGCATCATGGGTGTGCAGAAACTGTGTGATGCTATTTAATAGTATACCGTAACCCCAAAGCAGCAAACATAGCCAACTATGACCATTAAATAATAAATGCAGTAACAGTTACCCCGGAAACCACAAAATTAACGCAATTGGCAACATGTCAGCACAAAATAAAAGATGGAGGAAAAAGAGTGAGAGAGCTTGGGGGTGCACTGTGGTAGATGCTGGTGTTATATAAATACTGAATAATGATAGTAATAATCACGCGAAGCGTGCCGCGCCAAAAAATGGGGGACTGCTGCGCCAACTAACGTGGTGCCTATGGGCGTGGCCATGACATTCTATGGGCGGAGCTAACCTAATGATGTAACAGCGAGGCATAAGAAAGCAGTGTTTACGCCGTGATGTGGTCAAATGAGGATTCGCATCATGGGTGTGCAGAAACTGTGTGATGCTATTTAATAGTATACCGTAACCCCAAAGCAGCAAACATAGCCAACTATGACCATTAAATAATAAATGCAGTAACAGTTACCCCGGAAACCACAAAATTAACGCAATTGGCTGTCAGCACAAAATAAAAGATGGAGGAAAAAGAGTGAGAGAGCTTGGGGGTGCACTGTGGTAGATGCTGGTGTTATATAAATACTGAATAATGATAGTAATAATCACGCGAAGCGTGCCGCGCCAAAAAATGGGGGACTGCTGCGCCAACTAACGTGGTGCCTATGGGCGTGGCCATGACATTCTATGGGCGGAGCTAACCTAATGATGTAACAGCGAGGCATAAGAAAGCAGTGTTTACGCCGTGATGTGGTCAAATGAGGATTCGCATCATGGGTGTGCAGAAACTGTGTGATGCTATTTAATAGTATACCGTAACCCCAAAGCAGCAAACATAGCCAACTATGACCATTAAATAATAAATGCAGTAACAGTTACCCCGGAAACCACAAAATTAACGCAATTGGCAACATGTCAGCACAAAATAAAAGATGGAGGAAAAAGAGTGAGAGAGCTTGGGGGTGCACTGTGGTAGATGCTGGTGTTATATAAATACTGAATAATGATAGTATTATCACGCGAAGCGTGCCGCGCCAAAAAATGGGGGACTGCTGCGCCAACTAATGTGGTGCCTATGGGCGTGGCCATGACATTCTATGGGCGGAGCTAACCTAATAATGTAACAGCGAGGCATAAGAAAGCAGTGTTTACGCCGTGATGTGGTCAAATGAGGATTCGCATCATGGGTGTGCAGAAACTGTGTGATGCTATTTAATAGTATACCGTAACCCCAAAGCAGCAAACATAGCCAACTATGACCATTAAATAATAAATGCAGTAACAGTTACCCCGGACACCACAAAATTAACGCAATCAATGGGCAACATGTCAGCACAAAATAAACGTATTGCAGGCAACATGTCAGCACAAAATAAACGCATTGCGGACAACATTTAATTCAGCACAAAATAAACGCATTGCGGGCAATATATCAGCACAAAATGAACGCAATGGGGGCAAACATGTCAGCACAAAATAAACGCATTGCAGGCAACATTTCAGCACAAAATGAACGCAATGGGGCAACATGTCAGCACAAAATAAACGCATTGCGGGCAAACATGTCAGCACAAAATAAACGCATTGCGGGCAAACATGTCAGTACAAAATAAACGCATTGCGGGCAAACATGTCAGTACAAAATAAATGCATTGCGGGCAAACATGTCAGTACAAAATAAATGCATTGCGGGCAAACATGTCAGTACAAAATAAACGCATGGAAGGGCAACATGTCAGCACAAAATAAACGCAATGGGGGCAAACATGTCAGCACAAAATAAACGCAATGGGAGCAAACATGTCAGCACAAATTAAACGCAATGGGGGCAAACATGTCAGCACAAATTAAACGCAATGGGGGGCAAACATGTCAGCACAAAAACGCAATGGGGGCAAACATGTCAGCACAAAAACGCAATGGGGGCAAACATGTCAGCACAAATTAAACGCAATGGGGGCAGATATGTCAGCACAAAAACGCAATGGGGGCAAACATGTCAGCACAAAAACGCAATGGGGGCAAACATGTCAGCACAAAAACGCAATGGGGGCACACTTCACCTAGAAAAAAAAAAGCATGTACTCACCTGACAGAAGTCCCCTCACACAGCCGGCCTCTGGTGTGTGTGCAGCTCCTCCGGACGATCCTCCTTCAATCTCCCGCTCTCCTCTCACAGGCAGAGCGGGGCTACGGCAAGATGGCGTCCGGAGGCGGAGCCCTGTTCTGGAGACACAAATAGTCTCTAGTACAGGGCTCCGCCTCCGGACGCCATCTTCCCGTAGCCCCGCTCTGCCTGTGCCTGCCGGAGCACAATGCAGGCTGCTGGAGCGGAGCTGCGGGGAATCAACTAGCACAGCGTCTATGAGATGCTGCGGCTAGTTCATGTACGGTGACCACAGTCCCGAGGCCGGGACGTCCCCCTGCTGAAAGCAGGACGTTTCCCGGGACCTCATGCAGCCTGGGACAGCGCCCCCCGAAGGCGGGACGCGTCCCGGGTAAAGCGGGACGTATGGTCAACGTACTTTAAAGGACAACTGAAGCGAGAGTGTTATGGAGGCTGCCATATTTATTTCCTTTTAAGCAATACCAGTTGCCTGGCAGACCTGCGGATCCTCTGCCTCTAATACTTTTAGCCATAGACCCTGAACAAGCATGCAGCAGATCAGGCGTTTCTGACATTATTGTCAGATATGTCAAGATTAGCTGCATGCTTGTTTCTGGTATTATTGAAACAAACTTCAGCTAAATAGATCACCAGGGCTGCCAGGCAACTGGTATTGTTTAAAATGAAGTAAATATGGCAGCCTCCATGTTCTTCTAACTTCAGTTGTACTTTAAAATGGACATCCCAGTCCAGACAATTTCTCCAGTAATTTTGCCATTTCCTGGTGTAAGAAACTTTAACTTCCTGTCACTATGCGACACATCCATACTACATCTCCAGCAACTGTGTGGGGTCTAACATAATCATTAATGATCATTATGAAATGAGATGCATCTGCAGAATTAAGATGTTGTTCAATGAAAGAGAAACATTGCAACACTAATAGTATTAGATGGCTGAGTGGAGAGGATTCCACAGTGGCTGCAGTTAGCATATTCACCACAAGATGGCGATCTCACATCTCGCTGGTGGAACGCACAACCTGGAAACAATGAAACCAAAGACAGGAAAAGGCGGAATCAGCAGGCGGAGAAGTTGCAGGAGGTTGAGAGAGCCCACGGCTGGAAGAGGTAATTGTATGATTGTTGTTATATATTGGGCAGAGCAGAGGTCGAGGTGGACATCCTTTGTTACAGAGGAGGTCATAGTACTCCTGTCACTATCCTGATCATCCCCCTTGAAGTAATTGCCATACAACTACCCAACCCAGGCTACCCAATATGGGGCACATCTGGCTAACTATATGTTTGTGGCTACCTAATGTGAGATACATCTGGCTACCTATATTGGGGGCTACATGATATGGGACACATCTGGCTACCTGCATGGGGGCCTACCTAATATGGGGCACATCTGGCTACCTGCATGGGGGGGCTACCTAATATGGGGCACATCTGGCTACCTATATGGAGGTTACCAAATATGGAGCAAATCTGGTTTGCCCCATGCAAAGAAGTGGTATATTCCTGCTAAAGTTACCAATTCTTTTGATTTTTTTTCAGCCGAAACCATCATTTTGGTGAAAAGCTACTGCATACCGGGGGTCCCCCTAGGTCATTTAGCTCAACAGATTAACAGATTGAAATTGACCAAATCAAATGCTATGGCCCAGCCACTATAATTCTGACCAAATGCTGCTTCCCTAACATAGAGCTCCTCCTCATCAACTTCACACCCACATACTCACTCCTCCCCCCCCCCCCCCAACACGGATGTCAAGAAAGCCTTGTGCTTCCTCAGCGACACCATCTCGCACTGGGGAAACTGCCCTGCCAGACTCCCTCTTCTTCATCATAGGAGATTTCAACAAAGCCAACCTTTGCTCAGAGATTCCACATTACATTCACCACATCACGTTCAACCAGGAATGGCAACATTCTGCACCACTGTAAACATCGTCCTCAAGGGCACCTACAAATGCTGCCTCTCGCCGCCCTCAGGAACTCCGACCACTGCCTCATCCAACTAATCCGCACCTACAGGAGATGCCTTGAGTCCAGCATGGATGAAGAACGCCAAGAGGCACCAAGCTCTGTTCTGCAGGCATTTGAGCGAGACGCCAGTTTAGGCGCCCTTCTGAATCAGCCCTAAAGGATACCCAAGGCAAATACTAATGGGCATAATGAGGCTGCTGACAGATGTGGGCATGTTTGCAGAGCTACACCGCAGTTTCTGATGTCTCCCCAGAGGCTCTGTGCTTCTGTAAGGGGCTCCATTAGCAGACGTGACTTTATAAGTCGTCCACCCTTTACGCGGAAGAATTAGCTCTGCACATGACCAAACCTGAAAGCCACCACAGCAGCATGGCCCTTTTTTTACATTTGGGCATTTGCCTTAAAGGACTTATGAGGCGAGAAAAAAGATGGCGTCCTCCGTGCATTCAAATTTGCTGCAGGTACTTAACTTTTTTTGTAATCTCGCCTCGTAAGTCCTTTAACCCTCCTGGCGGTATGAAAAATTCCGCCAGGAGGCAGCGCAGCAGTTTTTGTTTTTTTTCTTATATCATGTAGCGAGCCCAGGGCTCGCTACATGATAGCCGCTGCTCAGCGGCATCCCCCCGCCCGCTTCGATCGCCTCCGGCGATAGGCGATCAGGAAATCCCGTTCAAAGAACGGGATTTCCTGGAGGGCTTCCCCCGTCGCCATGGCGATGGGGCGGGATGACGTCAGCGACGTTGTGACGTCATTGGGAGTCCCTATCCACCCCTCGGCGCTGCCTGGCACTGATTGGCCAGGCAGCGCACGGGGTCTGGGGTGGGGGGGATGGGCGCCGCGCCGGATAGCGGCGATCGGTGTGCTAGCGCAGCTAGCAAAGTGCTAGCTGCGTCCAGCAAAAAAAAATTACGAAAATCCGCCGAGCAGGGCCTGAGAAAACCTCCTGCGCGGCTTACCCCGAACTACGTTCGGGGTTACCGCCAGGAAGGTTAAAGAGGAGCTGTCAGCAATAGTATCTCGGAAATAAAAAAAACCCACATATGTAAGTAGATAAATACTTGCTCTACTTACATAACACATGTATTGCACTGTCCATATTTTGATTTTAGTGATTTTTCTATATGAAGAAATAAACAGCACTCCTGCAGATTTAAAGTTGTGGTGTGCCAGACTAATGGGGCTCACAGCACTCAGGTCCCAATCACGTCCTCAAGTAGAGATTCAAGTCGGCACCACCATAGTATTATGCTCTTTTAGTTTATTAAAAGACAAACAGACATAAAGTGCACAACGTTTCGGAGGCGAACCTCCTTTGTCAAGTAGTGTCTGTGTCTCAAGTTGAAATCACAAACCATCACCTTAAATACTTTGCTATACTATGGATGAACCAATCATATCACATTGTCGCCTCTGGCAACCACACCCCCTCCGTCCAGCCAAGCGGACCATATGGGGAACTAAATTCCTACCTGTGATATGTCCACTCACGGATGATCTCTCTCCCCATGGGTGCGGGTCTGAAGCTGCGAGTGTCCCCTTCCGCCGGCCAGTCAACTCCCGTCCAGCCGCCGACCAATCAAGACAGAGCAGCTGTGTGACCTCATCAGGTCAACGCCCCTATCGGAGCGGACCTGATGGGGAACCTCTGCTGTGACGTGCGGTGTTGCCACCGCTCAGTCGGATAGGCTGGAGGGTGGCCACGTGTGTATCAACACACTGCCGTCCTTCCGGGTGTGATGTAACCGGCGGCCGTACGTGCAGTGAGGCTGCCGACCAATAGGAACAGATGTAAACAAAGCATCACATGTGCTGTATATCGGCACATGGAGCTTTGTGTCCTAAAGTAGCACTTAACCCCCAAAGGAAGTCTAAGATCTTAAAACAGGGTCCCACACACTGAAAATCAGCCTGTGGAACTAAGCTTCCCAAGGAGGAAAAAACACCACTTTGGCAGGCGTACCTTTCCAGCGCAGGTAAAATATCCCTGCACTGATCTGCACACAGGACACCTCTTCAACACACACCCATCAGGGAGGTCCCCGAGAGCCAGTTACCTAGGAAACACAGAATACATCTTTCTATTATAGAGATGCAACAAGCTAGAATGATTACCAAGATAATATATTATAAGATCTCAAATTAAAGGGAGCATGTCATACTCTCTATTCATGCCCCGCGGTTCAAGAGTATCAAGTCTGTGGATCCAGATTGCCTCCTTATATAGGAGCTTCTTAACTCTATCTCCCCCTCGCCTCTAGGAGGGCACTTGTTCTAAAATCTGGAACCGCAGTTGGCTCACATTGTGACGGGCCTGCATGAAGGGAGAGGAGACTGCTAATTCTTTTTTGTATGTTCTGATGGCGCTCTTATGAGCTGACAGCCTAATCTTCATGGCCTGAGTAGTCTGGCCTATATACAACAGGCCACAGGGGCCCTTAAGAGCGTACACTACATATTTAGAATTACAGTCAAACTGTCCGTGTATTTTATATTTAACTCCAGTGTATGGATGGCAAATCTCTCTTGCTCTAATGACACTACTGCAATGTACGCAGTTAAGACAGGGGTAAGTACCATCCGGTCTACCTGACCTATCAAAACGTTGTTTAGACCCCACATCAGCATGAACTCATTTATCTTTTAAAGTCAGAGCCTTTTTATATTACATAAGGGGCTACGTCACACCCGGAAGGACGGCAGTGTGTTGATACACACGTGGCCGACCTCCAGCCTATCCGACTGAGCGGTGGCAACACCGCAGGTCACAGCAGAG
The DNA here is from genome assembly GCF_040937935.1 of Hyperolius riggenbachi. NCBI lineage: Eukaryota > Metazoa > Chordata > Amphibia > Anura > Hyperoliidae > Hyperolius > Hyperolius riggenbachi. Next base: position 261,157,728 of record NC_090655.1, read on the forward strand.
GTTCCCCATCAGGTCCGCTCCGATAGGGGCATTGACCTGATGAGGTCACACAGCTCCTCTGTCTTGATTGGTCGGCGGCTGGACGGGAGTTGAATGGCCGGCGGAAGGGGACACTCGCAGCTTCAGACCCGCACCCATGGGGAGAGAGATCATCCGTGAGTGGACATATCACAGGTAGTAATTTAGTTCCCCATATGGTCCGCTTGGCTGGACGGAGGGGGTGTGGTTGCCAGAGGCGACAATGTGATATGATTGGTTCATCCATAGTATAGCAAAGTATTTAAGGTGAGGGTTTGTGATTTCAACTTGAGACACAGACACTACTTGACAAAGGAGGTTCGCTTCCGAAACGTTATGCACTTTATGTCTGTTTGTCTTTTAATAAACTAAAAGAGCATAATACTATGGTGGTGCCGACCAGTTTAGTGGAGGAAGCGCACAGATTATATTTGATCCCCAATACACTGAAAACGCATCCAGAGTCAAAGAATTGTCCTGTGGGCATAGAGAACCAAATATTTGGCATTTGCTGGCAAACAATTACACCTCTGTGGTGCCCCAAAGAGCCAATATGTCCCTGTAACCTCATTGTTCACACATCATTTGTGGTAATCACTGATGGGCTGCTGCTGTGCATGTGCTGCAGTTTTAGCTTGTGGTAATCACTGATAGACTGCTGCTGTGCATGTGCTGCAGTTGTGGCTTGTGGTAATCACTGATGGACTGCCGCTGTGCATGTGCTGCAGTTGTGGCTTGTGGTAATCACTGATGGACTACCGCTGTGCATGGGCTGCAGTTGTGGCTTGTGGTAATCACTGATGGACTGCCGCTGTGCATGTGCTGCAGCTGTGGCTTGTGGTAATCACTGATGGACTGCCGCTGTGCATGTGCTGCAGCTGTGGCTTGTGGTAATCACTGATGGGCTGCTGCTGTGCATGTGCTGCAGCTGTGGCTTGTGGTAATCACTGATGGGCTGCTGCTGTGCATGTGCTGCAGCTGTGGCTTGTGGTAATCACTGATGGGCTGCTGCTGTGCATGTGCTGCAGCTGTGGCTTGTGGTAATCACTGATGGGCTGCTGCTGTGCATGTGCTGCAGCTGTGGCTTGTGGTAATCACTGATGGGCTGCTGCTGTGCATGTGCTGCAGCTGTGGCTTGTGGTAATCACTGATGGGCTGCCGCTGTGCATGTGCTGCAGCTGTGGCTTGTGGTAATCACTGATGACCTGCTGCTGTGCATGTGCTGCAGCTGTGGCTTGTGGTAATCACTGATGGACTGCCGCTGTGCATGTGCTGCAGCTGTGGCTTGTGGTAATCACTGATGGACTGCCACTGTGCATGTGCTGTAGTTGTGGCTTGCATCTGTAGGTAAATTCTGCCTTGTAGATCATTTTCAATTTGTTGTTTTTGAAGTAGCTCACAAGCTAAAAAGTGTCAGCTCCTCTGGTCTATGGGAGATTGCCAGCCCCTACCAAATTATGTTGTTTTGTTTTCTCTGTTTATTAGTACTAATATCTTACATATATAATTTATTATCCTTTTCAGAACTAAGATCTGGGCTCAAAGAACAAGAGACATATATAAGGTGTGATCTGCTGTCTATGGAGGAGGGTGACATGATGAGGACAATAAAAGAGGAAGAAGAAGAGACGTATGTGAGGAGTGATCAGCAGTCTATGGAGGACGGTGAAATGCTGGGGACAAGTAAAGAGGAACAAGATATGCAACACGTGAGGCGTGATCAGCTGTCTATGGAGGAGGGTGACCTGATTAGGCCACTTAAAGAAGAAGAAGAGAAGTATGTGAGGAGTGATCGGCAGTCTATGGAGGAGGGTGATATGATGGGGACAATTAAAGAGGAAGAAGAAGATACATATGTGAGGAGTGATCAGCAGTCTGTGGAGGAGAATGACACGATGGGGACAATTAAAGAGGAAGAAGAGATGTATGTGAGGAGTGATCAGCAGTCAATGGAGGAGGGTGGCATGATGGGGACAATTAAAGAGGCAGAAGAGACATATGTGAGGAGTGATCAGCAGTCTATGGAGGAGGGTGACATGATGGGGACAATTAAAGAGGAAGAAGAAGATACATATGTGAGGAGTGATCAGCAGTCAATGGAGGCGGGTGACATGATGGGGACAATTAAAGAGGAAGAAGAAGATACATATGTGAGGAGTGATCAGCAGTCTGTGGAGGATTTAATAATAACAGTTATTAAAGAAGAAGACGAAACATATGTGAGAAGTGATCGGCGGTCCACAGAGGAGGGTGACATGATGGGGACAACTATAGATGAGGAGCTTATAGAGGGTAGAGCAGGTGAGTAATCAACATTAAATATTGAATATCTTTAGTTGTTATGACTGTCACTGCTCACAGACTGGCCATATTAGGGGTTATAACAGTACAGACACCCTCATGGCTTCGGAGTGCCCTGTTTTGTTTTGTAATGGATTAGCGGCCTGTAATATGCTGATAATGGCAACTGCACATTACTGTACACAGATTGATCACAGTAGAGGTGTATATGGATCTGAACCCACATCGCCCAATCTCTCTGTCCACGCCAGCCCCCAAACTAGTCTCATCACCATTCAAAAACATCCCCAACGACAAATAAAAACAAGAAACAATCACATAGTTCCCTACAAACTTCCATCAAAACATATTTCCAACCAACCAAAAGTAATCCTTCCATCCCACAGACCACTCCCGTCAGTGCTGACACAACTCTTACCTCCACTTTTTTAGATCTCCCCTCCACCCTTTACAGAACATATTATGAACCCATTTACCCAGTCCAAAAACATCCCATATCATACTACAGCCAAAGAAAAAAAGACCCCTGTCCGACTCCGAAAAAGAGGAAGACGAGGGAAAAGAAAAGCGCAACAAACATCACTAGCCACTTGTAACGTTTGCGGAATTATCTCCGAGGTCAGCGCACAACATGTGCACTGACACTGCGGAAACCCTCCACAAGTGTTTGGATAGGGGAACCCAGCTTTGGTGCAAATGCACCTGTAGAGAGGAATTCCAACCGGCAGATGGAGCTGTGGAGTACAGAGGAACTTGGTCTCTGTACAACCACTGATGCCAGATGGAGATTGTACGAAGTGACATCATTATTCCATTAAACTAGGATAAAAAAATAAATGAATTATAATTCATGACACCAGAGGTAGCTAACACATCTTTAATATATCTCTATTTTGTTTTAGTTTCACTTTACCGACCGTATGTTAGATGGCTCCACTTTCCCTTCCTTTTGCCCAAATCATTAATGGTGGACGGAACTCCTGCCACATGTGCATTACATACACATGACGCCGCATTAGTAACCTCCGCCATAACCCAGAAGACATTCCCCTTGCCCATAGTGCGACGTAATGGTCGCACCTTCATGCCCTCAATGATAGTCATAGGTGCAACATTAAGGTTGCACTTAGACTTGGACGCACACTGATGACGCGGCCAAAAGGTCGCATCCCCTCTCGGCGAGAAATAACCAACCTGCCCCACTCCTGGATTGGCCAGGAGGCGTGACGACACCACTATTTAAACAGCGGTACGGGGACATCTCGGCACTGAGGCGCCAGGTGTTACCCGGATCAAATGATGGTAAGTTATTGATTTTTTCTTATGCTGCACTCTTTCCATAGTGGGGGTCAGGTGACTTACTGTGCCTCCAGGCAACCAGATATCAATCGTAGAACCAATCAGAAGGAAAAGTCCGGGCACCAGATAAGCTGCAGATCACCACTTTATTTCTTCCCCCATCCAAACGTACTGATAAACAAAAAACACAGCGTTTCACAAGACGAGCTCGCTTCCTCAGAGGCCAGGTGATCTGCAGCTTATCTGGTGTCCAGACTCTTCCTTATGATTGGTTCTACAATTGCTATATGCAAATGTGCAGCTGCTGCACTTGGTTCATTTCTAATCTGCATAAACTTTGCATCAACTTGGAATTCTGAGCAACTCACTGAACATCCCTAATAATTCTTCCTCCCCTCAGAATTCTCTAACAGGAAGTGATGATGTTTCTCTATTTGCAGGGCAGAGTCCCGGCATCAGGAACCTCTCAGAGACTCTTCTCTCTGTATCCACAGACGGTACAACGGATGATGATGTCACTGGACAAGAGTCTCCTGCAGATATCCTGGTGACTCCAAATATTCCTTCAGACTCCCCTCACAGGTCTAACCCTGAGGAGCCTCGTGCCCAGCACAGCTCTCCCCCTGCTGGAGGGTCTCATTCCTGTTCCATGTGTGGGAAATGTTTTGTTCGGAAATCAAGTGTCATATGTGACAGATCTCACACTGGTGAGAAGCCCTATTCATGTTCTGAGTGTGGTAAATGTTTTAGTCATAAATCACATCTTGTCAGTCAAGAGAGATCTCACACTAGAGAGAAGCACTTTTTATGTGCTGAGTGTGGGAAATGTTTTGTTAAAAAATCACATCTTGTTATTCATGAGAGATCCCACACTGGTGAGAAGCCCTATTCATGTGCTGTGTGTGGAAAACGTTTTGGGTATAAATCAAGTCTTGTCAGTCATGAGAGATCTCACAATGATGAGAAGCCCTATTCATGTAATGAGTGTGGGAAATGTTTTGTGCAGAAAGCAAACCTCTTAACACATGAGAGATCTCACACTGGCGAGAAGCCCTATTCATGTGCAGAGTGTGGGAAATGTTTTAGGCAGAAAGCACAACTTGTCAGTCATGAGAGATCTCACACTGGTGAGAAGCCCTATTCATGTGCAGAGTGTGGGAAATGTTTTAGGCAGAAAGCACAACTGGTCAGTCATGAGAGATCTCACACTGGTGAGAAGCCCTATTCATGTAATGAGTGTGGGAAATGTTTTGGGCAGAAAGCACGGCTCTTAACACATAAGACATCTCACACCGGTAAAAACCCCTATTCATGTACAGAGTGTGGGAAATGTTTTCCTCAGAAATCATATCTTGTCATTCATAACAGATTACACACTGGTGAAAAGCCCTATTCATGTGCTGAGTGTGGAAAACGTTTTGCGTATCAATCAAGTTTTATCGTACATGAGAGATCTCACACAGATGTGAAGCCCTATTCATGTGCTGAGTGTGGGAAATGTTTTGTGATTAAATCACATCTTGTCAGACATGAGAGATCTCACACAGACAAGAAGCCGTATCCATGTGCTGAGTGTGGGAAATGTTTTGTGATTAAATCACATCTTGTCAGACATGAGAGATCTCACACAGGTGAGAAGCCCTATTCATGTACTGAGTGTGGGAAATGTTTTGTAAGTAAAACACTGCTTGTTAGACATGAGAGATCTCACACTAGTGAGAAGCCGTTTCCATGTGCTGAGTGCGGGAAATGTTTTGTAAGTAAAGCACTGCTTGTTAGACATGAGAGATCTCACACTGGTGAAAAGCCCTATTCATGTGCAGAGTGTGGGAAATGTTTTCCTCAGAAATCATACCTTGTCATACATGAGAGATCTCACACTGGTGAGAAGCCCTATTCATGTGCAGAGTGTGGGAAATGTTTTCCTCAGAAATCATACCTTGTCATACATGAGAGATCTCACACTGGTGAGAAGCCCTATTCATGTGCTGAGTGTGGGAAATGTTTTACACAAAAATCATGTCTTGTTGATCATCGGAGAACTCACACTGGTGAGAAGCCATTCTCATGTGCTCAGTGTGGAAAAAGTTTTGCGCATAAATCATATTGTGTCACTCATAAGAGATCACACACTGGTGAGAAGCCTTATTCATGTGCTGAGTGTGGGAAATGTTTTGCACGTAAATCACTTTGTGTCAGTCATGAGAGAATTCACACTGGTGAGAAGCCCTATTCATGTGCTAAGTGTGGAAAACGGTTTGCACGCAAGCGAGATTGTGCCATTCATGAGAGAATTCACACTGGTGAGAGGCCCTATTCATGTGCTAAATGTGGGAACTTGTTTACAGTAAAATCAAATCTTGTTCGTCATGAGAGATCTCACACTAGTGGTAAGTAAGGGTCAGGGAAACATAGCTTTGCCTTCAGTGAACCTGGACTGGCCGCAGCACACTGCTCTCCATCTCCCAGCATAGCCAGAAATCATAGAGTGGGAAACGTTTTCTACTGAAGTCTAACCTTGTCAGACATAAGAGATCTCACACTGGTGAGAAGCCCTATTCATGTGCTGAGTGTGGGAAATGATTTATTCAGAAATCAAATCATCTCAGTCATCAAAGATTTCATACTGTTGAAAAGCTTTGTTCGTGTGCTGAGTGTGGGAAATGTTTGAACAAATCACATCTTGTCAGACATAAGGAATCTCACAGACATGAGAGCTCTCACACAGATGAGAAGCCGTATTCATGTACAGAGTGTGGGAAATGTTTTCCTCAGAAATCATACCTTGTCAGACATGAGAGATCTCACTCTGGCGAATAGCCCTATTCATGTGCTTAGTGTGAGAGGTTTTCAGCTTTAGTAACTGCTTATCGGATTATCAGGCGCTTATGTTGAGTGTGGGAAAAGTCTTTGCTATAAGTGTTCTGATACATTTGGTTTACTTTATTTCTCTCATCGTCCTCCAGGATGAGTAGCTCCTGAGAGAAGACTGGTCCCACCCCTAAAGAAACAGACAAGTTGTTCAACCTTTTTAGCCACCACTACAGTACATCTACGTCTTCTGTGACTTCATCTAAGCCACAAGGATGTAGATATACGTCTTGTAGCTGAAGCACAGCTGTGCAGGATTGGGCATTGCTCCTGTGCAAAACCTCCTGCACTATCTGCTGCATCACTAATTGGTTAAAGGGAATGTATGTTCCCTGAACCAATAAAATTGATTTTTACCATTAAAATTATTTTTATTTTCTCAGTTCATAGTGAAAAATACAATTATTAGTATTGTTTTACAATCAAAAATCTTCACCATAAATTGTGACAGGAACATAATCTAAGTTTTATGATAAACGGGAGAAATAGCCGAAGAAATTTGTGTTTTTTTATCTACAATAGCACTTTTTATTTTTAAACTGGAATTGGTAAAACTGAGAAATAATGTGTTTTCTTTTTTCCTCTTACATTAAAATGCATAAAAAACTAAATTGTTAGAGGAAAAAAATAACATACAATGAAAGTCTAGTTAGTCTTGAAAAAAACTATATATACTTCTTTTAGGTGTGATAAGTAGGGATAATGTTATTTCTGATTAACCACTTAAAGACCGCAGTCTTTTCACCCCTTAAAGGTGTGGTGGTGGCTCTATAGTGTAATCGTTAAAGCGGACCCAAACCAAAAATGTTTTTAATTCAAAATATTTAGTTGCACCACTCTGACACATACATAAATAAACACTCCTTCAAACCTATGAGCATTTTAGTGCATGCTTTTCACCCTTCTCTTTTCATAAGCATGGTTATACAGGAGGCAGCCATTAGCAATTCCTCTATTGCCGGACACCTCCTACTCCACCAGTTTGCCGGATTCTATCCCGGCAATATGAAAGGAAGGGAGGGATTCCTCCAATAAGGCTGCTTACACACAGGGACGTTACAGGCGCACGTTAGTGCGCCTGTAACGCTCCCCCAACGCACAGCAATGTAACACAAGTGGGCTGTTCACACAGCCCACGTTGCGTTACATGTAACGCTGCACGTTCTCCCGAAAGTGCAGCATGCTACGGCGTTAAAGCGGCTATAGCCGCGTTAGACTGTTTGCACATGCTCAGTGGGGGGGCAGAGAGGAGGCGGGGAGAGCCAGCTACAGTAGCCGCGCACATGGCTACTTAATATTCACTGCACTGGCGGCAGCTGATTGGCCGGCGGGACCACGTGATGCGGAGTGTCTCGCTCCGCATCACGTGGTCCCGCCGGCCAGTCAGCGCCACTCTGGGAGACCTTATAGGGCTAGAGCCGCCTAACGCGGCTCACTCTACCGTCCTATCTTGCAGCACCATACGTTGTGTTAGGTGCACGTTATGCGACCTTAACGTGGCACCTAACGCAATGTCTTGGTGTGCAAGTAGCCTAAATGTAAAATATTTTATATTTGTCATCATGCAGTTGAAAAAAGGCTGCTATTTATTATTATAATTTAGAAAATAGATTTTATTTCTGAAATCTTGTATTTTTAATTTGGGTCCACTTTAAGGGCACTGCCTCTGACACGGGAGACCAGGGTTCGAATCTCGGCTCTGCCTGTTCAGTAAGCCAGCACCTATTCAGTAGGAGACCTTAGGCAAGTCTCCCTAACACTACTACTGCCTATAGAGCACATCCTAGTGGCTGCAGCTCTGGCGCTTTGAGTCCGCCAGGAGAAAAGCTATATACAGTATAAGTGTTTTACTTCTTTTGTCTTTTAAGGACCAGAGCCTTTTTTTTCCATTCAGACCACTGCAGCTTTAACGGTTTATTGCTCGTTCATACAACCTACCATCTAAATGAATTTTACCTCCTTTTCTTGTCACTAATACAGCTTTCTTTTGGTGCTATTTGATTGCTGCTGCGATTTTTAGTTTTTATTAGTTTTTATTATATTCATCAAAAAAGACATGAATTTTGTCAAAAAAATAATTTTTATTACTTTCTGTGATAAAATTTGTCATTTAAAGTAAAATTTCTGTATAGATTTGTGTCCAAATGTATTGCTACATGTCTTTGATAAAAAAAAACATTCAGTGTATATTTATTGGTTTGGGTAAAAGTTATAGCGTTTACAAACTATGGTGCAAAAAGTGACACTTCCCATTTTGAAGCATCTCTCTCATTTCTGAGTACCTGTCATGTTTCATGAGGGGCTAGAATTCCAGGATAGTATAAATACCCCCCAAATGACCCCATTTTGGAAAGAAGACATCCCAAAGTATTCACTAAGAGGCATGGTGAGTTCATAGAAGATTTTATTTTTTGGCACAAGTTAGCAGAAAATGACACTTTGTGACAAAAAAAATAAACAAAAGTTTCCATTTTTGCTAACTTGTGACCAAAAAAAAAAATGAAATCTGCCACGGACTCACCATGCCCCTCTCTGAATACCTTGACGTGTCTACTTTCCAAAATAGGGTCATTTGTGGGGTGTGTTTACTGCCCTGGCATTTTAGGGGCCCTAAACCGTGGGGAGTAGGGGAGTCATCTAGAAACCAAATGCCTCAAAAGGTCCTGTGAAATCCTAAAGGTACTCATTGGACTTTGGGCCCCTTTGCGCAGTTAGGATGCAAAAAAGTGCCACACATGTATAATGTGTTTTGGGGTGTATTTTTACACATACCCATGCTGGGTGGGAGAAATATCTCTGTAAATTAGATTTTTTTCGATTTTTTTTTTTTACAGAGATATTTTCCCACCCAGCATGGGTATGTGTAAAAATACACCCCAAAACACATTATACTACTTCTCCTGAGTACGACGATACCACGTGTGACACTTTTTTGCAGCCTAGGTGCGCTAAGGGGCCCAACGTCCTATGAGTACCTTTAGGATTTCACAGGTCATTTTGAGGCATTTGGTTTCTAGACTACTCCTCAAGGTTTAGGGCCCCTAAAATGCCAGGGCAGTATAGGAACCCCACAAGTGACCCCATTTTAGAAAGAAGACACCCCAAGGTATTCCGTTAGGTTTATGGTGAGTTCATAGAAGATTTTATTTTTTGTCACAAGTTAGTGGAAAATGATTTTTATTGTTTTTTTTTTTCACAAAGTGTCATTTTCCACTAACTTGTGACAAAAATAAAATCTTCTATGAACTCACCATACACCTAACAGAATACATTGGGCTGTCTCCTTTCTAAAATGGGGTCACTTGTGGGGTTTCTATACTGCCCTGGCATTTTAGGGGCCCAAAATAGTAAGGAGTAGTCTGGAAACCAAATTCCTCAAAATGACTGTTCAGGGGTATAAGCATGTGCAAATTTTGATGACAGGTGGCTGAATTTTGTGGAACGGTCATAAGCAGGGTGGCCTCTTAGATGACAGGTTGTATTGGCACTGAAGTGCAGGAAGAGCAGGATGTTCTCAAATCGTGACCTGGACATGGCAGCAGAGAACATTGGCATGTGATGTATTGGGTACGTAGACCAATAAGACTGCAATACATTCTTTTTGACTAGACCCATGTTAAGGAGAAGGCCCCAAAAAATGTTACATTCAAAACTTGGAGTGGCTTCCACCGAAAAGGCTGGGCATAGTAGCTTCTTGGATTGGCGGTTGCGTATTGTGTGGCATAACGGTTGGTCTCAGCCACAATTAAGTCGCACCAGCAGTGATTAGAAAAAAAAATCTGTCACTGCGGTGGGGCGGATGAGGGTTTGGCTGGGGTGGGGCAGATTAGGGCCTGATCTGATGGGTAGCAGTGACAGGTGGTGACGGGGTGATTGATGGGTGATCAGTAGGTGATTACAGGGGAGAATATATGCAAGCAATGCACTGGCGAGTTGATCAGAGGGGTCTGGGGCACTATCTGAGGGTGTGGGCGGGTGATTGGGTGCCCGCAAGAACAGATTAGGAACTGATGGGTAGCAGTGACAGGGTGATTGATAGGTGATCAGAAGGTGATTACAGAGGAGAATATATGCAAGCAATGCACTGGCGAGTTGATCAGAGGGGGTCTGGGGGGGGCTTTTTGAGGGTGTGGGCGGGTGATTGGGTGCCCGCAAGAGGCAGATTAGGGTCTGATGTTATGGGTAGCAGTGACAGGTGGTGACGGGGTGATTGATGGGTGATTAGAGGGGAGAGCAGATGTAAACAATGCACTTTCGTAGGTGATCTGAGGGTGGGTCTGCGGGCAATCTGAGGGTGTGGGCGGGTGATCAGGTGCCCACAAGAGGCAGGTTTGGGTCTGATCTGATGGGTGGCAGTGACAGGGGGTGATTGACAGGTGATCAGTGGGTGATTACAGGGGAGAATAGATGTACACGGGGGGGGGGGGGGGGGGGGTCTGGGGAGGATCTGAGGGGGGGGGTGATCAGGAGCCCCCAGGGGGCAGTTTAGGACCTAACACAAAAAATAGCATTGACAGATAGTAACAGGGAGTGATTAATGGGTGATTAGGGGGGTGATTGGGTGCAAACAGGGGTCTGAGGGGTGGGCAGGGGGGGGGGTCTGAGGGGTGCTGTGGGCGATCAGGGGGCAGGGGGGCCAGATCAGTGTGTGTGTGTGTTTACTAGGAGGTCTGCAACCTGCCTTAGTGGTCCCTCGATCACTGGTACCACCAGGGCAGGAGGCAGCCTGTATAATACGCTTTGTATACATTACAAAGCGTATTATACGCCTTACATGCGGCAGATCGGGGGTTAACAACCCGCCGGCGGTGCTAATTGGCTGGCGGGTTGACGTCGCGGGTTAAGATTTCTATATTGGCTAGAATTACTTCTGCTTGCAAAGCTTCAACAAGTTAGAATAAATAATAATAAATAGAATAAATAAGTTAAATTAATTTGCTGTCATTTACTGTTTTAAGGATATGTAACCGATCACGTAATGTTGTAATTATTAACTGAATAACATGAGCTTTATGTAACTCAATGCTATAAAACCAGATGACTTTTTAATAAAACTACACAGGAGAAGCAAGTTGGTAATTGAACACTTATATCTGTGTGTCCCAATACTCCTGGGGGACTTACCTTTTCTTTGAGGATGCAGGCAGTCTTAAGAATACTATGCACAAGAAAGCTGAGGTCCTTCTGAAAAGGGCCGGGCACTCTGCCTCCTTCTCATTTATCCTCAATCTGTTTGGCCAGAAATCTGGACAAATGGATTGCTGGATTAAAGAATAATTTGGTGGTGGGGACATCACACGAAAATGTTCTAGCATCTCTCCCTGTGATTATTAAAACTGTGGCTTTCCTGGCAGATGCATCCTGTGAGAGCCTCAGATCTGCAGCAAAGACAGCAGCATTGCTCAATTTGGCTCATAGGGCCATTTGGCTCGATGCCTGGGAAGGCGATTTTGGGACAAAGCACAAGTTAGTGTGATGGAATTTTAGAGGGAGCTGCTCTTTGGTAAAGATCTGGAGGCAGTATTAGAAAGATCCACAGATAAAGGAAAGAAGTTCTCCGACAGAGTGGAAAAAAGTAATCGTAAACCCTTTCATGTAAGGAGTCGGGGCAGGAACCTGTCCAAAAGGTGGATGTATAATTCCAGCAGAGGGAGATCAGCCTTCTTGTTCAACAAGATCAGTGTAACGAGTGCAGCTGCGGCAGACTGCACCGCCGCCACGGAGGCAGCTGCGGCGGCGGCGGTGCAGTCTGCCGCAGCTGCACTCGTTACACTGATCTTGTTGAACAAGAAGGCTGATCTAGGTCGCCGAGGACGGGACTGTCTTTTCTCCATAAGGTCACTGTGTCGCGCGGGCGCGCGCACAGACAGGACCTTTATGCTAGGAGGAGGCTCGTCAGCTGACCGGCTGGTCAGCTGACGTCAGAGGATCCTCACGGCGCCTCGGATTGGCTGACTGCTGGGGGCATGCCAGTGAGGTCTCCTCTGCTTCTTAAGCCTCCGGGCTTCAGTCTGGCGCGGTCTGCTGTCGTGAGTACATTACGTGTTAGCGCTCAGACCTTAGACTAAATCCCAGGTGTTGAAACCAAGGACTTCACACCTAGACTAGGAGATTGTTATATTGTATTGATTATCTGTGTATGATTCTGGCTATACTCTGACCTTGCCTCTGCTCACTGATTCTGTACTTCTGCCTATCTGACTTGTTGCTGAACCTCTGCCTGTTTACCCGTTATCCTCCTGCCTCACGATTCTGTACTGATACTGTCTTCTCTCTTGCTGAACTTTGCCTGTCTGACCACTCTATCCTCACCACTGGGCCTAGCCTCTGGTGAGGGATTCTTAGTTTGAAAAACCTGCTCCTCAGGTGTCCACTAGGCTGCAGTACAGTCTTAATCACCTGCTCCTCAGGTGATCACTAGGTAGCAGTACAGTCTGAATCATCCGCTCCTCGGGAGATTCTATCTCCACAGTATCTGCATCTCCAGCTTGCTGGGACTTGTACTCTTGTACGTACTGATAGGACCTCACCAGCCCCTCTGGTGAGGTCTCGCCAAACTATTAGTTACTGTTCTCTATTATGGTTTCTGTAAATGATAGTACCTAGCCAGCTCCTCTGGGAAGGTGTAGCCAAGTTATACAGTTACCGTATCTGATAGTATGTAGCCATCCCCTCTGGAAGGTTTGGCCGTACTTACCAGTGCTCTCGCAGCTAGTGCCCACCAGCACCTCTGGAGAGGCCTAGCCTTATTGGTTCTGAGGCTCATCAGCTCCACTGATGAGCACTCGTTATTTATTCGGCAGTAGTCCCTAGCCAGCTCATCTGGTAAGGACTAGTTAGCCTATTTTCTGTATCCTCTTCCTCTGACCTTTCCAGCCCCTCTGGAATAGGTCTGTTAGTGGTCTGAGTTATCATTGGTCTCTCGCCAGCTTCCCTGGCATAGACCAGCATTACTATTTTCTGTATTCTCTCTGTTGGTACCTTCTCCAGTCCTCTGGGAAGGTCTGTTCAAAGCTGTACAGTCAGTGTACTGATAGTACCTTACCAGCCCCTCTGGTAAGGCCTTGCAAACTATTAAAGTTATGGCTGCACCAAGCACTACACTCATATCATCCTTGAAGCTATACTAGTATTATTGGTGATTCTGCAGATCACCACATAATCGGGTATAGCGTCTGCATTGTTGGTGATTCTGCAGATCACCATATGATCAAACAACTGAGTTGCTACACCCAACCGTTACAATCAGAAATCTCATTACTCCCAAACCTGACAAATGACCAGAAGTCTCAGGTCAGGGGGATCCTTTTCCTTCCCCCCAGTCACTTAGTTACAGGGACCCCCAGGGATCCAGAGAAGGCCCAAGCCTTACTAAATTCAGTGACTCTATTGGAGCAAAGGGTCATCCAAAGGGTACCACTGGAAGACCATTTCAAATGATTCTACTCAAAGGTATTCATTATCAAGAAATCTTTTAGAGAGAAGTTTCAGATAATTTCACATCTGAAAGATCTGAACCCTTACATTGTGGAGAAGCATTTTCAGATGGAAATCATTGCCACTGTTTGAAATCTGATATGGCCTGGAGCATTTATGGCAACTATAGATTTAGAGATAAAGATTTGCAGTGAGGTTCAGCGACAACGTTTGCCATTATCAGTACTGAGCTCTTCCTTTCACAATATCCTCAGCTCCGAGGATATTTACAAAGATTGTAGCAGAGGCGGTGTCTTTCCTCCACCTCCACAATGTTCTCCCTTACCTTGACAATTTTTTGTTTCTAGTGGACTTTCCGCCAGATTTGCGCAGGGATCTACATTTTTCTGTTCAAGTCCTCTCAGACTTGGGGTGGCTGATAAGCAGGAAAAAGTCCAACCTGCTACCATCCCAAAAGTAAATCTTTTTTAGGCCTGTTGTGGGACACAGGAAAAGATTTTCTCCCCAAAGAGAAAGCAGCAACCTTATTAACCAAGGTTCAGCAGTTCCAGGTAGAGAAGACAGTTTCTATCAGGGAAGTGATGCCACTCCTAGGACTGATGACAACCATCCCTGTAGTAGAAAGGGCTGAGGCTCACACGCGGATACTACAGGCATGGTTATTGGACATCTGGGATAAGACACAGATGTCACTAGGCAGACAGGCCAAGGTGCCAGCTACTGTCTCACAGTCCGGCTACAGATGTATTCACAGATGCCAGCAGTTGGGGATGGGGTGCCCCCTGCCAGGATCATCAGGGAAGTGGTCAGAGGAAATCCAAACCAGATCCTCCAATGACAGAGAGTTGTTAGCAGTAAAGACGGGTCTTCTCTCGTTTATCAGCATAGAAATTGTCCTGGTAAATTTGCTAAGGTGTGGGGTAAATGGACCTTGTGACTATTAACGGTCACCATGTAAAAGTTTTCTGATTATGTTACAGTTCTTTAATAACTGCTGGTTTAAGCTGTATTTGTATTTATGATGATAGCCCTGTTATATAAAAGTTAATATGTCCTGTTGACATATTTTGTTGGTTTTATGTCGATGGATTAACCTGCAAATGTACTCATTTCTCTCCGGTACCCCATTGTACTACCTCCTATTTGATCTTGGACTCTTTATGTCCACAATTGTGATATTTTGCCATGTACATTTTTCTGATCTGACAATAAAACCGTGTTTAAAAAAAACAAGTATTCTCTCTTTAGTGCCTCACATTCTGAAGGAAGTAATTGTTTTTTCTGACAATATTGTAATAGTATTGTATATCAGAAAAAAGGACGGTACCTGGGTACAGGATCTGAGAATTCTGGCAATGGAGATAATAGCTCGGGCAGAGAATAATCTCTTATCTCTCACACCAGCCCATTATTCATGTTGATACAATAAAAAAAAGATAATTGAAATAATGAATAACTTCAGTCTTTCTCTCAGGTTTGTTTGATGGAAACAGCTCTGCATGGCTATTCATTTCTGTTGTGTTGTTGTGTTATATGATCTATGCTACTTATACATATTCATGCTACTGTTTGTGCTTTTTACATTTTATTACTATATTTGCCTATTAGGGTGTAATAAAAACCTCTGTGTGGATTAGACTCATTCTGTTGTTTTTACTTTAGTATTTATTTTCAATAAAAAATCTTTGAAACTGAAATGAATTGACTGTTTTATGCTGTTTATGATTGGTGTGGGCTAGACATATAGAGAATATTAATATACTTACATTACCTAACACTTTAAAATGCTAATGATCATAACATTGCAGGAAAGCACTTTTGAAGTAAAACAGCCTCACCTGACCCCAGAACTCTGTGACCGGCTGTGTGAGGGTTTCCCCACCACAATCTACACAGGGATGTCAGGCAGCCACCACCAGGGATGCTCAAATCCGAACTTTAGATGAATCCGGATAGTTGTTATCCAGATTTCACCCAGTTAAATCAAATCACCTGTGCGGGATGGGAGGGAGGTCAATCTTACCTGTCTGACTTCATCTTAGGTCCGTCCCTCGGCACCTCCTATGATGCGGTCCAGGAGGCGGTCACGTGATTACAAACACTTCCTCCTTCCAGGTTAAAGGAGGAAGTGTTTGTACTTATGTGATGCGCGTGGACCGCATCGTAGGAGGCACTGAGGGACGGACCTAAGAAGACATCAGAGAGGTAAGATTGACCCCCCCAGCCCGCACAGGTAACTGGTTGAAATCTGGATAACAACTATCCGAATTCATCCAAAGTTCGGATTTGAGCATCCCTGGCCACCACCACCTCCTTTACTACAAGCTGTACTAGCACCAGGCCAGACCCACCTCCTCCTCCTCTACTTCCAGCTCTACCAGCACCCGGCCACACCCACCACCTCCTCCTCTACTACCAGCTCTACCAGAACCAGGCCACACCCACCATCTGCTCCTCTACTACTAGTACCAGGCCACACCCATCACTTCCTCTACTACCAGCTCTACCAGCACTAGGCCACTCCCACCACCTTCTCTACTAACAGAATTACCGGCACCAGGCAACACACATCACCTCCTCCTCCTCTACTACCAGCACCAGGCCACACCCAGCACCTCCTCCTCTACTACCAGCTCTACTAGCACAAGGCCACACCCACCACCACCTCCTCTTCTACCAGTTCTACCAACACCAAGCCACACCCACCACCTCCTCCTCTACTACCAGCTCTACCAGCACCAAGCCACACTCACCGCCTCCTCCTCTACGACCAGCACCAAACCACACCCACCACTTCCTCCTCTACTACCAGCACCAGACCACACCCCCACCACCACCTCTACTACTAGCTCTACTAGCAGCAGGCCACACCCACCATCCCCTCCTCTACTACCTGCTCTACCAGCACCAGACCACACTCACCACCACCTCCTCTACTACCATCACCAGACCACACTCACCACCACCTCCTCTACTACCAGTACCAGGCCACACCCACCACCTCCTCTGCTACCAGCACCAGACCACACCCACCACCTCCTCCTTTGCTACCAACACCAGACCACACCCACCACCACCTCCTCTACTACCATGCCACATTCACCACCTCCTCCTCTACTACCAGCTTTACCAGCACTAGGCCACACCCACCACCTCCTCCTCTACTACCAGTTCCACCAGCACCAGGCCACACCCACCACCTCCTCTACTACCAGCTCTACCAGTACCAGGCCATACCCACCACCTCCTCCTGTACCACCAGCTCTACCAGTACCAGGCCACACCCACCACCTCCTCTACTACCAGCTCTCCTCTCTCCATTGGTTACCAGTTACCCAAAGGATACAGTTTAAACTCCTCACCCTATCATACAAAGCTCTGCACAAGTTGTCACCTCCATACATTTCCTCATTAATCTCCAGATACCATCCCACCCGGAACTTTTACTCCTCCCAGGAGATCCCTTTTCCTCTAGCTTGGTCACCTCCTCTTACTACCATATCCAGGACTTCTCACGAGCATCCCCTCTTCTTTGGGACTTTCTCCTACTGCCTGTCCATCATTCTCTGTACCTGGAAACCTTCAGGCTGGATTCACAGTGGTCAGTTGCAGATCGCACACGTTATGAGTGTGAACTGCAATGGAAACCGGACAAAGATTTTAATACAAAGCCTGCATGCAGCGAGATAGAATAACGCAATCGGTTACAACGCTGTACTGTGAACAGGCCCATAGGATTGTATGGGCAGTGAGTTGACATGCAGAGTTACCGGTATTCTGCAACACAACTGAGCACTGTGAACTAGCCCAAAAACATACTTTTAAAAGCACATTTTTTCGGAAAGGCTTATAATTTGCTGTAGGTCACAGTGGAGGCTCATTGCCTCATCTACTAACCCCTGTGTCTCCTTCCCTAATGTCTCCATCCCACTACCCTCTACAGGTATGGCCTGTATTGCCTATTTGGTTTACTCGACATGTGAGATAAGAGGTAGAAATATGTCAGAACACCCTATTAGGATTGATATAGCCTCAGTATTAGCAAGATGTCTACCCCTTTAAATCACATAAAAGGAATTCATATTCACTATGCATTGAACAGAACATAGAAAAAGAGAACAAGAAGAGATGTACGAGGGGGATTTAGAATACAAAAGAGGAAGGGACCAGTGGGGGGGGGGGGGAGGGGGGTTTCTTTATTATCAGTGGGGTAGAGCTAAACCGACAGGAACTCTCACTCTCGGATAAGGGCCTAAAACAAGCCCTTAGTAAATTGATGAACAAATTCCAAACCTACATTGACATACAAAATACACCAGAACATTGACTATAAAGAAATATTTAGGGGGAAAATGAGATCCAAGTAATAAAATGAACCAAACAAGTGGATACCAGCATACGGGTATGAGGAATAAATCCCTTTTTAACCCCAGAGATAATACCACAGGGAATTGCATTGAGGTATTCAAACGCATAGCGGAGAACGAGGTTGAAAAACTCAAGGTGAAAAGAGGTGTAAACCATGCTAAAATCTCCAGAGGAATACTACAGGATTAGGACCTGGTAGTAAGACTGGCGGACAAAGGGGAGGGGGGAGAAGTGGTACTCAGCAAACTCCAATACAGAACTGAATTGGATAGATTGGTCGCTGACCAAAATATTTATAGAAGATTAAATGTGGATCCTATCAAAATCTTTAAAGAAGAACTTAGAATGATATTGAGGAAAGGTTTGGAAGAAGGGATAATAGATGATAGAGAATTCAAGTTTTTAATTCCCACAGCTCCTAAAGATATAATTCATCTCCCAGATCGTCCGATAATAAGTGGGGTGTGGTCTATTACTCACCTCCTGGGTCAGTACTTGAACTTTTTCCTCCAACTATTGGTATCCACAGGTAGTTAGAGATACAAAAGTTATGGTGAAAATACTTGAAGGTCAAACCATTGAGGAGGAATATGTAATGGTGACAGCTGATGTATCTAGCTTCTAATATACTCCATGATCCTGCTCTGGAAGTGGTGAAATATTATATGGAAGAGGCTGGTGACTTATGTGATCCACTAATTCAGTTTACATTAGATTTATTATCGTTTGCACTTACACGGACCTTCTGCTGGTATAGGGATAGTTTCCATGTCCAGATCAGGGGTTGTGCAATTGGGGCAGGGTTTGCACCCTCACTGGCTAATTTGTTTATGAGAAGATCGGATGGAAGGGTCCTGCAGGATGAATGCACCAGCAAAACGCTGTTATGGAGAAGATTTATTGATGATTTGTTTATTATTGGGGGGGGGGGGGGGGGTGTTAGAGACTGATACAGAACTGAATAATAATGACTTAAAGGAAACCTGAGATGAACAGGTACCTTTAAAATAAACATATCCCCCCCCCCCCCAAAAGAGTATGCCAAATACAGGCTATTCCTGTAATTTTTTCCTGTGCTTATTTCATTCCTATTTTTTCATTTTTATCCTGTCTAATATTCAAGATGGCCGTTATCTGCTTCCGGGTCAGTGTCACTGTGTTTTTAGTTCTCCATCAAATAATGTATGCAGGGACATATATATTAAGAGAAAAACCTGCAGACATTTATACACAGGCACAATTACTTTTACTTATTCATGTAAAAGGACCTTAGGTGGGAGCAAAACACTTCCAGGATACAGAAGAAGGCCCAGCAGAGGCTGTTCTTTTTGCGTCAACTGAAGAGATTCGGTATGCCACGTGAATTGCTGACCAGCTTCTACACCGCTACTATGGAATCCATACTCTGCTCCACTGTCATCACTGTCATCGTGTGGTATACAGGAGCATCCGCCAAGGACAAGTACAAACTTCAAAGGGTAATTAACACTGCGGAGAAGATCATAGGATCACCCCTGCAACCCCTAGACCTCCTCCACCCAAGATTCAAGAAGAGAAGTAGGTCTGGTACCAGTCAGCTGCTTCAGTGAAAATTTGAATCCAACAGGTACAGTAAGGTATACATCAGAGAGTACAAAAGTACGGCCTGACAGCCATTTTGCAGGTCTCCCTGCTTCGTCAGAGGCCTCTGACGAAGCAGGGAGACCTGTAAAATGGCTGTCAGGCCGTCCTTTTGTACTCTCTGATGTATACCTTACTGTACCTGTTGGATTCAAATTTTCACTGAAGCAGCTGACTGGTACCAGACCTACTTCTCTTCTTGAATCTTGGATGTATGATCTACTTGGTGGTGAGCACAGTCTATTCGGTTTACTAATCCAACTTCTATATATCCAGCAAGCTATGAGTGCCAGTCACCTCTGTATCTCCTGACTATTATAGATCTCCTCCACACAGCGAGACTGGGGTCGAGGGCTTCCAAGATTTCTCATGACCTCTCCCACCCGGGGAACTGCTACTTCGAAATTATGCCAACATGCCGACGTTACAGGACCATCTACTCCAGAACCACCAGGCACAGGAACACATTCTTCCCTCAAGCTGTCCTCCACCTGAACTCCAACTCCTCCCTCCTTGCCCGTTCATGGCACACGGACGCTAGCCAGCGCCCCGATCTCTGAACTCTCTCCACTCTGGGTAGCACTGCCCCACACTCTAGCTGCTAGTGCTCTCCAGGAAATTTCCCTAGTATCTGCAATGCATGCTGCTATACCTGTCTCATTGTACGCTCCTGTTTTGTTCTTGTTCTGTCTGTCATGTAAAAATGCCTATGTCATGTGTACCACAACCAATTCTGGGTATGACAACCGTCGTACTTGGTGAATAAACTCAATTCTGATTAAAACCAAAGACAAGCAAGGTGCTTGCTGCATTTGATCTGTGAGCAGTCATCATCATTATTGTGTTGTGGTTTGAAGCTGTACTCAACTTTGCCAGTAGAGCAGTGTCCCTCCATGGAATGCAAATACTTGAATAGTGACAATTGTACACAGATAAAAGGCAGCAAATAGTGCAGCAGCTGCGACTGCCTTTTGTTTTAGGGAAAAAGTAATTGTCCCTGTAGGTTCCTGGTTCAGATAGGGAGAGATAGGTATGTGACTGAACCCAGAAAGACACAAGAGACGGCACACTACTGGCTGCAAACGATTTTGCTGTATTGGAACAAGTACACTACATGTTGCGGATATTACATCCTTCCTCAGGTGTTAAACAGCAAATGAACTATACATACACCATTATATATCATCAGGAGGGCGACCCTGGGCCATCTATGGGCTTAAATGCCCATGCGGGCTTATGTATGTTGGAGAGACCACCAGAGCAGTGAGGACGAGGATACAGGAGCACAAGAGAGCCATCAGCAAATATGCTGAGGGTGAAAGAAAGAACTATGATACCTCGGTAGCGAGACACTTTGCTGCCAAGGGACATAGTGCAGCACAGCTGAGATAGTGTGTGTTGGAGTCATTAAACCCACCTAACAGAGGGGGTGATTTAGAGAAAATACTAAAACAAAAAGAATCCAGATGGATACACATGTTGGATGTAGTAGCCCCGAGGGGCATGAATGAGAGGTTACCTCTCAAATGTTTTTTATAAAGATGTTTGTACACTGATTTAAAACACTATACTGTATGATGTTAAGATGCTAATTTAAGGTTGCCACCAGTTTATACATGTTATCGATTTATTACATGTCATTTTTAGGTGGAGTAGTGGCAGTCCATTGCAGGAAGTGCCTGGATGACGGTCAGTGCCTTGTATATTTTATTGGTAGCCTGTCGGAGTGCCAAATGACCGTGAAGAGTTCTGTGTCTGGGATGGACATTGGTGATTAAGGGGGAGGGTGGAGCTAGCCATGACGGGTGTGGTCGCCCTCCTGATGATATATAATGGTGTATGTATAGTTCATTTGCTGTTTAACACCTGAGGAAGGATGTAATATCCGCAACATGTAGTGTGTACTTGTTCCAATACAGCAAAATCGTTTGCAGCCAGTAGTGTGCCGTCTCTTGTGTCTTTCTGGGTATCGCCTAAAGCCGTTGGAGCAATCCGGCTGGGACAGGGCACCGGCTCAAGGTACAGGTTTGCTTGACCTGATATACGCGCTCTCCAGGCATCTACAGTGTATGGAGGTATGTGACAGAAGCCTGGACACTAATTAGCTGGGTAGATAAATAAATCTATGAGTATATATATATATATATATATATATATATATATATATATATATATATATATATATATATATATACTGAGCTGTTTTTCCCTTCACAGGCACTGCTAACTTTGATGCCTTTCAGATCACAGATAGTGAGAACATAAAAATCAGTGGAGTGGAGTGACACTCACAAAAAGTGGGGACTGGTGTGCCCAAGCCCAAAAGACCCTCGTACTCCAGGGTCCACGATCCAGAAAAAAGGTGCAGGCTGGCACCACCAATAAGTATTTATGCTCTTTTTTATTGCATTAGCAAGATGTCAAAAAACTTTGCTGGGCTAATGGCGACAGGCATCTGTTTCTGGCTCACACCGTTCTCAAGCCCTGTAGCCATCCTGGCTGAGAAACAGCAGCCTGTCGCCATTAGCCTAGCAAAGCTTTTTGACATCTTGCTAATGCCAGAAAAAGAACATAAATACTTATCGGTGGTGCCAGCCTTCATCTTTTATCTAGATAGAGAGAACGTAGGCAGAGAGGGGGGCGGGCTTGAGTTGACTGCTCTCACAGATAGGGAGAACATAGGCAGAAAGGGGGACGGGCTTGAGCTGACTGCTCTCACAGATAGGGAGAACATAGGCAGAGAGGGGGGCCGGTTTGGGCTGGCTGCTCTCACAGATAGGGAGAACATAGGCAGAGAGGGGGGCAGGCTTGAGCTGACTGCTCTCACAGTTAGGGAGAACATAGGCAGAGAGGGGGGCCGGTTTGGGCTGGCTGCTCTCACGGATTGGGAGAACATTGGGAGAGAGGGGGGCGGGCTTGAGCTGACTGCTCTCACAGATAGGGAGTACATAGGCAGAGAGGGAGGCGGGCTTGAAACAGACAGCAGAGTAAGTGTCTGTCCTCATGTCCCTACTAGTATATAGTATTAATAAAAGCAGGTTACTTTGTCCCTGGTACACTTTAAACGTTGCACCGACTATAGAATACAGAAATGCTGGGAATACACATTGCGTTTTTGTGGCAGAATCGCTCCGATAGATGCCTTCGATAGATAAATTTCCATTATGTCTGATTCTCTGCTTGATTCTTTTCCGCTCGATTTCTCATAGAAATGAATGGAAAAAAAGATAAGAAAAACGAGCGGAAGAGAAGAGATTCGAGCAGAGAATCGAATGGTTAATAGATCGTGTGGAGAATCGAAAGCAAAAAACGTAACGTGTATTCCCAGCATAAGTCTAGAATTCACTTCCTTGACATAGAAATAGACAGAGAAGGGGATAAATTGGTCACTAGAACATTCTTTATGAGTACTGACAGGAAGGGGTACCTGTCCAAATGGAAGCTGTCACCACCCTCAGTGGCTAAAAGCCGTCCCAAAAGGACAGTTTACCCGGGTTCAAGTTCAACGTAATTGCACCAAATCAGAAAATGAAATGGCTCAGTCCCAAAACCTAGTAGAAAGGTGTCCCGCTGGCATGACGTACAGATCAATATACAGTAATTCAAAGCGTAAAAGTCTGGTCTGAACTTGTGCACAAGTTTTACAATATCGAGGTCCAAATCGACAAACGTAAGTCGTAGTCAACACTCAAGCTGGGTCATACACGTGTTATCAGATGTCAGTCGTAATGCTAGGATCAGGCAGAGACAGAGTCAGGGACAGACTGAGTCTGTAACAGGAAACAGATGACTGAGGTACAGAAACGTAAGCCTAAGGCGGAGTCAAGAGGCAGGCAGTAGTCGGTACACAGATAAATACAATGTATGTTTTTCCTCGCAAATTACAATTTACAGCTATCAAGAAGCTAACGAGAACTGACCACCATATATGATGTAACTCAAAGAAGCTAGCTGAGGCCAAGAAAGAGTACTGACAGGAAGGGGTACCTGTCCAAATGGAAGCTGTCACCACCCTCAGTGGCTAAAAGCCGTCCCAAAAGGACAGTTTACTCGGGTTCGACGTAATTGCACCAAATCAGAAAATTATATGGCTCAGTCCCAAAACCTAGCAGAAAGGTTTGTTGAAAAGGGTTATAATGGTCTTGTTTTTGTCTCACCCTTTATGCATATCATTGTAACCATGGCCCCATTGGGGCAATTGTAATGCTAATAAGTACTGTTCTTTTTTCTCAGTGAAAATAAAAACTTGTGAGAGAATGCGGAAAAGCCGCGGCGTGTACTGACAGCAAGGCGGCTGATTCCGCGTCCAATGTGGCGGTCTGCACGCGGAGGCGTGCGTCTGTTAACATGGCAGAACGCGGAAAAGCCGCCGCATGTACTGACAGCGGGGCGGCTGGTTCTGCGTCCAGCGCGGCGGTTTGCACGCAGCAGGGTGCGTCTGGTGTGGCTGAGTCTGTTAGTTCACACAGGTTTAGGAATATGCGCGCGCGCTGAAAGGCAGAACTTTTATGATGGGCAAAGGGGGGATCAGCTGACCAGGCCGGTCAGCTGACCTCAGAGCTGGTAACCATTGGTTGATCACTAAGGGTGGTGCCAGAAAGCACTTCTCTATATATGGTTACTGCTGGCCACTCTCAAATTGTCTGCCGTTGCGAACACTACATGGAAGCACTCAGACCTTAGTCAGATCCTACAGTGTGTTTGAACCAGGAAGCCCTAGGAATTCACACTGAGCCAGATTACTTGTGTTATCATTCTGTTATTCTTCAGACTAGTTCCAGGGTGTAGAGACCACGGACCTCACACCCAAGACTAGGGAACTTGTGTTATCATTCTGTTATACTTCAGACTAGTTCCAGGGTGTAGAGACCATGGACCTCACACCCAAGACTAGGGAACTTGTGTTATCATTCTGTTATACTTCAGACTAGTTCCAGGGTGTAGAGACCACGGACCTCACACCCAAGACTAGGGAACTTGTGTTAGCATTCTGTTATACGTGAGACTAGTTCCAGGGTGTAGAGACTAGAGTTGGGCCGAACAGTTCGCCTGGCGAACCTCTCTGGGCCTCTTACTACTTCCGGGTTGCAATGAACCGGAGTAGTACGCCTGCGCTGCCCGGCGGAGCGCGTCCTAGATCGCGCTCCTGTTGCCGGGCGCTCTCTGCGCATGAGCGTGACGTCACTCATGACGTCACGCACATGCGCAGAGAGTGCCCGGCAACGGGAGCGCGATCTAGGACGCGCTCCGCCGGGCAGCGCAGGCGTACTACTCCGGGTCATTGCGACCCGGAAGTAGTAAGAGGCCCATGAATTTAGAGATGTTCGCCGGCGAACGGTTCGGGAACCGTTCGCCACATCTCTAGTAGAGACCACGGACCTCACACCCAAGACTAGGCATTGTTTGATATTTTTTATGACCTGTTGCTTTCCTGACTTTCCCTCTGCTCTATGATTCGGTACCACGCATATCTGATATTCCGTTGCCAAACCCTGCCTGCCTTGGATACCGAATCAGCCTTCTGTCTTTGTACTTTGTCTGTCCGTGTGTTGCCGACCTGGCTTGCCCGACCTCGAGAGCTATCTCTCTCCACTAAAGAGATAGTCTCCAGATCAGTCAGTGACATCCGCCTTCAGGTGTCACTCACTCTCTGGTCCTTCCTACCTTCAGCCTGACTCCACCCCTTGGAGAGTTTCAGGCTGCTGGAAGGTTTCTGTACTCTCTATAGCAGTACCTCCTGTACTGCCTAGGGCCACCTGCTCATCAGGTGGTTTACTCAAGCCATACTGTTACACCAAACACTCACTATATATATTTAGAGGTGTCCAGAGGTTAGTACTATATCTGTATTATTGGTGATTCTGCAGATCATCCATAATCAGGTATAGATCTGTATTCTTGGTGATACTGCAGATCACCAATAATCAGATTCTCTCTGTGTGCTGACACCGATCGTTACTAAACTTTTTTGAAACTAGAAAAGGGTTATAATGAAGAGAACCTACAGGAACAGGTGATCCAAGTGGGAAAAATAGATAGAAACCAGCTACTTATGGAGAATAGGGGAAGTGGGGAGTGGGATATATCGGGTAGCATCCCCTTTGTCACTCAATTCTCCACACAATACAAGCAGGTGGAGGTAATTGTTAGAAAACATGACAATGAACTCTGCAAAGGGCTGCAGAAAATGTCAGTGCTATATAAATACAAAATAATAATATGGTAGGACATTAGACTATGACTGTGGTAGGGATTAGATCGTGACTCGTGAGCCTCTCTGAGGGACAGTTAATGGTGTGACTATGTGCTTTGTAAAGGGCTGTGGAAGACAACACACCATATTTATATATCTTATGATAACAATTAGAGTGAGACATTATTTAAATGACTTTGGAGAGGGAGAGAAAGGAGGATAGGAGAGCAGGAGAGATGGAGCGCAAGAAAGGGAGAAGAAAAGAGGGCAAAAGAGGGGAAGTGCAAAGGAGTGGAGGAAGGGGAAGAAGAAGAGAGAGAGGGCAAAAGAGGGAAGGAAAGCTGGAGAGCCGCTGGAGGGAGTCATGTGATGGGGAGAAAAGAGATCCCAGTGTTATGACTTTTACAGCAAAATGGCCAGAGGAGGAGGGGCACTTTATGAAGGAGTGCTCTGTGTCCTGAGGCTGCCTTGGCTCAGACCTGGAAGGAAGTGGGGGGGGGGGGGCATAGAAGAAAGACGAAGAAAGGGGAAAGATGGAGGAAAAAGAGTGAGAGAGCTTGGGGGTGCACTGTGGTAGATGCTGGTGTTATATAAATACTGAATAATGATAGTAATAATCACGTGAAGCGTGACACGCCAAAAAATGGGGGACTGCTGCGCACACTAACGTGCCTATGGGCATGGCCATGACATTCTATGGGCGGAGCTAACCTAATGATGTAACAGCGAGGCATAAGAAAGCAGTGTTTACGCCGTGATGTGGTCAAATGAGGATTCGCATCATGGGTGTGCAGAAACTGTGTGATGCTATTTAATAGTATACCGTAACCCCAAAGCAGCAAACATAGCCAACTATGACCATTAAATAATAAATGCAGTAACAGTTACCCCGGAAACCACAAAATTAACGCAATTGGCAACATGTCAGCACAAAATAAAAGATGGAGGAAAAAGAGTGAGAGAGCTTGGGGGTGCACTGTGGTAGATGCTGGTGTTATATAAATACTGAATAATGATAGTAATAATCACGCGAAGCGTGCCGCGCCAAAAAATGGGGGACTGCTGCGCCAACTAACGTGGTGCCTATGGGCGTGGCCATGACATTCTATGGGCGGAGCTAACCTAATGATGTAACAGCGAGGCATAAGAAAGCAGTGTTTACGCCGTGATGTGGTCAAATGAGGATTCGCATCATGGGTGTGCAGAAACTGTGTGATGCTATTTAATAGTATACCGTAACCCCAAAGCAGCAAACATAGCCAACTATGACCATTAAATAATAAATGCAGTAACAGTTACCCCGGACACCACAAAATTAACGCAATGGGCAACATGTCAGCACAAAATAAACGTATTGCAGGCAACATGTCAGCACAAAATAAACGCATTGCGGACAACATTTAATTCAGCACAAAATAAACGCATTGCGGGCAATATATCAGCACAAAATGAACGCAATGGGGGCAAACATGTCATCACAAAATAAACGCATTGCGGGCAACATTTCAGCACAAAATGAACGCAATGGGGCAAACATGTCAGCACAAAATAAACGCATTGCGGGCAACATGTCAGCACAAAATAAACGCATTGCGGGCAAACATGTCAGCACAAAATAAACGCATTGCGGGCAAACATGTCAGTACAAAATAAACGCATTGCGGGCAAACATGTCAGTACAAAATAAATGCATTGCGGGCAAACATGTCAGTACAAAATAAACGCATTGAAGGGCAACATGTCAGCACAAAATAAACGCAATGGGGGCAAACATGTCAGCACAAAATAAACGCAATGGGGGCAAACATGTCAGCACAAAATAAACGCAATGGGGGCAAACATGTCAGCACAAATTAAACGCAATGGGGGCAAACATGTCAGCACAAAAACGCAATGGGGGCAAACATGTCAGCACAAAAACGCAATGGGGGCAAACATGTCAGCAGAAATTAAACGCAATGGGGGCAGATATGTCAGCACAAAAACGCAATGGGGGCAAACATGTCAGCACAAAAACGCAATGGGGGCAAACATGTCAGCACAAAAACGCAATGGGGGCACATTTCACCTAGAAAAAAAAAGCATGTACTCACCTGACAGAAGTCCCCTCACACAGCCGGCCTCTGGTGTGTGTGCAGCTCCTCCGGACGATCCTCCTTCAATCTCCCGCTCTCCTCTCACAGGCAGAGCGGGGCTACGGCAAGATGGCGTCCGGAGGCGGAGCCCTGTTCTGGCGACACAAATAGTCTCCAGTACAGGGCTCCGCCTCCGAACGCCATCTTCCCGTAGCCCCGCTCTGCCTGTGCCTGCCGGAGCACAATGCAGGCTGCTGGAGCGGGGTTGCGGGGAATCAACTAGCACAACGTCTATGAGATGCTGCGGCTAGTTCATGTACGGTGACCACAGTCCCGAGGCCGGGACGTCCCCCTGCTGAAAGCAGGACGTTTCCCGGGACCTCATGCAGCCTGGGACAGCGCCCCCCGAAGGCGGGACGTGTCCCGGGTAAAGCGGGACGTATGGTCAACGTACTTTAAAGGACAACTGAAGCGAGAGTGTTATGGAGGCTGCCATATTTATTTCCTTTTAAGCAATACCAGTTGCCTGGCAGACCTGCTGATCCTCTGCCTCTAATACTTTTAGCCATAGACCCTGAACAAGTATGCAGCAGATCAGGCGTTTCTGACATTATTGTCAGATATGTCAAGATTAGCTGCATGCTTGTTTCTGGTATTATTGAAACAAACTTCAGCTAAATAGATCACCAGGGCTGCCAGGCAACTGGTATTGTTTAAAATGAAGTAAATATGGCAGCCTCCATGTTCTTCTAACTTCAGTTGTACTTTAAAATGGACATCCCAGTCCAGACAATTTCTCCAGTAATTTTGCCATTTCCTGGTGTAAGAAACTTTAACTTCCTGTCACTATGCGACACATCCATACTACATCTCCAGCAACTGTGTGGGGTCTAACAATAATCATTAATGATCATTATGAAATGAGATGCATCTGCAGAATTAAGATGTTGTTCAATGAAAGAGAAACATTGCAACACTAATAGTATTAGATGGCTGAGTGGAGAGGATTCCACAGTGGCTGCAGTTAGCATATTCACCACAAGATGGCGAGCTCACATCTCGCTGGTGGAACGCACAGCCTGGAAACAATGAAACCAAAGACAGGAAAAGGCGGAACAGCAGGCGGAGAAGTTGCAGGAGGTTGAGAGAGGCCACGGCTGTAAGAGGTAATTGTATGATTGTTGTTATATATTGGGCAGAGCAGAGGTCAAGGTGGACATCCTTTGTTACAGAGGAGGTCATAGTACTCCTGTCACTAGCCTGATCATCCCCCTTGAAGTAATTGCCATACAACTACCCAACTCAGGCTACCCAATATGGGGCACATCTGGCTAACTATATGTTTGTGGCTACCTAATGTGAGATACATCTGGCTACCTATATTGGGGGCTACATGATATGGGACACATCTGGCTACCTGCATGGGGGGCTACCTAATATGGGGCACATCTGGCTACCTGCATGGGGGGGGGCTACCTAATATGGGGCACATCTGGCTACCTATATGGAGGTTAGCAAATCTGGTTTGCCCCATGCAAAGAAGTGGTATATTCCTGCTAAAGTTACCAATTCTTTTGATTTTTTTTCAGCCGAAACCATCATTTTGGTGAAAAGCTACTGCATACCGGGGTCCCCCTAGGTCATTTAGCTCAACAGATTAACAGATTGAAATTGACCAAATCAAATGCTATTGCCCAGCCACTATAATTCTGACCAAATGCTGCTCCCCTAACATAGAGCTCCTCCTCATCAACTTCACACCCACATACTCACTCACCCCCCCCCCCCCCCAACAAGGATGTCAAGAAAGCCCTGTGCTTCCTCAGCGACACCATCTTGCACTGGGAAACTGCCCTGCCAGACTCCCTCTTCTTCATCATAGGAGATTTCAACAAAGCCAACCTTTGCTCAGAGATTCCACATTACATTCAGTACATCATGTTTAACCAGGAACGGCAACATTCTGCACCACTGTAAACATCGTCCTCAAGGGCACCTACAACGCTGCCTCTCGCCGACCTCAGGAACTCCCAACACTGCCTCATCCAACTAATCCCCACCTACAGGAGACGCCTTGAGTCCAGCATGGATGAAGAACGCCAAGAGGCACCAAGCTCTGTTCTGCAGGCATTTGAGCGAGACGCCGGGGGGCCAGTTCAGGCGCCCTTCTGAATCAGCCCTAAAGGATACCCAAGGCAAATACTAATGGGCATAATGAGGCTGCTGACAGATGTGGGCATGTTTGCAGAGCTACACCGCAGTTTCTGATGTCTCCCCAGAGGCTCTGTGCTTCTGTAAGGGGCTCCATTAGCAGACGTGACTTTATAAGTCGTCCACCCTTTACGCGGAAGAATTAGCTCTGCACATGACCAAACCTGAAAGCCACCACAGCAGCATGGCCCTTTTTTTTACATTTGGGCATTTGCCTTAAAGGACTTATGAGGCAAGATTAAAAAAAAAAAGTTAAGTACCTGCAGCAAATTTGAATGCACGGAGGACGCCATCCGCGGCGTCAACAGGTCAGGTCAACATCTGCAAGGAGTTTGTATGTTCTCCCTGTGTCTGCATGGGTTTCCTCCGGGCACTCCGGTTTCCTCCCACAATCCAAAAACATACAGATAAGTTAATTTGCTTCCCCCCCTAAATTTGCCCTAGACTAAAACACATACACTACACAATATAGGCATATGACTATGGTAGGGACTAGATTGTGAGCTCCTTCGAGGGACAGTTAGTGACAAGACTATATATGCTCTGTACAGCGCTGCGTAATATGTCAGCGCTATATAAATACTAAATAATAATAATAATTGCCTGCCTTCAGGCACATGTACCCAGCTCTGCAATAGAAAGTGCAGGCTGCATTAGAAAAGTCTGAGAGGAAAGTACAGAAGCAAAAAGAAAAGACAACCCAGCATGCCCTGCAACTTCCTTTGTGCGGCAGTGTACCAAATAAGAGTCGGGTAAACTGGGGCATGATCATTTATCAACAAGAAAAGTAATAGTGATTTTAACTTTTGGATTGCCTGGTTAGTATCCTTATTTCCTGTTTACCAGATACAATTAAAGAACTGATTTTATGCCCGACAGTTACACTTTAAGATGGGCAGAGACAGTCGCTCGGGCCTACTAACAGAAGAATAGCTGATATTCAACAGGCTCAGTCCTGTTCTTTCCGGATCCTGTTACGTACCTGCAGTAATAAGTTTAGTGGGGGAAGCGCACAGATTATATTTGATCCACTATGATACACTGAAAATGCATCCAGAGTCAGAGGATTGTCCTGTGGGCACAGAGAACCAAATATTTAGCATTTGCTGGGAAACAAATCCACCTCTGTGGTGCCCCAAAGAGCCAATATGTCCCTGTAACCTCATTGTTCACACCTCATTTGTCATGTCTGAGCGCTGATCTGCTGAGATAATCTGCCTCAGTTAATATTTACATCTTATGCTAATAGCATCTTGTCCAAAGCTGGGAAGGAGACAAGTCTCAAGGAGGGGTGCTGTCCTAAGGATGTCCTGGAAAAACAATTTTCACCATCATTGGCTTTTATTTAAAAAAAACACTTTTTTTTTATGGGGTTCACAGAAAATTACTTCCTTTAACCCTTTAGCATCCAATTTATTTCGAAGCTTGCAAGTGCTCCAGGCAAATGTATTTGTTAAATTTTCCTGCTTGTAATTAGTACTGCTGTAATGTGTATTTATGGCCAGATGACACTAGGAGGCAGTGTGAGACAATAACAGAGGACTTCTCCTTTCGTTTTCTATATTTTCTGCTAGAGAGAGAGATCAAATCATTCCAAGAATTAACAGCACAACAAGTTCTGCCAACTGAGGTGAAAAGCAGTGCTAATGGGATAATAGTTGTGCTATAAATAATGAACCCATAAGATCCTCCTGGAGCAGCTACCACCTCCAGCTGGTGCCTCACACGTATGCACACTCTCTGTATTACCTTATTTCTGGGTCTCTATTACTTCTTATGCTATAAATCATGCATCTAAATACACCTCTTATCATTTGTGTTTATTACTGCAGTCACAGGAGGTTTGTGTTTATCCCAGCTTTTTTGAGAGGCAGGCCTGTATCTCTTCCATGTAAAGAAGGACATTTTCCCTGATAGCTGCTGTGCATGTGCTGTAGTTGTGGCTTGTGGTAATCCCTGATGGGCTGCCGCTGTGCATGTGCTGCAGTTGTGGCTTGTGGTAATCACTGATGGGCTGCCGCTGTGCATGTGCTGCAGTTGTGGCTTGTGGTAATCACTGATGGATTGCCGCTGTGCATGTGCTGCAGTTGTGGCTTGTGGTAATCACTGATGGGCTGCTGCTGTGCATGCGCTGCAGTTGTTGCTTGTGGTAACCACTGATGGACTGCCGCTGTGCATGTGCTGCAGTTGTGGCTTGTAATCACTGATGGACTGCCGCTGTGCATGTGCTGCAGATGTAGCTTGTGGTAATCACTGATGGGCTGCTGCTGTGCATGTGCTGCAGTTGTGGCTTGTGGTAATCACTGATGGACTGCCGCTGTGCATGTGCTGCAGTTGTGGCTTGTGGTAATCACTGATGGTCTGCCGCTGTGCATGTGCTGCAATTGTGGCTTGTGGTAATCACTGATGGACTGCAGCTGTGCATGTGCTGCAGTTGTGGCTTGTGGTAATCACTGATGGACTGTCACTGTGCATGTGCTGCAATTGTGGCTTGTGGTAATCACTGAAGGACTACCGCTGTGCATGTGCTGCAGTTGTGGCTTGTGGTAATCACTAATGGACTGCCGCTGTGCATGTGCTGCAGTTGTGGCTTGTGGTAATCACTGATGGTCTGCCGCTGTGCATGTGCTGCAATTGTGGCTTGTGGTAATCACTGATGGTCTGCCGCTGTGCATGTGCTGCAGTTGTGGCTTGTGGTAATCACTGAAGGACTGCTGCTGTGCATGTGCTGCAGCTGTGGCTTGTGGTAATCACTGATGGGCTGCCGATGTGCATGTGCTGCAGTTGTGGCTTGTGGTAATCACTGAAGGACTACCGCTGTGCATGTGCTGCAGCTGTGGCTTGTGGTAATCACTGATGGGCTACCGATGTGCATGTGCTGCAGCTGTGGCTTGTGGTAAGCATTGATGGACTGCTGCTGTGCATATGCTGCAGCTGTGGCTTGTGGTAATCACTGATGGACTGCCGCTGTGCATGTGCTCCAATTGTGGCTTGTGGTAATCACTGAAGGACTGCTGCTGTGCATATGCTGCAGCTGTGGCTTGTGGTAATCACTGAAGGACTACTGCTGTGCATGTGCTGCAGCTGTGGCTTGTGGTAATCACTGATGGACTGCCGCTGTGCATGTGCTGCAGTTGTGGCCTTTGGTAATCACTGAAGGACTACTGCTGTGCATGTGCTGCAGTTGTGGCTTGTGGTAATCACTGATGGACTGCCGCTGTGCATGTGCTGCAGTTGTGGCCTTTGGTAATCACTGAAGGACTACCGCTGTGCATGTGCTGCAGTTGTGGCTTGTGGTAATCACTGATGGACTGTCTCTGTGCATGTGCTGCAGGTGTGGCTTGTGGTAATCACTGATGGACTGCCGCTGTGCATGTGCTGCAATTGTGGCTTGTGGTAATCACTGATGGACTGCCGCTGTGCATGTGCTGCAATTGTGGCTTGTGGTAATCACTGATGGACCGCCGCTGTGCATGTGCTGCAATTGTGGCTTGTGGTGGTCACTGATGGACCGCCGCTGTGCATGTGCTGCAGTTGTGGCTTGTGGTAATCACTGAAGGACTGCCGCTGTGCATGTGCTGCAGCTGTGGCTTATAGTAATCACTGATGGACTGCTGCTGTGAATGTGCTGCAGCTGTGGCTTGTGGTAATCACTGAAGGACTGCCGCTGTGCATGTGCTGCAGCTGTGGCTTGTAGTAATCACTGATAGACTGCCACTGTGCATGTGCTGCAGTTGTGGCTTGTGGTAATCACTGAAGGACTGCTGCTGTGCATATGCTGCAGCTGTGGCTTATAGTAATCACTGATGGACTGCCGCTGTGCATGTGCTGCAGTTGTGGCTTGTGGTAATCACTGATGGACTGCTGCTGTGCATGTGCTGCAGCTGTGGCTTGTGGTAATCACTGAAGGACTGCCGCTGTGCATGTGCTGCAGCTGTGGCTTATAGTAATCACTGATGGACTGCCGCTGTGCATGTGCTGCAGGTGTGGCTTGTGGTTATCACTGATGGACTGTCGCTGAGCATGTGCTGCAGTTGTGGCTTGTGGTAATCACTGATGGGCTGCCGCTGTGCATGTGCTGCAGTTGTGGCTTGTGGTAATCACTGATGAGCTGCCACTGTGCATGTGCTGCAGTTGTGGCTTGCATCTGTAGGTAAATTCTGCCTTGTAGATCATTTTCACTTTGTTATTTTTGAAGTAGCTCACAAGCTGAAAAGTGTCAGCTCCTCTGGTCTATGGGAGATTACCAGCCCCTAGCAAATTATGTTGTTTTGTTTTCTCTGTTTATTAGTACTAATATCTTACATATATAATTTCTTATCCTTTTCAGAACTAAGATCTGGGCTCAAAGAACAAGAGATATATATAAGGTGTGATCAGCTGTCTATGGAGGAGGGTGACATGATGAGGACAATAAAAGAGGAAGAAGAAGAGACGTATGTGAGGAGTGATCAGCAGTCTATGGAGGACGGTGAAATGCTGGGGACAAGTAAAGAGGAACAAGATATGCAATATGTGAGGCGTGATCAGCTGTCTATGGAGGAGGGTGATATGATTAGGCCAATTAAAGAAGAAGAAGAAGAGATGTATGTGAGGAGTGATCAGCAGTTTATGGAGGAGAGTGATATGATGGGGACATATAAAGAGGAAGAAGAAGAGACATATGTGAGGAGTGATCTGCAGTCTGTGGAGGAGAATGACACGATGGGGACAATTAAAGAGGAAGAAGAGATGTATGTGAGGAGTGATCAGCAGTCAATGGAGATGGGTGACATGATGGGGACAATTAAAGGGGAAGAAGAAGATAGATATGTGAGGAGTGATCAGCAGTCTGTGGAGGATTTAATAATAACAGTTATTAAAGAAGAAGACGAAACATATGTGAGGAGTGATCGGCAGTCTGCAGAGGAGGGTGACATGATGGGGACAACTATAGATGAGGAGCTTATAGAGGGTAGAGCAGGTGAGTAATCAACATTAAATATTGAATATCTTTAGTTGTTATGACTGTCACTGCTCACAGACTGGCCATATTACAGGTTATGCTACATACACATGTTCAATTATTCTCATCTAAAACTATGTTTCTTTATTGTGTTTAATGAAAGCTTACTAACAATAACAGTACAGACACGCTCATGGCTTTGGAGTGCCGGTTTGTTTTGTAATGGATTAGCGGTCTCTAATATGCTGATAATAGTCACTGTACATTACTGTACACAGATTGGTCACAGTAGGGGTGACTTAGTGTTACTGGCCTGTAATCAGCTGATAATGGCCACTGTACATTACTGTACACAGATTGGTCACAGTAGGGGTGACTTAGTGTTACTGGCCTGTAATAAGCTGATAGTGATCACTGTACATTACTGTACACAGATTGGGCACAGTAGGGGTGAGTTAGTGTTTCTGACCTGTAATAAGCTGATAATGGGCACTGCACATTACTGTACACAGATTGGTCACAGTAGGGGTGAGTTAGTGTTACCAGCCTGTAATAAGCTGATAATGGGCACTGCACATTACTGTACACAGATTGGTCACAGTAGGGGTGACTTAGTGTTACTGGCCTGTAATAAGCTGATAATGGGCACTGCACATTACTGTACACAGATTGGTCACAGTAGGGGTGACTTAGTGTTACCGGCCTGTAATAAGCTGATAATGGCCACTGTACAGTACTGTACACAGATTGGTCACAGTAGCGGTGACTTAGTGTTACTGGCCTGTAATAAGCTGATAATGGTCACTGTACATTACTGTACACAGATTGGTCACAGTAGGGAGTGACTTAGTGTTACCGGCCTGTAATAAGCTGATAATGGTCACTGTACATTACTGTACACAGATTGGTCACAGTAGGGAGTGACTTAGTGTTACCGGCCTGTAATAAGCTGATAATGGTCACTGTACATTACTGTACACAGATTGGTCACAGTAGGAGTGACTTAGTATTACTGGCCTGTAATAAGCTGGTAATGGTCACTGTACACAGATTGGTCACAGTAAGGGTGACTTAGTGTTATCAGCCTGTAATAAGCTGATAATGGTTACTGTACATTACTGTACACAGATTGATCACAGTAGGGGTGAGTTAGTGTTACTGGCCTGTAATAAGCTGATAATGGTCACTGTACATTACTGTACACAGACTCGTCACAGTAGGGGTGACTTAGTGTTACTGGCCTGTAATAAGCTGATAATGGTCACTGTACATTACTGTACACAGATTGGTCACAGTAGGGGTGACTTAGTGTTACCGGCCTGTAATAAGCTGATAATGGCCACTGTACAGTACTGTACACAGACTCGGCACAGTAGGGGTGACTTAGTGTCACTGGCCTATAATAAGCTGATAATGGTCAATGTACATTACTGTACACAGATTGGTCACAGTAGGTGTGACTTAGTGTTACTGGCCTGTAATAAGCTGATAATGGTCACTGTACATTACTGTACACAGACTCGTCACAGTAGGGGTGACTTAGTGTTACTGGCCTGTAATAAGCTGATAATGGTCACTATACATTACTGTACACAGATTGGTCACAGTAGGGATGACTTAGTGTTACCGGCCTGTAATAAGCTGATAATGGTCACTGTACATTACTGTACATAGATTGGTCACAGTAGGGGTGACTTAGTGTTACCAGCCTGTAATAAGCTGATAATGGTCACTGTACATTACTATACACAGATTGGTCACAGTAGGGGTGAGTTAGTGTTACTGGCCTGTAATAAGCTGATAATGGTCACTGTACATTACTGTACACAGATTGGTCACAGTAGGGATGACTTAGTGTTACCAGCCTGTAATAAGCTGATAATGGTCACTGTACATTACTGTACACAGATTGGTCACAGTAGGGGTGACTTAGTGTTACCGGCCTGTAATAAGCTGATAATAGTCACTGCACATTACTGTACACAGATTGGTCACAGTAGGGGTGACTTAAGGTGGCCATACACTGGACGATTTCAGCCATCGATCGACCAATTCTATAGAATCGATCAGAAATCGATTCTTACAAATCAGCAAGTTGATCAATTCGCAGCCGATTTTAATCTATTTCGATCAATGGCCCATAGTGTTGCATTGGATCTAATGGTCCAATAATGCATTTAAATCGATTTTCAATAGATTTAATTTTGAAATCTATTGGAAATCTGTTCCTAGTGTGTGGCACACATCGGATAGATTCCTGTTAGATTCGACTTGACAGGCATCTGCCAGAAATCTATCTGATGGTCGGATCTGCTGCAAATCTATAAGTGTATGGCCACCTATACATTTGCAGTACAATTGACCATCAGATAGATTTCTGGAAGATGCCTGTCAAGTCGAATCTAACAGGAATCTATCCGATGTGTGCCACACACTAGGAACAGATTTCCAATAGATTTCAAAATTAAATCTATTGAAAATCGATTTAAATGCATTATTGGACCATTAGATCCAATGCAACTCTATGGGCCATCCATCTGCTGCCAGCAGTCGATCGACCTACATTTTCCATCCTGTCAGATAGATCAAATTGATCGAAATCGGCCGCAAATCGATCGAATGGAGAATGTGATAGAATCGATTTCTGATCGATCGATCGATTGATGGCTGAAATCAACCAGTGTATGGGCCCCTATAGATTTCAGAATGGAATCTATTAGAAATCTATTGAAAATAGATCTAAATGCATTATTGCACCATTAGCTCCAATGCAACACTATGGGCCATCGATCTGCTGCCAGCAGCAGATCGTCCTAGATTTGCCATCCTGACAGATGAAATCGATTGAAATCGGCTGCAAATCGATCGATTTGCTGATTTAAAAGAATCAATTTCTGATTGATGTCTGAAATCGACCAGTGTATGGGCCCCTTTAGTGTTACCAGCCTGTAATAAGCTGATAATGGTCACTGTACATTACTGTACACAGACTCGTCACAGTAGGGGTGACTTAGTGTTACTGGCCTGTAATAAGCTGATAATGGTCACTGTACATTACTGTACACAGATTGGTCACAGTAGGGGTGACTTAGTGTTACCGGCCTGTAATAAGCTGATAATGGCCACTGTACAGTACTGTACACAGACTCGGCACAGTAGGGGTGACTTAGTGTCACTGGCCTATAATAAGCTGATAATGGTCAATGTACATTACTGTACACAGATTGGTCACAGTAGGTGTGACTTAGTGTTACTGGCCTGTAATAAGCTGATAATGGTCACTGTACATTACTGTACACAGACTCGTCACAGTAGGGGTGACTTAGTGTTACTGGCCTGTAATAAGCTGATAATGGTCACTGTACATTACTGTACACAGATTGGTCACAGTAGGGATGACTTAGTGTTACCGGCCTGTAATAAGCTGATAATGGTCACTGTACATTACTGTACACAGATTGGCCACAGTAGGGGTGACTTAGTGTTACTGGCCTGTAATAAGCTGATAATGGTCAATGTACATTACTGTACACAGATTGGTCACAGTAGGGGTGACTTAGTGTTACCGGCCTGTAATAAGCTGATAATGGCCACTGTACAGTACTGTACACAGACTCGGCACAGTAGGGGTGACTTAGTGTCACTGGCCTATAATAAGCTGATAATGGTCAATGTACATTACTGTACACAGATTGGTCACAGTAGGTGTGACTTAGTGTTACTGGCCTGTAATAAGCTGATAATGGTCACTGTACATTACTGTACACAGACTCGTCACAGTAGGGGTGACTTAGTGTTACTGGCCTGTAATAAGCTGATAATGGTCACTATACATTACTGTACACAGACTCGTCACAGTAGGGGTGACTTAGTGTTACTGGCCTGTAATAAGCTGATAATGGTCACTGTACATTACTGTACACAGATTGGCCACAGTAGGGGTGACTTAGTGTTACTGGCCTGTAATAAGCTGATAATGGTCAATGTACATTACTGTACACAGATTGGTCACAGTAGGGATGACTTAGTGTTACTGGCCTGTAATAAGCTGATAATGGTCACTGTACATTACTGTACACAGATTGGTCACAGTAGGGATGACTTAGTGTTACTGGCCTGTAGTAAGCTTATAATGGTCACTGCACATTACTGTACACAGACTGGTCACAGTAGGGGTGAGTTAGTGTTACTGGCCTGTAATAAGCTGATAATGGTCACTGTACATTACTGTACATAGATTGGTCACAGTAGGGGTGACTTAGTGTTACTGGCCTGTAATAAGATGATAATGGTCACTGTACATTACTGTACATAGATTGGTCACAGTAGGGGTGACTTAGTGTTACCAGCCTGTAATAAGCTGATAATGGTCACTGTACATTACTGTACACAGATTGGTCACAGTAGGGGTGACTTAGTGTTACTGGCCTGTAATAAGCTGATAATGGTCACTGTACATTACTGTACACAGATTGGTCACAGTAGGGGATGACTTAGTGTTACTGGCCTGTAGTAAGCTTATAATGGTCACTGTACATTACTGTACACAGACTCAGTAGTAGAGAGAAAGAAAGCCCATATAACTAGCACCACTTAATTGAGGTATATTATCATTTATTCAAAAATATATAAATGGTTGTATATATAAATATATAACATCTATGACATATTGGAGTATCAAAAACATACATAAAAACGATTAAAACCGACCATATGGCCGCATGTGGTAACAGCTGCAAACAATCATGTCCAGATAAGTGATCAAAAACGGATATAATACCACTATATGAGTCACAAGAAGTAGCAATATATGCTCAGATAAACACCCCAGTGTGCATCAAAATAGAGCACACTCAAGGTTGAACCCGGGTTCAGTAAAGTGCAAGGCATATAAGTGGAAACATACATCAATGAATAAATATATATGAAAAAACATGCAATTATCAAAAAATAGTGTAAAGTATAATATATAAATAAATGACTGCTATATGCACAATAACCTAGGAGCAGCCTATACCTGGAGTGCACAGTGAGAAAAGAAGTGCAAGAAATGAGGAGAATACTTAGCCCGGGAAGACCAGGGAGGCTAGGACAGTGCAGCTGAAGATGTAGGGGAGTCCCTTCAAGACAGTCCCGCAAGCTCCGCGGGCGTCACCCCGCTTTGGAAGGAGAGGAGAGGGGTATTTATATATTTTTGAATAAATGATAATATACCTCAATTAAGTGGTGCTAGTTATATGGGCTTTCTTTCTCTCTACTACTATATCTCGCTTTTTTGAGCCCTAGCACACTTTTTCCAAGTGTTGCGGACACCACTTTGTGTTACTGTACACAGACTCGTCACAGTAGGTGTGACTTAGTGTTACTGGCCTATAATAAGCTGGTAATGGTCACTGTACATTACTGTATACAGATTGGCCACAGTAGGGGTGACTTAGTGTTACTGGCCTATAATAAGCTGGTAATGGTCACTGTACATTACTGTACACAGACTCGTCACAGTAGGGGTGACTTAGTGTTACTGGCCTATAATAAGCTGGTAATGGTCACTGTACATTACTGTACACAGACTCGTCACAGTAGGTGTGACTTAGTGTTACCGGCCTGTAATAAGCTGATAATGGTCACTGTACATTACTGTATACAGATTGGCCACAGTAGGGGTGACTTAGTGTTACTGGACTGTAACAAGCTGATAATGGTCACTGTACATTACTGTACACAGATTGGTCACAGTAGGTGTGACTTAGTGTTACCGGCCTGTAATAAGCTGATAATGGTCACTGGACTTTACTGTACACAGATTGGTCACAGTAGGGGTGACTTAGTGTTACTGGCCTGTAATAAGCTGATAATGGTCACTGTGCATTACTGTACACATATTGGTCACAGTAGGGGGTAATTTAGTGTTCCCGGCCTGTAATAAGCTGATAATGGTTTTATGGATTATCAGCAGCCTCAGCTGGCTTTAATCTAGCATGTGGGCGGGGATTTACCTCCATTCCTCTGGGGTCTCAGAATCACAATTGCAGCAAAGTTGCAGTGATTCTAAGAAATTGCAGTAAAAATCATGGCAGAATTGCTGTGACCATGTCTGGGATTCTGAGCCCTGACACACACGGACGCAGACAGACACAGAAACCTGGCACTTTATTAGGCAGGATGGCCAGCTTGAGGCAGGGAGCATGCTGACCTGAATCATGTGCCTTGTGCTGCACATAGCAGAGCACACACTGCCGCACTATGCATTATAGGCAATGGCCTGCTCCAGAATTGCATGTTATTCACATATTTCCCATGATTATGAATCAGACCGGTTTCTGCTTTTTATGCACAATGCGCACATTCCTGATTACATTGTATTTCACTGCATCCTAAAATTACAAATGAACACAATAAGTGTGATGACAGAGCGCGGCAAACCCGCAAAATCATGACAAGTGTGCCCCCTGCCTGAGTCTCTAGAAGGGTGTAAGCTGGGGGGTGTTCTGTAAGATGCACGGCCACTTGTGCTGCAGACAAATCAGGACAAGTGTGCTCCCTGCCTGAGTCTCTAGAAGGGTGTAAGCTGGGGGGTGTTCTGTAAGATGCACAGCCACTTGTGCTGCAGACAAATCATGACAACTGTGCCCCCTGCCTGAGTCTCTAGAAGGGTGTAAGCTGGGGGGAGTTCTGTAAGACGTACGGCCACTTGTGCTGCAGACAAATCATGACAACTGTGCCCCCTGCCTGAGTCTCTAGAAGGGTGTAAGCTGGGGGGGGGAGGGGTGTTCTGTAAGACGCATGGCCACTTGTGCTGCAGACAAACCATGACAAGTGTGCTCCCTGCCTGTGTCTCTGGAAGGGTGTAAGCTGGGGGTGTTCTGTAAGATGCACGGCCACTTGTGCTGCAGACAAATCATGACAAGTGTGCTCCCTGCCTGAGTCTCTAGAAGGATGTAAGCTGGAGGGTGTTCTGTAAGACGCATGGCCACTTGTGCTGCAGACAAATCATGACAAGTGTGCTCCCTGCCTGAGTCTCTAGAAGGGTGTAAGCTGGGGGGTGTTCTGTAAGATGCACGGCCACTTGTGCTGCAGACAAATCATGACAAGTGTGTTCCCTGCCTGAGTCTCTAGAAGGGTGTAAGCTGGGGGGTGTTCTGTAAGACGCACAGCCACTTGTGCTGCAGACAAATCATGACAAGTGTGCTCCCTGCCTGAGTCTCTAGAAGGGTGTAAGCTGGGGGGTGTTCTGTAAGACGCACGGCCACTTGTGCTGCAGACAAACCATGACAAGTGTGCTCCCTGCCTGTGTCTCTGGAAGGGTGTAAGCTGGGGGTGTTCTGTAAGATGCACGGCCACTTGTGCTGCAGACAAATCATGACAAGTGCGCCCCCTGCCTGAGTCTCTTGAAGGGTGTAAGCTGGGGAGTGTTCTGTAAGACGCACGGCCACTTGTGCTGCAGACAAGGCAGCCATATGATTAGGCCCTTATTACTGTGTAACAAATATATAAGTTGTGTGTGTCATGTATGAGATATTCAGGAAGTTATCACACTTTGGGGGAACTGCAGGCATTCTACTGTAATGATAAATCACACGAATTTAAAAATGGTAGTGTTGCTCCTAGTTAGACAGCAGCGATGACTGTAAAGGGATCCCACTTCCTTAAACTATAATACTGCATATTGCGCAAAAGGTGGATCAGCGCAACACCAGGCCGCCTCCGAATGGCCTCCATCAGAGATGCGCTGAGCCCCCCCAGGAACTACAAACGCACCTTGAACCCAAACAGAAGCTCTGCATATACACCAAAAGCATGGCTGTTAAGTGGGAGCAGCTGACCAAAAACGAATTACATTAGTACATAGCAAGGAAATGAGCAGCGCTACTTAAAAACAGACTAGTGCCTACCTGCAAAAGAGTGCAAGCCCCACTTGTGGGGTCGAATACACACCGAGCATACACATGACCTGTCTACCACTAGAGGAGGATGTTGGTTTCCATTAACAGCTTGCATGCAACCTATTAAGTACTCGTCCCTCCCACTGCGAAGAAGTCAATCCCCCATGGAGGATTGACTTCTTCGCAGTGGGAGGGACGAGTACTTAATAGGTTGCATGCAAGCTGTTAATGGAAACCAACATCCTCCTCTAGTGGTAGACAGGTCATGTGTATGCTCGGTGTGTATTCGACCCCACAAGTGGGGCTTGCACTCTTTTGCAGGTAGGCACTAGTCTGTTTTTAAGTAGCGCTGCTCATTTCCTTGCTATATAATACTGCATAAACAAACAGACTGCGCTTGTCAAAATGGAAATACGAAAACTTTAATATGGTTGTGGATTAAACAACCCAAATAAAATGGATATACAGGGGAACAATTTTCCCATAAAAACATTAAAATGGTGTGCCTGACACTCAATAAAACTGGAGCATCACTCTTTCTATAGGTGACTAGTGGAGTAATTTAGAGATGTTTCTTGGGATAGCAGGGTATTGTAAATTGTATTCCTGGTAATTATATTGCATATAATAGTGTCCCAAGTAGTGCGTTCAGTGCATATGTTAACGGAGTGATACTCAATGAAAGCTGCGGCAGCAATCTTTCTATAAGAGTGATGCTGCAGTTTTATTGAGTGTCAGGCACACCATTTTAATGTTTTTATGGGAAAATTGTTCACCTGTATATCCATTTTATTTGGGTTGTTTAATCCACAACCATATTAAAGTTTCGTATTTCCATTTTGACAAGCATAAATCACACGAGACAACTCAAGTAATGCTTTCCTAAG
Organism: Hyperolius riggenbachi; assembly: GCF_040937935.1. Classification (NCBI taxonomy): domain Eukaryota; kingdom Metazoa; phylum Chordata; class Amphibia; order Anura; family Hyperoliidae; genus Hyperolius; species Hyperolius riggenbachi. The sequence continues at coordinate 261,201,836 of NC_090655.1, forward strand.
GACATGTATGGTCAGGTGTTAAAATGTAAGTTTTTCGGCATGCGGAAGAAGAAAACTTTTTTTGCTTTTTTTCACACGTTGCATGCAATTCCTATTGCTGACAGACAACCGCTGCAATGAGAATGGGAATAGGAGAGCAGCAAAGGCTAGACAGATTCTGGTGATAAGGGATTTGATTATTAGGCACACAGATAGGGTAATCTGTTGAAGAAACCGTGAATGCCATACAGTGTGTTGTCTCCCGGGTGTTTGGGTTCGGCATATAGCGAAAGGAATTGGCAGATTATTGGGAGGGGCTGGGGAAGACCCGGCTGTCATGCTACGCATTAGTAACAATGACAAAGTTAATGGGAGATGGAAGGTCCTCAAAAATGACTTTCAGCTACTTGGGAGTTGTAATGGTTAGTGGACCCGCTGACAGTGTGCACGCGGCAGCGGGCTCCGCTTCACAGGCTCTCATCTCTGAGTGTGGGACGCCGAGCGGGGCAGTGCGGACGGAGGAGTCCGCATGCTCGGCGGACTCCGCCGCATGGTTGCTGCCTGTGGGGTCCCCCGTTCCTTCGCTGGCTCTCAGTCTCCGCATTACGCGCGAGGAGACAAGAACTTTATGCCTCAAGACGGGGAGTCAGCTGACCAGGCCGGTCAGCTGACTCCAGCAGCTCTTTGGATTGGCTGGGGCTCTGGGGCGGCACTGGGTAGCTCTTGGGCTACATATAGAACTTGCTTGTCAGTAGCAAGTTGTCTGCTGTCGTGAATACATTCGTGTTAGCGCTCAGACCTTAGTCCAGTTTCCTAGGTGTTGATACCAAGGACGTCACACCTTAGATTAGGATTGTTTTTGTATATTTACCTGTGTTTTGACTCTGGCTATCCCTGACTGCTCTTTACTCTAATCGCTCTTGTACTTCTGCCTTTCTGATTCAAGTTGCCGACCCTGCCTGTTTACCGACTCTGAATCAGCCTTCTGTTTCTGTACTGCTGCCGCCTTCTCTGTTGCCGAACCTCTGCTTGTCTGACCATTCTCCCTTCAGTGGAACGTCGCCCACTGTAGGGTTCTCTCTGAGGCTTGCCTCTCCGAGACGCCTGCCCTAGCAGACGATTACTGCTAGTGGCCGAGATTCCTCTCTTTGCCCGGTTTGAGGATCTCACACACGGGGTTCCCATTCATAGGTAACCACACCTCTGAGGAATTGCGTGTGGTGGATATTTCCACGATCTTGTGAATTATTACTGTCTTGATTGTCATTTACTGTATTAGGTGTCCAGAGGTTAGTTACACTTGTATTATTGGTGATTCTGCAGATCATCAATAATCAGGTGACATCTGTATTGTTGGCGATACTGCAGATCACCAATAATCAGATTCTCTCTGTTTGCTGACACCAATCTTTACAGAACAGCAGACCAGACATTATGGATGCATTACGCAGCCAGGTTGAGGCTCTAACCACCTCAGTTAATAACCTTATCGAGGTGGTTAATACGCAACAGACCCAGATCACTCAACTGTCTGGATCTGTGCAGGTCCTCCAGACGGCTGTTACTACAATGCAATCCCCTCCGGTCACAGATCTGCGTCTGTCAGTACCTGAGAAATTTTCAGGACACAGATCTGACTTCCAGAACTTTCGCAACCGAGTGTTGTCCTATTTTGATTTGAGACCCAACTTGTCAGGTACCGAGCATCAGAGGGTGACGTTTATAAAGACCTTATTATCCGGGGACTCGCAAACCTGGGCATATGGTCTCCCGCCTGAAGATGTGGCTTTAACTTCAGTCCAGGAATTTTTTAAAGCAATGGCCATAATTTATGATGACCCGGATGCCTCGATCACTGCTGAGAGGAAGCTTAAAACTCTCAAGCAGGGTCGGGATTCGGTTGAGGTCTATGCGGCAGAATTTAGGAAGTGGGCTGTGTCGGCTAGGTGGGGGTCATACGCATTATTAGACAGCTTCCTTTCAGGCCTGTCAGACGCAGTCTCCGAGTTAATGTTGGGACATCCTGAACCAAAGTCTAGTGATGACGCTATTTTGTTAGCCGTGCGAGTGGACCGCCGGTTACGTTATCAGCGCCAATCGCGAGGAAAGAGTGCTGTAAGGTCTCTCTCCTATGCTGCCTCTTCACTTACCCCGCCTACAGATGAACCGATGCAGATCGGACATTCCCGGTTAACACGGGCAGAGAAGGAACGCAGAAGGGCGGAGAGGTTGTGTTTGTACTGTGCTGAGGAGGGTCACATTGCACAAAATTGCCCCAAGAAGTCGGGAAACACTGCCATCTAGGTGTAGTTAGAGGTAATACCCTAGGCGAGCAGAGTTTACCTCTAAACAAGAATAACCGATTACTCCTTCCTTGTTCCATTTCCTGGGGGGATCTGACTACATGTACGGAGGGCCTTCATAGACTCAGGTTCTGCGGCCAACTTTATAGACTACGAGTTTGTGAAGGGGTTGGGAGTTCCGTTGCACCTTTTAGATAGACAAGTTGTAGTCACCGCAGTTGATGACTCGCCATTACAGTACAGACAACCCCTCTCTCAGACCCCGATGTTGTCATGCACGATAGGGGTTTTACACAAAGAGAGGTTACAGTTTCTTGTTCTATGTATGGCAACCTCCACCATTATCCTCTGTATGCCCTGGTTACAACTCCACTCCCCGCAGATAGATTGGGCGTTAGGTCAGCTACTCAGTTGGTCGCCCTATTGTCATAGCCATTGTTTGGGGAAAATTGCTGTTTGTGCCGCCAAGGTAGAGGTAAAAGGGGTGCCGATTCAATACGCCGAGTTTGCTGACGTGTTCTGTCCTAAGTCCGCTGATAAACTCCCGCCCCATCGTAGTTTCGACTGCCCCATTGACTTGAGATCTGGTTGTATGCCCCCTAGAGGTCATCTCTATAACTTGTCAGGGCCTGAGAAGCTGGTAATGCGGGAGTATATAAAAGAAAATCTGGCTAAGGGTTTCATCCGTCCTTCCCGGTCTCCAGCCGGGGCAGGATTTTTTTTCGTACAAAAGAAAGACGGCGGTCTTAGACCTTGTATTGATTACCGAGCTCTAAACAAGATCACCATAAAGAATCGCTACCCTCTGCCTCTGATAGACGATCTATTTGCTCAGATAACCAATGCCAGTATCTTTTCAAAACTGTACTTACGTGGGGCATACAACCTGATACGCATCAGGAATGGTGACGAGTGGAAGACGGCCTTCAACACGCCCGACGGGCATTACGAATATCTAGTTATGCCTTTTGGGTTGTGTAACGCTCCTGCCGTCTTCCAGGAGTTGATCAACAAGGTCTTCAGGGAAGTGCTGGGGAAATTTGTGCTAGTTTATCTTGACGATATATTGATCTTTTCTTCAAACCTTGTTGAACATTGTAAACATGTCAAGTTTGTATTAACGAAATTAAGACAGAATTTACTGTATGCAAGCAAAACTAGAGAAGTGCCTTTTTGAGGTCACCCAGATTCCTTTTTTGGGGTACATTATTTCCATCTCAGGTCTCTTTATGGACCCAGAAAAGGTCTCTGCTGTCTTGGAGTGGCCCCAACCGGTAGGCTTGAAGGCACTTCAGAGGTTTCTTGGTTTTGCCAACTACTACCGGAAATTCATCAAGGGGTTTTCCTTGGTAGTGGCCCCTCTTACCAGTCTTACCAAGAAGGGGGCTGATCCATATCATTGGACACCAGAGGCTCAAGCAGCCTTCGATACCCTAAAGAAATTATTTTGCTCTGCACCCATTTTTTGACACGTAGATGTAACTCTTCCTTTCATTTTAGAGGTAGATGCATTGGAGATTGGGGTTGGTGCTGTGCTGTCTCAGCGTTCAGGGCTTCAGGGTAAACTGCACCCATGTGCCTTCTTTTCCCATAGGTTCTCTCCTGCTGAGAGAAACTACGATATCGGTAATCGAGATTTGTTGGCTATTAAGTTGGCCTTTGAGGCGTGGCGTCATTGGCTGGAGGGGGCAGAACATACTATCACGGTCTTCACAGACCACAAGAACTTGGAGTACATTGAGGGGGCCAAGAGGCTCAGCCCCCGACAAGCCCGTTGGTCTTTATTTTTCTCCAGGTTCAGATTTGTAATTACGTTCACACCGGGTAGCAAAAATGTCAAGGCGGATGCGCTCTCTAGATGCTTTGAACCTGTGACAGTGCAAAGATCAGTTCCGGAAACCATATTGCCACAGAGAGTGGTTTTGGCAGCTACTGATACTTGGGAGAACTGGGCGAATACTCTAAGGGCCTATCAGCAGGACATCCCTGAAGGGAAACCTGAGGGGGTTATGTTCGTTCCCCTTCCGTTTCGCCTCCAAATATTAGAGTTGTTTCACTGCCATAAGAATGCGGGGCATCCTGGGGCAGCCCGGACTCAGGACTTGCTGACCCGCTGTGTTTGGTGGCCTTCTCTGGCACTGGAGTGTAAGGAGTTTGTGAGGGAGTGTCTTGTCTGTGCCAAGAGCAAACCCTCTCGTCAGGCACCAGTGGGTACTTTACAACCCCTGCCGGTACCAAACGAACCTTGGACCCATTTGTCCATGGACTTCGTGGGTGAACTTCCCAGGTCAGAAGGAAAGACGGTGATCTGGGTGGTGGTCGATAGATTCAGCAAGATGGCTCACTTTGTTCCACTGAAAGGACCTCCCTCCGCCCAAGAGTTAGCGGATCTCTTTATACAACACGTTTTCCGGCTGCACGGCATTCCGGAAAATGTGGCGTTGGATCGGGGAGTCCAATTTGTTTCTCAGTTCTGGAGAGCCTTTTGCCATCTGTTGGACATGGATCTATCGTTCTCATCAGGCTACCACCCACAGACCAATGGCCAGACAGAGAGAATTAACCAGTCCTTGGAACAATTCCTCAGGTGTTATGTCGCGGATGCCCAGTTAGATTGGGTCAAATTCTTGCCATTCGCAGAATTTGCACACAATAATCTGAAGAGCTCCTCCACGGGCTTTTCACAATTTCAGGTGGTAGCTGGAAAGTCTCCGAAATTTGCTCCGCTACCTGTGGTATCCACTCCTTTCCCGGCTTTGGAGGATTGGCAAAAAGCTTTAAGGGAGAGATGGACTTTGGTAAAAGATAACCTGGGTAAAGCCTTTCAGGCACAAAAGAAGCAGGCAGACAAGAGACGATCTAGGGAATGGAGCTTTTCACCAGGGGACATGGTTTGGGTTTCTACACGGCATTTGGCTTTGAAGCAACCGTCACCTAAGTTGGGTCCCCGGTTTATCGGCCCATATCCTGTTTCTAAAAGGATCAATGCTGTTACTTATGTAGTTGACCTCCCCGCCAGTATGAGAGGGGTAAGGTCATTCCATGTTTCTTTATTAAAGCCTGCGGTGCATGTGGGTCCCTCCCCTTTCCCCCCCCCCCCCCCCCGTGATGGTTGAAGACCGACCTGAGTATGAGGTCGAGAGGATCTTGGATTCTCATCGGGTTTGGAATTCCGTGCAATATTTGGTCCATTGGAAGGGATATGGGCTAGAGGAGAGGTCTTGGGTACCGGAGGCTCGCATGCACGCCGAGAAGTTAAAAAGAGAATTTCACAAATTGCACCCTGGGAAGCCGGGTGGGAGATGTCTGGAGTCCACTCCTCGGGGGGGGGAATACTGTAATGGTTAGCGGACCCGCTGCCAGTGTGCACGCGGCAGCGGGCTCCACTTCACAGGCTCTCATCTCTGAGTGTGGGACGCCGAGCGGGGCAGTGCGGACGGCGGAGTCCGCTGCATGGTTGCTGCCTGTGGGGTCCCCTGTTCCTTTGCCGGCTCTCAGTCTCCACATTACGCGCGAGGAGACAAGAACATTATGCCTCAAGACGGGGAGTCAGCTGACCAGGCCGGTCAGCTGACTCCAGCAGCTCTTTGGATTGGCTGGGGCTCTGGGGCGGCACTGGGTAGCTCTTGGGCTACATATAGAGCTTGCTTGTCAGTAGCAAGTTGTCTGCTGTCGTGAATACATTCGTGTTAGCGCTCAGACCTTAGTCCAGTTTCCTAGGTGTTGATACCAAGGACGTCACACCTTAGATTAGGATTGTATTTGTATATTTACCTGTGTTTTGACTCTGGCTATCCCTGACTACTCTTTACTCTAATCGCTCTTGTACTTCTGCCTTTCTTATTCAAGTTGCCGACCCTGCCTGTTTACCGACTCTGAATCAGCCTTCCGTTTCTGTACTGCTGCCGCCTTCTCTGTTGCCGAACCTCTGCTTGTCTGACCTTTCTCCCTTCAGTGGAACGTCTCCCACTGTAGGGTTCTCTCTGAGGCTTGCCTCTCCGAGACGCCTGCCCTAGCAGACGATTACTGCTAGTGGCCGAGATTCCTCTCTTTGCCCGGTTTGAGGATCTCACACATGGTAACCACACCTCTGAGGAATTGCCGTGTGGTGGATATTTCCACGATCTTGTGAATTATTACTGTCTTGATTGTCATTTACTGTATTAGGTGTCCAGAGGTTAGTTACACTTGTATTATTGGTGATTCTGCAGATCATCAATAATCAGGTGACATCTGTATTGTTGGCGATACTGCAGATCACCAATAATCAGATTCTTTCTTTTTGCTGACACCAATCTTTACAGGAGTTAAACTTAAAGCAAGGATTTCCAAGGTGGTCTCTGAAATACTACCAGTGCCACGCACTATATCTGAGAAACAGAGGGAGCTTAGGGAGTTAAATAAGTGGCTGAGAAATTGGTGCAGGAAGGGGAAGGAGGGTTGTTCCTGGAGAACTGAGCTGACTATGCAGTTGGCTACAGGTTCTTCTCCCCATTGCAGCAGGGATGGGCTACACCTAAAGGGGGAGGCTGCAGCTGCATTTGGGGAGAAGGTCACTAAATGGTTGGAGGAGAAAAATCTCAATATGTTAACAAGATAAGGTAAAAAAAAACCAGCTGGAGCCTAATATTACAGGGAATGGATAGGGGATGGGGGCAGTGTAAAGAGTAAGGAGGTAGTGCAAAGTTCATGAAGCCCATTAAATATAACCAAAATTGGAAAATGTGGTGGTAAAAATATTAAGTACATGGTAACCAGTGCTAGAAGCCTTGCTAATAAAATGGTTGAACCAGAGTTTGTTCTGATCAACAAAGGCTATGACATTATGGGAATAACAGAGACATGGATGGATTAAAGCCATGATTGGAAGGACAGAGTTGGAATAAAGGTGGAGGGGTTTGTCTCTTTGTTAAAAACTCTTTTACCACTGCTATGAACAATGTACTGGATGAAGACTGTGAAGATGTGGAGTCTGTTTGGGTAAATATTCATGGTGGAGATAATGGTTGCCAATTGTTTTTTGGGGTTTGCTACAAGCCACCACATATTCATGATACTGCAGAATGGCAAATACTACAGCAGATTGAAAAAACTAAGTAAAAGTGAGGTCATAGTTATGGGTGACTTCAACTATTCAGATATTGAAACTACTCATTCCAGTAAAAGTGGCAGATTTCTGTCAACCCTACAGAACAATTGACCAGATAAAAGACAAGATAATGTATCAAATGTGCAGGTTCAAGAACATTTGGGGAATAGTGATCACAACATAACATTTGATCTGGTGATTTATGGGTCACGGGAAACGGCAGAACATCTAAAACTCTGAAGTTTAGAGAAGCAAAGTTAAGTCAACCCAGGCAGGCACTAAGTTTGGTGGATTATATACTACAAGGGAAGGACACTGAAGGAAATATCCCATATGGAAACAAAATGTCTAGGAATAACAAAAAATGCCTCTTTGGATGAATGGAAAGGTTAGAGATAAAATGAAGTGGAAAAAGAATACTTAGGAATAAATAGAAGAGAAAAAAACGTGCACCTTCCGTCCTTTGATATGCGTGTTTATTTTCAGCAGTGGTATTCCATCACATCGGATCTCTTACATCAGGTTTTCAATAGAGTAACCCATGCTGGACGGTGGTGGTGAAGGAGGTGGGTAGCGGGTATGGATGGCGGGAATTCTTAAACAAGACCAGTCCCTTGCCCCATGCATAGGAGAACTACCTAGAGTCGCCTTTAGAAGAGCACCTACACTAGGAAATATATTAACTCGCAGTGAATTTGTGTCTTCTAGATCTATCACATGGCTAGAAAAGACACTACCTAAAGGGAACTACCGCTGTGGTCATTGCAGATTCTGTAGACAGATGCTCACCCAGAAAAATATCCAAATTGGAAGAGAGAAAATGATAGTAAAAGATTTCATCACCTGCCAAACAGAATATGTAGTATATGTGATGATCTGCCAGTGTGGGAAATACTACATTGGTCAAACGACCAGACCCATGAAAATTAGGGTACGTGAACATATTGCATCGATTAAAACTGTGAAGGGCTGCACTCGCTTTATAAATCACATGAGAGAAGTTCATGCTTCCAAAGGAAAAGGGATAAAATTTGCTGGTTTGATCAAAGTGGAAAATCCACGAAGAGGAGGGGACCGTGACAGATTGTTACTAAGAGAAGAGACAAAATTAATCCTAAGAACTGAAGCAATGGGCCCTTTGGGCCTAAATGATAAGGTAGAAATGGCTAGTATGTTAGACCCATAGGATAGATCTGCTGCATTGATGTGCATTGATGTATATTGTCATTGTGTTCTCTGTGATCATAGTTAAACGGTGATGAAATGCTGAGATGGTTACAGAAGGTGGTGATAAAAAGCGATCCCCTTAATATTTCTGTCTCTGGTGGCAGGCGTAGCAGCGCAGTATCCCCATTTATGATTAAATTAAGATGGGGTATTTGAAATTGGCAGACTGCGCTGTTGCGCACTGAAGACCAATAACAGATCTTATGTACTCCAATATTACCTATTTATTTGTATTCTTGATTTCATATATAATTGTATTCTTAGGATTCCCATGTCCTTGTGTCTTTTGGGTGACGCCACTAGGTCCAGTTTGTAATGGTCATTGAGTATCCTATTGTTTTAATACTTATGTTCACTATTCAGAGTCACTGTCACGTTAAGAAACACACAAAATTGACACATCCTGATCACTGAAGGTCTGGCAGACGAGACGATGTTATACACGTCACCCATATTTTGGAACGCCTTGAATGGACTACTTACTGACTAGAAGATGTTTTAAATGTGTCTTTAGTCTGAAACTGTGAGGTAATAGTTGTTCACTATTGCCTCCTTGGTTGCCATGACAACCCGTTTCTTTAACATAGTTCAGAGTCTAACTTTTAGCTCTGATCTATGAGTAATGTAGTCCTATATACTGTTTCCGTGGAAACACTCCACTGACACGCGACGTCGGAGCGCAATAGCTAGCTCAGATTTATGGGTAATGTAGTACTCTGTGATGCGTCCCTGTGGACGCACCGGAGGCGTATGACGTCTTGCGCCGTCCTGTTTTGCCAAGCCCGAAGCTCCAATTATAGAGGATTCGGCTTTCCGGAAGGGGCGGGGTTTTTACCCCGTCTTTAATCCGGAATTAGCCGCCCTCTATTCTAAGGTGGTACACAGCGTGACCAAGTGTCTTTGCGACTCGAAACGGCCGTCAAAAAAAGCTTCCCGCCATCCATACCCGCTACCCACCTCCTTCACCACCACCGTCCAGCATGGGTTACTCTATTGAAAACCTGATGTAAGAGATCTGATGTGATGGAATACCACTGCTGAAAATAAACACGCATATCAAAGGACGGAAGGTGCACATTTTTTTCTCTTCTATTTATTCATAGATCCACATGCTCTTTTCCTGTCATATATGGAGCACACGTCCTCAAAGTGATTGACAGCAAGGATCAAGACAAAGGTGGTGAGAAAATCTTTTGCTTTTACTGCTTCCACTGTACATTTTGAATGGGAGTGCCGCACTGTGTATTTTTCATTCCTTTATGAAACAGTCGAAAAAGAATACTTAGGCCTTAAAACAGGAGGGGACCGTGGCTGCATAAAGCAATTATAAGGAATGCAATAAAAGTTGTAAAAAATAAATTGGGCTGGCAAAGATTGAAGCTGAAAATCAAATCATTAGGGATATCAAATCTAACCCAAAAGAAGTTTTAATATTAATTTATTAAATACATTTTAATATTAAATACTCAATGCAGGAAGGAGTGAAGGCAAGACTAAATAAAATAAAAATGAATAAGGCACCTGGCCCGGATGGCATGCATCCTCGGGTCCTAAGGGAATTAAGTTCAGTTATTGATAAACTTCGAATTGTGACTCCTTTTCAACTGGCAGAGTTCCAATAGACTGGTGTACAGCCCATGGTTTCCCACTATTTAAGGTGACACTGAACCCCCCCCAAAAAAATTATGATATAATGAATTGGTTGTGTAGTATGGATAATTAATAGAACATTAGTAGCAAAAAAAATAGTCTCATGTTTATATTCAGTTATATAGTTTTTTGGTTTTTATCTATAACATTGCATCATTCTCTAATATTTGCAGTTTACACACTACTCAGCACTCTAAATGATTATGATGTGGAATGTATTGCCACAGGAAGCAGTTATGGCAAATTGTATATCTGCATTTAAAGGGGGCTTAGATGCCTTCCTTGTGTTGAAAGACATCCATGGCTATAATTACTAGGTAATGCCCAGTGTTGTTGATCCAGGGATTTTATCTAATTGCCATCTGGAGTCCGGAAGAAATTTTTTCCCTTTGGGGCTAATTGGACCTTGCCTTGTAAGGGTCTTTCGCCTTCCTCTGGATCAACAGGGATATGTGAGGGAGCAGACTGGTGTTGTACTTTATTTTCTGGTTGAACTCGATGGACGTATGTCTTGTTTCAACCCAAATAACTATGTAACTGCTGCCAGCTGGCCATCATGTGCGGAAAACGAAAAGTATTATTTGCCAAAAACCAGCATCCATTTTCAGCGAACTCCGGTGTCATCCCTGCCTCACTGTAACAATGTGTGTGAAGCATGTTCTGATGTCTCTGTATATGTGTTAGTGTCTGTTGTAAATAAAGTTGGTTTAAATGAAAAAGTAAAGTGTATTTGTTCAGTTGGTATGGACTGAGCATGTGCAGATATGACATCATATGCACACCTCCCAACTTTTGAAGCCAGAAAAAATGGACACTAAGACCCACCCCTTCCACACCATTAGCTATGACCATTTTGCAGCCATGTGCCCCTTATACAGCTCCTTTGTTTCTACTTGTCCCCCTCCCACACCTAAACCATTCCTTGCTGCCTAGTAACCCCCTCTTCCCCAGTACAGTTTCCCTGCTGGTGGGTTTCCCCTTGCCTCCCCAACAGCTTCCCTCCTCCCTCTCCCACAGCTTCCCCAGTGGTGGTGGGCTCCTCTCCCTCCCCCCACAGCTTCCCTGGTGGTGGTGTGCTTCCCCCCCCTCCCTCCACAGCTTCCCTGGTGGTAGTGGGCTTCCCCCTCCCTCCCTCCACAGCTTCCCTGGTGGTGGCTGGCTTCTCCCTCCCTCCACAGCTTCCCTGGTGGTGGTGTGCTTCCCCCCTCCCTCCACAGCTGCCCTGGTGGTGGTGGGCTTCCCCCCTCCCTCCCCCACAGCTTCCCTGGTGGTGGCTGGCTTCCCCCCCCCCCTCCCTCCACAGCTTCCCTGGTGGTAGTGGGCTTCCCCCTCCCTCCCGTCACAGCTTCCCTGGTTGTGGCTGGCTTCTCCCTCCCTCCACAGCTTCCCCAGTGGTGGTGGTCTCCACTCTCTCTCCCCTACAGCTTCTCTGGTGGTGGCTGGCTTCTCCCTCCCTCCACAGCTTCCCTGGTGGTGGTGTGCTTCCCCTCCCTCCCCCCACAGCTTCCCTGGTGGTGGTGTGCTTCCCCTCCCTCCCTCCACAGCTTCCCTGGTGGTGGTGTGCTTCCCCCTCCCTCCCTCCACAGCTTCCCTGCTGGTGGTGTGCTTCCCCTCCCTCCCTCCACAGCTTCCCTGGTGGTAGTGTGCTTCCCCCTCCCTCCACAGCTTCCCAGGTGGTGGTGTGCTTCCCCTCCCTCCCTCCCTCCACAGCTTCCCTGGTGGTGGTGTGCTTCCCCCTCCCTCCCTCCACAGCTTCCCTGGTGGTGGTGGGCTTCCCCCTCCCTCCCCCCACAGCTTCCCTGCTGGTGGTGTGCTTCCCCTCCCTTCCTCCACAGCTTCCCAGGTGGTGGTGGGCTTCCCCCTCCCTCCCTCCACAGCTTCCCTGGTGGTGGTGGGCTTCCCCCTCCCTCCCTCCACAGCTTCCCTGGTGGTGGTGTGCTTCCCCCTCCCTCCCTCCACAGCTTCCCTGGTGGTGGTGGGCTTCCCCCTCCCTCCCTCCACAGCTTCCCTGGAGGTGGTGGGCTTCCCCCTCCCTCCCTCCACGGCTTCCTTGGTGGTGGTGGGCTTCCCCCTCCCTCCCTCCACAGCTTCCCTGGTGGTAGTGGGCTTCCCCCTCCCTCCCTCCACAGCTTCCCTGGTGGTGGCTGGCTTCCCCCTCCCTCCCTCCACAGCTTCCCAGGTGGTGGGCTTCCCCCCTCCCTCCACAGCTTCCCTGGTGGTGGTGGGCTTCCCCCTCCCTCCCTCCACAGCTTTCCTGGTGTTGGTGGGCTCCCCTCTCTCCTCCACAGCTTCCCTGGTGGTCGAGGTAAGCTTCCCCCTCCCCCCACAGCTTCCCTGGTGGTGGTGGGCTCACACCTTCCATCTGCACAGCTTCCCTGGTGGTGGTGGTGGTGGACTTCCTCCTCCTCTACAGTTTCCCTGGTGGTGGTGGGCTCCCCCTTTCTGTCTGCACAGCTTCTCTGATGGTGGTGTTAGTGCCCCCCTTCTGTGCTCCCCCCCACTTAGCAGTATAAGTGCAGAGTATGGTGATGTAGAAGCCTTGCATCTCTTACCTCTCCAGCACTGTGCATTCTCCAGCCACTGACCCCCTTAGTGTCCGGCGTCTCCATTTCCTCATATCATTATGCGACACACGAGAAGATGCCGGGCACTAGAGGCAGCGGTGACAGGGAGGAGTGATGTAGAGATGAGAGATGCACGGCTTTCATTGCACAATACTCTGCATTTATACTGCACACATAGATCACCTAGAACACACAGTACGGTCACACAGGTGGTAATGTGAGATAACAGTACACTGCTGATCACACAGCAGGCAGTAGCCAGCCTAGGGGTATCGGCACAAATCTATTTTTTTTATGGGGCACACGGACATCACCTACAACACGCAGTACAGTCAAACAAATGTTGAAGTGACACGGAAACAGTACACTTTAAACACACATAGCTGATCAGACAGTGACCAGCCAAGGGGTGTTGTCACAAATCTTATTTATTTATTTATTTTGGCCCACAAAGATCACCTAGAATTCACAGTACGGTCACACAGGTGTAAACGTGACATGGTAACAGTACACGCTGATCACACAGCAGGCAGTGACCAGCAAAAGGGTATTGCCACAAATGTCTGCCACACTTTTCTTTTTGGCAAACTGATATCACTGATAAGTCAGTATGGTCGGTGACACGGGTCCTGCTGTAATGCTGTATGGGGGTAACACAGCATGCGTCGTGTCACAAGTTGTGAGACGGTAGGAGGCGCCCTTGGTATTTCAGGTTCTTATGCTGTTTGCTAAATATATATATATATATATATATATATATATATATATATATATATATATATATATAAATGATGTGGTTCGCCTACCTTAGTAAAGGTAGGTTTGGCGCCCAGAAGCTTTGATTATCCCGGCAAGCACCCTACTTGACCTGAGGAAGCGGTTTGAGCCGTGAAACGCGTTGTCCACAAGTGCTTGTCACCAATAAAGTAAACATTTTTTATGTAAAGTGGAAGTCTCCTTTACTAAGGTAGGCGAACTACATCATTTTTATATATATATATATTTACCAAACAGCATAAGAACCTGAAATACCAAGGGCGCCTCCTACCGTCTCACAATCTAGTCTACTACCCCACTACGTGGGGTCTTCACAACCCGTTGGGGAGTGAGGAATATTTTTCTAAGGAGCAGCGACCATCCTGATGAAAAGACCGAGTGGGGACGGGATTTCCCCACATGCGTGATCGAGTGGTTGCCTCATTAAGCAACCTATTTTTGTGAGTAGTATTACACTCATTTCTTAGACTCTCTATCCAGAGATAATACACCACAAGGGCTCCCGGTGTCCCTGTGTCTTTTTCTTTTTGTCCATACAGCCCCCAGGTCATGTCACAAGTGTCAGATGCGAAATTACTTTTGCGCAGGGCGGTGGGCTGTAACCGTGACGCAGCCACACACTGCACTGTATATGGGGTTTTTTTTGTTGCTACAACACACCGCAAGAAAGCAACACCTAATAATAACTACAGCAGGGTCAATGTCTCTGTCAGCCTTTAAAAGTACTTTTATGGTCAGGAAGGTCCCCTAGTTGGGGATAGGGTTGCAACAGTAGCCAGGATAGGTGCCTGCAGCATAGGTAGCCAGGGATAGGAGTGGCCAGTAGTAGGCCAGTAGTAGGTGGCTGCAGCATGGGTAGCCAGGGATAGGTGTAGCCAGGATAGGTGCCTGCAGCATAGGTAGCCAGGGATAGGTGTAGCCAGGATAGGTGCCTGCAGCATAGGTAGTAGGTGCTCCTCTACATGGGTGGCCTAGTCTACCACTGAAGCAGCGGCATCTGCAGGTGGTGTGGAGGCCACTTGCTGGGTGTGTCTTCCGTGCCTGATGTGGTGGATGCGAGGAAGGCAGGTAATGTGAGGCGGCTCAGAAGGAGAGGGCTCCCCTGCGTTGCTGGCAGTGTGGTGCGGAAGCAGAGGCGGCTGGAGTGCCGATCAGTGGCGACTGCTCGGTGAGACCCTGCAGTGGGTGCCGGCTCAGTTTAGCCATGGGGACAGCCATGGAGCTCCGATCAGCAGGAAGTGGTGGCAACGGCGTTGTGTATGGAGCTGGGGTGGTCACGTGGTTAAGATTTCCGGAGTCCGACTGCAGCGAGCCCTGGGTCCCTGGATACTCTGCAAAGCGTCCCTGGATTCCTGGAGGCAGGGGGAATCTTTCCCACAGATGTGGTTAGGCCATCAGGGGAGAAGGAGGGAGATAAACAGAGAAGGGTTGGAGTCCTGTGTGCCGGGCAAACGTCTTACAGCGCCATCTTGGGTAAACCGGTATTTTCAAAAAGTGCATGGTATGGTTATCATGCATTTTGAAACCGTGGTATACCATCATACCGCTGCAACCCTAGTTGGGGAACTGCAAATAGCAAAGCAAAGTAGGAAGCAGATATACAGCGCAAAATTACAATTCAGCCTCTCTAACACCGTCCCTGTATCAGCAGGAGCAGCTCCTTCCCCTACACTGACTGCTACACAGCATTATATCACAATACAGCCTCTCTAACACTGTCCCTATACCAGCAGCAGCAGCTCCTCCCCCTACACTGACTGCTACACAGCACTATATCACACTACAGCCTCTCTAACACTATCCCTGTATCAGCAGCAGCTCCTCCCCCTACACTGACTGCTACACAGCACTATATCACACTACAGTCTCTTTAACACTGTCCCTGTATCAGCAGCAGCTCCTCCCCCTACACTGACTGCTACACAGCACTATATCACACTACAGCCTCTCTAACACTGTCCTTGTATCATCATCATCAGCAGCTCCTCCCTCTACACTTACTGCTACACAGCAGTGGCTGGATGGTGTAATGGTTAAGGGCTCTGCCTCTGACGCAGGAGACCAGGGTTCAAATCTCAGCTCTGCCTGTTCAGTAAGCCAGCACACATTCAGTAGGAGACCTTTGGCAAGTCTCCCTAACACTGCTACTGCCTATAGAGCGCGCCCTAGTGGCTGCTGCTCTGGCGCTTTGAGTCCGCCAGGAGAAAAGCGCAATATAAATGTTATTTGTCTTGTCTTGCCTTGACTATATCACACTACAGCCTCTCTACACTGTCCCTGTATCAGCAGCAGCAGCAGCTCCCCCTACACTGACTGCTGCAGAGCACCATATCATACTACAGCCTCTCTAATACTGTCCCTGTATCATCATCAGCAGCAGCTCCTCCCCCTACACTTACTGCTACACAGCACTATATCACACTACAGCCTCTCTACACTGTCAAAAGAAGAAAGTTTGGTCCGCTTCAAGGTCAATCCAACAGTTTATTTGGGACTTATCCCAGAACAGCCACAGAATCACTCAGCTAACATGTTTCAGACCTGCAGCGGTCCTTAATCATAGCATGGTTATGGCAAGATCATCACAGGTTTAAAAGGGCATGACAGGGGGAGTGGTTGGCCCAGAGCCACCTATGGAAGGGTGGAGCCGAGCAAAATACAACCTCCTTCCGCCCCTCATGTTACAAATACACAAATTATAAAATACAATATAAGAAACAACGAAATATAAAAGTATATAAAAGGTTTTAATTACCTAAGAGGAGAACACCACATAGAAGATTATTTTGCTGGAAGTACCCCAATACTGTAATAAAACATACATAATATGTATAAGTAATGGCATACAAGAAATTGATCCGAAGATAAAACAGGGAAGATGTAGTGGGGACATACATTAACAAAGATGATGTCCCCAAACATTAGGGGGGAGCAATTAACTGGTAATAAGTGCCAAGTCCCATCTCGCATTTAGGCCCCATGGGGCTCTTGTTTCCATGCGAAAAATCCAAAATGCCTCTCGCTTCTTAATTAGGGCTTGTAAGTCCCCTCCTCTCTTGGGCAAAAATACCCTCTCTATGCCTTGAAAGGAGAAAGAGGACATATCCCCCCCATGAGCACTTCTAAAATGTTTGGCTACATTGGATATGTGTGTGGTGGACCATCCTGCCCACAAAAAGTGCTCTGCGATCCTAGCCCTAAGGGGTCTGGTGGTGCAACCTACGTACTGCAATGAGCATGCCGTACACGTCACCAGATAGATCACGTTTTTTGTCCCACAATTGATAAAATGTTTCATAGTAAAACAGGTCCCAGAGGTAAGTGATCGAATGGTGCGGGTCTGGCCATGTACAGAGCAATAGCGACAAGTGGCAACAGCACATCTGTATGAGCCTTTCAAAGATAACCAGGTGGAAGTCTGTGGAACGGAGGTAAAGAGACTGGGTGACAGGAGACTACCTAAAGTCGGGGCCCGACGACTGGCAAATTTGACGCCATTTTGAAGGAAAGGCCGCAAGGCATCATCTCCCTCTAAAACCGGGAGATACTTCTTTATAGTCTGGACAATCCTAGTGTATTCCGAACTGTAGGTAGTGACAAAAAAGGGGCCTCCCCCAGAGGTACGCACAGACGTATTGTCCCGTACCAGTTTGGAGCGAGGAATAGAGAGGGCTCGTTTCTTGCCTCTCTCTATCATCCAATGTGGGTAACCTCTTTCCAATAGGCGCCTCCCAACCTCCGCAAATTCCATCTCCAGAGTCCCTGGATCCGAACAATTCCGGCGGGCCCGAATAAATTCGCCCACCGGAATGGCCCGGATCGTGTGCTCAGGGTGACAACTGCCTGCCCTCAGGGTCGAGTTACCTGCGCAGGATTTTCTATATGTATGTGTCCTGATGGATTTAGAAACTATGTCTCCCACCAGGGTGACATCCAAATAATCAACACTTTTGTCCCGCCACGTGTACGTGAACCTGAGATTGCAGGCATTGTCATTAAGAGAGGTGACAAATTCCTGGACCTCCTCCTGCCCCCCCTTCCAAATGACCAACAAATCATCGATATACCTCCCGTACCACGCAACACACCCAAGAAGACGGCCATCACCCCCAAAGATGTGGAACTCCTCCCACCATCCCATAAATAAATTCGCCAGGGATGGGGAGAATTTAGCACCCATGGAGGCTCCACACCTCTGGAGGTAAAAGGTGCCGTCAAACATGAAGTAGTTGCGGGTCAGGAGGTATTCGACTGCAGCACATATGAAAATCCGTAAGTCAGAGGTATAGGTTGAGTACTTCTCCAGATGAAATTGGAAAGCTGTAAGAGCCAAATGATGGGGGATTCAGGAATATAAAGACTTTACGTCAATAGCAATCCAGCTATAATTCACCTCCCACTCTACCCCATCTAAACTTGACAAAAGATGTTTCGTATCCTTAATGTATCCCGGTAACCTCTTGACAAGGGGCTGTTAGACGGAATCGACCCAAACCCAAACTTGTTAATATAGCCAGCGCACATCGAGGAGGACAGCGGAATAATCTGACCAAAATTGAACAGATAGCCCTCAAGAATCTGCAGGCCAACGATAAAATCGTTATACGCAACGCAGACAAGGGGGGGGCAATTGTCATTTTAAATAAGTCAGATTATCAAGCTGAGGCTTTGAGACAGCTCCATGATGAGACAACATATATGTGCCTTTCAGCTGACCCCACCCCTGTTTTTCAGGCTCAGCTTTTTGGTCTCTTGAGTTATGGTGAAAGTTTGGGAGTATTGAATCACAAACTTGTTGAATACCTGGGAATTAAGCATCCCATTGTTCCCATCTTTCACCATCTCCCTAAGATCCATAAGCAGGGCGCTCCCCCAGAGGGGAGGCCGATAGTTGCGGGAATTGGCTCCCTGGGGGAGCGCCTAAGCGATTGGGTCGATTCCGTCTTACAGCCCCTTGTCAAGAGGTTACCGGGATACATTAAGGATACGAAACATCTTTTGTCAAGTTTAGATGGGGTAGAGTGGGAGGTGAATTATAGCTGGATTGCTATTGACGTAAAGTCTTTATATTCCTGCATCCCCCATCATTTGGCTCTTACAGCTCTCCAATTTCATCTGGAGAAGTACTCAACCTATACCTCTGACTTACGGATTTTCATATGTGCTGCAGTCGAATACCTCCTGACCCGCAACTACTTCATGTTTGACGGCACCTTTTACCTCCAGAGGTGTGGAGCCTCCATGGGTGCTAAATTCTCCCCATCCCTGGCGAATTTATTTATGGGATGGTGGGAGGAGTTCCACATCTTTGGGGGTGATGGCCGTCTTCTTGGGTGTGTTGCGTGGTACGGGAGGTATATCGATGATTTGTTGGTCATTTGGAAGGGGGGGCAGGAGGAGGTCCAGGAATTTGTCACCTCTCTTAATGACAATGCCTGCAATCTCAGGTTCACGTACACGTGGCGGGACAAAAGTGTTGATTATTTGGATGTCACCCTGGTGGGAGACATAGTTTCTAAATCCATCAGGACACATACATATAGAAAATCCTGCGCAGGTAACTCGACCCTGAGGGCAGGCAGTTGTCACCCTGAGCACACGATCCGGGCCATTCCGGTGGGCGAATTTATTCGGGCCCGCCGGAATTGTTCGGATCCAGGGACTCTGGAGATGGAATTTGCGGAGGTTGGGAGGCGCCTATTGGAAAGAGGTTACCCACATTGGATGATAGAGAGAGGCAAGAAACGAGCCCTCTCTATTCCTCGCTCCAAACTGGTACGGGACAATACGTCTGTGCGTACCTCTGGGGGAGGCCCCTTTTTTGTCACTACCTACAGTTCGGAATACACTAGGATTGTCCAGACTATAAAGAAGTATCTCCCGGTTTTAGAGGGAGATGATGCCTTGCGGCCTTTCCTTCAAAATGGCGTCAAATTTGCCAGTCGTCGGGCCCCGACTTTAGGTAGTCTCCTGTCACCCAGTCTCTTTACCTCCGTTCCACAGACTTCCACCTGGTTATCTTTGAAAGGCTCATACAGATGTGCTGTTGCCACTTGTCGCTATTGCTCTGTACATGGCCAGACCCGCACCATTCGATCACTTACCTCTGGGACCTGTTTTACTATGAAACATTTTATCAATTGTGGGACAAAAAACGTGATCTATCTGGTGACGTGTACGGCATGCTCATTGCAGTACGTAGGTTGCACCACCAGACCCCTTAGGGCTAGGATCGCAGAGCACTTTTTGTGGGCAGGATGGTCCACCACACACATATCCAATGTAGCCAAACATTTTAGAAGTGCTCATGGGGGGGATATGTCCTCTTTCTCCTTTCAAGGCATAGAGAGGGTATTTTTGCCCAAGAGAGGAGGGGACTTACAAGCCCTAATTAAGAAGCGAGAGGCATTTTGGATTTTTCGCATGGAAACAAGAGCCCCATGGGGCCTAAATGCGAGATGGGACTTGGCACTTATTACCAGTTAATTGCTCCCCCCTAATGTTTGGGGACATCATCTTTGTTAATGTATGTCCCCACTACATCTTCCCTGTTTTATCTTCGGATCAATTTCTTGTATGCCATTACTTATACATATTATGTATGTTTTATTACAGTATTGGGGTACTTCCAGCAAAATAATCTTCTATGTGGTGTTCTCCTCTTAGGTAATTAAAACCTTTTATATACTTTTATATTTCGTTGTTTCTTATATTGTATTTTATAATTTGTGTATTTGTAACATGAGGGGCGGAAGGAGGTTGTATTTTGCTCGGCTCCACCCTTCCATAGGTGGCTCTGGGCCAACCACTCCCCCTGTCATGCCCTTTTAAACCTGTGATGATCTTGCCATAACCATGCTATGATTAAGGACCGCTGCAGGTCCGAAACATGTTAGCTGAGTGATTCTGTGGCTGTTCTGGGATAAGTCCCAAATAAACTGTTGGATTGACCTTGAAGCGGACCAAACTTTCTTCTTTTCACTTTGACCCGTGGGCTGGTTGCCCAGGTCCAGCTCGGTTCCCACCACAAGTGCAGCGGTATATCCACCTTTCTATTGCTCTCTACACTGTCCCTGTATCATCAGCAGCAACAGCTCCTCCCCCTACACTGACTTCTACACAGGACTATATCACAGTACAGCCTCTCTACACTGTCCCTGTATCAGAAGCAGCAGCTCCTCCCCCTACTCTGACTAATGCTGAATAAAAATGGCCACAGGGATTGTGCCTTTTTATAGGAGGAGAGGCCCGGGTGGGGATCATGTCTGTTTTGCTGTCATGTCCCACCCACCTGCCTTCAGTGTGAAGGGGGAAAACTGGCACTATAAGAAAGTATAGGGAGGGCACAAATGGCCCGCATTGTATGCACTACTTGACAAATGTGTTCTGCCATCCCTACTGCAGAGTTGCCCAGAAGGTTTTAGATGTTTGCCTACCATTAAAGTCAAAGGGGCTCGCAGCAAAGGATCAGCTTGCAAATTTTAAATGTAACATTTTGCGGATGCGAAATTTTTATATTTGGCCATCACTAATAATTTATAATATAGTTTATAACAAATAGCATATGACCTATGCAATACAGAAATGCATTCATTTATATGCTGTACAGTATATCACATCATCCTGTATGTAAGCCACCACTTTTTTCCTCAATTTTATTGGTTTCAAACAATTGTATCTGCTCTGGGCACCTCTTTCCCCCTTTGCATTGTCACCTCCTCACCAGGAGGGATCGGGCTCCAGCTTGGGCCACCAGGCCTGTCCCACCAACTATAGCTTTATCAAGAGTGTGACCAAGACCTAGAGGAAGCCCTGGGGAGCCGAGTGCAGACTGATTCCTCCACATGCCTATATGGCTGGTGCCCTAAAATGCAGCCTTACTTTGTGAGTTTTCCTTTCACACTTCACAAATCACCAGCTCAACATTAATACTCCACAATCTGGGCTCCCTTTGTCTCTGTATATTTTATAAGGTGAAGAACATCTTATCTCTCAGATGTGGATACAGCGGTAATAAGAATGTGTAAGTGACACCACATTGCTCTACAAACATAACACAGATTCCTTGCTATAAGTACATATAGGTCTGTTGTCACAGGAGTAACACATTGCTTCCATTGTCTCATCAAGCTCTACAACTTGCTGCGTTTCCATGTATGGGCAATGCTTTATCTGTAGGGAGGGTCCATGAGATGCAAATAACTGACTTGTATGTAAATGTAATGCAAATTGTATGCAAATAATCACATTTGTCAGGAAATGCATTTAATTGGCCAAATTTCAGGCTACATAGAATTTGCAGTAATATTATAATTGGGATGATGTCTTTTTTTGTAGGAGAAAGACTGAAAAACCTTTTGTCCTTTTTGATGTGATCCACCTCACTTCAAAACAACTCACTTTATTTGTAGAAAGGACTATGGTATAGACATAAAGCACAAAATCTTGTAGGTCTTGTGGTACAAAAATATCCAAAATCTTTATTTACACAGTTACAAAATTCTTAAAAAGGAGGTCTCTGCAGGATGCTCCTCATTTGCATGAATAATCACAGGAAATTTCAGTAATTTGTAAAAAAGGCTTTCAGCAAGAAATCAATTGGCAACGACACGCTCGTTTCGGGCATATAATGCCCTTCATCAGACCACTGTATAAGCACTTTCTATATATCCTGTAGGCAATACATGGCAGGAGCAAAAGGTATGACAGAAACTAGGTCTGACCAAGCAGAGTGCACTCCTGTCTATAGCTGCTTGGTGATCTTTACACCTGCCATCAGGATTGTGTGATATGTGTCTGCTTGGTCAGACCTAGTTTCTGTCATACCTTTTGCTCCTGCCATGTATTGCCTACAGGATATATAGAAAGTGCTTATACAGTGGCCTGATGAAGGGCATTATATGCCCGAAACGAGCGTGTCGTTGCCAATTGATTTCTTGCTGAAAGCCTTTTTTACAAATTACTGAAATTTCCTGTGATTATTCATGCAAATGAGGAGCATCCTGCAGAGACCTCCTTTTTAAGAATTTTGTAACTGTGTCAATAAAGATTTTGGATATTTTTGTACCACAAGACCTACAAGATTTTGTGCTTTATGTCTATACCATAGTCCTTTCTACAAATAAAGTACATAGAATTTGCATACATACCAAAGTTATTGGCATGTGATTGGCCGCCTGTAATGTGCACAACATTCTGTACTTCTCTGTCAGGCTGATAACCAGTGCTATGTATTATAACGTAGAAAAGAATAGAGGTGCCAGAAGGATAAAATCGGATATTAACCAGCTGAGCGGTCTGGACGAGCTCAGCTCGTCCAACACCGCCAGCGGCTGCCGCTCAGGCCCTGCTGGGCCGATTTTAATGAAATAAAAAGCAGCACACGCAGCCGGCACTTTGCCAGCCGCGTGTGCTGCCTGATCGCCGCCGCTCTGCGGCGATTCGCCGCGAGCAGCGGCGAAAGAGGGTCCCCCCAGCCGCCTGAGCCCAGCGTAGCCGGAACAAAAAGTTCCGGCCAGCGCTAAGGGCTGGATCGGAGGCGGCTGACGTCACGACGTCGGCTGACGTCGATGACGTCACTCCGCTCGTCGCTATGGCGACGATATAAGCAAAACAAGGAAGGCCGCTCATTGCGGCCTTCCTTGTTTATTCTGGGCGCCGGAGGCGATCGGAAGATCGCCTCCGGAGCGCCCTCTAGTGGGCTTTCATGCAGCCAACTTTCAGTTGGCTGCATGAAATAGTTTTTTTTTTATTTAAAAAAAACCCTCCCGCAGCCACCCTGGCGATTTAATCAGAACGCCAGGGTGGTTAAAAAGTTTAAAATGCTTAGGAGGCAGTGGTGGACTTTCCTCCTGCAAGCAGACACAAGAAACTGTCTATTCAAGAAAAATATATTTATTGGTATACTCCAGGGGGGTTGCAACGCGTTTCACAGGCTTAGACCTGCTTCCTCAGGCAATAGATTATTGGAGCACACAACTGGAGACAGAGGCAAAGATTGGTGTGTATTACAACCAAATACATAAAATAAGTAATGACCGTGCATTCTTCATTGTTGTGTATTATTATGCAGTAATAGTGGTTGTCTAGGTGCTTGTTTGTGGGGGTAAATTAGGGGATGGGGGCGTGTATTGCTGGGGGGGTGTAGTGGCAGAGGGACCTACTGGGGACGAGGAAGCATTTTAAACTTTTTAATATCTGATTTTATCCTTTTGGCGCCTCTGTTCTTCTGTACATTATAATTCATATCCACCCTTGGTGGAGGGGGATACCCCTTTTTTCCTGTCTACAGAGAGCGACTTCTTAATCCTGAGTGAGGACACTAAAATCTCCTCACCTGCTTATATTGATAACTAGTGATGTTCAGTGATGTGCCAATAACTCAGAGAAGGTGCAAATTGTATGCCAATTTAATGCAAATGTGCAATGAAGATAAGGGAATTGGTTGGCACCTGATGCTACTTTGCAGCCTATGGTGGGGGTCAGGTGACTTACCGTGCCTCCAGACAACCAGACACCAATCGTAGAACCAATCAGAAGGAAAAGTTCGGGCACCAGATAAGCTGCAGATCACCACTTTATTTCTTCCCCCATCCAAACGTACTGATAAACAAAAAACACAGCGTTTCACAAGACGAGCTCGCTTCCTCAGAGACCAGGTGATCTGCAGCTTATCTGGTGTCCAGACTTTTCCTTATGATTGGTTCTACAATTGCTATATGCAAATGTGCAGCTGCTGCACTTGGTTCATTTCTAATCTGCATAAACTTTGCATCAACTTGGAATTCTGAGCAGCTCACTGAACATCCCTAATGATAATTCTTCCTCCCCTCAGAATTCTCTAACAGGAAGTGATGATGTTTCTCTATTTGCAGCCCGGAGTCCGAGCATCAGGAACCTCTCAGAGACTCGTCTCTCTGTATCCACAGACTGTACAACGGATGATGATGTCACTGCACAAGAGTCTCCTGCAGATATCCTGGTGACTCCAAATATTCCTTCAGACTCCCCTCACATGTCTAACCCTGAGGGGCCTCATACCCAGCACAGCTCTCCCCCTGCTGGAGGGTCTCATTCCTGTTCCATGTGTGGGAAATGTTTTGTTCGGAAATCAAATGTCATACATGAGAGATCTCACACTGGTGAGAAGCCCTATTCATGTTCTGAGTGTGGTAAATGTTTTAGTCATAAATCACATCTTGTCAGTCAAGAGAGATCTCACACTAGAGAGAAGCCCTTTTTATGTGCTGAGTGTGGGAAATGCTTTGTTAAAAAATCAGATCTTGTTATTCATGAGAGATCTCACACAGGTGAGAAGCCCTATTCATGTGCAGAGTGTGGGAAATGTTTTGGGCAGAAAGCACAACTTGTCAGTCATGAGAGATCTCACACTGGTGAGAAACCCTATTCATGTAATGAGTGTGGGAAATGTTTTGGGCAGAAAGCACGGCTCTTAACACATGAGGCATCTCACACCGGTAAAAAACCCTATTCATGTGCAGAGTGTGGGAAATGTTTTCCTCAGAAATCATATCTTGTCATTCATGAGAGATTACACACTGGTGAAAAGCCCTATTCATGTGCTGAGTGTGGAAAACGTTTTGCGTATAAATCAAGTTTTATCGTACATGAGAGATCTCACACAGATGTGAAGCCCTATTCATGTGCTGAGTGTGGAAAACGTTTTGCGTATAAATCAAGTTTTATCGTACATGAGAGATCTCACACAGATGTGAAGCCCTATCCATGTGCTGAGTGTGGGAAATGTTTTGTGATTAAATCACATCTTGTCAGACATGAGAGATCTCACACAGGTGAGAAACCGTTTCCATGTGCTGAGTGCGGGAAATGTTTTGTAAGTAAAACACTGCTTGTTAGACATGAGAGATCTCACACTGGTGAAAAGCCCTATTCATGTGCAGAGTGTGGGAAACGTTTTCCACTGATGTCTAACCTTGGCAGACATAAGAGATCTCACACTGGTGAGAAGCCCTATTCATGTGCAGAGTGTGGGAAATGTTTTCCTCAGAAATCATACCTCGTCATACATGAGAGATTTCACACTGGTGAAAAGCCCTATTCATGTGCTGCATGTGGGAAATGTTTTATACAAAAATCATGTCTTGTTGATCATCAGAGAACTCACACTGGTGAGAAGCCATTTTCATGTGCTCAGTGTGGAAAACGGTTTGCGCATAAATCACATTGTGTCACTCATAAGAGATCACACACTGGTGAGAAGCCCTATTCATGTGCTGAGTGTGGGAAATGTTTTGCACGTAAATCACATTGTGTCAGTCATGAGAGAATTCACACTGGTGAGAAGCCCTATTCATGTGCTAAATGTGGAAAACTGTTTGCACGCAAGCGAAATTGTGCCAGTCATGAGAGAATTCACACTAATGAGAAGCCCTATTCATGTGCTAAATGTGGGAAATTGTTTACAGAGAAATCAAATCTTGTTCGTCATGAGAGATCTCACACTAGTGGTCAGTAAGGGTCAGGAAAACATAGCTTTGCCTTCAGTGAACCCGGACTGGCCGCAGCACACTGCTCTCCATCTCCCCAGCATAGCCAGAAATCATAGAGTGGGAAACGGTTTCTACTGAAGTCTAACCTTGTCAGACATGAGAGATCTCACGCTGGTGAGAAGCCCTATTCATGTGCTGAGTGTGAGAAATAATTTCTTCAGAAATCAAATCATCTCAGTCATCAAAGATTTCATACTGTTGAAAAGCCTTGTTCGTGTGCTGAGTGTGGGAAATGTTTGAACAAATCACATCTTGTCAGACATAAGGAATCTCACAGACATGAGAGCTCTCACACAGATGAGAAGCCGTATTCATGTGCTGAGTGTGGGAAAAGTTTTCCTCAGAAATCATACCTTGTCGGACATGAGAGATCTCACTCTGGTGAATAGCCCTATTCATGTGCTTAGTGTGAGAAAGGTTTTCAGCTTTAGTAACTGCTTATCGGATTATCAGGCGCTTATGTTGAGTGTGGGAAAAGTCTTTGCTAGAAGTGTTCTGATACATTTGGTTTACTTTATTTCTCTCATCGTCCTCCAGGATGAGTAGCTCCTGAGAGAAGACTGGTCCCACCCCTAAAGAAACAGACAATTTGTTCAACCTTTTTAGCCACCACTACAGTACATCTACGTCTTCTGTGACTTCATCTAAGCCACAAGGATGTAGATATAAGTCTTGTAGCTGAAGCACAGCTGTGCAGGATTGGGCATTGCCTCTGTGCAAAACCTCCTGCACTATCTGCTGCAGCACCAATTGGTTAAAGGGAATGTATGTTCCCTAAGCTAATAAGATTGATTTTTACCATTAAAATTATTTTTATTTTCTCAGTTTATAGTGAAAAATACGATTATTAGTATAGTATTTTTATACAATCAAAAATCTTCACCATAAATTTTGACAGTTTTATGATAAACGGGGGAGAGAGCCAAACAAATTTGTGTTTTTTATCTACAATAGCACTTTTTATTTTTAAACTGGAATTGGTAAAACTGTGAAATAATTAGTTGTCATTATTTTTTTCCTCTTTTTTTTATATTAAAATGCATAAAAAACTAAATTGTTAGAGGGAAAAAATGCCATACAATGAAAGTCTAGTTAGTCTTGAAAAAAACTATATATACTTCTTTTAGGTGTGATAAGTAGGGATAATGCTATTTCTGATTAACCACTTAAGGACCGCAGTCTTTTCACCCCTTAAGGGTGTGGTGGTGGCTGGATAGTGTAATGGTTAAGGGCTCTGCCTCTGACACGGGAGACGAGGGTTCGAATCTCGGCTCTGCCTGTTCAGTAAGCCAGCACCTGTTCAGCAGGAGACCTTAGGCAAGTCTCCCTAACACTGCTACTGCCTATAGAGCGCGTCCTAGTGGCTGCAGCTCTGGCGCTTTAAATCCACCAGGAGAAAAACGCTATATAAGTGTTTGTCTTCTTTTGACTTTTAAGGACCAGAGCCTTTTTTCCCATTCAGACCACTGCAGCTTTAACGGTTTATTGCTTGGTCATGCAACCTACCATATAAATGAATTTTACCTCCTTTTCTTGTCACTAATATAGCTTTCTTTTGGTGCTATTTGATTGCTGCTGCGATTTTTAGTTTTTATTATATTCCTCAAAAAAGACATGAATTTTGTAAAAAAAAAAAAGATTTTTGTTACTTTCTGTGACAAAATTTGGCATATAAAGTAAAATTTCTGTATAGATTTTTGTCCAAATTTACTGTGCTACATGTCTTTGATTAAAAAAAAACATTCAATGTATATTTATCAGTTTGGGTAAAAGTTATAGTGTTTACAAACTATGGTGCAAAAAGTGAATTTTCCCATTTTGAAGCATCTCTCTCATTTCTGAGCACCTGCCATGTTTCATGAGGTGCTAAAATTCCAGATTAGTATAAATACCCCCCAAATGACCCCATTTTAGAAAGAAGACATCCCAAATTATTCACTAAGAGGCATGGTGAGTTCAAAGAAGATTTTATTTTTTGTCACAAGTTAGCGAAAAATGACACTTTGTGACAAAAAAAAAGAAAATAAACAAACAAAAGTTTCCATTTCTGCTAACTTGTGACAAAAAAAAAAATGTAATCTGCCATGGACTCACCATGCCCCTCTCTGAATACGTTCAAGTGTCTACTTTCCAAAATGGGGTCATTTGTGGGCTGTGTTTACTGTCCTGGCATTTTGGAGGGTGCTAAATTGTAAGCACCCCTGTAAAACCTAAAGGTGCTCATAGGACTTTGGGCCCCTTAGCGCACCTAGGCTGCAAAAAAGTGTCACGCATGTGGTATCTCCGTACTCAGGAGAAATAGTATAATATGTTTTGGGGTGTATTTTTACACATACCCATGCTGGGTGGGAGAAATATCTCTGTAAATTAGATTTTTTTTATTTTTATTTTTTTCCGCACAATTGTCCATTTACAAAGATATTTCTCCCACCCAGCATGGGTATGTGTAAAAATACACCCCCAAAACACATTATACGGTACTACTTCTCCTGAGTACGGAGATACCACATGTGCGACACTTTTTTTGCATCCTAACTGCGCTAAGGGGCCCAAAGTCCAATGAGTACCATTAGGATTTCACAGGTCATTTTGAGGCATTTGGTTTCCACACTACTCCTCACGGTTTTGGACCCCTAAAATGCCAGGGCAGTAGAGGAACCCCACAAGTGACCCCATTTTAGAAAGAAGACACCCCAAGGTATTCCGTTAGGAGTATGGTGAGTTCATAGAAGATTTTATTTTTTGTCACAAGTTAGCGGAAATTGATTTTTTATTTTTTTTCACAAAGTGTCATTTTCCACTAACTTGTGACAAAAAAATAAAATCTTCTATGAACTCACCATACACCTAACGGAATACCTTGGGGTGTCTTCTTTCTAAAATGGGGTCACTTGTGGGGTTCCTATACTGCCCTGGCATTTTAGGGGCCCTAAACCATGAGGAGTAGACTAGAAACCAAATGCCTCAACATGACCTGTGAAATCCTAATGGTACTCATTGGACTTTGGGCCCCTTAGCGCAGTTAGGATGCAAAAAAGTGCCACACATGTATAATGTGTTTTGGGGTGTATTTTTACACATACCCATGGTGGGTGGGAGAAATATCTCTGTAAATGAGATTTTTTCGATTTTTTTTTTTTTTTTACACACAATTGTCCATTTACAGAGATATTTCTCCCACCCAGCATGGGTATGTGTAAAAATACACCCCAAAACACATTATACTACTTCTCCTGAGTACGGCGATACCACATGTGTGACACTTTTTTGCAGCCTAGGTGCGCTAAGGGGCCCAACGTCCTATGAGTACATCAGTAAATCAAATTCCGCTAACTTTTAACAAAAAATTAAATCTTCTATGAACTCGTCATACACCTAACGGAATACCTTGGGGTGTCTTCTTTCTAAAATGGGGTCACTTGTGGGGTTCCTATACGGCCCTGGCATTTTAGGGGCCCAAAACCGTGAGGTGTAGTCTAGAAACCAAATGCCTCAAAATGACTGTTCAGGGGTATAAGCATCTGAAAATTTTGATGACAGGTGGCTGAATTTTGTGGAACCGGTCATAAGCAGGGTGGCCTCTTAGATGACAGTTTTTTTTGGCACTGAAGTGCAGGAAGCGCAGGATGTTCTCAAATCGTGACCTGGACATGGCAGCAGAGAACATTGGCATGTGATGTATTGGGTGCGTAGACCAATAAGACCGCAATACATTCTTTTTGACTAGACCCATGTTACATTCGGAAACTTGGAGTGGCTTCCACCGAAAAGGCTGGGCATAGTAGCTTCTTGGATGGGCGGTTGCGTATTGTGTGGCATAACGGTTGGTCTCAGCCACAATTAAGTCGCACCAGCAGTGATCAGAAAAAAAAAAATCTGTCACTGCGGTGGGGCGGATGAGGATTTGGCTGTGTGATCAGAAGCCTGCAGGGGGCAGATTAGGGCCTGATCTGATGGGTAGCAGTGGCAGGTGGTGAAGGGGTGATTGATGGGTGATTACAGGGGAGAATATATGCAAGCAATGCACTGGCGAGTTGATCAGAGGGGGTGTGGGCGGGTGATTGGTTGCCCGCAAGAACAGATTAGGATCTGATGGGTAGCTGTGACAGGGGGTGACGGGGTGATTGATAGGTGATCATTAGGTGATTACAGAGGAGAATATATGCAAGCAATGCACTGGCGAGTTGATCAGAGGGGGTCTGGGGGGCTATCTGAGGGTGTGGGCGGGTGATTGGGTGCCCGCAAGGGGCAGATTAGGGTCTGATCTGATGGGTAGCAGTGACAGGGGATGAGGGGGTGATTGATGGGTAATTGATGGGTGATCAGTGGGTGATTAGAGGGGAGAGCAGATGTAAACAATGCACTTTCGGAGGTGATCTGAGGGTGGGTCTGCGGGCAATCTGAGGGTGTGGGCGGGTGATCAGGTGCCCACAAGGGGCAGGTTAGGGTCTGATCTGATGGATGGCAGTGACAGGTGGTTACAGGGGGTGATTGATGGGAGATTGGCAGGTGATCAGTGGGTGATTACAGGGGAGAATAGATGTATACAGTACCAGGGGGGGGGGTCTCGGGAGGATCTGAGGGTTTGGGGGGGTGATCAGGAGCCCCCAGGGGGCAGTTTAGGACCTAATCCAAAAAATAGCGTTGACAGATAGTGACAGGGAGTGATTGATGGGTGATTAGGTGGGTGATTGGGTGCAAACAGGGGTCTGAGGGCTGGGCAGGGGGGATCTGAGGGATGCTGTGGGCGATCAGGGGGCAAGGGGGGGCCAGATCAGTGTGTGTGTGTGGTTACTAGGAGGGCTGCAACCTGCCCTGGTGGTCCCTTGATCACTGGGACCACCAGGGCAGGAGGCAGCCTGTATAATACGCTTTGTATACATTACAAAGCGTATTATACACTTTACATGCGGTAGATCGAGAACATCACACGAGAATTTTCTAGCATCTCTCCCTGTGATTATTAAAACTGTGGCTTTCCTGGCAGAGGCAGCCTGTGAGAGCCTCAGATCTGCAGCAAAGACAGCAGCATTGCTCAATTTGGCTCGTAGGGCCATTTGGCTCTATGCCTGGGAAGGCGATTTTGGGACAAAGCACAGTTTTCACAGTTAGTGTGATGGAATTTCAGAGGGAGCTGCTCTTTGGTAAAGATCTGAAGGCAGTATTAGAAAGATCCACAGATAAAGCAAAGGAGTTCTCTGACAGAGTGGAAAAGAGTAATCGTAAACCCTTTCAGAATTAGGGACCCTATTCATGTAAGGAGTCGGGGGTAGGAACCAGGGGCAGCCCAAAAGGTGGATGTATAATTCCAGCAGAGGGAGATCAGCCTTCTTGTTCAACAAGATCAGAAATCCCACTACTCCCAAACCTGACAAATGATCAGAAGTCTCAGGTCAGGGGGATCCTTTTCCTTCCCCCAGTCACTTAGTTACAGGGACCCCCAGGGATCCAGAGAAGGCCCGAGGTATTCATTTTCAAGAAATCTTGTAGAGAGAAGTTTCGGATGATTTCAAATCTGAAAGCTCTGAACCCTTACATTGTGGAGAAGCATTTTCAGATGGAAAGTATCGCCACTGTTTGAAATCTGATATGGCCTGGAGCATTTATGGCAACTATAGATTTAGAGATAAAGATTTGCAGTGAGGTTCAGCGACAACGTTTGCCATTATCAGTACCGAGCTCTTCCTTTCACAATATCCTCAGCTCCGAGGATATTTACAAAGATTGTAGCAGAGGCGGTGTCTTTCCTCCACCTCCACAATGTTCTCCCTTACCTTGACAATTTTTTGTTTCTAGTGGACTTTCCGGCAGATTTGCGCAGTGATCTACATTTTTCTGTTCAAGTCATCTCGGACTTGGGGCGGCTGATAAGCAGGAAAAGTCCAACCTGCTACCATCCCAAATGTAATTTTTTTTAGGCCTGTTGTGGGACACAGGAAAAGATTTTCTCCCCAAGGAGAAAGCAGCAACCTTATTAACCAAGGTTCAGCAGTTCCAGGTAGAGCAGACAGTTTCTATCAGGGAAGTGATGCCACTCCTAGGACTGATGACAACCATCCCTGTAGTAGAATGGGCTGAGGCTCACACGCAGATACTACAGGCATGGTTATTGGACATCTGGGATAAGACACAGATGTCACTAGGCAGACAGGCCAAGGTGCCAGCTACTGTCTCACAGTCCGGCTACAGATGTATTCACAGATGCCAGCAGTTGGGGATGGGGTGCCCCCTGCCAGGATCATCAGGGAAGTGGTCAGAGGAAATCCAAACCAGATCCTCCAATGATAGAGAGTTGTTAGCAGTAAAGACGGGTCTTCTCTCGTTTATCAGCATAGAAATTGTCCTGGTAAATTTGCTAAGGTGTGGGGTACATGGACCTTGTGACCATTAACGGTCACCATGTAAAAGTTTTCTGATTATGTTACGGTTCTTTAACAACTGCTGGTTTAAGCTGTATTTGTATTTATAATGATAGCCCTGTTATATAAAAGTTAATATGTCCTGTTGACATATTTTGTTGGTTTTATGTCGATGGATTAACCTGCAAATGTACTCATTTCTCTCCGGTACCCCATTGTACTACCTCCTATTTGATCTTGGACTCTTTATGTCCACAATTGTGATATTTTGCCATGTACATTTTTCTGATCTGACAATAAAACCGTGTTTAAAAAAAAACAAGTATTCTCTCTTTAGTGCCTCACATTCTGAAGGAAGTAATTGTTTTTTCTGACAATATTGTAACAGTATTGTATATCAGAAAACAGGACGGTACCGGGGTACAGGATCTGAGAACTCTACCAATGGAGATAATAGCTTGGGCAGAGAATAATCTCTTATCTCTCACAGCAGCCCATTATTCATGTTCAATTGATATACAATAAAAAAAAAAGATAATTAAAGTAATGAATAACTTCAGTCTTTCTCTCAGGTTTGTTTGATGGAAACAGCTCTGCATGGCTATTCATTTCTGTTGTGTTGTTGTGTTATATGATCTATGCTACTTATACATATTCATGCTACTGTTTGTGCTTTTTACATTTTATTACTGTATTTGCCTATTAGGGTGTAATAAAAAGCTCTGTGTGGATTAGACTCATTCTGTTGTTTTTAATTTAGTATTTAGTTTCAATAAAAATCTTTGAAACTGAAAGGAATTGACTGTTTTATGCTGTTTATGATTGATGTGGGCTTGTCATATAGAGAATATTAATATACTTACATTACCTAACACTTTAAAATGCTAATGATCATAACATTGCAGGAAAGCACCTTGGAAGTGAAACAGTCTCACCTGACCAGAGAACTCTGTGACCGGCTGTGTGAGGGTTTCCCCACCACAATCTACACAGGGATGTCAGGCAGCCACCACCAGGGATGCTCAAATCCAAACTTTGGATGAATCCGGATAGTTGTTATCCAGATTTCACCCAGTTAAATCAAATCACCTGTGCGGGATGGGGGGGGGGGGGTTAATCTTACCTGTCTGACTTCTTCTTAGGTCCGTCCCTCTGCGCTTCCTACGATGCGGTCCAAGCAGCTGTCACGTGATTACAAACACTTCCTCCTTCCGGGTTTGTACTCATGTGATGCGCGTGGACCACATCGTAGGAGGCACTGAGGGACGGACCTAAGAAGACGTCAGAGAGGTAAGATTGACCCCCCGCCCAGCCCGCACAGGTAACTGGGTGAAATCCGGATAACAACTATCTGAATTCATCCAAAGTTTGGATTTGAGCATCCCTGGCCACCACCACCTCCTTTACTACAAGCTGTACTAGCACCAGGCCACACCCACCTCCTCCTCCTCTACTACCGGCTCTACCAGCACCAGGCCACACGCATCTCCTCCTCTACTACCAGCTCTACCAGCACTAGGCCACACCCACCACCTTCTCTACTAACAGCATTACCGGCACCAGGCAACACCCATCACCTCCTCCTCTACTACCAGCACAAGGCCACACCCACCACCACCTCCTCTTCTACCAGTTCTACCAGCACCAGGCCACACTCACCGCCTCTTCCTCTACTACCAGCACCAAACCAAATCCACCACTTCCTCCTCTACTACCAGCACCAGACCACACCCCCACCACCACCTCTACTACTAGCTCTACTAGCAGCAGACCACACCCACCACCCTCTCCTCTACTACCTGCTCTACCAGCACCAGACCACACTCACCACCACCTCCTCTACTACCTGCACCAGACCACACTCACCACCACCTCCTCTACTACCAGTACCAGGCCACACCCACCACGCCTCCTCTGCTACCAGCACCAGACCACACCCACCACCTCCTCCTTTGCTACCAACACCAGACCACACCCACCACCACCTCCTCTACTACCAGGCCACATTCACCACCTCCTCCTCTACTACCAGCTCTACCAGCACCAGGCCACACCCACCACCTCCTCCTCTACTACCAGTTCCACCTGCACCAGGCCACACCCACCACCTCATTTTCTACCAGTACCAGGCCATACCCACCACCTCCTCCTGTACCACCAGCTCTACCAGTAACAAGCCACACCCACCACCTCCTCTACTACCAGCTCTCCTCTCTCCATT
Organism: Hyperolius riggenbachi; assembly: GCF_040937935.1. Classification (NCBI taxonomy): domain Eukaryota; kingdom Metazoa; phylum Chordata; class Amphibia; order Anura; family Hyperoliidae; genus Hyperolius; species Hyperolius riggenbachi. The sequence continues at coordinate 261,236,535 of NC_090655.1, forward strand.
GGTTACCAATTACCTTAAGGTTCCAGTTTAAACTCCTCCCCCTAGCATTCACTCTGCACAAGTTGTCACCTCCATACATTTCCTCATTAATCTTCAGATACCATCCCAACCGGAACTTTTACTCCTCCCAGGAGACCCTCTTGTCCTCTAGCTTGGTCACCTCCTCTTACTACCATATCCAGGACTTCTCACGAGCATCCCCTCTTCTTTGGGACTTTCTCCTACTGCCTGTCCATCATTCTCTGTACCTGGAAACCTTCAGGCTGGATTCACAGTGGTCAGTTGCAGATCGCACATGTTATGAGTGTGAACTGCAATGGAAACCGGACATAGATTTTAATACAAAGCCTGCATGCAGCGAGATAGAATAACGCAATCAGTTACAACGCTGTACTGTGAACAGGCCCATAGGATTGTATGGGCAGTGAGTTGACATGCAGAATTACCGGTATTCTGCAACACAACTGAGCACTGTGAACTAGACCAAAAACATACTTTTAAAAGCACATTTTTTCGGAAAGGCTTATAATTTGCTGTAGGTCACAGTGGAGGCTCATTGCCTCATCTACTAACCCTTGTGTCTCCTTTCCTAATGTCCCCACCCCCCTACACTCTACAGGTACGGCCTGTATTGCCTATTTGGTTTACTCGACATGTGAGATAAGAGGTAGAAATATGTCAGAACACCCTATTAGGATTGATATAGCCTCAGTATTAGCAGGATGTCTACCCCTTTAAATCACATAAAATGAATTCATATTCAATATGCATTGAACAGGACATAGAAAAAGAAAACAAGAAGAGATGTAGGAGGGGATTTAGAATACAAAAGAGGAAGAGACCAGTGGGGGGTGGGGGGGTTCTTTATTATTAGTGGGGTAGAGCTAAACCGACAGGAACTCTCACTCTCGGATAAGGGCCTAAAACAAGCCCCTAGTAAATTGATGAACAAATTCCAAACCTACATTGACATACAAAATACACCAGAACATTGAATATAAAGAAATATTTAGGGGGAAAAGGAGATCCAAGTAATAAAATGAACCAAACAAGTGGATACCAGCATACGGGAATGAGGAATAAATCCCTTTATAACCCCAGAGATAATACCACAGGGAATTGCATTGAGGTATTCAAACGCATAGCGGAGAACAAGGTTGAAAAACTCGAGGTGAAAAGAGGCGTAACCCGTGCTAAAATCTCCAGAGGAATACTACAGGATTAGGACCTGGTAGTAAGACTGGCGGACAAAGGGGAGGGGGGAGAAGTGGTACTCAGCAAACTCCAATACAGAACTGAATTGGATAGATTGGTCGCTGACCAAAATATGTATAGAAGATTAAATGGGGATCCTATCAAAATCTTTAAAGAAGAACTCAGAATGATATTGAGGGAAGGTTTGGAAGAAGGGATAATAGATGATAGAGAATTTGAGTTTTTAATTCCCACAGCTGCTAAGATTCCAATTATATATCCACTCCTTAAATTCCACAAAGATATAATTCATCTCCCAGACCGTCCAATAATAAGTGGGGTGGGGTCTATTACTCACCGTCTGGGTCAGTACTTAGACTTTTTCCTCCAACCATTGGTATCCACAGGTAGTTAGAGATACAAAAGTTATGGTGAAAATACTTGAAGGTCAAACCATTGAGGAGGAATATGTAATGGTGACAGCTGATGTATCTAGCTTATATACTAATATACTCCATGATCCCGCTCTGGAAGTGGTGAAATATTATATGGAAGAGGCCGGAGACTTATGTGATACACAAAGTCAATTTACATTAGATTTATTATCGTTTGCACTTACACAGAGCTTCTGCTGGGAGTTGGGCCGAACGGTTCGCCTGTGAACGGTTCCATGCGAACTTCCGTGGTTCGCGTTCGCGTCCCGCAGGAGAACCTCTGCGGAAGTTCGGTTCGCCCCATAATGCACCATGGAGGGTCAACTTTGACCCTCTACATTACAGTCAGCAGGCCCAGTGTAGCCAATTAGGCTACACTAGCCCCTGGAGCCCCACCCCCCTTATATAAGGCAGGCAGCGGCGACCATTACGGTCACTCGTGTGCCTGCATTAGTGAGAGTAGGGTGAGCTGCTGCACACTCTCTCATAGGGAAAGATTAGTTAGGCTTAGCTTGTCCCTGGCTGCATACCTGTTCAGTGAACCCACCACTGCATACCTGTTCAGTGAACCCACCACTGCATACCTGTTCAGTGAACCCACCACTGCATACCTGTTCTGTGAACCCACCACTGCATACCTGTTCTGTGAACCCACCACTGCATACCTGTTCTGTGAACCCACCACTGCATACCTGTACTGTGAACCCACCACTGCATACCTGTTCTGTGAACCCACCACTGCATACCTGTACTGTTCAGTGAACCCGCCACAGTATACCTGTTCTGTTCAGTGAACCCGCCACTGCATACCTGTTCTGTTCAGTGAACCCGCCACTGTATACCTGTTCTGTTCAGTGAACCCGCCACTGCATACCTGTTCTGTTCAGTGAACCTGCCACTGTATACCTGTTCTGTTCAGTGAACCCGCCACTGCATACCTGTTCTGTTCAGTGAACCCGGCACTGCATACCTGTTCTGTTCAGTGAACCCGCCACTGCATACCTGTTCTGTTCAGTGAACCCGCCACTGTATACCTGTTCTGTTCAGTGAACCCGCCACTGCATACCTGTTCTGTTCAGTGAACAGTTTGGTGTGTCAGTGTGAAGCAGTACCTTAATTACATTACCTGATTGATGTATACACATGGAAGATGTTTTAAAGCACTTTAGGCCTGTCATTTAGCATTCAATATGATTTCTGCCCTTAAAATGCTGCTTTGCGTCAAATCCAGATTTTTCCCGGGGACTTTTGGCGTGTATCCCACTCTGCCATGCCCCCCTCCAGGTGTTAGACCCCTTGAAACATCTTTTCCATCACTTTTGTGGCCAGCATAAATTTTTTTTTTTTTAAAGTTCGCATCCCCATTGAAGTCTATTGCGGTTTGCGAACTTTAACGCAAACCGAACCTTCCGCGGAACTTTGCGAACCCGGTTCGCGAACCTAAAATCGGAGGTTCGGCCCAACTCTTTCCATGCCCATATTAGGTGATGTGCTATTGGGGCAGGGTTTGCACCCTCACTGGCTAATTTATTTATGGGAAGATCAGATGGAAGGGTCCTGCAGGAATAATGCACCAGCAAAACACTGTTATGGAGAAGATTTATTGATGATTTGTTTATTATTTGGGGGGGGGGGGGGGGGGGGGTTAGAGACTATGATACAGAATCTGAATAGTAATAGCTTAGAGGAAACCTGAGATGAACAGGTACCTTTAAAATAAACATAACCCCCAAAAGAGTATGCCAAATACAGGCTATTCCTGTAATTTTTGCTGCTCTCTTGTGCTTATTTCATTCTTATTTTTTCATTTTTATCCTGTCTGATATTCAAGATGGCCGTCATCTGCTTCCGGGTCAGTGTCACTGTGTTTTTAGTTCTCCATCAAATAATGTATGCAGGGACATATATATTAAGAGAAAAACTTGCAGACATTTACACACAGGCACAATTACTTTTACTTATTCATGTAAAAGACCTTAGGTGGGAGCAAAACACTTCCAGGATACAGAAGAGGCCTCTGACGAAGGAGGGAGACCTGCAAAATGGCTGTCAGGCCGTCCTTTTGTACTCTTGTACTCTCTCATGTATACCTTACTGTACCTGTTGGATTAAAATTTTCACAGCAGACTGTTGCCAGACCTACTTTTCTTCTTGAATCTTAAATTAATGTCCAGCGCTACGTAATATGTTGGCACTTTATAACTACAATAAATAATAATGTATGATCTACTTGGTGGTGAGCACAGTCTATTCGGTTTACTAATCCAACTTCTATATATCCAGCAAGCTACGAGTGCCAGTCACCTCTGTATCTCCCGACTATTATAGACCTCCTCCACACAGCGAGACTGGGGTCGAGGGCTTCCAAGATTTCTCATGACCTCTCCCACCCGGGGAACTGCTACTTCGAAATTATGCCAACATGCCGACGTTAAAGGACCATCTACTCCAGAACCACCAGGCACAGGAACACATTCTTCCCTCAAGCTGTCCTCCACCTGAACTCCAACTCCTCCCTCCTTGACCGTTCATGGCACACGGACCCTAGCCAGCGCCCCGATCTCTGAACTCTCTCCACTCTGGGTAGCACTGCCCCACACTCTAACTGCTAGTGCTCTCCAGGAATGTTCCCTAGTATCTGCAATGCATGCTGCTTTACCTGTCTCATTGTACGCTCCTGTTTTGTTCTTTTTCTGTCTGTCATGTAAAAATGCCTATGTCATGTGTACCACAACCAATTCTGGGTATGACAACCGTCGTACTTGGTGAATAAACTCAGTTCTGATTCTGATTAAAACCAAAGACAAGCAAGGTGCTTGCTGCGTTTGATCTGTGTGCAGTCATCATCATTATTGTGTTGTGGTTTGAAGCTGTAATCAACTTTGCCAGTAGAGCAGTGTCCCTCCATGGAATGCAAATACTTGAATAGTCACAATTGTACACAGATAAAAGGCAGCAAATAGTGCAGCAGCTGCAATTACCTTTTGTTTCAGGGACAAAGTGATTGTCCCTGTAGGTTCCTGGTTCCGATCGGGAAAGATAAGTATGTAACTGAAGCCGGGACACTAATTAGCTGGGTAGATAAATAAATCTATGTTTACTGAGCTGTTTTTCCCTTCCCAGGCACTGCTAACTTTGATGCTGTTCAGATCACAGATAGTGAGAACATAAAAATCAGTGGAGTGGAGTGACACTCAAAAAAAAAGTGGGGACTGGTGTGCCCAAGCCCAAAAGACCCTCATACTGCAGGGTCCACGATCCAGAAAAAAGATGAAGGCTGGCGCCACCAATAAGTATTTATGCTCTTTTTATTGCATTAGTAAGATGTCTAAAAGCTTTGCTGGGCTAATGGCGACAGGCTGCTGTTTCTGGCTCACACCGTTCTCAAGCCCTGTAGCCATCCTGGCTGAGAAACAGCAGCCTGTCGCCATTAGCCTAGCAAAGCTTTTTGACATCTTGCTAATGCAAGAAAAAGAGCATAAATACTTATTGGTGGTGCCAGCCTTCATCTTTTTTCTAGATAGAGAGAATGTAGGCAGAGAGGGGGGTGGGCTTGAGCTGACTGCTCTCACAGATACGGAGAACATAGGCAGAGAGGGGGGCGGGTTTGAGCTGGCTGCTCTCACAGATAGGGAGAACATATGCAGAGAGGGGGGGTGGGCTTGAGCTGACTGCTCTCACAGATAGGGAGAACATAGGCAGAGAGGGGGGCGGGCTTGAGCTGACTGCTCTCACAGATAGGGAGAACATAGGCAGAAATCGGGGTGGGCTTGAAACAGACAGCAGGGTAAGTGTCTGTTCTCATGTCCCTACTAGTATATAGAGTTAATAAAAGCAGGTTACTTTGTCTTTGGTACACTTTAAACATTGCACTGGCTATAGAATACAGTAATGCTGGGAATACAAGTTACGTTTTTGTGGTAGAATCGTTCCGATAGTGGCCATTCGATAGATAAAATTCCATTATTCTCTGCTTGAACATACAAATCAGTGGAGTGGAGTGACACTCAAAAAAAAAGTGGGGACTGGTGTGCCCAAGCCCAAAAGACCCTCATAGTGCAGGGTCCACGATCCAGAAAAAAGATGAAGGCTGGCGCCACCAATAAGTATTTATGCTCTTTTTATTGCATTAGTAAGATGTCTAAAAGCTTTGCTGGGCTAATGGCGACAGGCTGCTGTTTCTGGCTCACACCGTTCTCAAGCCCTGTAGCCATCCTGGCTGAGAAACAGCAGCCTGTCGCCATTAGCCTAGCAAAGCTTTTTGACATCTTGCTAATGCAAGAAAAAGAGCATAAATACTTATTGGTGGTGCCAGCCTTCATCTTTTTTCTAGATAGAGAGAATGTAGGCAGAGAGGGGGGTGGGCTTGAGCTGACTGCTCTCACAGATACGGAGAACATAGGCAGAGAGGGGGGCGGGTTTGAGCTGGCTGCTCTCACAGATAGGGAGAACATATGCAGAGAGGGGGGGTGGGCTTGAGCTGACTGCTCTCACAGATAGGGAGAACATAGGCAGAGAGGGGGGCGGGCTTGAGCTGACTGCTCTCACAGATAGGGAGAACATAGGCAGAAATCGGGGTGGGCTTGAAACAGACAGCAGGGTAAGTGTCTGTTCTCATGTCCCTACTAGTATATAGAGTTAATAAAAGCAGGTTACTTTGTCTTTGGTACACTTTAAACATTGCACTGGCTATAGAATACAGTAATGCTGGGAATACAAGTTACGTTTTTGTGGTAGAATCGTTCCGATAGTGGCCATTCGATAGATAAAATTCCATTATTCTCTGCTTGATTCTTTTCCACTCGATTTCTCATAGAAATGAATGGAAAAAAAGATAAGAAAAACTAGAACATTCTTTAAGAGTACTGACAGGAAGGGGTACCTGTCCAAAGGGAAGCTGTCACCACCCTCATTGGCTAAAAGCTGTCCCAAAAGGACAGTTTACCCGACTTCAAGTTCAACGTAATTGCACCAAATCAGAAAATGATATGGCTCAGTCCCAAAACCTAGTAGAAAGGTTTGTTGAAAAGGGTTATAATGGTCTTGTTTTTGCCTCCCCTTTATGCATATCATTGTAACCATGGCCCCATTGGGGCAATTGTAATGCTAATAAGTACTGTTCTTTGTTCTCAGTGAAAATAAAAACTTTTTTGAAACTAGAAAAGGGTTATAATGAAGAGAACCTACAGGAACAGGTGATCCAAGTGGGAAAAATAGATAGAAACCAGCTACTTATGGAGAATAGGGGAAGTGGGGAGTGGGATATATCGGGTAGCATCCGCATTATTACTGAATTCTCCACACAATACAAGCAGGTGGAGGTGATTGTTAGAAAACATTTGCCTATTCTAAGAGAGGACAGTATTCTACGAAACCATTTGCCTTTAAGGATCCCTCCTGCCGGTTGCAGCGGAGCTGCAGCTGGGCAGTTTTGATATTTCTGCCTGTATTTGGTTTCTTGGTTTTGTTTGCATTTATCATGAAAGTCTTTGCTGTTTGCAAGCACATTGCAGTTTCCGAGTAACTCAGGATGTTGTCATGAATCCACCTATGGCTTACTGCAGTAGAACTGCAGACAGTTGTGGTTGCATAATCTGGCATGCATTTGTAATGAGAGTTCCTTCCATTCCCAGACAGCTTGCAGCTTTCAATCAGTGTAGCACAGGATTACATGATTCCAATGCCTGATGTCCACATAAAAGCCTGTCTCTCATTCCAGACCTCGCCCAACATAGCGTTCAGCTTACCTGAGTTGTCGCTGGGTCCATGCTGGGAAAGTTGTATTTTGTATTCCTTTGCCTTGTATTATCTTGCCTGCACCCACGACAGGGACAGTGAAGTCTTACCTTCCTGCTAGCTGGAGGCTGCCTTCATCATGGTTTTGACTGGTAGTTATCTTGCTTGCTCTGTTCCTAAGGACGTGATTATAGCAGCGGTTGCTAATAGTTATGCACCTACCTGTTTGTCTTGTCTATGTCAGAGTGGATGTTTGCCATTGCTGGGGCAGCGACTAGATTGGCAAAGCATTTAGTCTGCCTCTCTGTTGTCTGTCTTGTTAGTCAGTTAGAGGCTCAGGCAGCGGTCGCCCTGAGCAACCATTGTATCTTGTTTGCTAACAGCCAGTCTGTCTGTCTGTTGTCTGTCTTGAAACTCAGATCAGAGGCTCAGTGCAGCGTCGCACTGAGCAACCATTGTGTCTTGTTTATTTGTGGCATTATCGGAAGCCCAGAGCTGCGGTTGCTGTAGGCAATCTTGCTCCCTTGTTCATGACTCTTGTGACAACCTGTGTAGCCTCTTCAATCACCCAGCTACATAGTCTTGTTTGTCTGGTGGTACTCTGGCTTTCTTGCCCTCAGCTGCTATACCTTGCACCTCCAAGGCCTGGGTGTAACCGAAGTTGGACAGGTGTTGCTCTTCATCTCCCTTTCAAGCGGGGACGCGCCACATAGGGTGAAGAAGGTGGTGGTAGATTGGGGCATAGCGGATGAAAAGAAAGCAGGAGATCTGCCAGGCGTTACATTGCCTCTACAACCTAAGTTCATATATAAACAGGCCCCAAACTTAAAAAAATGTATGGGCACCCAGCATGGTAGAAGGACCTAGACAGCCTCCTGTACCTTTTTGGCAACAAAAAGGCTTCTACTGGTGCAGGGGGTGTAAAGCCTGCAGTGAAGCTAATGGAATCCGACTGAGTGAGGCGACATCTCATACTTATGTTAAAATATTTAAAATTCAACAGAACATTACATGTGGAAGTAGGGGGGTACAAGGCTGGCCGAGGGGATAGAGGCTCCAGCCTCAGGGCGCAGTGTAGGAAGGGTCACACAACTCACTCAGCTATCATTACCCTATTGTGTTTGAAGTAGAGAGAAATAAGAAAAGGGCATACATGTCAGTGACTGCAAGCCAGATAACTAGAGATTAAGGTGTTGGGGGCCCTGGGGCGCCTTTTTGTCTAATAGTATGTGACGGCTGGAGTGGGAGGGATGGAGGGGTGCACTTTGGTGTCTCAGCCTTGGGTGCTGGAGGACTTTGTCCCAGCTCTGGGGGGGGGGGGGGTAGTGTATATGCTCTGGTGCAGTTGTAATAAGCAGTATGTGGGTAGAACCACCAGATTACTGAAAAAGAGAATGCATGAGTACATTTGAAATATAAGGAGAGGATTCACAGGACATAGTATATGGGAGAACTTTAGAGTGTGTCATCAAAGTGACCCCAAGGAATAATTTTTTTGTGGGTTGGAAAAAGTGAGTTTTGGGTGGAATGGTTGTCATCAGGTTAGACAAGTCTCTATGAAAGAATCCGGGCGGATGCACAATGTGGGGTGCCTTCAACCTGGGGGGCTTAACATAGATTTATATTTGAATTACTGCACAGCCAACAGCTAGCTAATAGAGATCTGAGATTTGGGTCGCTGGGGGTTTAGGAATGTCATACCTATATCAGGGTTACTGGAATAGATTGTTTCTGATCTGCATATTGTATAATCCAATAATGATGTGCGGAGTATTGTGGCAACACATCTTCTGGCTATAGAAACATAGCCTGTTATGGGTGTATGTGTAGGATTGTTGTGGATCGATCGAAATCTCATGTGAGTGGATGCATGAGATAATAAATGAGGGATAAATGAGGGTACTTGATGTATAGTGGAAGCAAGAAAAAAGGGAGGAGCGCTCCTTGGTGCATTAACGTTATTTAATCTTAAAACACGCAAGGTATTAAAAACACTTACTAAAAGACAATAGAAAATGAGCATATCTTGGGTTAAACCCAGTCAGACAACCATGGGTGGCAACCTGCTCCTCCTCTGTGGCCTGCAGTGGTGGGTGTCCCTGATGGTAGTGGACAATCTGAGCCTTCCCTCTGGTGACCGTGTGCAGTGACCTCACTACGCGTTTCGGCGTACTACACTATATTGGGCTCTAGGTGTCCCTTTGTTTTCTCATTCTTCAAAGGGGGTTACTCCACTTTTGGTGAGTTTGTTCCCCGACGGGTGCCCTGGTGGTGGGTAAATATTTCTAAATTGTCAGCATACCGTTGTTTCAGAAGATTGCTCCCAGTGGCTGTTTTGCAGTGACTGTTTGCTATTGATGTGATGAGGACTTTTATTACAGTGATGTGCGCTTATCCAATTATGCTGGCATCTCTGGAGAAGGCCTGTCTCCAGAGTGTGGGGGAAGGTGAGCTCTGTATGGGACATCGAATAAAGTACTTTACATAATGCTAGGTACACACGATACAATTTTCTGACAGATTTAGCTCCTCTTAGGACAGTCAGTGACATAACAATGCACTCTGCAAAAGCTGCAGAAGATGTCAGTGCTATATAAATACAAAATAATAATATGGTAGGACATTAGACTATGACTATGGTAGGGATTAGATCGTGAGGCTCTCTGAGGGACAGTTAATGGTGTGACTATGTGCTTTGTAAAGTGCTGTGGAAGGCAACACACCATATTTATATATCTTATGATAACAATTAGAGTGAGACATTATTTAAATGACTTTGGAGAGGGAGAGAAAGGAGGATAGGAGAGCGGGAGAGATGGAGCGCATGAAAGGGAGATGAAAAGAGGGCAAAAGAGGGGAAGTGCAACAGAGTGGAGGAAGGGGAAGAAGAAGAGAGAGGGGGCAAAAGATCGGAGGAAAGCTGGAGGGCCGCTGGAGGGAGTCATGTGATGGGGAGAAAAGAGATCCCAGTGTTATGACTTTTACTGCAAAATGGCCAGAGGAGGAGGGGCACTTTATGAAGGAGTGCTCTGTGTCCTGAGGCTGCCTTGGCTCAGACCTGGAAGGAAGTGTGTGTGTGTGTGTGTGTGTGGGGGGGGGGGGGGGCATAGAAGAAAGACAAAGAAAGGGGAAAGAAGTAGGAAAAAGAGTGAGAGAGCTTGGGGGGTGCAATCTGGTAGATGTTGGTGTTATATAAATACTGAATAATGATAGTAATAAAAGAGAAAGAGAGTGATAGTGAAGGGAAGTGTAGAGAGAGGACAGGAAATGAATGAAGAAGAGGAGGACAGAGAGGGGGAGGGAAGGTGATGTTTGCTCCGACAGTCTTTTTTAGCTGTGCTGTTTAGCAGGCTTATGTAAAAGAGGATATGAATGAGGGATTAGAGAGATCAGGTCAGGGAGGGAGAGTGGAAGAGGAGAGGAAAGTCACAAGGGCAGCCTGGCCCTGACTGGAGAGCTGCTCATTATTGTACACATCACCCAGCTGGTCAGTCCTGTTCACTGATGACAGTCATCATTATTATCCTCCATATAGCTGACATTCAGTGAAGGGAGAAGAGCTCCGTGTTTGATGCTCAACTAGGATTCCCTTTAAAGGACAACTGAAGCGAGAGGGTTATGGAGGCTGCCATATTTATTTCCTTTTAAACAATACCAGTTGCCTGGCAGCCCTGCTGATTCTCTGCCTCTAATACTTTTAGCCATAGACCCTGAACAAGCATGCAGCAGATCAGGTGTTTCTGACATTATTGTCAGATATGTTAAGATTAGCTGCATGCTTGTTTCTGGTGTTATATGAAACAAACTTCAGCTAAATGGATCACCAGGGCTGCCAGGCAACTGGTATTGTTTAAAATGAAGTAAATATGGCAGCCTCCATGTTCTTCTAACTTCAGTTGTACTTTAAAATGGACATCTCAGTCCAGACAATTTCTCCAGTAATTTTGCCATTTCCTGGTGTAAGAAACTTTAACTTCCTGTCACTATGCGACACATCCATACTACATCTCCAGCAACTGTGTGGGGTCTAATAGTAATCATTAATGATCATTATGAAATGAGATGCATCTGCAGAATTAAGATGTTGTTCAATGGAAGAGAAACATTGCAACACTAATAGTATTAGATGGCTGAGTGGAGAGGATTCCACAGCGGCTGCAGTTAGCATATTCAACACAAGATGGCGATCTCACATCTCGCTGGTGGAACGCACAACCTGGAAACAATGAAACCAAAGACAGGAAGAGGCGGAACAGCAGGCGGAGAAATTGCAGGAGGTTGAGAGAGCCCACGGCTGGAAGAGGTAATTGTGTGATTGTTGTTATATATTGGGCAGAGCAGAGGTCGAGGTGGACATCCTTTGTTACAGAGGAGGTCATAGTACTCCTGTCACTATCCTGATCATCCCCCTTAAAGTAATTGCCATACAACTACCCAACCCACAAGCTACCCAATATGGGGCACATCTGGCTACCTATATTGGGGGCTACATGATATGGGACACATCTGGCTACCTGCATGGGGGGGGCTACTTAATATGAGGCACATCTGGCTACCTGCATGGGGGGGGGCTACCTAATATGGGGCACCTATATGGAGGTTAGCAAATCTGGTTTGCCCCATGCAAAGAAGTGGTATATTCCTGCTAAAGTTACCAATGCTTTTGATTTTTTTCAGGCGAAACCATCATTTTGGTGAAAAACTACTGCATACCGGGGTCCCCCTAGGTCATTTAGCTCAACAGATTAACATTGACCAAATCAAATGCTGTTGCCCATCCACTATAATTCTGACCAAATGCTGCTCCCCTAACATAGAGCTCCACCTCATCAACTTCACACCCACATACTCACTCCCCCCCCCCCCCCCCCCCCCAACATGGATGTCAAGAAAGCCCTGTGCTTCCTCAGCGACACCATCTCGCACTGGGAAACTGCCCTGCCAGACTCCCTCTTCTTCATCATAGGAGATTTCAACAAAGCCAACCTTTGCTCAGAGATTCCACATTACATTCAACCAGGAATGGCAACATTCTGCACCACTGTAAACATCATCCTCAAGGGCACCTACAAAGCTGCCTCTCGCCGCCCTCAGGAACTCCGACCACTGCCTCAGCCAACTAATCCCCACCTACAGGAGATGCCTTGAGTCCAGCATGGATGAAGAACGCCAAGAGGCGCCAAACTCTGTTCTGTAGGCATTTGAGCGAGATGCCCGTTCAGGCGCCCTTCTGAATCAGCCCTAAAGGATACCCAAGGCAAATGCTAATGGGCATAATGAGGCTGCTGACAGATGTGGGCATGTTTGCAGAGCTACACCACAGTTTCTGATGTCTCCCCAGAGGCTCTGTGCTTCTGTAAGGGGCTCCATTAGCAGACGTGACTTTATAAGTCGTCCACCCTTTACGCGGAAGAATTAGCTCTGCACATGACCAAACCTGAAAGCCACCACAGCAGCATGGCCCTTTTTTTACATTTGGGCATTTGCCTTAAAGGGATACTGTAGGGGGGTAGGAGGAAAATGAGCTGAACTTACCCGGGGCTTATAATGGTCCCCCGCAGACATCCTGTGCCCGTGCAGCCGCTCACCGATGCTCCGGCCCCGCCTCCAGTTCACTTCTGGAATTTCTGACTTTAAAGTCAGAAAACCACTGTGCCTGCATTGCCGTGTCCTTGATCCCGCTGATGTCATCAAGAGCGCACAGCACAGGCCCAGTATGGTCTGTGTCTGCGCAGTACACTCCTGGTGACATCAGCGGGAGCGAGGACACGGCAACGCAGGCGCAGTGGTTTTCAGACTTTAAAGTCAGAAATTCCAGAAGTGAACCGGAGGCGGGGCCAGAGCATCGGTGAGTGGCTGCGCCAACACAGGATGTCTGCGGGGGACCATTAGAAGCCCCGGGTAAGTTCAGCTCATTTTCCCCCGACCCCCCTACAGTATCCCTTTAAAGGACTTATAAGGCGAGATTAAAAAAAAAAAAGATGGTGTCCTCCGTGCATTCAAATTTGCTGCAGGTACTTAACTTTTCTTGTAATCTCGCCTCGTAAGTCCTTTAAAGAGGAGCTGTCAGCAATAGTATCTCAGAAATAAAAAAAACCCCACATATGTAAGTAGATAAATACTTGCTCTACTTACATAACACATGTATTGCACTGTCCATATTTTGATTTTAGTGATTTTTCTATAGTAAAAAAAGATAAAATCCTTAGGATTCTCCATTTTAACTGTGTCTATCTTGAAGCCAATCCTGATGTCATTTCCTTCCTTACTCTCCTCTGCCTGATTGTGTACGGATTGCCCGCCTTCAGGCACGTGCACCCAGCTCTGCAATAGAAAGTGCAGGCTGCATTAGCAAAGTCTGAGAGGAAAGTAAAGAAGCAAAAATAAAAGACAACCGAGCATGCCCTGCAACTTCCTTTGTGCGGCAATGTACCAAATAAGAGTTGGATAAACTGGGGAATGATCATTTATCAACAAGAAAAGTAATAGTGATTTTAACTTGGATTGCCTGGTTAGCATCCTTATTTTCTGTTTACCAGATAAAAATAAAGAATTGATTTTATGGCCGACAGTTACACTTTAAGATGGGCAGAGACAGTCGCTCGGGCCTACTAACAGAAGGATAGCTGATATTCAACAGGCTCGGTCCTGTTCTTTCCGGATCTTGTTGCGTACCTGCAGTAATAAGTTTAGTGGAGGAAGCGCACAGATTATATTTGATCCCCAATACACTGAAAATGCATCCAGAGTCAGAGGATTGTCCTGTGGGCATAGAGAACCAAATATTTAGCATTTGCTGGCAAACAAATCCACCTCTGTGGTGCCCCAAAGAGCCAATATGTCCCTGTAATCTCATTGTTTAGACATCATTTGTCATGTGTGAGCTCTGATCTGCTGAGATAATCTGCCAGACAATCTGCCTCAATTATTATTTGCATCTTATGCTAATAGCATCTTGTCTAAAGCTGGGAAGGAGACAAGTCTCAAGGAGAGGTGCAGTCCTGAGGATGTGCTGGGAAAAACTATTTTCACCATCATTGGCTTTTATTAAAAAAAATAAAAATACTTTTTTTTTGATGGGGTTCACAGAAAACTACTTCCTTTAACCCTTTAGCAACAAATTTATTTAGAAGCTTGCAAGTGCTCCAGGCAAATATATTTATTTGTTAAATTTTCCTGATTGTAATTAGTACTGCTGCAATGTGTATTTATAGCCAGATGTCAGTGTGAGACAATAACAGAGGACTTCTCCTTTCATTTTCTATATTTTCTGCTAGAGAGAGAGATCAAATCATTCCAAGAATTAACAGCACAGCAAGTTCTGCCAACTGAGGTGAAAAACAGTGCTAATGGGATAATAGTTGTACTTTAAATACTGAGCCCATAAGATCCTTGTGGAGCAGCTGCCACCTCCAGCAGGTGCCTCACACGTATGCACACTCTCTGTATTACCTTATCTCTGGATCTCTATTACTTCTTATGCTATAAATCATGAATCTAAATACACCTGTTATCATCTGTGTTTATTACTGCAGTCACAGGAGGTTTGTGTTTATCCCAGCTTTTTTGAGAGGCAGGCCTGTATCTCTTCCCTGTAAAGAAGGACGTTTTCCCTGATAGCTGCTGTGCATGTGCTGTAGTTGTGGCTTGTGGTAATCACTGATGGGCTGCTGCTGTGCATGTGCTGCAGTTGTGGCTTGTGGTAATCACTGAAGGATTGCCGCTGTGCATGTGCTGCAGTTGTGGCTTGTGGTAATCACTGATGGACTGCCGCTGTGCATGTGCTGCAGTTGTGGCTTGTGGTAATCGCTGATGGGCTGCTGCTGTGCATGCGCTGCAGTTGTGGCTTGTGGTAATCGCTGATGGGCTGCTGCTGTGCATGCGCTGCAGTTGTGGCTTGTGGTAATCACTGATGGGCTGCCGCTGTGCATGTGCTGCAGTTGTGGCTTGTGGTAATCACTGATGGATTGCCGCTGTGCATGTGCTGCAGTTGTGGCTTTTAGTAATTACTGATGGACTGCCGCTGTGCATGTGCTGCAGTTGTGGCTTGTGGTAATCACTGATGGACTGCCATTGTGCATGTGCTGCAGTTGTGGCTTGTGGTAATCACTGATGGGCTGCCGCTGTGCATGTGCTACAGTTGTGGCTTGTGGTAATCACTGATGGGCTGCCGCTGTGCATGTGCTGCAGCTGTGGCTTGTGGTAATCACTGATGGACTGCTGCTGTGCATGTGCTGCAGCTGTGGCTTGTGGTAATCACTGATGGACTGCCGCTGTGCATGTGCTGCAGTTGTGGCTTGTGGTAATCACTGATGGACTGCCGCTGTGCATGTGCTGCAGTTGTGGCTTGTGGTAATCACTGATGGACTGTCGCTGTGCATGTGCTGCAATTGTGGCTTGTGGTAATCACTGAAGGACTACCGCTGTGCATGTGCTGCAGCTGTGGCTTGTGGTAATCACTGATAGGCTGCCGCTGTGCATGTGCTGCAATTGTGGCTTGTGGTAATCACTGAAGGACTACCGCTGTGCATGTGCTGCAGTTGTGGCTTGTGGTAATCACTGATGGGCTGCTGCTGTGCATGCGCTGCAGTTGTGGCTTGTGGTAATCACTGATGGGCTGCCGCTGTGCATGTGCTGCAGTTGTGGCTTGTGGTAATCACTGATGGATTGCCGCTGTGCATGTGCTGCAGTTGTGGCTTTTAGTAATTACTGATGGACTGCCGCTGTGCATGTGCTGCAGTTGTGGCTTGTGGTAATCACTGATGGACTGCCATTGTGCATGTGCTGCAGTTGTGGCTTGTGGTAATCACTGATGGGCTGCCGCTGTGCATGTGCTACAGTTGTGGCTTGTGGTAATCACTGATGGGCTGCCGCTGTGCATGTGCTGCAGTTGTGGCTTGTGGTAATCACTGATGGATTGCCGCTGTGCATGTGCTGCAGTTGTGGCTTTTAGTAATTACTGATGGACTGCCGCTGTGCATGTGCTGCAGTTGTGGCTTGTGGTAATCACTGATGGACTGCCATTGTGCATGTGCTGCAGTTGTGGCTTGTGGTAATCACTGATGGGCTGCCGCTGTGCATGTGCTACAGTTGTGGCTTGTGGTAATCACTGATGGGCTGCCGCTGTGCATGTGCTGCAGCTGTGGCTTGTGGTAATCACTGATGGACTGCCGCTGTGCATGTGCTGCAGCTGTGGCTTGTGGTAATCACTGATGGACTGCCGCTGAGCATGTGCTGCAGCTGTGGCTTGTGGTAATCACTGATGGACTGCCGCTGAGCATGTGCTGCAGCTGTGGCTTGTGGTAATCACTGATGGACTGCCGCTGTGCATGTGCTGCAGTTGTGGCTTGTGGTAATCACTGATGGACTGCCGCTGTGCATGTGCTGCAGTTGTGGCTTGTGGTAATCACTGATGGACTGTCGCTGTGCATGTGCTGCAATTGTGGCTTGTGGTAATCACTGAAGGACTACCGCTGTGCATGTGCTGCAGCTGTGGCTTGTGGTAATCACTGATGGGCTGCCGCTGTGCATGTGCTGCAATTGTGGCTTGTGGTAATCACTGAAGGACTACCGCTGTGCATGTGCTGCAGTTGTGGCTTGTGGTAATCACTGATGGACTGTCGCTGTGCATGTGCTGCAGTTGTGGCTTGTGGTAATCACTGATGGGCTGCTGCTGTGCATGTGCTGCAGTTGTGGCTTGTGGTATTCACTGATGGGCTGCTGCTGTGCATGTGCTGCAGTTGTGGCTTGTGGTAATCACTGATGGACTGCCGCTGTGCATGTGCTGCAGTTGTGGCTTGTGGTAATCACTGATGGACTGCCGCTGTGCATGTGCTGCAGTTGTGGCTTGCACCTGTAGGTAAATTCTGCCTTGTAGATAATTTTCAATTTGTTATTTTTGATGTAGCTCACAAGCTGAAAAGTGTTAGCTTCTCTGGTCTATGGGAGATGACCAGCCCCTACCAAATTATGTTGTTTTGTTTTCTCTGTTTATTAGTACTAATATCTTACATATATAATTTCTTATCCTTTTCAGAACTAAGATCTGGGCTCAAAAAACAAGAGATATATATAAGGTGTGATCAGCTGTCTATGGAGGAGGGTGACATGATGAGGACAATTAAAGAGGAAGAAGAAGAGATGTATGTGAGGAGTGATCAGCAGTCTATGGAGGAGGTTGAAATGCTGGGGACAAGTAAAGAGGAACAAGATATGCAATATGTGAGGCGTGATCAGCTGTCTATGGAGAAGGGTGACATGATTAGGCCAATTGAAGAAGAAGAGATGTATGTGAGGAGTGATCGGCAGTCTATGGAGGAGGGTGATATGATGGGGACATATAAAGAGGAAGAAGAAGAGACATATGTGATGAGTGATCACCAGTCTAGGGACAGGTGTGACATTATGAGGACAATTAAAGAGGAAGAAGAAGAGACATATGTAAGGAGTGATCTGCAGTCTGTGGAGGAGAATGACACGATGGGGACAATTAAAGAGGAAGAAGAGACATATGTGAGGAGTGGTCAGCAGTCAATGGAGGCGGGTGACATGATGGGGACAATTAAAGAGGAAGAAGATACGTATGTGAGGAGTGATCAGCAGACAATGGAGGCGGGTGACATGATGGGGACATTTAAAGAGGAAGAAGAAGATATGTATGTGAGGAGTGATCAGCAGACAATGGAGGCGGGTGACATGATGGGGACAATTAAAGAGGAAGAAGAAGATACATATGTGAGGAGTGATCAGCAGTCAATGGAGGCGGGTGACATGATGGGGACAATTAAAGAGGAAGAAGAAAATACATATGTGAGGAGTGATCAGCAGTCTGTGGAGGATTTAATAATAACAGTTATTAAAGAAGAAGAAGAAACATATGTGAGGAGTGATCGGCGGTCTGCAGAGGAGGGTGACATGATGGGGACAACTATAGATGAGGAGCTTATAGAGGGTAGAGCAGGTGAGTAATCAACATTAAATATTGAATATCTTTAGTTGTTTTGACTGTCACTGATCACAGACTGGCCATATTAGAGGTTATAACAGTACAGACACCCTCATGTCTTCGGAGTGCCCTGTTTTGTTTTGTAATGGATTAGCGGCCTGTAATATGCTGATAATGGCCACTGCACATTACTGTACACAGATTGATCACAGTAGAGGTGTATATGGATCTGAACCCACATCGCCCAATCTCTCTGTCCACGCCAGCCCCCAAACTAGTCTCATCACCATTCAAAAACATCCCCAACGACAAATAAAAACAAGAAACAATCACATTGTTCCCTACAAACTTCCATCAAAACATATTTCCAACCAACCGAAAGTAATCCTTCCATCCCACAGACCACTCCCATCAGTGCTGACACAACTCTTACATCCACTTTTTTAGATCTCCACTCCACCCTATCTCAGAACATATTATGAACCCATTTACCCAGTCCAAAAACATCCCATATCATACTACAACCAAAGACAAAAGACCCCTGTCCGACTCCGAAAAAGAGGAAGACGAGGAAAAAGAAAAGCGCAACAAACATCACTAGCCACTTGTAACGTTTGCGGAATTATCTCCGAGATCAGCGCACAACATGTGCGCTGACACTGCGGAAACCCTCCACAAGCGTTTGGATAGGGGAACCCAGCTTTGGAATTTGGAGAGGAATTCCAACGGCAGATGGAGCTGTGGAGTACAGGGGAACTTGGTCTCTGTACAACCACTGATGCCAGATGGAGATTGTACGAGGTGAAGCAAAACAGGGCAAGATAGCCACTCGAGAGAGAGTGAGCACAGAGCCAGAATGTATGTATGTCCACCAATCTAGTCGCCACCCAGCGACGGTTGACATACAACAGCGAAGACCAAAGTGAGAAAGCAATCGCAAGAATGGCGATTGCTAGCAGAGACACAAGACGGAGTAAAGACAGAACATAGAATGAATAAAGACAGAACCAATTAGCAAACTGCAATTCAACAGGAAGAAACTGACAGGACTAACTAAACGCGGTCACCACACGTTAAGCGCAATACCGACAATGCGCGTTCAATGCACAGTCTCCGCACGTTAAGCGCAGCACCAGTTGTCCCCCAGCGAAACAGCATTACTAGAGAAGGGTTTGTCCTTTTGCACAACAAACCAGTCCAATATGTTTGGGATTTTTGCAGATTTGAATGCCTGCATCTGTAAACTAACACTTAAACGACACTTTGCAATAAAAAAAAACTAAACCCATCCCCACTACAGACTCCACAGCTCTTATCATTACCAACAACGAAACATTGCCAGTATGCACAGTATCCCCCTCCGAAATAGACACAGAGAAGTTCATTACTACAAAATTGAAGGGCAGATCATGGTTCTACCCCATAGCATCCAAAGGAAATTACATTGACACATTTTACTCACTGGTATTCCACGACCTACAAAACCTCCATACCGACATACCCAGAACCACATCCTATCTTAACCGCCAACAAAAGTCAGCAATCAAATCACTACAGAATAATCATAACTTAGTCATTAAACAAGCCGACAAGGGGGGGGGGGGGGGGGAGATTGTCATTTAAATAGAAAAGATGACCTAGAAGAAGCTGAACGTCTACTGGGAGCCGAAAAATATTATGAAATTTTAGACACAGACCCCACCGCACAACTCAAAAAACCCTGAGATCCTTTATCAATGACGCATTACTCAATAATATTATTACTAAAGACGAAAGGGACTTTATCATTAACACCCATCCCCAAGTTTTTTTATTACCTACCAAAAATTCACAAAGCCCTCGCTAAACCACCTGGACATCCACTCATATCTGG
This sequence comes from Hyperolius riggenbachi, assembly GCF_040937935.1. NCBI lineage: Eukaryota > Metazoa > Chordata > Amphibia > Anura > Hyperoliidae > Hyperolius > Hyperolius riggenbachi. Next base: position 261,256,717 of record NC_090655.1, read on the forward strand.
TATAAATTCTCTCACTAGCAACTTATCACGTTTCGTAGACCAACATTTACAACATCATGTACAATCCCTAGACTCCTACCTCAAAGATTCTTCACACCTCATAGAACTCCTCAGCACCACCACGTGGCAGAATGATTACTTATGGCTCACATGCGATGTTACATCACTATATACAAATATACCCCACTCCTACGGTCTCATAGCCATTAATCACTTCCTGTCCTCTAATCCATCTATGCCCCAGAGCTAACAATCCTTCCTAGCCCTCTGCACAGAATTTACTATACAAAACATATTTGCTTTCATGGACAAAATCTATCATCAAACAAACGGCACAGCTATGGGGTCGTTGTTCACCCCCTCGTACGCTAATCTATCCACGGGTCTTCTAGAACTTAAAAAAATCCCTTTGCTGGAAATATCATTTTCTACAAACCTTATATTGACGATCTCATATTCATCTGGAAAGGTAACGCCAATCTCATCCATCCTCATTTATAGACTATCTAAATTCAAACACAGCAGGTCTCCAATTCACATTTCATCACGATCCCATTACCATAGAATTCCTGGACTTAACATTATTCATTGAATCCAACCTCATTAAAACTAAGAGATATTTTAAACCAGTGGATGCAAACAACACTTTGACCATTTTCACCATCGCTCCTTGACCATCAATACTCCATACAGTCAGTTCAAAAGAATTTACAGAAATTTTACAGATACTACAGATTATAACACGCAATCCAAGATTTTTACAAAAAAATTTCTGCCGTGCAAATACCCCCAAAAAACTCATAAAAGACGCCAAATTTAGGGCCAAAGCAAAGAAACCCCAAAATCCATCATCTGATACCACAGACTTTACCACTGCCAACTACCCTCGATTTATTACACAGTTTAATGCCCAACATCCCCATCTTGAAAAACAGATGGGGCATCCTGCTACAGGATCCATACCTTTGGCCAATAATTCCACCGACACCAGCAATTACCTTTAGAAGGGCACCAAACCTACAGGACCTCTTAGCACCCAGCCGCCTTACCCAACCTATAGGACACAAACACCCACTTAGTCCTTCCACACCAGGATGCTCCCCTTGCAATAACACTAGATACTCAACCAGCATGGAGTAGGATTGGACAACACAAGAGAAACATACACAAGAACTTTCCCCTTCACAGCGTATCTAGACACTTTAGTACCCATCACAACAGCGAACCCACTTTGTTTCACATCACTCTCATAGAGACCATTAATAAACACCGGTCGGATGCTTTTGAATAACTTAAATCGAGAGAAATGTTCTGGATTCAAATGTTGAACAACTAGAAAAAATTTACTGATCCAAATTTACCATAGTTTTTATTTTACCCAGTCGCCTCTTTTATCATATACCTTCTTTTTCATTTATTATAAGCTTTTTCATCATTTATTATTTATTATATATTTTTTATGTATATATATATTTTTACTATTATCATGTTTTATTATTAATTTTACATGATCTTGTTTTACTATTATATTATTATTATTATGACTATCATTCTTAATATTCATTTGGTCTACATATCTGACAAATTTCATTATAACAATTTTACTATATCATGTTTTATCAATAATTTACTAATAATATTTTATTAATAATTGTCCACAATCTCTTTTTACTATTATATTATTATTATGACTATTATTCATAATAATCCTGTGGTCACATATCTGACAAATTTAATATAACAATTTTTTACAATATTATATCACTCATTATATCCTGTTGCTTATGTATTGTTTTATTGTTCCAGTGCTATATCATTTATTCTACTGTTTACTCCATTTTTTCCAATCCTATCGATTGCTTTAAATGTACATCTTTTTTCAGCCGTTTAACTGATAATAACTACTGTTTACATAACACTGCAAAGTTTCTAAAAAAACAACAATATTTTTGCTGTCCACTAGATGGCAGCAATGCACAGGAATAGGTTCCATAATAATATAACACAGGACTTGCATTATTAACATCATTATTCCATTAAACTAGGATAAAAAAATAAATGAATTATAATTCATGACACCAGAGGTAGCTAACACATCTTTAATTTGTCTTTATTTTGTTTTAGTTTCACTTTCCCGACCGTATGTTAGATGGCTCCACTTTCCCTTCCTTTTGCCCAAATCATTAATGGCGGACGGAACTCCTGCCGCATGTGCATTACATACACATGATGCCGCATTAGTATCCTCCGCCATAACCCAGAAGCAATTCCCCTTGCCCATAGTGCGACGTAATGGTCGCACCTTCATGCCCTCAATGATAGTCATAGGTGCAACATTAAGGTCGCACTTAGACTTGGACGCACACTGATGACGCGACCAAAAGGTCGCATCCCCTCTCGGCGGGAAATCACCAACCCGCCCCACTCCTGGATTGGCCAGGAGGCGTGACTACACCACTATTTAAACAGCGGTACGGGGACATCTCGGCACTAAGGCGCCAGGTGTTACCCGGATCAAATGCTGGTAAGGTATTGATTTTTTCTTATGCTGCACTCTTTCCATAGCGCATTTCTACCAAAACTAGCACTACCCTTATGTTTTTTATAAATACTTTGATACAATACCTCAGCCTCCTTACCTACCTCCTTTGGTTTCACTATATTAACACCACTGTCTTCCTTGTCCCCAGTAGGTCCCTCTACCACTACACTCCCCCAGCAATACACGCCCCCATCCCCTAATTTACCCCCACAAACAAGCACCTAGACCACCACTATTACTGCATAGTAATACATAACAATGAAGAATGCACGGTCATTGCTTATTTTATGTATTTGGTTCTAATACACACCAATCTTTGCCTCTGTCTCCAGTTGTGTGCTCCCATAATCTTTTGCCTGAGGAAGCAGGTCTAAGCCTGTAAAATGCGTTGCAACCCCCCTGGAGTATACCAATAAATATATTTTTCTTGAATAGACAGTTACTCGTGTCTGCTTGCAGGAGGTAAGTCCACCACTGCCTCCTAAGCATCTTAAACTTTTTAATATCCGATTTTATCCTTTTGGCGCCTCTGTTCTTCTCTACGTTATAATTTATATCCACCCTTGGTGGAGGGGGATGCCCGTTTTTTCTCCTGTCTACAGAGAGCGACTTCTTAATCCTGAGTGAGGACAGGATAATCTCCTCACTTGCTTATACAGTGGTTGCCTGGGTAACACTGGTTTGTGAGTATAACCTTGTACTCTTTTCTATAAACCCATTTTGGCAATACCTACTACACTATATTGGGCTCTCGGTTTCTCTCTTTTTTTATATATTGATAACTAGTGATGTTCAGTGATGTGCCAATAACTCAGAGAAGGTGCAAATTGTATGCCAATTTAATGCAAATGTGCAATGAAGATAAGGGAATTGGTTGGCACCTGATGCTACTTTGCAGCCTATGGTGGGGGTCAGGTGACTTACTGTGCCTCCAGACAACCAGATATCAATCGTAGAACCAATCAGAAGGAAAAGTCCGGGCACCAGATAAGCTGCAGATCACCACTTTATTTCTTCCCCCATCCAAACGTACTGATAAACAAAAAACACAGTGTTTCACGAGACGAGCTCGCTTCCTCAGAGACCAGGTGATCTGCAGCTTATCTGGTGTCCAGACTTTTCCTTATGATTGGTTCTACAATTGCTATACGCAAATGTGCAGCTGCTGTACTTGGTTCATTTCTAAACTGCATAAACCTTGCATCAACTTGGAATTCTGAGCAGCTTACCATCCCTAATTATAATTCTTTCTCCCCTCAGAATTCTCTAACAGGAAGTGATGATGTTTCTCTATTTGCAGGGCGGAGTCCCGGCATCAGGAACCTCTCAGAGGCTCGTCTCTCTGTATCCACAGACTGTACAATGGATGATGATGTCACTGGACAAGAGTCTCCTGCAGATATCCTAGTGACTCCAAATATTTCCCCATACTTCCCTCACTTGTCTAACCCTAAGGGGCCTCATACCCAGCACAGCCCTCCCTCTGCTGGAGGATCTCATTCCTGTTCCACATGTGGGAAATGTTTTGTTCGGAAATCAAATTTCACACGTGACAGATCTCACACTGGTGAGAAGCCCTATTCATGTTCTGAATGTGGTAAATGTTTTAGTCATAAATCACATCTTGTCAGTCAAGAGAGATCTCACACTAGAGAAAAGCCCTTTTTATGTGCTGAGTGTGGGAAATGTTTTGTTCAAAAATCAGATCTTGTTATTCATGAGAGATCCCACACTGGTGAGAAGCCCTATTCATGTAGAGAGTGTGAAAAATGTTTTGTATCGAAAGCAGGCCTTCTATATCATGAGAGATCTCACACAGGTGAGAAGCCCTATTCATGTGCTGAGTGTGGGAAATGTTTTGGGCATAAAAAACAACTTGTCAAACATGAGAGATCTCACACAGGTGAGAAGCCCTATTCATGTGATGTGTGTGGTAAACGTTTTGGGTATAAATCAAGTCTTGTCATACATGAGAGATCTCATATGGATGTGAAGCCCTATTCATGTGCTGAGTGTGGAAAAACTTTTGGGCATACATCACAACTTGTCAAACATGAGAGATCTCACACAGGTGAGAAGCCCTATTCATGTAATGAGTGTGGGAAATGTTTTGGGCAGAAAGCACAACTTGTCAGTCATGAGAGATCTCACACTGGTGAAAAGCCCTATTCATGTAATGAGTGTGGGAAATGTTTTGGGCAGAAAGCAAACCTCTTAACACATGAGAGATCTCACACTGGTGAGAAGCCCTATTCATGTGCAGAGTGTGGGAAAGGTTTTGGGCAGAAAGCACAACTTGTGAATCATGAGAGATCTCACACTGGTGAGAAGCCCTATTCATGTGCAGAGTGTGGAAAATGTTTCGGACAGAAATCACAACTTGTCAGTCATGAGAGATCTCACACAGGTGAGAAGCCCTATTCTTGTAATAAGTGTGGGAAATGTTTTGGGCAGAAAGCACGGCTCTTAACACATGAGACATCTCACACTGGTGAAAAGCCCTATTCATGTGCAGAGTGTGGGAAATGTTTTCCTCAGAAATCATATCTTGTCATTCATAACCGATTACACACTGGTGAAAAGCCCTATTCATGTGCTGAGTGTGGAAAACGTTTTGCGAATAAATCAAGTCTTGTCGTACATGAGAGATCTCACACAGGTGAGAAGCCGTATCCATGTACTGAGTGTGGGAAATGTTTTGTGAGTAAATCACATCTTGTCAGTCATGAGAGATCTCACACAGGTGAGAAGCCGTATCCGTGTGCTGAGTGTGGGAAATGTTTTGTGAGTAAATCACTGCTTGTCAAACATGAAAGATCTCACACGGGTGAGAGGCCTTATTCATGTGCACAGTGTGGGAAATGTTTTTTTCAGAAATCATACCTTGTCAGACATGAGAGATCTCACACTGGTGAAAAGCCCTATTCATGTGCAGAGTGTGGGAAACGGTTTACACAAAAACCACATTGTGTCAGTCATGAGAGAATTCACACTGGTGAGAGGCCCTATTCATGTACAGACTGTGGGAAATGTTTTGCATCTAAAGCAGGCCTTACACATCATGAGAGATCTCACACTGGTGAAAAGCCCTATTCATGTGCTGCATGTGGGAAATGCTTTGCACACAAATCAAGTCTCATTGATCATCACAGAACTCACACTGGTGAGAAGCCATTCTCCTGTGCTCAGTGTGGAAAACGTTTTGCACATAAGTCAGATTGTGTCACTCATAAGAGATCACACACTGGTGAGAAGCCCTATTCATGTGCTGTGTGTGGGAAATGTTTTGCATGTAAATCACATCTTGTCAGTCATGAGAGAATTCACACTGGTGAGAAGCCCTATTCATGTGCTAAGTGTGGAAAACGGTTTGCACAAAAACCACATTGTGTCAGTCATGAGAGAATTCACACTGGTGAGAGGCCCTATTCATGTGCTAAATGTGGGAAATTGTTTACAGAGAAATCAAATCTTGTTCGTCATGAGAGAGCTCACACTGGTGGTAAGTAAGGGTCAGGGAAACATAGCTGGACCTGGACTGGGCACAGAATACTGCTCTCCATCTCCCCAGCATAGCCAGTAATCACGTTCTCACACGTGAAAGATCCCACACTGGTGGGAATCTCTATTCATGTACAGAGGGTGGGAAATGTTTTGGGCAAAAAAACAATCTTGTCATAGATCTCTCACTGAGAAGAAGCCCTATGCATGTGCTGAGTGTGGAAAATGATTTCTTCAGAAATCAAATCGTCTCAGTCATCAAAGATTTCATACTGTTGAAAAGCTTTATTCATGTGCTGAGTATGGGAAATGTTTTGTGAATAAATCACGTCTTGTCATACATGAAAGAGCTTACACTGGTGAGAAGCCCTGTTCATCTGCAGAGTGTGGGAAATGTTTACCTCAGAAATCTAACCTTGTCAGACATAAAAGATCTCACACTGGGGAATAGCCCTATTCATGTGCTGTGTGTGGGAAAGGTTTTCAGCTTTAGTAACTGCTTATCAGATTATCAGACGCTTATGTTGAGTGTGGGAAAAGTCTTTGCTATAAGTGTTCTGATACACTTATTTACTTCATTTCTCTCATCGTCCTCCAGGATGAGTAGCTCCTGAGAGAAGACTGGTCCCACCCCTAAAGAAACAGACAATTTGTTCAACGTTTTTATCCACCACTACAGTACATCTACGTCTTCTGTGACTTCATCTAAGCCACATGTAGATATATACGTCTTGTAGCTGATGCACAGCTGTGCAGGATTGGGGTTGCTCCTGTGCAAAATCTCCTGCACTATCTGCTGCAGCACAAATTGGTTAAAGGGAATGTATGTTCCCTGAACCAATAAGATTGATTTTTACCATTAAAATTATTTTATTTTCTCAGTTCATAGTGAAAAATACGATTATTAGTATTATTTTAGAATCAAATATCTTCACCATAAATTGTGACAGGAACATAATCTAAGTTTTATGATAAACGGGAGAAATAGCCGAACAAATTTGTGGTTTTTACCTACAATAGCACTTTTTATTTTTAAACCGGAATTGGTAAAACTGAGAAATAATGTGTTTTCATAATAAAAAAAAACTAAATTGTTTGAGGGAAAAAATGCCATGCAATGAAAGTCTATATATACTTCCTTTAGGTGTCATAAGTAAGGATAATGTTATTTCTGATTAAAATGGACATAGCTAAAATGTCAAAACTGCTCTGGTCCATAAGGGGGAAACAAGGTCTGGATGTGAAGTGGTTGAATAAGCACAGCCCATATAATCTCCCCCTCCTTCATCTCTATCCAGTTTTGTGACTGTTTCCCTACACCCGTGGTCACGGGCAGCACAGGGATACTTGGATGGGGGAGCCTGTGGGCAGCTGTCTATAGAAACTCCAAGTTATGCATTACATCCAGCTGCAGGGGAACCTCTTTTGTGTGAGGTTTCTGTGGGGCTGTATACTGGAGGGTGTACCTTTTAATTAGCTGGTTCACTAGATGTTTGCATGTAGGAGCCAGTATAAGGTGGTGGTGCACTCTGGAACGGGGCGTCTGGGCATGCCATGTCTCCTCTGCTGGCGTCTTCTACATCTGGGCAGAAGACGCCACATCAGCTGATCATCAGCGTCTTTCACCAATCAGAGAAGAAGGGTGGTCCAAAGATGAACGAAGGACTCCTTTGACCATTTCTTGCAGGGGGTGGAGCTTCACCACGTGTCGGTGGCGTCTTCTGCATATAGCAAAGGGCATTGCAGGGACGAGCTGACTGACAGCTCTTTTTACCAGTCAGCATGCAGGGGCGGTAACTTCCTCTTGTATGTGGACAATACGCGTCATAAGGCGGAAGATGGGGAGCTGACTGACGTCAGCTGTGGGGGCCGGTGCTGGGCTCTGATTTAAAAGGAGACACACACACAGACACACACGCAAATGCTGAACGGGCAGCATGGAGCAGGAGGAAGCTGTAGCTGAAGCTGTCAGATAGACTGTGGAGGCATCAGAGCAGGCTGTTACTGCTCCACAGTTATTGTGTCTCCCTCCTCACCTCTGGTATTGCTGGTATGTAGGGTAAAAACAAGTAACACCAAGAGCCCCAATAGTGTAATATGTACTGGTAAATGGGTACTAGATAGCGTAAATGTTAATACTCACAAACCAGAGTTACCATTAGGCAACCACTGTAAAAGCAGGTGGGGAGATTTTCCTGACCCCACTCAGGAATAAGAAGTCGCTCTCTGTAGATGAGAAAAAAGGGTGTTCAACCCTCCACCCAGGGTGGACTCAATATTATGCAGGAGAACAGAGGCACCAAAAGGATAAAAGGAAGCTAAATGAGCTTAAAAAACCAAATTCTTGGTAAATAGGAGGTAGTGGTGGACTTACCTCCTCCAAGTAGACACACAACGACTGTAGTAAAGACAGTCAATATATTTTATTAATGAACTCCAAATATGCAACGCGTTTCGCAGGTTTGATCCCGCTTCATCAGGCAATAACAATGGAGAGGTGTCTTGCTCTTCTACTGACCACATATGCTATTGCTCCGTTGTTATTGCCTGATGAAGCGGGATCAAACCTGCGAAACGCGTTGCATATTTGGAGTTCATAAATAAAATATATTGACTGTCTTTACTACAGTCGTTGTGTGTCTACTTGGAGGAGGTAAGTACACCACTACCTCCTCTATTTACCAAGAATTTGGTTTTTTTACGCTCATTTAGCTTACTTTTATCCTTTTGGCACCTCTGTTCTCCTGCATGGTATGTAGGGTAGTTAGTGTGGAGTTTTTTATTAAACATTATAATAAAGTTTCTTATATGTATATGCCAATACTCTTTAGAAGGGACAGAGTCTCTTAAGTTTCTATATTAGCTAGAATTACTTCTGCTTGCAAAGCTTCAGAAAGTCAGAATATTGATTTTCACAAAAGCTAATGATTCAAAAGTTCTCCTTACTTCTGCTTATCATGTTTAACCACTTGCCGACCGCACACTCATAACGTGCGTCGGCAAAGTGGCAGCTGCAGGACCAGCGACGCAGTACTGCGTCGCCAGCTGCAGCCTAAATAATCAGGAAGCAGCCGCTCGTACGAGCGGCTGCTTCCTGTCAATTCACGGCGGGGGGCTCCGTGAATAGCCTGCGGGCCGCCGATGGCGGCTCGCAGGCTAGATGTAAACACAAGCGGAAATAATCCGCTTTGTTTACATTTGTACGGCGCTGCTGCGCAGCAGCGCCGTAAGGCAGATCGGCGATCCCCGGCCAATCAGCGGCCGGGGATCGCCTCCATGTGACAGGGGACGTCCTGTCACTGGCTGCACAGGACGGATAGCGTCCTGTGCAGCCCAGATCTCCCGGGGGAGCAGGTAGGAGAGGGAGGGGGAGGATTTCGCCGCGGAGGGGGGCTTTGAGGTGCCCCCCCCGCAAAATGCCAGCCAGGAGGAGCGATCAGACCCCCCCTGCACATCATCCCCCTAGTGGGGAAAAAAGGGGGGCGATCTGATCGCTCTGAGTGCCCTTTGATCTGTGCTGGGGGCTGCACAGCCCACCCAGCACAGATCACCTAAAACAGCGCTGGTCCTTAAGGGGGGGTAAAGGGTGGGTCCTCAAGTGGTTAATTTAGCTGAGAGAGACTTGATAACTGAATCTATTAGGGCATGTCCAGCTGATCGCTACTTTCCTTCTGTCCTTTGCAAATACATGTGCTGACATTTACTGTTTTTAAGGATATGTAATGTTGTAATTATTAACTGTATGACATGAGCTTTATGTAACTCAATGCTATAAAACCAGTTGACTTTTTAATAAACCTGCACAGGAGAAGCAAGTTGGTAACTGAACACTTGTGTCTGTGTGTGCTTCTTTAACCACTTCAGGACCACAGTGCTAAACCCCCCCTAAAGACCAGGCTATTTTTAGTTAAATTGGCCACTGCAGCTTTAACACCAAGCTGCAGGGCCGCACAATATTGCACATGATTCCCCCCCCTTTCACCCCACCAACAGAGCTGTCTGTTGGTGGGGTCTGATCGCCCCCCTGTGTTTAATTTTTTTTTAGCAATATTTATACAAGTTGTTTTTTAATAAAAAATGCTATTTTTTTTAAAAATATCCTCTTCCCTGCTCCCTCCCTCCTCCCGCCAGTCAATCAGTGTGATCAGCTGTCATAGGCTTCACCCTATGACAGCCGATCACTCCCCAGTCTCAGGAGGGGACAGCCATGTCACACGGCTGTCCCCAGTACAGCGCTGCTGCTGATTGAAGCTCTGTACATGTTAATTAGACAGCATAGCTGCTCAGAGACTGAAGATGGGGTGGAGCTCCACCCCCCAAGCAGGAGATGCGCACGCAGCCTGCGCACGATCTCCTGCAAACTGCAGCCCCAGGACTTGGCGCCAATTGGTGTTAGGCGGTCCTGGGGCTGCCGCCGTGGCCACGCCAATTGGCGTGGGGCAGTCTTGAAGTAGTTAAGGGCCTAAATAATTGGGAATCCTAAGCCAACCTCACCCTAGAGGTGTTTGGCCTCGCACGAAATGTTCTTATATTACAGATCCTCCTGAGTTAAACCTCACATTAGGTTAATACTTACCTATGTAGTCTTGCTTTTTCTAAGCAGTTAAACACTCTGCAAAGTCTGATAGATGCACGAGAGGTAACACTAAATTGCCATCGGGGTGTAATAGATCACATTGTGCAAGATGTTTAGCTAATCAGGTTCCTACACAGGTTCCAGATACAGGTGTAACCAATAGAGCCATGTTAGACCTTATGAAGACTATGAAAGATTATTTTCCACTTTTGCAGCCCTTAGAGCAGCATTCTCAGTGCCAGCACAGACTAGATTAAAGCTGCAGTCCCAGCAGCCTCTAGTTCAGGAGGAACAGGCCATTCCAGTTATTGCTTCCATGGCTTCTACAGGCCCAGATTCAGTCCCTAGACCACACAACACCTCAATGTTTTCAGGCCCAGTCTCAGATACAAGTACAGAGCCAGACTGCATCCCAGCTAGTCATTGAAGGTGCCCAGATAGATAGTTTGTCCTACTGTAGTATCAGAGGAGGAGTATGAGGAGTCCTTGGAGGAGGCTAGAGACTCTGATGGCTCACCTGAACCCAGACCCACCAGATCTCCACATTATCTATTCTGTGCGGAAGATACGGTGGAATTGTTATAGGAGGTGTAAGACTCATGCGTAGGGAAGGAGAGAGGGAGGCACTAGGGTAGGGGAGTGAGCTGCCTTTCCACCATTAGGAGCCTGTAGGCATTTGCCTACAGTGCCTTATGGTAAACCAGCCCTGCCAAGTGCTTTCTTGTACACCAGAGCAGAGTTCCCCAATCCTGTCCTCAAGGGCCACCAACAAGTACATGTTTCACAAAAAAACACAAACGTGCACAGGTGAGGTAATTAGTGTCTCAGCAGAGCTGATTAACTACCTCTGTGGATTTCCACAATACATGCACTGTTGGTGGGCCTTGAGGGCATGGATGGGGAACACTGCACCAGAGTATTAAGTAAATTGTTGCATCTCAGTGGAAGGATCTGGAGAGGAAGCTCTTTATTCCAACATCTTTTAAGAGACGCTTTCTCTTTAAGGAGGAAGATCAGGCTTCATCGGCTAAATGCCTAAAGCTTGCTGACTCACTACGAACACCGGCGATCCAGCACAGGAGACTTGGGCACAGCCGGCACCACCATACACCGGAATAGGAATTACGGCTATAGCGGCACACAGTAAGTAACTTCATTCCCCACTATCCACGTGGACCTGGAGGGGGAATAGTATTTAACGTCACCGGGAGCTTGTGCAGCAGCAGGATAAGCCATACCGGCTGTATGTATCCTGAACCCAAGTCTCCCGGCAATTCTTTTGTTTGCACCTCACTAGCCCAGTTCTCCAGGGGCGAACACTAAGAATCCAATGCAGAAGATAAGGGCGCAGCCGGCGCCACCACAGGCCGTCATAGGAATTACGGCTATACCAGCGCACACAGTGTAACTTCGGTGCCGTCAGAAGACGGAGCTGAAGTTATATTTAAAATGCTAATTCTTCTTCCAACAATAGCAATTACATAATTCCCCACTGTCCATGGCGGCCTGGAGGGAGAATTGTAATTAACACAGGCGGGAGCCTCTGTGTGGAGGCACCAGGCTATATACTGGACCTCATTGGTTCAACAGCATGTCGTCAATGAAACGCCGCCATAGGACCAATCTGGAGAGAAAAAGATCCAACAACCTGAGAGTGGTGACGTCACCTGAACAAAGCACTGACCGGAACCAGCCGAGCGGAAGTCTAAGCAGCGGGACTCTGGGATTATCACACGGCCAGGGAGACATGCGAGAGAACCACCGGCAGAGGGAGGCAGGGCGAGGATCGGAGAAGTACTAAACTGTAAGACGCAGGATTATATTAGAAAGATCCAGTGGTGAGTGTTTGGTCTTTTATAACAAGAGACTGGAATTAAAAAGTCCTCTAGTATCATGAGATGATCACACTAACTGTGAGTTCGATGGTGATATTTATTAACATCAAGATCTCTATGTGGAAGCAAGCTAACCCATCATTATAGATCAGAAGGGCCCTTTTGTGAGTGTATGTGGTGTGCGTGTGTGTGAGATACAGGTGGGAACGGTATTATGTTTAAACTGCATGCAACTCTGCATTTTTATTAACCACTTGACGACCAGGGGATTTATGGCTGATCTGTGCTGCGTGGGCTCTCGATCGGCGGCTCTCCGGCTGTTCACGGAGACAACCTCCGGGAACGGACATGGAAAGGCCGCTCGAACGAGCGGCTGTTTCCATGGAAACCAGCAGACGACCAGTTTACGCCAATCGGCGTTAGCTGGTCGTCAAGAGGTTAAATTGTTATTAAAAGTTCATAAATTTGTAACCATATTGGGGTGTGTAGCGCGTTTACAGATATATTATTTGTGCAATACTTGATGTAGAAGGTTGGAGGAACCTTCAGTAACACGCAGCTTTTAAAGGTATACAACCACCAGCGCAATTTTTTTTAAAATTTTAGTTATTTACAAAGATTGTAGCAGAGGCGGTGTCTTTCCTCCACCTCCACAATGTAAGGGTTCTCCCTTACCTGGGCAATTTTTTGTTTCTAGTGGACTGTTCGGCAGATTTGCTCAGGGATCTACATTTTTCTGTTCAAGTCCTCTCGGAATTGGGCCGGCTGATAAGCAGGAAAAAGTCCAACCTGCTACCATCCCAAAAGTAAAATTTTTTAGGCCTGTTGTGGGACACAGGAAAAGATTTTCTCCCCAAGGAGAAAGCAGCAACCTTATTAACCAAGGTCCAGCAGTTCCAGGTAGAGCAGACAGTTTCTATCAGGGAAGTGATGCCACTCCTAGGACTGATGACAACCATCCCTGTAGTAGAAAGGGCTGAGGCTCACACGCGGATACTACAGGCATGGTTATTGGACATCTGGGATAAGACACAGATGTCACTAGGCAGACAGGTCAAGGTGCCAGCTACTGTCTCACAGTCTGGCTACAGATGTATTCACAGATGCCAGCAGTTGGGGATGGGGTGCCCCCTGCCAGGATCATCAGGGAAGTGCTCAGAGGAAATCCAAACCAGATCCTTAAATGACAGAGAGTTGCTAGCAGTAAAGACGGGTCTTCTCTCTCTAGCTCCTCAAGTTCTGAAGAAGGAAGTCTTTGTTTTTTTGACAATATTGTAACAGTAGAACAGGAAAGGACCCACTGCAACCACGCACTGACAAACCAAAGGGAGCCAGGAATCCACTGAGCTCATACGAACAGCAAGAAGAAAAAGGTTCCGCTACACCAATGGCTGGGTGAAAAAAAAGTCTCCATTTATTATCACATCAGCGAGTACACAAAGTTAAAAAAGCTCACTCATCTTCGAAACTCATGGCTCCTTAATCATAGCTGTTACAAAGCACTGGTTTAAATAGTCTAGTGCCACCCCACAAGGAGGGGGCGTGGCCATAGGCCTTAAAGTAACATGTACATGTATCTCCGTATAAAATGGCAGAGCCAATATATGAAATTGCATAAAACCAACATACTAAATACACAATACAATGAGTACAAAGAGCAATGTTAAGTTATACAGGTAACACAGATAAAGTATCAAAAATTGTCGTTTCCACAGCAATACATATGACTATTACTTTATAGAAAAATGTGTTCATATATGACATTGGTAATTCTGGCTAGAATGTAAATAAACGTCCAGTAAAAAATATACAGGATCTTCTCAAAAAATTAGCATATTGTGATAAAGTTCATTATTTTCTGTAATGTACTGATAAACATTAGACTTTCATATATTTTAGATTCAAATACACACAACTGAAGTAGTTCAAGCCTTTTATTGTTTTAATATTGATGATTTTGGCATACAGCTCATGAAAACCCAAATTTCCTATCTCAAAAAATTAGCATATTTCATCCGACCAATAAAAGAAAAGTGTTTTTAAAACAAAAAAAAGTCAACCTTCAAATAATTATGTTCAGTTATGCACTCAGTACTTGGTCGGTACTTCTGTTGTTTTTACTTTAGTATTTATTTTCAATAAAAAATCTTTGAAACTGAAAGGAATTGACTGTTTTATGCTGTTTATGATTGATGTGGGCTTGACATATAGAGAATATTCATATACTTACATTACCTAACACTTTTTAAAATGCTAATGATCATAACATTGCAGGAAGTGAAACAGCCTCACCTGACCAGAGAACACTGTGACCGGCTGTGTGAGGGTTTCCCCACCACAATCTACACACAGGTGTCAGGCAGACTCCGCCTCCTCCTCTACTACCAGCACCAGGCCACACCCACCACCTCCTCCTCTACTACCAGCTCTACCAGCACCAGGCCACACCCACCACCTCCTTCTCTACTACCAGCTCTACCAGCACTAGGCCACACCCACCACCTCCTCCTATACTACCAGCTCCACCAGCACCAGATCACATCCCCCTTCTCTTCTACATCCAGCTCTACCAGCAGCAGGCCACACCCACTACCTCCTACTCTACTACCAGCACCCAGCCACACCCATCATCTCCTCCTTTACTACCCGCTCTTCCAGCACCAGGCCACACCCAACACCTCATCTACTACCAGCAGCAGGCCACACCCACCACCTCCTCCTCTACAACCAGCTCTACCACCACCAGGCTGCACCCTCCTCCTTCTCTTCTACCAGCACCAGGCCACACCCACCACCTCCTCTACTACCAGCACCAGGCCACACCCACCATCTCCTCTTCTACCACCAGCTCTACCAGCACCAGGCCACACCCACCACCCCCTTTTCTACTACCAACTCTACCAGCACCAGGCCACACCCACCACCTCCTACTCTACTACCAGCTCTACCAGCACCCGGCCACACCCACCATCTCCTCCTCTACTACCAGCTCTACCACCACCAGGCTGCACCCTCCTCCTCCTACTCTGCTACCAGCTCTACCAGCACCAGGCCACACCCACACCTCCTCTACTACCACCACCCGGCCACACCCACCACCTCCTTTACTACCAGCTCTAGCAGCACCAGGCCACACCCTCCACCTCTACTGATATAGCCTCAGTATTAGCAGGATGTCTACCCCTTTAAATCACATAAAATGAATTCATATTCAATATGCATTGAACAGGACATAGAAAAAGAGAACAAGAAGAGATGTAGGAGGGGGGTTTAGAATACAAAAGAGGAAGAGACCAGTGGGGGGAGGTGGGGTTCTTTAATATTAGTGGGATAGAGCTAAACCGGAACCAGGAACTCTCACTTTCGGATAAGGGCCTAAAACAAGCCCTTAGTAAATTGATGAACAAATTCCAAACCTACATTGACATACAAAATACACCAGAACATTGACTATAAAGAAATATTTAGGGGGTAAAGGAGATCCAAGGAATAAAATGAACCAAGCAAGTGGATACCAGCATACGGGTATGAGGAATAAGTCCCCTTTTAACCCCAGAGATAATACCACAGGGAATTGCATTGAGGTATTCAAACGCATAGTGGAGAACGAGGTTGAAAAACTCAAGGTGAAAAGAGGTGTAAACCGTGCTAAAATCTCCAGAGGAATAGTACAGGATTAGGACCTGGTAGCAAGACTGGCGGACAAAGGGGAGGGGGGAGAAGTGGTACTCAGCAAACTCCAATACAGAACTGAATTGGATAGATTGGTCGCTGACCAAAATATGTATTGAAGATTAAATGGGGATCCTACCAAAATCTTTAAAGAACTGAGAATGATATTGAGGGAAGGTTTGGAAGAAAGGATAATAGATGATAGAGAATTTGAGTTTTTAATTCCCACAGCTCCTAAGTTTCCAATTATATATCCAGTCCCTAAATTCCACAAAGATATAATAAACCTCCCAATGCGTCCAATAATAAGTGGGGTGGGGTCTATTACTCACCTCCTGGGTCAGTACTTAGACTTTTTCCTCCAACCATTGGTATCCACAGGTAGTTAGAGATACAAAGCTTATGTTGAAAATACTTGAAGGAGGAGGAGGAATATGTAATGGTGACAGCTGATGTATCTAGCATATATACTAATATACTTCATGATCCCGCTCTGGAAGTGGTGAAATATTATATGGAAGAAGCTGGTGACCTATGTGATACACAAATTCAGTTTACATTAGATTAATTATCAGTTGCACTTACATGGAGCTTCTGCTGGTATAGGGATAATTTCCATGCCCAGATTAGGGGTTGTGCAATTGGGGCAGGGTTTGCACCCTCACTGGCTAATTTGCTCATGGGAAGATGGGATGGAAGGGTCCTGCAGGACGAATGCACCAGCAAAGTGGTGTTATGGAGAAGATTTATTGATGATTTGTTTATTATTTGGGGGGGGGGGGGTAGAGTTAGAGACTATGATACAGAATCTGAATAATAATGGCTTAAAGGAAACCTGAGATGAACAGGTACCTTTAAAATAAACATACCTCCGAAAGTGTATGCCAAATAAAGGCTATTCCTGTAATTTTTGTTGCTCTCCTGCACTCATTTTATTCCTATTTTTTCTTTTTTATTCTGTCTAATACTCAAGATGGCCACCGTCTGCTTCCGGGTCAGTGTCACTGTGTGTAAAGTTCTCCATCAAATAATGTATGCAGGGACTAGAGATGGCTTGAACCTCCGATTTTAGGTTCGCGAACCTCGATTGCGAACTTCCGCAAAAGAGCTTTGCGAACCGCAATAGACCTCAATGGGCAGACAAACTTTCAAAACTTCAAACATTAATTCTGGCCACTAAAGTGATGGAAAAGATGTTTCAAGGGGTCTAACACCTGGAGGGAGGCATGGCGGAGTGAAGTCCTGGGGAAGAATCAGGAGTTGATGCACAGCAGCGTTTTAAGGGCAGAAATCACATTGCATGATAAATTGGAGGCCTAAAGTGCTTTAAAACATCTTGCATGTGTATACATCAATCAGGTAGTGTAATTAGTGTACTGCTTCACACTGACGGACCAAACTCACTGTGTAACACACAGCAAACAGCTGTTTGTGTAGTGACGGTCGTGCTGGACTGGTGCGCACCAAGGCGAGAGTGCAGGCCGTGGTGGTTTTCAAGCCCATATGGCCAGGCTGAGGTAGCTCAAAGACAGTGACTGTCCAGCTGATCGAATTTGGTCTGTCCACAATGAAGCAACGACCTTATTAGCTTGGGTGTGCCCCCCAACACTTTCATATAGCCGGCGGTCATTGCTTCATTGTGATATGCAACCCCTTCACCGCGGCAAGGTAATGATCACAAAGTGGAATGGAATGGACACATGTACATGCCTTTTGTTTTGTTGTTGCAGCTGCAGTTCAGCCAGAAAAATTAGGCAGCCATGTACACGCACGAGAAAAATTATTATAGCGGCCGGTGCTAGCAGCGGCCTTAAAAATTCAGGAATCCACCTGCAGTCCTGGACCCTGTTGGTGGTGGTGGAGAAGGCAGTCAAGCAGCCTGCAGGCAGAGTTGCTGTGTGGGACTGACTTAGTCTTGGGGCAGGCAGTAGCCCTCCGGGATTCATGCCTCATTGATTTTGATAAAGGTGAGGTACTGAAGACTTTTTTTTTGACCTAGGTGACTTCTCTTCTCAGTGACAATGCCTCCAGCTGCGCTGAGGGTCCTTTCTGACAGGACGCTTGAGGCAGGGAAAGCCAGAAGTTGGATGGCAAATTGTGACAGCTCTGGCCACAGGTCAAGCCTGACTGGTATATAAAACAGTGTGCTGTCACAGGTGCAGTGAACAGGTATGCACAGACTGGTATTACAAATGTGCAGCTGTAACGCACACACAGGTACCGTGAACAGGTATGCAGTGACTGGTATATAAAACTGCGTGCTCTCATGCAGGTGCAGTGAACATGAATAGGTATGCACGGTCAGACTAGTATTACAAATGTGCAGCTGTCACACACAGGTGCAGTGAAAAGGTAGGCACTGAATGTGCTGGGCCTGGCACAGTATAGCAATTAGCAAGGGCCAGCTGCGACTACAGGGCTGTATATGCAAGTGTCAGTCGGCCACACATAAAAAAAACAGATCACAAGAACAACATTAGCTCTCAAAAGAGCTGTGTTGGGGTGCTTTTTAGCAATAAGTATCAGCAAGGAGCAAGCTAACAAGCCTAACAACAGCCTAACTAAGCTTTCCCTAATCTCTGCAGCAACTCCCTCCCTTCTCTAACTAACTACACAGCACTCAGAGTGAGATTATGGCCGACGCAGCTGCCTTTTATAGAGGTGGGGCTCCAGGAGGGAGTGTGTAGCCTGATTGGCTACCATGTGTCTGCTGACTGTGATGTAGAGGGTCAACGTTTAGCCTAATGATGTAGTATAGGGGGCCAGTCGAAGTTGCATAAAGTTCACGTTTGATCACGAACGCGAACCACCGATGTTCACGCAAATAAGTTTGCATGCAAACCGGGCCATCTCTAGGCCAGGGACATATATAATAAGAGAAAAACCTGCAGACATATACACACAGGCACAATTACTTTTACTTATTCCTGTAAAACCAAAGACAAGCAAGGTGATTGCTGCATTTGATCTGTGTGCAGCATCATCATTATTGTGCTGTGATGTGAAGCTGTAATCAACTTTGCCAGTAGAGCAGTGTCCCTCCATGGAATGAAAATACTTGAATAATGACAATTGTACACAGATAAAAGGCAGCAAATAGTGCAGCAGCTTCGATTGCCTTTTGTTTCATAGAAAAAGTAATTGTCCCTTTACTTTCCTGGTTCAGATCGGCAGAGATAAGCGTGTAACTCAAGTGGGGACACTAATTAGCTGGGTAGATAAATAAATCAATGTCTACTAAGCTGTTTTTCCCTTCACAGGCACTGCTGTCTGGGATGCCATTCAGCTCACAGATAGTGAGAACATAAAAAACAGTGGAGTGGAGTGACACTCACAAAAAGTGGGGACTGGTGTGCCCAAGCCCAAAAGACCCTGCTACTCCAGGGTCCACGATCCAGAAAAAAGTTGAAAGTTGGCACCACCAATAAGTATTTATGCTCTTTTTATTGCATTAGCAAGATGTCAAAACGCTTTGCTGGGCTAATGGCGACAGGCTGCTGTTTCTGGCTCACGCCCGTTCTCAAGCCCTGTAGCCAGCCTGGCTGAGAAATAGCAGCCTGTCGCCATTAGCCTAGCAAAGCTTTTTGACATCTTGCTGATGCAAAAAAAGAGCATAAATACTTATTGGTGGTGCCAGCCTTCATCTTTTCTAGATAGGAAATACATAGGCAGAGAGGGGGGGCGGGCTTGAGCAGACTGCTCTCAGAGATAGGGAGAACATAGGCACAGAGGGGGGCGGGTTTGAGCAGACTGCTCTCACAGTTACAGTCAGAGCTTCCAGGCCAAGCAGACGACTGAGAGCTCAGTGGGTGGTTTTTAAGGTGGGATTACAAGCTCACAGGGCAGATCAGAATGAAACGGACAGCAAGGTAAGTGTCTGTTCTCATGTCCCTACTAGTATATAGTATTAATAAAAGCAGGTTACTTGGTCTCTGGTACACTTTAGACATTGCACTGACTATGGACTACAGTAAGTCTAGAATTCACTTCCTTGACATAGAAATAGAGAGAGAAGGGAATAAATTGGTCACTAGAACATTCTTTAAGAGTACTGACAGGAAAGGATACCTGTCCAAATGGAAGCTGTCACCACCCTCAGTGGCTAAAAGCTGTCCCAAAAGGACAGTTTACCCAGGTCCGATGTAATTGCACCAAATTAGAAGATTATATGGCTCAGTCCCAAAACCTAGTAGAAAGGTTTGTTGAAAAGGGTTATAATTAAGAGACCCTACAGGAACAGGTGATCCAAGTGGGAAAAATAGATAGAAACCAGCTACTTATGGAGAATAGGGGAAGTGGGGAGTGGGATATATCAGGTAGCATCCCCTTTGTCACTCTCGAGTTCAACCAGTACTTTGTACTGGTTGAACTCGATGGACGTATGTCTTTTTTCAACCAAAATAACTATATAACTCAATTCTCCACACAATACAAGCAGGTGGAGGCGATTTTTAGAAAACATTCACCTATTCTAAGAGAGGACAGTATTCTACAACAGGGGTCCCCAACCTGTGGGCCGCGGCCCACTAGTGGTCCGCAGGACATTTCATGGTGGGCCGCGGCTTCAGACTCACTTTTGGCAGATTAACAACATTACACTTCTAATTCTAAGGGCAGCCGCGGCGGGAGGGCGGGCGCATCATACTAGACCAGTCTCCAGGCCTGCCCCCCTCACTCTGTGCGACGGAAGCAGTGGGCGTACGCGTACTACGTTTCAAATCCCGCCCCCTCACTATGTGTGGCCAATCACCCCCTTAAGCGATGGCGGAGACGAAGCTATTATCGGAGGCGCCAGACCCGCCTCCTGCATCAGTGGGGATTCCTCTCGGAGGCCTATGTCATGCCTCCATGTGGCCAATCACCCCATTCTCAAGCGGCGGCCAATAGCAATATCGGAGGTGCCAGTCACGCCTCCTCCATCAGTGCCCCAATCATCATTCCCCCTTCAGCCTCCAGTCCCGCCCCCCTATTATACAGGCCGATCAATGAATGGCTGCATGTATTTCACACAGCGACATAGTCGCAGTGTATACAGAGCGCAGCGTCTGGGCGCCATTAGAGAGAGAGGAGGTCAGAGCCTGCCGCTGAGAGCCCACTGAGAGCCTGCCGCTGAAAGCCTGCACGAGCCTGACATATAGCAATCAAGTAAGCCTTACTTACTTACTTACTTAGTAAGGATCACACACCCCACTCACATATACATAGGTGTGTGTGTGTGTATATATATATATATATATATATATATATATATATATATATATATATATATATATACTGGGCTAACTGTGCTTGCTATACTGGGCTAACTGTGCTTGCTATACTGGGCTAACTGTACTTGCTATACTGGGCTAACTGTACTTGCTATACTGTGGTAACTACTGGCTACACTGGGCTAACTGTACTTGCTATACTGTAGTAACTATACTTGCTATACTGTGGTAACTATACTTGCTATACTGTGGTAACTATACTTGCTATACTGTGGTAACTATACTTGCTATACTGTGGTAACTATACTTGCTATACTGGGCTAACTGTACTAGCTATACTGGGGTAACTACTGGCTATACTGGGGTAACTGTACTTGCTATACTGTGGTAACTACTGGCTACACTGGGCTAACTGTACTTGCTATACTGTGGTAACTATACTTGCTATACTGTGGTAACTGTACTTGCTATACTGGGCTAACTGTACTTGCTATACTGGGCTAACTGTACTTGCTATACTGGGCTAACTGTACTTGCTATACTGGGCTAACTGTACTTGCTATACTGGGGTAACTACTGGCTATACTGGGGTAACTGTACTTGCTATACTGTGGTAACTACTGGCTACACTGGGCTAACTCTACTTGCTATACTGTGGTAACTATACTTGCTATACTGTGGTAACTATACTATACTTGCTATACTGGGCTAACTGTACTAGCTATACTGGGCTAACTGTACTAGCTATACTGGGCTAACTGTACTTGCTATACTGGGCTAACTATACTTGCTATACTGGGCTAACTATACTTGCTATACTGGGCTAACTGTACTAGCTATACTGGGTTAACTGTACTTGCTATACTGGGCTAACTGTACTTGCTATACTGGGCTAACTGTACTTGCTATACTGGGGTAACTACTGGCTATACTGGGGTAACTGTACTTGCTATACTGTGGTAACTACTGGCTACACTGGGCTAACTCTACTTGCTATACTGTGGTAACTATACTTGCTATACTGGGCTAACTGTACTTGCTGTACTGGGGTAACTGTACTTGCTATACTGTGGCAACTACTGGCTACGCTGGGCTAACTGTACTTGCTATACTGTGGTAACTATACTTGCTATACTGTGGTAACTATACTAGCTATACTGGGCTAACTGTACATGCTATACTGGGCTAACTGTACTAGCTATACTGGGCTAACTGTACTAGCTATACTGAGCTAACTGTACTTGCTATACTGGGCTAACTGTACTAGCTATACTGGGCTAACTGTGCTAGCTATACTGGGCTAACTGTACTTGCTATACTGTGGTAACTGCCGCCGCCACTAGCCACGCCCCTCCACCCCCCTCCCCCGGGGGGGGGGGCCCGGAGAAAATTTTGGTCGGGACAGTGGGCCCCGGGCTCAAAAAGGTTGGGGACCCCTGTTCTACAAAACCATTTGCCTGTACAACCTAAGTACATATATGAAAGGCCCCAAACCTAAAAAATGTATGGGCACCCAGGCTGGTAGAAGGACCTAAACAGCCTCCTGTACATTTTTGGCAACAAAAAGGCTTCTATCTGTGCAGGGGGTGTTAAGCCTGCAGTAAAGCTAATGGAATCCGATGGAGTGAGGGGACATTTCAAACTAATGGTAAAATACTGTGTTTAAAATTCAACAGAACATTACATGTGGAAGTAGGGGGGTACAAGGCAGAGGCAGAGGCGAGAGAGGCTCCAGCCTCAGGGCGCAGTGTAGGAGGTGTCGCACAACTCACTCAGCTGTCATTCCCATATTGTGTTTGAAGCAGAGAGAAATAAGAAAAGACAATACATGGCAGTGACTACAAGACAGATAACTAGAGATTAAGGGGTTGAGGACCCTGGGGCGCCTCTTTGTCTAATAGCAATCAGTGTGTGATTCCAGGGGAGGGAGGGATGGGGGGGCGCACTTTGGTGTCTCAGCCTTGGGTGCTGAAGGACCTTGTCCCAGCTCAGGGGGGGGGGGGGGGAGGGGGTAGTCTATATGCTCTGGTGCAGTTGTAATAAGCAGTATGTGTGTAGAACCACAAGATTACTGAAAAAGAGAATAAATGAGCACATTCGAAATATAAAGAGAGGATCCACAGGACATAGTGTATTGGAGCTGGAAAACAAGACAAAAAAATAGCACGCACTCAGGGAGCTGTATACCACAGATCAAGTAAGGCTGGAATAATTTCACCTTGTGTAGTAGCTGGAAAGCCCATATAGGTTTGTCCAGCAGCAGGGCTTTTAATAATAATAATAATCTGAACATTTATATAGCGCTTTTCTCCTGTCGGACTCAAAGCGCTCAAGAGCTGCAGCCACTGGGACGCGCTCAGGAGGCCACCCTGCAGTGTTAGGGAGTCTTGCCTTGAACTCCTTACTGAATAAGTACTTGACCTATCCAGGATTCGAACCCTGGTCGCCCATGTCAAAGGCAGAGCCCTTAACCAGTACTCTATCCAGCCACTACACTTTTGTCCCTCTAGCCGGGGACTGGGCTTGGCAATTTAGCTGATCCTCCTCTGTTGTAGATAAAACAGGGATCCGATGGTACTCCTCTGTGAATATCTGCCCGTCTGTGTGCTCGAATCGGCTAAAGGCTGCTGCACTACTGACTGTGGCAGTGAGGGCTGGCAGGCAGCGCTGTTTGAGTGGAGTGCTATAAAGATACTCCTTGGTTGTTCTTCAAATCTATGGAAAAAGCTCACAGGCAATTAGGAGTATGAGTGGATATGCTGTGTAGCATGCGAGAAAGATAGGCGGCTACCGAGTAATGATAAAAGGTTTTAATTTGCTACGCACATTTCAGGAGGTCAGATCCTCTTTTCCTCAGGCAAAAAAAAGGAAAGGAGGATTTGACCTCCTGAAACACGCATAGCATATTAAACCTTTTTATCATTACACGGCAGCCGCCCATCTTTCTCGCAATGAAGGGAATGCCTATGTTTATAGAATGTAGCCTGAGTTCGGATGTAATATCTAAATGCATTTTATGTTTTTATATTTTTCATTTTAAAATTATGATTATTGATTCAATATACTCATTGTAGAACAATGAGGATGCGACTGCAGTGCAACAGATGAGAGAGCTATTAACTGCGGGGAAAAGGGAGGAGAGGGGATTCACCGATGTATCAGCCAATAGCGGCTGACAGATGCAATGAAAGCTTCCAGGTCTCCTCCTAGCATACATGTCCCTGATGAGTCATGAGTCAGTGACGAAACCTGTTGGGTGGAGCTTAGTAGGACCAGGAAGCAAGTGAAGGCGGTGGCCAGTTTAGGCTTGCGGGTGAGAGATGTAGGTCTGCAGCGGGAGGACTCTGGACGCTGTCAGCAGGGCCAGCGGCGGTGCCTGACGTGGAGGCAATGGGTGGGAGCACGTGAAAAACTCTATGCGTACTTGATGTGGAAGGAGCATGTGAGTGGGATTCTATAATTAAGAATTTTATCTTTTTATACAGTATAACGCTATGAGGGTGTTTTTAACTCTATTTTGAGGTTACCTTCTGTATTGCTGTGAACTGGCTGGGAATCCTGGACCCTGATGTGCTGAGGTGTCCAGGCACTGGAGCGCTTTATTACCCACCTAACAGGGGTTACACCACACAGACCCGCTTGGCACAGACCCGGACGGCTTTTTGTTATATGCTCCCACCTGGCTGTCTGATGAAGCGGGGTCATACCTGTGAAATGCGTTACAAACCAAGGAGTGTATCAATACATTTTCTTGATTGTGCAACGTAAATATGTTTGTCTTTCATGTCCTTAGGAGTAGGTAAGTCCACCACTGCCACTCCTTTATTTTAAATGTTTTCTTTCCTTTTATTCTTCTGTTGCCTCTGATCTCTCTCATATGGATCAAGTCCACCCCTGGTGGAGGGGATACCCCCCCTTTTTCCTATCTACAGAGAGTGACTTCTTAATCCTGAGTGGGAACAAGTCTAATGTTCCCACGTGCTTTGACAGTGGTTGCCCAAGCGGTAACCCTGGTTTGTGAGTAAAAATATACTTACCTTTCATTTTACACCCAAAATCAGTACTTACTACACTATATTGGGCTCTTGGTGTCGCTTTGTTTTCTCATTCTTCACAATGGGTCACTCCACGTTTGGTGAGTTTGTTCCCCGACGGGTGCCCTGGTGGTGGGTAAATATCCCAAAATTGTCAGCATACCGTTGTTTCAGAAGATTGTTTCCAGTGGCTGTATTGCAGTGACTGTTTGCTATTGATGTGATGAGGACTTTTATTACAGTGATGTGCGCTTATCCAATTGCATATATCTGAATTATGCTGGTATCTCTGGAGAAGGCCTGTCTCCAGAGTGTGGGGGGAAGGTGAGCTCTGTATGCGACATCAAATAAAGGATTTTACATAATGCTAGGTACACACTATACAATTTTCTGACAGATTTACCATCAGATTGATTATTTCCAACAGGTCAGATCTGATTTCCGATCGATTTTTCATAGAAGTCAAAATCGATTCATAGAATAAAAAAATAGGAAAATCGATCAGAAATTCGGTCAGACCTGTCAGAAATAATCAGTCTGACAGTAAATCTGTCGGAAAATTGGATTGTATGTACCGAGTATAGGAGTCTGCAGTCCTAATCCAATAACCCAGTGTAACATTAATAACAATATGGTAGGTCATTAGACTATGATTATGATAGGTTTAGGTTGTGAGCTCCTCTGATGACAGTCAGTGACATGACTATGTACTTTGTAAAGTGCTGCAGAAGATGTCAGTGCTATATAAATGCATAATAATATTAATATGGTAGGCCATTAGGCTATGACTATGGTAGGTTTAGATCGTGAGCTCCTCTAAGGACAGTCAGTGACATGACTATGTTTTCTGTAAAGTGCTGCAGAAGATGTCAGTGCTATATAAATGCACAATAATAATAATAATAATATGGTAGGACATTAGACTATGACTATGCTGGTATTAGATTGTGAACTCCTCTGAAGACAGTCAGTGACATGACAATGTACTCTGCAAAGTGCTGCAGAAGATGTCAGTGCTATACTGTATAAATGCATAATAATAATAATATGGTAGGACATTAGACTATGTCTATGGTGGTATTAGATTGTGAGCTCTTCTGAGGACAGTCAGTGACATGACAATGTACTCTGCAAAGTGCTGCAGAAGAGGGGGTGCACAGGATGTAAATGTGCTGTGGTAGATGTTGGTGCTATGTAAATACTAAATAATGATAGTAATAAAAGAGAAAGAGTAATAGTAAAGGGAAGTGTAGAGAGAGGGCAGGAAAGCTGAATGAACATGAGGAGGACTGAGAGGGGGGGGGGGGGGGGGAGGCGATGTCTGCTCCGCCAGTCTTTTTTAGCTGTGCTGTTTAGCAGGCTTATGTACAAGAGGATATGAATGAGGGATTAGAGAGATCAGGGTTCAGGGAGGGAGAGTGGAAGAGGGGAGGAAAGTCACAAGGGCAGTCTGACCCTGACTGGAGAGCTTGTTGTAGATCGTATTTGTAGACATCACACAACTTGTCTGTCCTGTTCACTGATCATCATTACCATCCACCATATAGCTGACATGCAGTGAAGGGAGAAGAGCTTTCTGTTTGATGCTCAACTCGGGTTCCCTTTAAAATGGACATCCCAGTCCAGACAAATTCTCCAGAAATTCTGCCTCTTCCTGGTGTAAGAAACTGTAACTTCCTGTAACTATGGTGACACATCCATACTACATCTCCAGCAATGAAATGCATCTGTACAATTAAGATTTTGTTCAATGAAGAGAAACATTGCAACACTAATAAATAGTATTAGATGGCTGAGTGGAGAGGATTACACAGAGGCTGCAGTTAGCATATTCACCACAAGATGGCGACCTCACATCTCCCAGGTGGAACGCACAGCCTGGAAATAATGAAAACAAAGAGAGGAAGAGGCGTAACAGGAGGAGGAGAAGTTGCAGGAGGTGGAGAGAGACCACGGCTGGAAGAGGTAATTGTGTGATTGTTGTTATTTGATTGTTGTGAATAGAGGTCAGGGTGGACATACTTTGTTACAGAGGAGGTCAGACTACACCTGTCACTATCCTGATCATCCTCCTTGAAGCAACTGCCATACAACTACCCAACCCAGGCTACCCAATATGGGGCACGTCTGACTCCCTATATGGGGGTGGCTACCTAATGTGGGAGACATCTGGCTACCTATATTGGAGGGCTACATAATAATGGATACATCTGGTTACCTATATTGGTAGCTACTTAATATGGGGCACATCTGGCTACCTATATGGGGGTGACTACCAAATATGTAGCAAATCTGGCTACCTATATTGGAGGCCTACATAGTATGTGACTGACTGCCTTATTCACCATCTGGTGATTAGTGATTGAATATCGATCGACTATTTACCGCTATTGTGTTTACTGTTTATTGATGGCCTGCATACGGATCTGTCTCCCTACATAGTCTGCTGGACCATGTTCTTCTCCAATTATGTACTATGTTCCCAAGGAACGCATGGCCAGACTCCCACCTCCATTATACGGAGCCCCCCACCTGCGCACCCCCTTCTCCCCCTCACCGCACTTCTGCTGGGAACAATGATCAGCTGTGCTCTCTGATGCCAGAGCCCTAAAGAAGTCCATCTGGGGCCACATCTGCCTCCTCACTAGAGCTGATACAGAGGCAGAGAGCGCCACAGAGGCAGACTTGCAGGGGCTCTCATTAGGTCTATCCATCCTCCGGCCATCCAATCCATCTTTCTAGCAAACGTCCGATCCCTTCCAAGTAAGCTCAATGAGCTCCTGTCACTCAGTTCCTGGCTCAACAATAACATCCCAGATAACCCATTACATCTCTCAAACATTAGCCTCTTCCAAACTCAACAGAGTTGTTATATTATCTGGGAATATAGTATGGAGAAGTTTGAAGGTTGGCACTGCAGCAAACAATTGGATGCTTGAGCGGGGAGCTGGCAGGGCCCACGGTGCCTCATGCAATATGGCTGCGATTGCGTGCTCTGGTCAAAAGGTAAAGCAATGCTGTGCAGGAGAAGGAGAGAGAGGAGACTGGCACTGCAGTCAGCTATTTATTCCATAATGTGACAGATGACAGTGAAAAACACATAACTAGTGTAAGACATGCGACATACCAGTCAATGCAGCAGTGTGGTTGGCGGTGGGTGCTGGGCACTGTTAGCCTTACGGCCGTTTCGCGCGATGTGCGCTTCTGTCGCATGTCTTACACTAGTTATGTGTTTTTCACTGTCATCTGTCACATTGTGGAATAAATAGCTGACTGCAGTGCCGGTCTCCTCTCCTCTCTCTCCTTCTCCTGCATATTATCTGGGAAGTAGAAAGGAGGTGGCCTCTGCTTCTGCATCAACTCCGCGTGGTGCCCAGCCACTACCATTCTTACTAAATGCTGCTCCTCTGACACAGAGCTCCTCCTCATTAACTTTACACCCACATACTCACCAAGAGAGTTCTCCTCCTTTGTACTCACGAGTCTACACCCCTTCCCCTCAGCACAGATGTCAAGAAAGACCACTGCCTACTGCCTTATCCAACTAATCCCCACCTACAGGAGGTGCCTTGAGTCCTGCATGGATGCAGAATGCTGAAAGGTGCCAAATTCTGTTCGGCAGGCATTTACGTGAGATCTGAGGAAAATATTGCATATTATGGATACAAGAGCACCACAAAAATTAAAGTATCTAAAAAGTTTAAAACATGACAGAGGTGCCTAACACTTCTACTGACCATATCTGCTATTACTCTGTTATTGCCTGATGAAGCGAGATCAAACTTGCAAAACACGATGCATTGTCCCCTGTTGTATGTAAATAACCTTATTCTATTTGACAAACGCATTGGCAATATTTGTGTCTGCTTGGAGGAGGCACGTCCACCACTGCCTCCTCAGGTTTTAAACTTTAAAAAAAACTTTTATCCTTTTGGTGCCTATGTATCCATACTACGCTATATCAAGTTCACCCACCCCTGGTGAAGAGGTGTTACCCCCTTTTTTTCCTCATCTACGGAGAGTGGTTTGTGGTAATCACTGATGGACTGCCGCTGTGCATGTGCTGCAGTTGTGGCTTGTGGTAATCACTGATGCACTGCCGCTGTGCATGTGCTGCAGTTGTGGCTTGTGGTAATCACTGATGGACTGCCGCTGTGCATGTGCTGCAGTTGTGGCTTGTGGTAATCACTGATGGACTGCCGCTGTGCATGGGCTGCAGTTGTGGCTTGTGGTAATCACTGATGGACTGCCGCTGTGCATGTGCTGCAGTTGTGGCTTGTGGTAATCACTGATGGGCTGCCGCTGTGCATGTGCTGCAGTTGTGGCTTGCATCTGTAAGTAAATTCTGCCTGGTAGATCATTTTCAATTTATTTTTGAAGCAGCTCACAAGATTAAAATTGGCAGCACCTTTGGTCTGAGAGATCACCAACCACCAGTAAATTGTTATTTTGTGTTCTTTGTTTATTAGTACTAATATATTTCATACTTTTCAGAACTAAGATCTGAGCTCAAAGAACAAGATACATATGTGAGGGGTAATCAGCAGTCCATGGAGGAGGGTGACATGATGAGGACAATTAAAGAGGAAGAAGAAGAGGCGTATGTGAGGAGTGATCAGCAGTCTACAGAAGAGAAACACCTTATGAGAACAGACAACGATGAAGAAGAGACATATTGGAGGAGTGATCAGCAGTCTATGGAGGAGGGTGACATGATGAGGACAATTAAAGAGGAAGAAGAAGAGACGTATGTGAGGAGTGATCAGCAGTCTTTGGAGGAGGGTGACACGATGAGGACAATTAAAGAGGAAGAAGAGGAGACACATGTGATGAGTGATCAACAGTCTATGGAGGAGGGTGCCATGATGAGGACAATTAAAGAGGAAAAAGAAGATACATATGTGAGGAGTGATCAGCAGTCTATGGAGGAGAGTCATATGATGAGAACAATTAAAGAGGAAGAAGAAGAGACGTATGTGAGGAATGATCAGCAGTCTATGGAGGAGGATGGCATGATGGGGACAATGAAAGAGGAAGAAGAGGAGACGTATGTGAGGAGTGATCAGCAGTCTGCAGAGGAGGGTGACATGATGGGGACAATGAAAGAGGAAGAAGAAGAGACGTATGTGAGGAATGATCAGCAGTCTGCAGAGGAAGGTGACATGATGAGGACAATTAAAGAGGAAGAAGAAGAGATGTATGTGAGGAGTGACCAGCAGTCTATGGAGGAGAGTGGCATGATGGGGACAATTAAAGAGGAAGAAGAAGAGACATATGTGAGGCGTAATCAGCAGTCTATGGAGGATTTAATAATAAGAGTGATCAAAGAAGAAGAAGATACATATGTGAGGAGTGATCAGCAGTCTGCAGAGGGAGGTGACATGATGGGGACAACTATAGATGAGGACCCTCTTTCAGAAAGCAGAACAGGTGAGTTATCAACATTAAATATTGAATATGTTTAGTTGTTATGACTGTGTAACTGCTCACAGACTGGCCATATTAGGGGTGTAAACGTTAGATGTTTCTCATCTAAAACTTTCTTTCTTAATTGTGTTTGACAGTTTACTAACAATCACAGTACAGTCACCCTGATGGCTTTGGAGTGCCCTGTTCTGTTTTTGACACGGGGTTACCGGCCTGTAATAAGCTGATAATGGCCACAATACATAACTGTACACAGTTTGGACACAGCAGGGGTGACTTGGTGTTACTAGCCTGTAATATGCTGATGATGGTCACTGTACATTACCATATACTGTACGAATTGGTGACAGTAGGGTTGGCTTAGTGTTACTGGCCTGCAATACTGGCCTTGCAGACAAATCATGACAAGTGTGCTCCCTGTCTGAGTCTTTAGAAGGGTGTAAGCTGGGGGGGTGGGGAGGGGGTTGTTCTGTAAGATGCACGGCCACTTGTGCTGCAGACAAATCATGACAGGTGTACTCCCAGCCTGAGTCTCTAGAAAGGTGAAAGGTGTAAGCTGGGGGAGGGTGTAAGATGCAATGCCATTTGTGCTGCAGACAAGGCAGCCATATGCTTAGGCCCTGATTACCGTGTAACGAATGTATAACTTGTGTGTGTCATGTATGACATATTCAGGCAGGGATCACACTTTTGGGAACTGCAGGCATTCTGCTGTGATGATAAATGGCATGCGAAAACTCAAGTAATGCTTTCCTGAGGACATGTATGGTCAGGTGTAAAAATGTAAGTTTTTCAGCATGCGGGAGAAGAAAAGTTTGTTGCTTTTTTTTCACACTCTGCATGCAATTCCTATTGCTGTCAGAGAACCACTGCAATGAGAATGGGAATAGGAGAGCAGCAAAGGCTAGACAGATACGGATGGTAAGGGATTTGATTATTAGGCACACAGATAGGGTAATCTGTTGAAGAAAACGTGAATGCCATACAGTGTGTTGTCTCCCAGGTGCTCGGGTTCGGCATGTAGTAGAAAGAATTGACAGATTATTGGGGGGTAGCTGTGGAAGACCCGGCTGTCATGGTACACAATAGTAACAATGACAAAGTTAATGGGAGATGGAAGGTCCTCAAAAATGTCTTTCAGCTACTTGGAGATAAACTTAAAACAAAGACCTCCAAGGTGGTGTTTTCTTAAATACTACCAGTGCCACGCGCTACATCTGAGAGACAGAGGGAGCTTAGGCAGCTGCATTGGGGAGAACTAAACATTTGGAGGAGATTTTAAAGGGAACCTTAACTGTAAAAAAATGAGTTTTACTTACCTGGGGCATCTACCAGCCCCCTGCAGCCATCCTGTGCCCTCGCAGTCACTCATGGCTCCTCTGGTCCCCCGCTGCCAGCTAGTTTCGTTTTTGCCGACTGGGAGTTGGCCGGCCGCCATGCGTACGTTTTTACGCATCCCTGCTGGTGCAGGAAGCTATTGCAGACATCAACAAGTACATTTTTATGCGTTACGGTTGTAATGCGTAAAAATGTACTTGTTGATGTCTGTAATAGCTTCCTGCACCAGCAGAAATGCGTAAAAACATACGCATAGCGGCCGGCCGACTCACAGTTGGCAAAAACAAAACTAGCTGGCAGCGGGGGACCAGAGGAGCCATGAGTGACTGCGAGGGCACAGGATGGCTGCAGGGGGCTGGTAGATGCCCCAGGTAAGTAAAACTCATTTTTATTTTTTACAGTTAAGGTTCCCTTTAAACTAGGATCTGGGGGGAGGTGGGAGGGTAAAGTCTCAATATGTAGATGAGATAAGGTAAAAAGACAGTGGGAGCCTAACATTACAGGGGATGGATAGGGAGTGTGGACAGTATAAGAAGTAAGGAGGTAGTTAAAACTTCATGTAGCCTGGTAAATGTAACCAAAATTAGAAAATGTGGTGGTAATAATATTAAGTGCATGGTAAGCAATGCTAGGAGCCTTGCAAATAAAATGGATGAACTAGAGTTCATTCTGATTGACAAAGGCTATGACATTGCGGGAATAGCAGAGACATGAGTGGATGAAAGCCATGAATGGATAGCTAATTTAGAGGGATATAATGTGTTTAGGGAGGACAGAGTGGGGATAAAGGTGGAGGGGTTTGTCTCTTTGTTAAAAACGTTTTTACAGCTGCCATGAAGGATGAGATGGATGAAGATTGTGAAGATGTAAAGTCCATTTGGGTAAATATTCAGGGTGGAAATGGCTGTTGCCAATTGCTTATTGGGGTGTACTGCAGGCTACCACATATTCATGAAGCTGCAGAACTGCAACTACTAAAGAAGATTAAAAAAAGCTGCAAGTAAAAGTGAAGTCATAGTTCTCTGTGACTTCTACTATCCAGACATTGATTGGGATATTGAAGCTACTCATTCTGGTAAAAGTGGCAGATTTCTGGCAACACTACAGAACAATTACTTGACCAGATGATAGACCAGATAATGTATTAAATGTGCAGGTTCAAGAACATTTGGGGAATAGTGATCACAACATGATATCGTTTGATCTGGTGACTGATAGGTCACAGAGCAGCGGAACATCTAAAACTACGAAGTTTAGAGAAGCAAAGTTCAGCCAACTCGGGCAGGCACCAAGTTTGGTGGATTGGGATAATATACTACAAGTGAAGGACACAGAAGGAAATGGCAAATTTTTAAATGTATTCTAAATGAGTACTGTAGTAAATATATCCCATACGGAAACAAAAGGTCTAGGAATAAAAAAGGCCTCTATGGATGAATAGAAAGGTTAGAGATAATATGAAGTGGAAAAAGAATGCCTATAATGTCCTAAAACAGGAGGTGACCGAGGCTGCATTAAGCAATTATAAGGAGTGCAATAAAAGTTGTAAAAAAGAATTTAGGCTCACAGTTTTCTTCCCTAGAATGTTTTTCCAGCTGGGTGGCATGAAAAAGTAGCCGGGTGGGTTAAGATGAAAATGCAGGGCAACTCTGCTTACAGCATAGGAGGAGGTAAGGAGGTGAGCCGATGACAGCCGGGTGGTCACCAAATCTAGCCGGGTGGAGCACCTGGCTAAAAGAGCCTGGGGAGAACGCCGCTGGCAAAGATTGAAAATGAAAATCAAATCGCTAGGTATATAAAATCTAACCCAAATAAGTTTTACAAGTACATCAAGTCTAAAAAAAAAAAGGTGGACTGTATAGGACTCCTAAAGGATGAGGGAGGGAACTCAATGGTGCACGACCAAAGTAGGGCGGAGCTATTAAATGCTTGCTTTGCTTCTGTCTTCACAAGGGAGACGTTGCAAATTACAGATGCGGCAGGGTCCCAAACTTCAAATTTGAATATTAAATACTCAATGCAGGAAGGTGTAAAGGCAAGACTAAATAAAATAAAAATAGACAAGGCACCTGGCCCGATGGCATGCATCCTCAGGTCCTAAGGGAATTAAGTTCAACTATTGATATACCCCTTTATGTTATCTTTTTGTGACTTTCTTTCAACTGGCTGAGTTCCAACAGATTAGCGTACAGCGCACCATTTCCCATTATTTAAGAAGGGCAAAAAAATCAGATCCAGAAAATTGTAGACCTGTAAGCTTAAAGTCAGTGGTGTGCAACATATTTGAGGGGTTAAGAGATGCTATACAAGTCTTCATGGCAGTGAATAATCTTATTTCTCAGCATCAACATGGGTTTACTAAAGACAGGTCCTGTTTGACTAACATGCTCAGCTTTTATGAGGTAGTAAACGCTAATATGGATATTGGGAATGCTGTAGATGTGATATACTTGGAGTTTGCAAAAGTCTTCAATAGTGTTCCCCACAACAGTCTGGTGCAAAAGTTGAGGATGCAAGGACTGGGGAAGAGTCTGTGTGCAGGAATAGGGAACTGGCTAATTGACAGAAAACAAGAGTTGTGGTCAATGGATCATATTCAAAATGGGAGACTGTTAGCAGTGGGGACCCACAGGGGTCTGTACTGGGTCCAGTGCTCTTCAATTAATGTAGATGAAGTAGAAAGCAATGTTGCTATTTTTGCAGATGTTACAAAATTGTGCAGAATCATCAACTATCAGGAAGATAGTGACATATTGCACAAGGATCTGGATAGGATGGCTTAACCACCCTGGCGTTCTATTAAGATCGTCAGGGAGGCTGCGGGAGGGTTTTTTTTTAATAAAAAAAAAACTATTTCATGCAGCCAACTGAAAGTTGGCTGCATGAAAGCCCACTAGAGGGCGCTCCGGAGGCGATCTTCCGATCGCCTCCGGCGCCCAGAATAAACAAGGAAGGCCGCAATGAGCAGCCTTCCTTGTTTTGCTTACCTCGTCGCCATGGCGACGAGCGGAGTGACGTCATGGACGTCAGCCGACGTCCTGACGTCAGCCGCCTCCGATCCAGCCCTTAGCGCTGGCCGGAACTTTTTGTTCCGGCTACGCTGGGCTCAGGCGGCTGGGGGGACCCTCTTTCGCCTCTGCATGCGGCGGATCGCCGCACTGCAGCGGCGATCAGGCAGCACACGCGGCTGGCAAAGTGCCGGCTGCGTGTGCTGCTTTTTATTTGAGCCAAATCGGCCCAGCAGGGCCTGAGCGGCAGGCTCCGGCGGTACTGGACGAGCTGAGCTCGTCCAGACCGCTCAGCTGGTTAAGAGTACTCGTCAACAGCAAGTTTAATAATTATATTCCATTGCCAAACAGCTGCAGCTTCACCCCTCTCTCTCACACAGCTTCCCTGGTGCTGGTGGGCTCCCCTCCTCCCTCCCCCTCCCCCCACAGCTTCCCTGGTGCTGGTGGGCTCCCCTCTCTCTCCCCTACAGCTTCCCTGGTGGTTGTAAGCTTCCCCTGTTGGTGGTGTTAGTGCCCCCCCTTCTGTGCTCCCCCACTTGTCAGTATAAGTGCAGAGTATGGTGATGTAGAAGCCTTGCATCTCTTACCTCTCCAGCACTGTGAATTCTCCAGCCACTGACCCCCTTAGTGTCCGGCATCTCCATTTCCTCATATCATTATGCGACACACGAGAAGATGCCGGGCACTAGAGGCAGCGGTGACAGGGAGATTCAAAGTGATGGAGAGGTGAGATATGCACGGCTTTCACTGCACAATACTCTGCATTTATACTGCACACAGAGATCACCTAGAACACACAGTGCGGTCACACAGGTGTTAATGTGACATGGTAACAGTACATGCTGATCACACATCAGGCAGTGACCAGCCTAGGGGTATTGGAACAAATCTAATTTGTTTAGTGAGCACACGGACCGAGCACTGTAATCACAGCGCAGGAGATTTGGGCGAGCCGGTGCCACCACAGGCCGTAATAGAAATGACAGCTATAGCAGCGCAGTGAGTAACTTCGACGTTGTCAGAAGATGGAGCTGAAGTTGCTTTTAAAACGCTGTAATTCAGCTTCCAGCAAAAGCTGGAAGCCAAATTACAATATTCCCCACTATCTACGTGGTCCTAGAGGGGGAATAGTAATTAACGCCGCCAGGAACTTGTGCA
Source organism: Hyperolius riggenbachi (assembly GCF_040937935.1). NCBI lineage: Eukaryota > Metazoa > Chordata > Amphibia > Anura > Hyperoliidae > Hyperolius > Hyperolius riggenbachi. Next base: position 261,293,018 of record NC_090655.1, read on the forward strand.
GCAGCAGGATAAGCCATACCGGCTATGTCCTGTGCCCAAGTCTCCCAGCGGCCAATTCATATGAATGCACACGGACATCACCTACAACACGCAGTACGGTCACACAGATGTTGAAGTGACACGGTAACAGTCAGTACACTTTAAACACACACAGCAGGCCAGACAGTGACCAGCCAAGGGGTGTTGTCACAAATCTAATTTATTAATTAATTTATTTATTTTGGCCCACAAAGATCACCTAGAATTCACAGTACGGTCACACAGGTGTAAACGTGACATGGTAACAGTACACGCTGATCACACAGCAGGCAGTGACCAGCAAAGGGGTATTGCCACAAATGTCTGCCACACTGTTCTTTTTGGCAAACTGATATCACTGATAAGTCAGTATGGTCGGTCACACGGGTCCTGCTGTAATGCTGTATGAGGGTAACACAGCATGCGTCGTGTCACAAGGGTCAGACATGAAATTACTTTTGCACAGGGCGGCGGGCTGTAACCGTGACACAGCCACACACTATACTGTATATGGTGGTGTAGTGTTACTACAACACATCACAAGAAAGCAACTACCAATAATAACTACAGCAGGGTCATTCTCTGTGTCAGTCTTTCAAAGGACTGGTCAAAGGATGGTCAGGAAGAGTCCTCAAATGGACTATTGGGGGTCCCTAGCTGTTGAACTGCAAGTAGCAGAGCACCTAGGAAGCAGCTACACAGCACAATATCACAATACAGCCTCTGTATCACTGTCCCTGTATCAGCAGCAGCAGCTCCTCCCCCAACACTGACTGCTTTACAGCACTATATCACAATACAGCCTCTCTTACACTGTCCCTGTATCAGCAGCAGCTCCTCCCTCTACACTGACTGCTACACAGCACTATATCACACTACAGCCTCTCTAACACTGTCCCTGTATCAGCAGCAGCTCCTCCCTCTACACTGACTGCTACGCAGCACTATATCACACTACAGCCTCTCTAACACTGTCCCTGTATCAGCAGCAGCAGCTCCTCCCCCTACACTGACTGCTACACAGCACTATATCACAATACAGCCTCTCTAATACTGTCCCTGTATCGGCAGCAGCATCTCCTCCCCCTACACTGACTGCTACACAGCACTATATCACAATACAGTCTCTCTAAAACTGTCCCTGTCTCAGCAACTCCTCCCCCTACACTGACTGCTACACAGCACTATATCACAATACAGACTCTCTAACACTGTCCCTGTATCAACAGCAGCTCCTTCCCTACACTGACTGCTACACAGCACTATATCACACTACAGCCTCTCTAACACTGTCCCTGTATCAGCAGCAGCAGTTCCTACCCCTACACTGACTGCTACACAACACTATATTAACCTACAGCCTCTCTAACACTGTCCCTGTATCAGCAGCAGCTCCTCCCTCTACACTGACTGCTACACAGCACTATATCACACTACAGCCTCTCTAACACTGTCCCTGTATCAGCAGCAGCAGCTCCTCCCCCTACACTGACTGCTACACAGCACTATATCACAATACAGCCTCTCTAACACTGTCCCTGTATCAGCAGCAGCAGCAGCAGCTCCTCCCCCTACACTGACTGCTACACAGCACTATATCACACTACATCCTCTCTAGCACTGTCCCTGTATCAGCAGCACTCCTCCCCCTACACTGACTGCTACACAGCACTATAGAACACTGCAGCCTCTTTAACACTGTCCCTGTATCAGCAGCAGCTCCTCCCCTACACTGACTGCTACACAGCACTATATCACACTACATCCTCTCTAACACTGTCCCTGTATCAGCAGCAGCAGCTCCTCCCCCTACACTGACTGTTACACAGCACTATATCACACTACAGCCTCTCTAGCACTGTCCCTGTATCAGCAGCAGCTCCTCCCCCTACACTGACTGCTACACAGCACTATATCACACTGCAGCCTCTCTAACACTGTCCCTGTATCAGCAGCAGCAGCTCCTCCCCCTACACTGACTGCTACACAGCACTATATCACAATACAGCCTCTCTAGCACTGTCCCTGGATCAGCAGCAGCTCCTCTACCTACACTGACTGCTACACAGCACTGTATCATACTACAGCCTCTCTAAAGGTCCGTACACACGCCAGACTGGAGGCAACGACGGGTCCGTCGTCACCTCCCGCTGGGTGGGCATTCCAGCGACAGTCCGGCGTGTGTACAGTCTGTCGGCGGACTGATACGGCTGTTTCTGAGCGATCCGCCAGGCGGATCGCTCAGAAACAGCCGTATCAGTCTACAGACAGACTGTACACACGCCGGACTGTCGCTGGAACGCCCACCCAGCGGGAGGTGACGACGGACCTGTCGTTGCCTCCAGTCCGGCGTGTGTACGGACCTTAACACTGTCCCTGTATCAGCAGCAGCAGCTCCTCCCCCTACACTGACTGCTACACAGCACTATATCACCTTACAGCCCCTCTAACACTGTCCCTGTATCAGCAGCAGCTCCTCCCCCTACACTGACTGCTACACAGCACTATATCACAATACAGTCTCTCTAACACTGTCCCTGTATCAGCAGCAGCTCCTCTACCTACACTAACTAACGCAGAATAAAAATGACCACTGAGATTGTGCCTTTTATAGGGGGAGGAGTGGCCTGGGTGGGGATCATGTCTGTTTGGCTGTCATGTCCCACCTGACTTCAGGGTGAAGGGGGAATAAAAGGCACTATAAGAAAGTATAGGGTGGGAGCAAATGGCCTGCATCGTATTCACTACTCAACGAACATGTTCTGCCATCTCTACTGCAGAGTTGCCCAGAAGGTTTTAGATGTTTGCCTGCCATTAAAGTCAAAGGGGCTCGCAGCGAAGGATCAGCTTGCAAATTTTCACAGTAAAATTGAAAGTGAAATTGCGATGTTTTGCCATCACTAATAATTTATAATATAGTTTATAACAAATAGAATATTACTTATGCAGTGTTCTCCCCAGGCTCTTTTAGCCGGGTGCTCCACCCGGCTAGATTTGGTGACCACCCGGCTGTCATCGGCTCAGCTCCTCACCTCCTCCTATGCTGTAAGCAGAGTTGCCCTGCATTTTCATCTCAACCCACCCGGCTACTTTTTCATGCCACCCGACTACTTTTTCATGCCACCCGGCTGGAAAAAAATTCTGGGGAGAACACTGCTTATGCAATACAGAAATGCATTCATTTATATATACAGGATCTTCTCAAAAATTAGCATATTGTGATAAAGTTCATTATTTTCTGTAATGTACTGATAAACATTAGACTTTCATATATTTTAGATTTAAATACACACAACTGAAGTAGTTCAAGCCTTTTATTGTTTTAATATTGATGATTTTGGCATACAGCTCATGAAAACCCAAATTTCCTATCTCAAAAAATTAGCATATTTCATCCAACCAATAAAAAAAAATGTTTTTAAAACAAAAAAAGTTACCCTTCAAATAATTATGTTCAGTTATGCACTCAATACTTGGTCGGGAATCCTTTTGCAGAAATGACTGCTTCAATGCGGCGTGGCATGGAGGCAATCAGCCTGTGGCACTGCTCAGGTGTTATGGAGGCCCAGGATGCTTCGATAGCGGCCTTAAGCTCATCCAGAGTGTTGGGTCTTGCGTCTCTCAACTTTCTCTTCACAATATCTCACAGATTCTCTATGGGGTTCAGGTCAGGAGAGTTGGCAGACCAATTGAGCACAGTAATACCATGGTCAGTAAACCATTTACCAGTGGTTTTGGCACTGTGAGCAGGTGCCAGGTCGTGCTGAAAAATGAAATCTTCATCTCCATAAAGCTTTTCAGCAGATGGAAGCATGAAGTGCTCTAAAATCTCCTGATAGCTAGCTGCATTGACCCTGCCCTTGATAAAACACAGTGGACCAACAAGAGCAGCTGACATGGCACCCCAGACCATCACTGACTGTGGGTTCTTGACACTGGACTTCAGGCATTTTGGCATTTCCCTCTCCCCAGTCTTCCTCCAGACTCTGGCACCTTGATTTCCGAATGACATGTAAAAGTTGCTTTCATCCAAAAAAAAGTACTTTGGACCACTGAGCAACAGTGGTTTTGGCACTATGAGCAGGTGCCAGGTCGTGCTGAAAAATGAAATCTTCATCTCCATAAAGCTTTTCAGCAGATGGAAGCATGAACCCACTTTTGAACCAGAAACAGCGGCAGAAGCGCCTGACCTGGGCTACAGAGAAGCAACACTGGACTGTTGCTCAGTGGTCCAAAGTACTTTTTTTTGGATGAAAGCAACTTTTACATGTCATTCGGAAATCAAGGTGCCAGAGTCTGGAGGAAGACTGGGGAGAGGGAAATGCCAAAATGCCTGAAGTCCAGTGTCAAGAACCCACAGTCAGTGATGGTCTGGGGTGCCATGTCAGCTGCTCTTGTTGGTCCACTGTGTTTTATCAAGGGCAGGGTCAATGCAGCTAGCTATCAGGAGATTTTAGAGCACTTCATGCTTCCATCTGCTGAAAAGCTTTATGGAGATGAAGATTTCATTTTTCAGCACGACCTGGCACCTGCTCACAGTGCCAAAACCACTGGTAAATGGTTTACTGACCATGGTATTACTGTGCTCAATTGGTCTGCCAACTCTCCTGACCTGAACCCCATAGAGAATCTGTGAGATATTGTGAAGAGAAAGTTGAGAGACGCAAGAACCAACACTCTGGATGAGCTTAAGGCCGCTATCGAAGCATCCTGGGCCTCCATAACACCTGAGCAGTGCCACAGGCTGATTGCCTCCATGCCACGCCGCATTGAAGCAGTCATTTCTGCAAAAGGATTCCCGACCAAGTATTGAGTGCATAACTGAACATAATTATTTGAAGGTTAACTTTTTTTATTTTAAAAACACTTTTCTTTTATTGGTCGGATGAAATATGCTAATTTTTTGAGATAGGAATTTTGGGTTATCATGAGCTGTAGGGCAAAATCATCAATATTAAAACAAAACAATAAAAGGCTTGAACTACTTCAGTTGTGTGTATTTGAATCTAAAATATATGAAAGTCTAATGTTTATCAGTACATTACAGAAAATAATGAACTTTATCACAATATGCTAATTTTTTTAGAAGATCCTGTATTACATCATCCTGTATGTAAGCCTCCTCTTTTTTCTCAATTTTATTGGTTTCAAACAATTTTATCTGCTGCAGGCGCCTCCTTCCCCCTTTGCATTGTTGCCTCCTCACCAGGAGGGTTCGGGCTCCAGCTTGGGCCACCAGGCCTGTCCCACCAACTATAGCTTTATCAAGAGTGTGACCAAGACCTAGAGGGAGCCCTGGGGAGCCGAGTGCAGACTGATTCCTCCACATGCCTATATGGCTGGTGCACTAAAAAGCAGCCTTGTTTTGTGAGTTTCCCTTCACACTCCACAAATCACCAACTCAGCATTAATACTACACAATCTTGGCTTCCTTTGTGTCTGTATATTTTATAAGGTGATGAACATCTTATCTCTCAGATGAGGATACAGCGGTAATAATATGTGTAAGTGACATCGCATTGCTCTACAAACATAACACAGATCTCTTGCTATAAGTACATATAGGTCTGTTGTCACAGGAGTAATACATTGCTTCCATTGTCTCATCAAGCTGTACAACTGCTTTTCCATGTATGGTCAATGCTCTATGTGTACGGGTGGTCAGTGTCGGGCAAATTATGAAATGGTTATATCTGCTATATCTGGAAGTATAGAAAATAAAAAGTATAATAAAGTAACAAAAATTATGAGAGGAGTCTTACTCTATCACACGCCCAACTCTGAGTTCAAATTCGAGTATTTCTCAAGATACTGGTATTTAATATAAATAAATACTAGAATATATCAGTACAATTGTAAATTGAATTTCTGAATTATATTAAACTCAGAAGACAATTCTTGATATGACAATGATGGCTAAGACCAATAAAATCTCATACATAGATTGGGCAAACATAAGATAACAGATATTCTATCTTTATCTTCAGGCTAATATACGGTCTAGCTTAAAACACAGAATAAGCAGGAATTGATCTGACCTGATAAAACTACAATAGTTAACCATAAAAACAACATATATCAATTTTTGGGTGTGACCTTTTGAAGGGGAAAGCAAAACGTATTTTGAAAGCAAAAAATGAAAAGAAAAAGACCTGGTCTGTGTAATAAGCTCTCTATTTCCCCAATCAGTCACAGCTTGGATACCATCACTCTATGAGGAAAATAAGGAAAAATCTAAGGAAAAATAAATCCAATATAAGTGGGTGTTTCCAATGTGCACTTTGGAAAAACCCACCCCTTTCGGTGACTATATAATAATGATTACCGGATAATGAATAAAATAATCAAAGTATCTAAGCTGTTACTTAAATAATATGAATGTAATGAAATCCTTTATATTTACCTAATTAACGGAGTCTAGGATCTTATAAAGGTGTTTCTCCTTGGGTGTGCCACTGAATGTCTCCCCTCTTAGGTGGGGGAGTCTTGTGAGGGTGTGCCTGTGTCTGGGTGTGAAGGTGTGTCTCCTTGGGTGTGCCACTGGATGTCTCCCCTCTTAGGCGTGGGAGTCTTGTGAGGGTGTGCCTGTGTCTGGGTGTGAAGGTGTGTCTCCTTGGGTGTGCCACTGGATGTCTCCCCTCTTAGGTGGGGGAGTCTTGTGAGGGTGTGCCTGTGTCTGGGTGTGAAGGTGTGTCTCCTTGGGTGTGCCACTGGATGTCTCCCCTCTTAGGTGGGGGAGTCTTGTGAGGGTGTGCCTGTGTCTGGGTGTGAAGGTGTGTCTCCTTGGGTGTGCCACTGGATGTCTCCCCTCTTAGGTGGGGGAGTCTTGTGAGGGTGTGCCTGTGTCTGGGTATGAAGGTGTGTCTCCTTGGGTGTGCCACTGGATGTCTCCCCTCTTAGGTGGGGGAGTCTTGTGAAGGTGTGCCTGTGTCTGGGTGTGTTTTTTTTTCTGATGACTAGGCCTCATAATTTATCCTTAGCACTATCTAAAATCTGGCCCCGGAGATTAACTCTTTAACCAATCAGTAATCAATAGGTGTGTTCCTTCAAATTAAATTTTAACTTAAAGGAGTTATCAGGCATTTTGGGGGAAAAAAGCTTTACTTACCTGGGGCTTTCTCCATCCCCTCGCAGCCGACTGTCGACTTTGGGGTCGGCCTCTGCACCGTGCATGGAGACCGGGACGGTGGCTCAGAGCGGAGCGGTCAGCGTGGGACAGTCGGCTGCAATGGGCTGGAGAAAACCCTAGGTGGGTAAAGCTTTTTTTTTTCCCAAAATGCCTGTGTATTCTCATTTTTTTTTATTTCTGGATGTGTACTATTCTCCAGCAGGTGGCACCCTTGACTCACCAATAATTTGTACTGACATGTCATTATTTTCCCAGCAGGTGGCGCTATTGGATCATGTTTAAAATAAGAGGTGAAATATGACCTATGAATTTGGTAGAAACATGTAATATTGACACTTGCTTCAAGGTAGACAATAGGTCCCTAATCTCTTAATACCTTTCTTAAATAAAAGACCCAGCTACATACAGGATACCTCCCACCTCCTGAACAAACTGACAGCCATCGGCCCAGTACCTGAGGGAACCATACTGGCCACGATGGACGTGGAGTCCCTGTACACGAACATTCCCCATGATGATGGTATTGCGGCCTGCTGTAAATATCTTCAGGGTCAGGGCATATCTGTAAAGCCTATTGCTGGACTGATCAAATTCATTCTCACTCATAATTATTTCACTTTTGGACAGGACCTCTATTTACAGCAGATGGGCGTGGCAATGGGTTCGCGATTCGCACCACAGTATGCAAATCTCTTCATGGCCAAAATCGAAGAGGAATACCTCAATGCATGTGGCATAAAACCCATGGCCTACTTCCGCTTCATTAATGATATTTTAATCATCTGGTCCGCAAGTGAGGATGATCTTCTCCAGTTCCACAGGAACTTCAACGCCTTCCATCCTACAATCAAATTGAAACTTACCTACTCTCACACAGAGATTAACTTTCTGGACACCACCATATACATCAGTGGTAACAACTAGAGATGTTGCGAACCTCCGATTTTCGGTTCGCGAACTTCCGCGGAAGGTTCGGTTCGCGGAAAAGTTCGCGAACCGCAATAGACTTCAATGGGGAGGCGAACTTTGAAAAATAGAAAAAATTATGCTGGCCACAAAAGTGATGGAAAAGATGTTTCAAGGGGTCTAACACCTGGAGGGGGGCATGGCGGAGTGGGATACATGCCAAAAGTCCCGGGGAAAAATCTGGATGTGACGCAAAGCAGCGTTTTAAGGTCAGAAATCACATTGAATGCTAAATTGCAGGCCTAACGTGCTTTCAAACATCTTGCATGTGTATACATCAATCAGGGAGTGTAATTAGAGTACTGCTTCACACTGACACACCAAACTCACTGTGTAACGCACCGCAAACAGCTGTTTGTGTAGTGACGGCCATGCTGGACTACTGCGCAACATGGCGAGATTGCTCTTCCTCACTCAGTGATGTCAGGTAATGTGTGACTTCCTTCTCAACTTTCCATGGCATTGTTAAAAAGCTTACGTTTTGTTTTTAAATTACATTTTCTACTTGCTGTGTACTTGTTCAGTACCGAGAATCCTGTGGAGGCGGGCAAGTCTGCCATTGTGACCCCGGGTAATGGCCGGGGAATGAGGGGTTTGAATCCGGTGTGGAGCCTGAGCAACGGCTACCACTACACATCCAAGGAGGGCAGCAGGCAGGCATGCACGCCCGCCCGCCCGCCCCGAGGTAGTGACCAAAAATAACAATACAGGAGGAGGACTTTCGAGGCCCTGCTGTGTATTTAAAATGAATGTACTTTAAATCCTTTAACGAGAACCAGTTATGGCGGGCAAAGATGACACCACATTCCTTTCACGAGAATCATATGGAGGCGGGCAAGTCTGTCATTTGTGACCCCGGGTAATGGCCGGGAAATGAGGGATGGAATCCGGTGTGGAGCCTGAGAAACGGCTACCACTACACATCCAAGGAGGGCAGCAGGCAGGCATGCACGCCCGCCCCGAGGTAGTGACCAAAAATAACAATACAGGAGGCGGACTTTCGAGGCCCTGCTGTGTATTTGAAATGAATTAACTTTAAATCCTTTAACGGGAATCCGTTATGGAGGGCAAGTCTGCCATTGTCACCGCGGGGAATGAAGGTTGGATTCCGGCCCGAAGTGGGAGCCTGCTGAGACCCATGCTGTAGCTGCCCTGACCGTGCTTTGCAGACCAGGCATCTGTGGTCAGATGGACCCTTGAGCCAGCGGAAGACCAACCAAGTCGAAAGCATTTGCCAAGAATGTTTTACGGAGGGCAAGTTTTTTTTGCCCTTTTTTTACATTTTTTGAAAATTATAGATGGTTGTATTTTTAAATAGTTTGAAAGTTTAGATGGTTGTATTTTTAAATTGTTTGAAAGTGTATCCATTCAAGTGCAAGTTATGCACTGACTGCCAGGTATAATGTGCAGTCACAGATGCAGTGAAAGGTATGCAGTGACTGCAAACAGCCGTTTGTGTAGTGACGGGCGTGCTGGACTGGTGCGCACCATGACGAGAGTGCAGGTGATGGTGGCTTTTCAGCCCATATGCTCGCCCGGCTGATGTAGCTGAATGACAGAACAGTGACTGTCCAGCTGATCAAATTTGGTCTGACCACAATGAAGCAACGACCTTATTATCTTTTGTGTGCCACCCCCACCCGAGACACTCAAATAGCCGGCGGTCATTGCTTCATTGTGATGCGCAAGCCCCTTCACCGCAGCAAGGTAATGATCACGAAGGGGGATGGGCACATGTACACGCACCAGAAAAATTAAATTCAGGAATCCGCCTAGAGTCCTGGACCCTGTTGGTAGTGGCGGAGAAGGCAGTCAAGCGGCCTGCAGGCAGAGATGCTGTGTGTGGGGACTGACTTAGTCTTCGGTCGTGCAGTAGCCCTCCGTGATCCATTCCTCATTCATTTTGATAAAGGTCAGGTACTGAACACTGTCGTGACTTAAACGACTTCTCTTCTCAGTAACTATGCCTCCAGCTGCACTGAAGGTCCTTTCTGACAGGACGCTTGCGGCAGGGCAAGAGAGAAGTTGTATGGCAAATTGGGACAGCTCTGTCCACAGGTCAAGCCTGCGCAACCAGTAGTCCAAGGGCTCATCGTCGCTTTTCGCAGAGTCTACATCCACACTCAAGGCCAGGTAGTCGGCTACCTGCCGGTCCAGGCGTTGGTGGAGGGTGGATCCGGAAGGACTATGGCGAGGAGTTGGACTAAAGAACGTCCGCATGTCCGACATCACCCTGAGATCGCTGGAGCATCCTGTTCTTGCCTGCGTGGACTTGGGAGGAGGAGGGTTACTGCCAGTGGTACCTTGATTGCGTTGTGCAGCCACATCACCCTTAAATGCATTGTAAAGCATCATCGACAGCTTGTTCTGCAAGTGCTGCATCCTTTCCGCCTTTTGTTGAGTTGGTAACAGGTCCGCCACTTTGTGCCTGTACCGAGGGTCTAGTAGCGTGGCCACCCAGTACAGGTCATTCGTCTTGAGTTTTTTGATACGGGGGTCCCTCAACAGGCTGGACAACATGAAAGAGGACATCTGCACAAATCTGGATGCAGACGTACTCTCCATCTCCTCTTTCTCTTCCTCAGTGACGGGACGCAACTCCTCTTCCTCCCCCCAGCCACGAACAATACCACGGGAACGTGGAGCAGCAGAAGCCCCCTGTGATGGCTGCCGCAGTTGTTCTCCTTCCGCCGCCTCTTCCTCCTCCACAGAAACACCTTCCTCATCATCACCATCATCAGAGTCTGACTCCTCTCCTTCCCCACACGACTCCTCTTCTTCCTCTTCCTTCCCCTCTGTGCTGCCGCCGGTGTTGTGGAAACATCGGGTTCGTGTGTAAATGGCTCCCACGACTCCTGCTGCCCTAACTCTTCTTGTTCACGCTCCTCCACAGCTGTATCCACCACTCTACGCACGGCACGCTCCAGGAAGTAGGCGTAGGGGATCAAGTCGCTGATGGTGCCCTCATCGCGACTCACCAGTTTGGTCACCTCATCAAATGGCTCCATGACCCTGCATGCATTTCGCATCAGTGTCCGGTTGTTGGGCCACAACATCCCCATCCTCCCAGATTGTGTCCTTATACTGTAATGATACAGGTACTGGGTGACGGCTTTCTCCTGGTCTAGCAGGCGAGAGAACATCAGCAGGGTGGAATTCCAGCGAGTCGGGCTATCGCAAATCAGGCGTCTCACCGGCAAGTTGTTTCTACGCTGAATGTCCGCAAAGCGTGCCATGGCCTTGTAAGAGCGCCTGAAATGCCCACACAACTTCCTGGCCTGCTTCAGGACGTCCTCTAAGCCTGGGTACTTGGACACAAATCTTTGCACGACCAGATTAAGCACATGTGCCATGCAGGGTATGTGTGTCAGCTTTCCCAAATTCAACGCAGCAATGAGATTGCTGCCGTTGTCACACACCACGTTGCCGATCTCAAGCTTGTGCGGGGTCAGCCATTGCTCCACCTGTTTGTTAAGAGCAGCCAGGAGAGCTGCTCCAGTGTGACTCTCCGCTTTCAGGCAAGACATGTCTAACACTGCATGACACCGTCGCACCTGGCATGCAGCATAGGCCCTGGGGTGCTGGGGCTGTGTAGCTGGAGAGGAGATGGCGGCACCAGCCAAGGAGGAGGAGGATGACGACAGCGAAGCGGTGATAGCAGGTGGAGAGGAGGTGGCTGGAGGCCTGCCTGCAAGCCGTGGAGGTGTGACAAGTCGGTCCTCTGCGCAGCCACGTACTCCCTGCTTGCTACCATCGGTCACCAGGTTGACCCAATGGGCTGTGTATGTAATGTAGTGGCCCTGCCCGTGCTTGGCAGACCAGGCATCCGTGGTCAGGTGGACCTTTGACCCAGCGCTGTGTGTCAGAGATGACACCACTTGCCTCTCAACTGCACGGTACAGTTTTGGTATGGCCTTTTGTGAAAAATAATTGCGGCCTGGTATCTTCCACTGCGGTGTACCAATGGCCACAAACTTACGGAAAGCCTCCGACTCCACCAGCTTGTATGGTAAAAGCTGGCGAGCTAATAGTTCTGCCACGCCAGTTGTCAGACGCCGGGCAAGAGGGTGACTGGCAGACATTAGCTTCTAATACACAATTTCACATAAATGAGTATGGGGCTTTAAATGAACAAAATACAGTCTTTAATTCTTCTTATATAAATCTTCACAACTGTGGACACATGGATCAACACAATTTCGGATTCCCAAATACAACAAAACGATTGCCTGACACGTGTTTCACGGTACAAGACTGCTTCCTCAGAGGCATACAGTGTGCATATACATCTGTTTAAAACACATAACAAGATTTATATTACATACCAGTCGAGGATCATGTGTATATCAGGATACAGGAATAGGCCGTAAGTAGGTAAAAAACCTTTTCTCTTACCACATGTCGACCCACCTATAGAATGTGACCGCAATCTGTAAAAATTACAGCCAATGAGTATAACTGTGCAGTCCATAGCCAAATTGGCTCACAAACGTCACTGTCATCAAATCTAGCATAATTCGCTATATACATAATATACCCCAACTCCCCCACCTGTGATTATATATATATAGGGGGTATCTCTAACTGTGTCCTATCAAATACCAAGCACTATAAGACACCATTATACCATACACCACCTAGTGCATAGTGTGATCAGAACATACTAGGACACCATTATACCATGAACCACCTTGTGCATAGTGTGATGAAGACATATCCAGATGCCAACTAAGCGACCCCAGTTTCCAAAAGGTACCGTGTCGTAGAGGCAATATATATATCGATGCCAGACACATGTATATCAGCATGGTGTGTATACACACATATAGTGTGTTACATAAGATGTAATGGCCACCACAGCCTACCATAAAGCATCATATATACATATACGCTGTCTGTGCACACCTATATCCCAATAGTTATAGCATATAATATCATGCTGCACAACATATCCCCTCACCTTCCATATATATAAGCATCACCGTAAAACTATAACACCACAAAGTGTATACAGCGTTGTAAGCATACGGGCACATCTCATACCTGTGAAGCTACAAAGACTGGTGTTCAGCGTACAGATCCCGGCTGCCACAGCTATCCCCGGGAAAGGAAGTAGACAGATAGAGAAGACCCATGTGACTAAATAAGCCCAGTGTGGGCCAATCAGAGAAGTGCAGAAGGGCTGATCACTACATCACGCCGCCATGGTCCGCACGCCAGTGCTCAGGTGGAACGCAAAGATCCCGGCGGAAGTGCGTCAGCTCACCCCGGGCCAATCAAAACAGTGAAAAAAGGCATAAGGCTACATCACACCGCCGTAATCCGCCCACCGCCATTAGCTTCTTCCGCTCAAATACTTCCTTCACGGACAGCTGGGTACTGCTGTGGGCAGAGGAGAAGGAACCGCTCAAGGGAAGAGGCGGCGTGGAGGAGGGTGGCTGTGAAGGTGCAAGGGAGAAAGTGGATGAAGATTATGCACCTGAAGGAGGAAGAGGAGAAGGAGGGTGGCTTGTCTTTTGAGGGGTGCTGCTTTTCCTCAGGTGTTCTTGCCATAGCTGTTTGTGCCTTCTCTCCAGGTGCCTTCGTAAGGCACTTGTCCCTACGTGAGAGTTGGCCTTTCCACGGCTCAATTTTTGCTGGCAGAGACAACAGATGGCTTTGCTCCGATCTGAGACACACACGTTAAAAAATTTCCAAACCGCTGAACCCCCCTGGGGTGATGACGCTAGAGTGGCATCAGCAGCTGACGTTGAAGGGCATGTTGGCTGGCTGGCCATAGCTGGTGATACATGGAGCCGGACACTACCCCCAGCTGTTTCTGAGGACGAGCTACCTCTGCTTCTATCATGGAGTCGTCTCCTCCTACTTCTCTCTGACTCCTCCTCTGAACTGTCCACCTGGTCATCTCCTCTACCGGGAACATATGTGGTATCCATATAATCGTCATCATAATCCTCCTGGCCAGCTGCGCTTTTCCTCAGACACCTCCTCAAGTGCACCAACTTCAGGTGGTCCACCATCATCCCCATCCACACACGTTACGTCCATACTATCGCCACCTAACTCAGACATAGGAGGTGGTGTACCTGCGCCTTCTTGTTGTTGTTGCAGTAGTGGCTGGGAATCAGTGATTTCACCACCACCACCAAATAACTCCTGCGAAGTGTCAAATGCTGCGGGAGATGAGGTGTTCTGTGTTAAATACTCAATCACCTCCTCACGATTTTGGGAAGTGATGGCAAGTGCCTTCTTCTGAGCACTGTATTTTGGGGCAGGTCCGCACGAAATCACAGCAACACCACCTCGCACAGCCACAGACCTGCCGATGCCTGGTGGCCTTCCTCTGGGTCTGCCTCTACCTCTTCCTCTACCTGGTTTGTCCATTTTGTCCACCTCGGGAGTATGCTAGCTATATGCAGTGAGGTGGGTTCTCACTCAACACAACAGGTAGTTAGATGCAGTGAGCTGGGTTCACTGAACAGTAAAGGTACTTAAGATGCAGTGAGGTGGGTTCTCACTCAACACAACAGGTAGTTAGATGCAGCGAGGTGGCCAGGTGGGTTCGCACTCAACACAACAGGTAGTTAGATGCAGTGAGCTGGGTTCACTCAACACAACGCTAGGTATATGCTGTGATGAGGTGGGTTAAGTAAACACAACAGGTACTGGGTAGTTAGATGCAGTGAGCTGGGTTCACTCAACAGTAAAGGTACTTAAGATGCAGTGACTGAGGTGGGTTCTCACTCAACACAACAGGTAGTTAGATGCAGTGAGGTGGCCAGGTGGGTTCTCACTCAACACAACAGGTAGTTAGATGCAGTGAGCTGGGTTCACTCAACACAAAGCTAGGTATATGCAGTGATGAGGTGGGTTAAGTAAACACAACAGGTACTGGGGTATATGCAGTACTGGGTAGTACAATGTGCAGCTCCCTGTCACACACACAGGTAGTCACTGAATGTGCTGGGCTGCTGGCAGTGGCACACACAATATCAATTAGCAAGGCTGTGCATGCAACAAAAGTGTCAGTTTGACACACAGAAAAAAAAAATGTACAGGTTGAGCTCTGAAAAGAGCTGTTGCTGGGTGCTTTAAAAGCAATAATAATCAGTCAGGAGCAAGCAAAGCAGCCTAGAACCTAACTAATCTGTCCCTAGGAGAAAAAGTCTGCAGCAGCTGTCCCTTTCCTCTCTCTAGCAGGCACATGAGTGAGGCTAATGGCCGCCGGACCCTGCCTTATATAAGGGGGGGTGGGGCTTCAGGGCTTAGTGTAGCCTGAATGGCTACAATGTGCCTGCTGACTGTGATGCAGAGGGTCAAAGTTGACCCTCATAGTGCATTATGGGGTGAATCGAACTTCCGCAAAAGTTCGCCTGGTGCAGGCGAACGCGAACCCCCTAAGTTCGCCTGGAACCGTTCGCCGGCGAACCGTTCGCTACACCTCTAGTAACAACATACAAACCTCGCAAACCTACAGACCGTCCTACATACCTAAGATATGACAGTTTTCATCCCAAGCACATTAAAGGGGCAGTTTAGTGAAAATTATTATTTACATTAATCACATATCAGTTATTTAATATGGAGAGCATATCTTTCTCCATAGACCTTGTGTTAAAAAAAGTAGATGCTATCACTTAATTTTGCTTTGGCAGAGAGCTGAGCTGGCTCATTAGCATACTATGCGACGGGCTTCAGCCTGCTTATAGCAGACACTCCAGCTGATTTATGACGCTGACTCACACACTACATAGAGCTGCTGTTCTGAGTTCTCTGTAACTAGCTAAGTGAATAGATAAGTAACTAATTAGCAGCCTGCTTTATGTAGCAGCCTGCTTGTTTATTTACTTAGCTAGTTACAGAGAACAGCAGCTCTCTGTAGTGAGTGAGTCAGCGTTATCAGCAGGAGTGTCTGCTATCAGTGAAGTCCGGTCCGTCGTAGCATAGTGACGCAGCTCAGCTCTCTGTAGTGTATGAGTCAGCGTTATAAATCAGCTGGAGTGTCTGCTATAAGCAGGCTGAAGCCCGTCGCATAGTATGCTAATGAGCCAGCTCAGCTCTCTGCCAAAGCAAAATTAAGTGATAGCATCTACTTTTTTTAACACAAGGTCTATGGAGAAAGATATGCTCTCCATATTAAATAACTGATATGTGATTAATGTAAATAATAATTTTCACTAAACTGCCCCTTTAAGAACTCTATAATTTACAGCCAAGCTATAAGGTACAACCGGATTTGTTCTGACAGGATGGACAGAGACAAGCACCTGTATCGCCTTAAGAACACTTTCATTAAACAAGGTTACAGTCCTCCTATGGCTGAGGCCCAAATCAGGAAAGCCAGCATCATCCCCAGGACTGAACTCCTGAAATATAAGCAGCAAAACCATAAAGAGGAATGTGTCCCATTGGTTGTCACCTACAACCCACACCTGGAAATCTTAAGGAGGATTGCTTAGGAACTTCATCCCATTTTACACAAGGATCACAGACTGAGAACGATATTCCCTAAACCTCCACTCTTGTCATATCGGCAACCACACAATCTAAAACAGATGATTGTCAGGAGTTCTTTAAATAGGCCTCAACAAAACGGATCATCACCCTGCCGACAAAAAATATGTGGGACCTGCAGACACATTTACTCCACTGACAGGTTAACGATACCAGGTTCACAACAGGAGTACAGAGTACAAGGCACATTTTCCTGTGGTTCCACCAATCTGGTATATCTGATCATGTGTGCTAAATGCCCCAATGTTCTGTACGTGGGAGAAACTGGACAAACTGCGCAAACGTATGAATGGACACAGGCACACTATTAATGATACCAAATCTGGACTCCCAGTTGCTACACACTTTCGGTCCAACGGACATAGCATGTATGATCTTCGTGTCACTGCCCTGAAGGGCGGCTTCAAAATGTCAAATGACCGATTAATAG
Organism: Hyperolius riggenbachi; assembly: GCF_040937935.1. Taxonomy (NCBI): domain Eukaryota; kingdom Metazoa; phylum Chordata; class Amphibia; order Anura; family Hyperoliidae; genus Hyperolius; species Hyperolius riggenbachi. The sequence goes on from NC_090655.1 coordinate 261,310,075, forward strand.
CAGAAACAAAATTTATAAATCGGTTCAAAGCTGTGGAGAAGGGTTTGAATAAAAGACACCAACTTTTTATATTGGTATGAGACTGATGATATTTGAACTTTCTCAGCCATTGTAGCTGAACTTGTGAACTAAGAATTTACGATACCTCTGGGTCAATCCTAATCCCAGGTCTGTAAGCATCGAGTAAACAAGGATCCTTATCTCAACTAACAAACTCTAACCCCATTTAGATGGTCTGTTTGAATTAAGGCATCTTAATGACATGTATTTATGCTTGAAAAAAATATCTGTTTTCCCTTTCGATGTTGCATGTATATAGCTGTCGGTACCACCAGCCTGCAAACTAATAGGATATAAGCCCGATGAAGGCTGCAAGGCCAAAAGCTTGCTTATTTTTATTCATTTTTAGTTAGCCAATAAATGGTATCATCCTGATTTATAACTTCTTGCTTTTACTGATGGCTAACACGGTACAATACCCTACTGCTACTCATATATAAGACATTTCATGAATGGGGATATGTATACTCTTAATAATAAGGAGATTCATATGCCATTCTCCATTCAATCTGACATTCTTAAAATTCAAACTATCTTTCTCATCAGCCTCCAAACAAAAACATTGCTTTAAGAGTATCCAAGGCTGTTCAAACATCTAAGATTTGTTTAACATTTAAAGGGAACAAGAGACGAAGCCTGGGTAAAAAATGAAAAAGATTTTATACATACCTGGGGCTTCCTCCAGCCCCATGAGCCTGGATCGCTCCCACGCCGCCGTCCTCCGCTGCCTCCATCGCCACTACCGGGTCCCGTCACTTCCGGCGGACGCGGCCAATTGTACGCAAGAGCAGGGACTCCCTCCATATCCTTACGCACGCGCCTGCATTGTATAGCGGCGCATGCGTAAGGATATGGTGGGAGTCCCTGCTCCTGCGTGCAATTGGTCGCATCCGCCGGCAGTGACGCACTGCACTTGCGTCGACTGGCTGAAAGTACGGGACCCGGTACCGACGGATAGAGGCAGCGGAGGACGGCGGCGTGGGAGCGATCCAGGCATATGGGGCTGGAGGAAGCCCCAGGTATGTATAAAAGCTTTTTTCAAATGTCTCTTTAACATCTGCGGCTGCGGGCAAGCAGGGTGTCTCCGCAGCCACCTCGGTTCCCTGCTCGGAAGTTTTTTCCGTTCCGCCGGCGTCTAGCACGCCAAGGACGGAATTGTCATTGGCACATAGGGTTGCTGTATCGCACGGACGCGCGCGTAGACAGGACCTTTATGCTGGGAGGAGGCGCGTCAGCTGACCCGCTGGTCGGCTGACGTCAGAGGGGACTCACGCCGCTCAGGATTGGCTAATTGTAGTGGGCGCGGCTGTGAGGTCTCCTCTGCTTCTTAAGCCTTCACGGTTCACTCGCCACCTGTCTGCTGTTGCGAATACATACGTGTTAGCGCTCAGACCTTAGACTAGTATCCGGTGTGCTTTGATCTGGGAGGAAACCAGGGATTTCACACAAGACTAGGACTATTGCTTTATTGTATTATTATTGATATTTTGTGTATGACTCTGGCTTATCTCTGACTCTGCTATTGCTTTACGTTTCTGTACCTCTGCCCATCTGATCTAGTTGCTGAACCTCTGCCTGAATACCTACTACTCTTTTGCCTACTGATTCTGTACTGTATCTGCCTCTCAGTTGCCGAACCTAGTCTGTCTGACCTCTCTACTCACCAGTGGGCCCTTGCCACTGGTGAGGTGCTCTTCTGATAGTACCCACCAGCTCCTCTGGTGAGGCTTAGTTAAATCTACTCAGTTACTGTTACTGATAGTACCCACCAGCTCCTCTGGTGAGGTCTCATTAAACTAATCAATTACTGTTGCACCAAGCACATCTCATTCTGTGTTCCTGTTAGCTATACTTGCATTATTGGTGATTCTGCAGATCACCACATAATCAGGTATAGCGTCTGTATTATTGGTGATTCTGCAGATTACCACATAATCAGACGCCTGTGTTTCTACACCAAAACATTATACAATCGTTACAGAACAGCAGACCAGAAAAAATATGGATACACTGTGCAATCGGATTGAACTTTTGACCACGACCGTTACCGATCTCGTCAAGACGGTTAACGTACAGCAGGCCCAGATAGACCAATTGCTTGAGGCAGTTAATCGTCTGAAAAGTACTAATGCACAAGTGTCATCCCCTCCTGTTAATGAGCCCAGGATGCCCCCTCCTGAAAATTTTTCAGGGCATCGCTCTGACTTCAGAAACTTTAAGCACCGATGCCTTTCTTATTTTGAGTTACGGCCAGTATCGTCAGACACAGAGAGCCAGAGAGTCACACTGATAAAGACCTTATTATCAGGTGATTCGCAGTCCTGGGCCTACAGTCTCCCTGATGGGCATGAGGCCTTGGTCTCTGTTCTGGACTTCTTTAAAGTGATGGCAGTTATATATGATGATCCGGATTTAGCAATGACGTCAGAGAGGAAGCTTAAGACTCTCAGGCAGGGTCATAACTCAGTTGAAAATTATGCCGCTGAGTTTAGAAGGTGGGCGGTGTCAGCCAGATGGGGGCAGTATGCATTATTAGATTGTTTTTTGTCAGGATTATCCGATGCAGTGGCTGATCTTATGTTAGGTCACCCTGAGCCTAAGTCAGTTGATGAGGCCATTTCCCTGGCAATAAAAATTGATCGCCGAGTGCGATACCAGAAGCAGACTCGAGGCAGAACGCCAGGGAGACTTGCTTCTGGCATGTTCTCTCCTCCTGTTCCTCCTTCTCCTCCGCCTGATGAGCCGATGCAAATTGGACAGTCCAAGCTCACTGAGGTTGAGAAGAACAGGAGGCGTACCGAGAAACTCTGTCTTTATTGTGTAGAGAAGAGGCATATCGTAGCAAATTGTCCCAAGAAGGCGGAAAACTCCATCGCCTAGGTGTAGCTGGAGGTACTACCCTAGGTGATCCAGTCTTACCTCTAAAGAATAAGCGTGTACTTCTCCTGTGTTCTATTACCTGGGAGGATCAAGTCCATTCCACCCAGGCCTTTGTAGACTCGGGTTCTGCAGTTAATGTTATGACATTTGACTTCGCAATTAAGTTTGGTTTTCCTCTCCTTCCTGTGGGACGTCAGATTATAGTGACTGCAATGGATGATTCACTGTTGCAAGGGAAATTACCACTCACTCAGACTCCGTTATTATTGTGTCAGTTGGGGGTGTTGCATAAAGAACAGATACAGTTTTTGGTTCTGGAGATGTCCACCTCCACAGTGATTCTCGGTATGCCGTGGCTTAGAAAACACTCCCCTCAGATTGACTGGAGTTCCAGGCAATTGTTAGCCTGGTCCTTCTACTGTCATCATCATTGTTTGGAGAAAGTCACAGTAGGAGCTACCGAGATCCAAGTGGAGGGGTTGCCGTCTCACTCCTCTGGTTCCACTAATATTGAGGCCTGGAAGGACTGGGCACCTATGCTGAGCCCATTTCAGCAGGAAGCCCCAGAAGGGAAACCAGATGGAGTTCTATTTGTACCTCTCCAGTTCAGATTTAAGATTCTTCATGTGTTTCACTCCCATAAGAATGCAGGTCACCCTGGTGTTGCCCGTACGCAGGAGCTATTGGACAGATGTGTTTGGTGGCCTTCCATTGTATCTGACTGTAAGGACTTTGTGGGGAGCTGTTCTGTTTGTGCCAGGAGCAAACCCTCCAGACGAGCTCCCGTTGGCACTTTACAGTCACTACCTGTGCCAGAACAGACTTTATAAGGGAACTGCCCAGGTCTCAGGGAAAAACTGTCATATGGGTGGTAGTCGATAGGTTCAGTAAAATGGCCCATTTCGTTCCTTTGGATGGACTCCCCTCTGCTCAAGAACTGGCAGAGCTCTTCATTCACCACATTTTTCGTTTGCATGGTATCCCGGAGAATGTGGTGTCAGATAGGGGAGTCCAGTTCGTCTCCAAATTTTGGAGGGCCTTTTGTAATCATCTGGGCATGAACCTATCATTTTCCTCCGGCTACCACCCACAGACGAATGGCCAAACAAAGGGTTAACTAGTCCCTGGAACAGTTTCTAAGGTGTTATGTGGCAGACACCCAGACTGATTGGGTTAAATTCTTGTCGTTTGCAGAGTTTGCCCATAATAATTTGAATAGTTCCTCCTCGGGGTTCTCTCTGTTTCAGGTTGTGACGGGGAGATCCCCTAAGTTCTCTTCTTTGCCTGTGGTGGCATCTCCTTTCCCAGCACTGGAGGAGTGGCAGGGAACCTTGAAAGAGATCTAGACCTTGGTTCAGAAAAATCTCAAAAAGGCTTTTGTGACCCAGAAAAAACAGGCAGACAGGAAACGTTCGGGAGAGTGGGACTTTACACCGGGGGATCTGGTGTGTGGCTGTCTACTCGACATTTGGCTCTGAAGCAGCCCTCTGCCAGGTTGGGCCCTAGATATATGGGTCCATACCCTGTCTCCAAGAGAATCAATAAGGTCACATATGCTGTTTCACTTCCGTCCAGCGTCTAGCACACCGAGGACGGAATTGTCATTGGCACATAGGGTTGCTGTATCGCGCGGCTGCGCGTGTAGACAGGACCTTTATGCTGGGAGGAGGCGCGTCAGCTGACCCGCTGGTCGGCTGACGGCAGAGGGGACTCACGCCGCCCAGGATTGGCTAATTGTTGTGGGCGCGGCTGTGAGGTCTCCTCTGCTTCTTAAGCCTTCACGGTTCACTCGCAACCTGTCTGCTGTTGCGAATACATACAGTACGTGTTAGCGCTCAGACTATTGCTTTATTGTATTAATATTGATATTCTGTGTATGACTCTGGCTTATCTCTGACTCTGCTATTGCTTTACGTTTCTGTACCTCTGCCCATCTGATCTAGTTGCTGAACCTCTGCCTGAATACCTACTACTCTTTTGCCTACTGATTCTGTACTGTATCTGCCTCTCAGTTGCCGAACCTAGTCTGTCTGACCTCTCTACTCACCAGTGGGCCCTTGCCACTGGTGAGGTGCTCTTCTGATAATACCCACCAGCTCCTCTGGTGAGGTTTAGTTAAATCTACTCAGTTACTGTTTCTGATAGTACCCACCAACTCCTCTGGTGAGGTCTCATTAAACTAATCAATTACTGTTGCACCAAGCACATCTCATTCTGTGTTCCTGTTAGCTATACTTGCATTATTGGTGATTCTGCAGATCACCACATAATCGGGTATAGCGTCTGTATTATTGGTGATTCTGCAGATCACCACATAATCGGACGCCTGTGTTGCTACACCAAAACGTTATACAATCGTTACAGTCTCTGGTTCTCTTTAAGGCTGTTGCTACACCTCAAATAATTAAACTGTCTCTCTTTGTTTCACTGGCTATCTGCTGGATAAGACCAGAACTGGATAGACTTACTCATTAAAGAGTAACTGTTAGGCATTAAATACAAAGTTAATTTTCTATTGCAGGCTGTTAAAATGTCAAAAAGGATGCTAACCAGGCAAATCAAAACTGTAAAATCAATCTTACTTTCTTCCTATTAGGTCTTTTCTCCCCATGCTCCCAGGCTCTATATACGTACAAAGATGCAAAAGAGAAGTGACATGGCATGCTGAATCAGCCTAATTGGCTAAAGCCTCTGTCACTCACTTGTCTCTGCTCTGCGATTGGCCGCCTGATCTCCCCTTCACTTTCCATGTTGCAGCCGCTGTTAGAGCACAGGGAGGGGGGCCAGAGGCTATCTGCTGTCACTGTCCTTGGCCCCCCTCCTCCAGAGGCATGTCGTCTCTCTCTCTCTGCTGCATCTGCCGCCCGCCGCATTCTCCCTCTTCCCTGTGCTGCGTATTGGGGAAGGATAACAGAGGTGCACACAGACTCACCTAATAATGGTTCCAGGCGCTGCAGTTCCCCTCTATACTGCCACCGGCGGTAGTGCAGAGAATAGATGGGATCATTGTTAGGTGAATCTGTGCCTGCTGCCTTTATCCTCCCCGCTGTGCTCTGAATCAGTGCGGGGAGAAGGGGGATGCGGAGGGGGGAGATTCTTTAACCTGGAGGGCACAAGATGGCCCCTGCCAGGAGAAGAATTAAAATTGAAGAAAAATAGCAAACCAAAACGTGGACAGTGCAATACATCAATTATGTAAATTATGTAAGTAGAGCAAGCATTTATCTACTTACATAGGTAATTTTTTTTCGGGGGGGGGGGGGGGGGGCATATGATTCCTAACATCAGAATACACTTATTAATCATTATGATGAAGCATACAGTCCTACAATCTTTATATTCTTTTATATTCTATATATAAGAAAAATTATTACATCTATTTTTATTCAATCTATAAATGAATTAATCAATCGCTCATATTGGAAAATACAACATCAATGAGATGCAAATAACTTGGACTTGTATGCAAATGTAATGCAAATTGTATACAAATAATCTCATTTGTCAGGAAAAGCGTTTGATTGGCCAAATTCCGGGCTACTTTAAATTTGCAAATTGTATGTTAATTATATTCAAATGTGCAGCTGCTGCAATTGGTCCATTTCTAATCTGCATAATCTTTGCATCAACTTGGAATTCTCAGCAGCTCACTGGCCATCCCTAATGATAATTGTTCCTACCCTCAGAATTCTATAACAGAAAGTAACGATGTTTCTCTACTTGCAGCGCGGAGTCCCGGCATCAGGAACCTCTCAGAGACTCGTCTCTCTGTATCCACAGACTGTACAACGGATGATGATGTCACTGGACAAGAGTCTCCTGCAGAGATCCTGGTTACCGCAAATATCCCCGCAGACTCCCCTCACCTGTCTAACCTCGAGGGACCTCATACCCAACACAGCTCTCCCCCTGCTGGAGGGTCTTACTCCTGTTCCATGTGTGGGAAATGTTTTGTATGGAAAAAAAGTCTTGTCAGACATGAGAGATCTCACACTGGTGAGAAGCCCTATTCGTGTGCTGAGTGTGGGAAATGTTTTGTATCTAAAGCAGGCCTTATCTGTCATGAGAGATCTCACACTGGTGTGAAGCCTTATTCATGTGCTGAGTGTGGGAAATGTTTTGGATGTAAATCAAACCTTGTCAAACATGAGAGGTTCCACACTGGTGTGAAGTCCTATTCTTGTGCAGAGTGTGGGAAATGTTTTGGCAGTAAATCACAGCTTGTCAGACATGAGAGATCTCACACTGGTGAGAAGCCCTATTCATGTGCTGTGTGTGGGAAATGTTTTGAGTTTAAATCAAACCTTGTCATACATGAGAGATGTCACACTGGTGAGAAACCATATTCTTGTACTGAGTGTGGGAAATATTTCGCACAAAAATCACATCTTGCCATCCATAAGAGATTACACACTGGTGAGAAGCCCTATTCATGTGCTGTGTGTGGGAAATGTTTTGGGCAAAAACCAAACCTTGTCACACATGAGAGATCTCACACTGATGAAAAGCCTTATTCATGTGCTGTGTGTGGGAAATGTTTTGCACTGAAATCATATCTTGTCATACATGAAAGAATCCACATCAGGGAGAAGCTCTATTCGTGTACAGAGTGTGGGAAATGTTTTGGGCACAAAACAAATCTTGTCATACATGAGAGATCTCACACTGGTGAGAAGCCCTATTCATGTGCTGAGTGTGGGAAATGTTTTGCATATAAATCGGATCTTAACAGACATAAGATATATCACACTGGCGAAAAACTCTATTCATGCATTGAGTGTGGGAAATCTTTTGTGAATAAATCACATCTTGTAAGACATGAGAGATCTCACTCAGGTGAGAAGCCCTATCCATGTGCTGAGTGTGGGAAACATTTTGCGAATAAATCACGTCTTCTCGTACATGAGAGATCTCACACTGGTGAGAAGCCGTATATGTGTGCCGACTGTGGGAAATGTTTTATAGAAAAATCAGACCTTGTTAGACATCAGAGATCTCATACTGGTGAGAAGCCCTTTTCATGTGCTGAGTGTGGGAAATCTTTTCTACATAAATCACTTCTTGTCAGTCATGAGAGATCTCACACTGGGGAAAAGCCCTATTCATGTGCTGAGTGTGGGAAACGTTTTGGGCATGAAACAAATCTTGTGATACATGTGAGATCTCACACAGGTGTTAAGCCCTATCCATGTACTGAGTGTGGGAAATGTTTTGTGAGTAAATCACATCTTGTCAGACATGAGAGATCTCACACTGGGGAGAAGCCCTATCCATGTGCTGAGTGTGGGAAACATTTTGTGAATAAATCACGTCTTGTCGTACATGAGAGATCTCACACTGGTGAGAAGCCCTATACGTGTACCGAGTGTGGGAAATGTTTTATAGAGAAGACAGACCTTGTTAGACACGAGAGAACTCACACTGGTGAGAAGCCCTATTCATGTGCTGAGTGTGGGAAATGTTTTCTACAGAAATGTAACCTTGTCAGACATGAGAGATATCACACTGGTGAAAAGCCCTATTCATGTGCTGTGTGTGGGAAATGTTTTGTACAGAAATCATATCTTCTCACACATGAAAGATCCCACACGGGTGAGAAGCCATATTCATGTGCTGAGTGTGGGAAATGTTTTGGTCAAAAATCATATCTTGTCAGTCATGAGAAATCGCACACTAGTGAGAAACCCTATTCATGTGGTGAGTGTGGAAAATGTTTTCATCATAAATCACATCTTGTCAGTCATGAGAAATATCATACTGGTGAAAAGCCATATTCATGTGCCGAGTGTGGGAAATGTTTTAAGCATAAAAAAAATCTTGTCACACACGAGAGATCTCACACTAGTGAGAAGCCCTACCCATGTGCTGAGTGTGGGAAATGTTTTATGAAAAAATCACGTCTTGTTGTACATGAGAGATCTCACACTGGTGAGAAGCCCTATACATGTGCTGAGTGTGGGAAAAGTTTTATAGAGAAATCAGACCTTGTCAGACATGAGAAAACTCACACTGGTGAGAAGCCTCATTCATGTGCAGAGTGTGGGAAATGTTTTCTACAGAAATCTAACCTTGTCAGACATGAGAGATCTCACACTGGGGAATAGCCCTGTTCATGTGCAGAGTGTGGGAAATGTTTTCAGCTTTCAGATTATCAGAGGCTTATGTTGAGTGTGGGAAATGCCTTGAAGAAAATGTGGGAAATGTAAGTGTTTTGTTTGTTTACTTTATTTCTCGAATCGTCGTCCAGGATGGCTACCTCTTGAGAGAAAACTGGTCCCACTAGGGCTGCACGATTTTAGGAAAAAATTGAAATTGCGCTTTTTCTCTCAGAAATTGCAATTTTGATTTTTTTCGTGTTTTTTTTTCAAAATAAGCCGTAGCACTAAATTCACATAGGAGCCAGTGGTGTAACAATAGGGGCTGCAAGCCATGCATCTGCGGGGGGCGGGGGAGCCCATACAGGCCCGTTTTGGGGGGCAGGAGGGGTCGCAGCATGAGAAGGAGAGCATTGGCCCAAACATCAGCACATAAGGGGGGCCACTCCCCCACTCCCTCACCTCAGGCTCTCCCCTCAGCGCTCGCCCTCCAGCAATAATCGGCAGTAGGAGCAGCGGCAGGCAGGAACACAGACATGCTTCCACGGTGGAGGTTATCAACAGGAAGTAGCGTTTGGCACTTTGATATCAGACCTCCGCGGTGAAAGCATGGAGGTATGTCTGTGTTCCTGCCCGCCGCTGCTCCTTCCTGGTTCTGCTGAAACCATTTCACATTTTTTCAAAGCAGGAGGAGCAGGAGCAGCTAATCGGTTGGCATTAGTGTGAGATTTGCAGAAAAGTGGAGAGAAGGCATTATAAACACCAACGTGATACAGCCCCCTAACACAGATCCTGGGTCATTGTCAGTGAGCGCTGCTGCAGTGGGCAGTAGGCACTGATTGGTATTGGGCAGCGGGCACTGGGCTGGTGAATTGATCACCAGAATTCAAAATTCTTATGTTGATTATATGTGGCCACTGGCCAATTATAATAGGTGCCGGCTGGTGGTAAATGTGTGCGTCTCTGTGACGGTGACCACCAGACTACGGGAGTTGGGGGGTTACCAGTTGCGCCAGTGTCGCTCACTATCCTCCTTCTCATAAGCACCGCTGGCCGCGCATTCCTCAATTCATTACCTCACTTCCTCCTTCTGGCCGGAAGGAGGAAGCACTCCATAGTAACATGGAACGCGGATGCAGCTGACACTGTGCATTGAAAGGGAAAGCCTGTGATGTACGCGTGCAATGCGGGGGCCACAAAGATGCATTGAACGTGGAAAAACAGCCGCAATAAAAAAAATTGCCACTCTGACGATACTGAAATCAACTTAACGCACATCGCGATTTCGATTAAAAAAAATTATATATTGTACAGCCCAAGGTCCCACCCCTAAAGAAACAGACAATTTGTTGAAATAAGCACAGTGCATATAATCTCCCCCTCCTTCCTGGCTATCCAGTTTTGTGACGGTTTCCCTACACCCGTGGTCACAGGCAGCACAGGGATACTTGGATGGGGGAGCCTGTGGGCACCTGTCTATAGAAACTCCAAGTTATGTATTACATCCGGCTGCAGGGGAACCTCTTTTGTGTGAGGGTTCTGTGGGGCTGTATACTGGAGGGTGTACCTTTAAGCAGCTGGTTCACTAGATGTCTGCTTGTAGGAGCAAGTAGAAGGTCCTGCAGCCGCTGTCTCTCTGTGCCCATGTGGCGGCGCCCACCAGTCAGAGAAGAAGGGCGGTCCGCAGATGAATGGAGGACTACTTCGGCCAATCTTGGTGGGGGTGGAGCTTCACCACGTGCTGGTGGCGTCTTCCGCATATAGCAAAGGGCAGCGCAGTGACGAGCTGACTGGCAGCACCTTCTGCCAGTCAACATGCAGGGGGGTAACTTCCACTTGCATGCGGACAATAAGCAGATGTGGAGCTGACTGACGTCAGCTGTGGGGGAGGTGCCAGGCTCTGACATAACTACTTTCCATCCGCCTAACGCGAAAAGGCATCGGGAAAGCGTCTCTCTCAGGTCTCAGCGATGCCATATGGTGTAATCTCGCGAGGAGCGAGATTTGATCGGAGCTCACGAAAGAACACGCTCCTGTCACGAAGCACAGCCGGCCCCAGCGATCAGCCTGTCAGCCAGCGATTGGCGCTGGCAGGCTGTTTTTTTAATGTAAGCATTCAAATGTATTCATATAGCACTGACATCTTCCACAGCACTGTACAGATTATATTGTCCTGTCACTTAACTTACCTCGGAGGGGCTTACAATCTAATCCCTTTCATAGGTATATGTCTATGTATGAGTAGTGAATGTATCTTAGTCTAGGGCCAATGGGGTGTGTGTGTGTGGGGGGGGATAAAAAAAATATTTTGTGTTCTTTTATGAATTAAAAAAACTTAAAGTCGCAGCAGCAATCAAATACCACCAAAAGAAAGCTCTATTTATGAGAAGAGAAGGAGGTAAAATTTATTTGGGTGCTAAGTTGTATGGCCAAGCAATAAACCATTAAAGTTGTGAAGAGCCGAATTGTAAACCTCTTGGGCTCAAGTGATTGAATGGACACACACACACACGCACACTGAATGGGCAGCATGGAGCAGACGGAAGCTGTAGTTGTAGCTGGAGCTGTCAGACAGACTGTGGAGACATCAGAGCAGGCTGTTACTGCTCCACAGGTATTGTGTCTCCCTCCTCACCTCTGGTATTGCTGGTATGTAGAGTAGTTAGTGTGGAGTTTTCTAATAAACATTATAATAAAGTTACTTATATGTATAGGCCAATACTCTTTAGAAGGGACAGGGTCTCTTAATTCTTCCATATTAGCTAGAATTACTTCTGCTTGCAAAGCTTCAGAAAGTCAGAATATTGATTTTCAAAAAAGCAAACGATTCTAAAGTTTTTCTTACTTCTGCTTATCATGTTTAATTTAGCTGAGAGAGACCTGATAACTGAATCTATTATCAAGCTTATAGCTATTTTCCTGCTGTCCTTTGCAAATAAATGTGCTGATATTTACTGTTTTTGAGGATATGTAACCGATTATGTAATGTTGTAATTATTACCTGAATGACGTGAGCTTTATGTGACTCAATGCTATAAAACTAGATGACTTTTTAATAAACCTGAACAGGAGAAGCAAGTTGGTAACTGAACACTTGTGTCTGTGTGCTTCTTTCAGGGCCTAAATAATTGGGAGTCCTAAGCCAATGTCACTGTAGAGGTATTTGGCCTTACACTGAATTTCCTTATATTTCAGATCCTCCTGAGTTAAACCTCACCTTAGGTCAGGCCCGTTTCCAAGCCCGTGCAGACAGTGCGACCGCTCTGAGCGCTGGGTGGAGCAGCAGGCGGGGGAGAGTGGGCATAGCGCTACAACTTGCCTTCCTCGATCCCTGCAGGCAGCCTCTATCTCCTTCCTCCCAGACAACTGTTGTATTGGTAACAGTGCCCCCTGTGATGACGTAATCACAGGGGCGCTGTTATCAGTGCCGCGACGGATACCTGGGAGGAAGGAGATAGAGGAAGCATGGATCGAGGAAGGTGAGATGTAGCTCTATGCCTGATCTCCCCCACTGCTGCCTTATTACTTATACTGGGAGCACCTATGCCTGGCTATACTGGGGGCACCTATGCCTGGCTATACTCGGGGCACCTATGCCTGGCTATACTGGGGGCACCCATGCCTGGCTATACTGGGGGCACCTATGCCTGGCTATACTGGGGGCACCTATGCCTGGCTATACTCGGGGAACCTATGCCTGGCTATACTGGGGGCACTTATGCCTGGCTATACTGGGGGCACCTATGCCTGGCTATACTGGGGGCACCTATGCCTGGCTATACTGGGGGCACCTATGACTGGCTATACTGGGGGCACCTATGCCTGGCTATACTGGGGGCACCTATGCCTGGCTATACTGGGGGCACCTATGACTGGCTATACTGGGGGTACCTATGCCTGGCTATACTGGGGGCACCTATGCCTGGCTATACTGGGGGCACCTATGACTGGCTATACTGGGGGTACCTATGCCTGGCTATACTGGGGGCACCTATGCCTGGCTATACTGGGGGCACCTATGCCTGGCTATACTGGGGGCACCTATGCCTGACTATACTCGGGGCACCTATGCCTGGCTATACTGGGGGCACCTATGCCTGGCTATACTCGGGGAACCTATGCCTGGCTATACTGGGGGCACCTATGCCTGGCTATACTGGGGGCACCTATGACTGGCTATACTGGGGGCACCTATGCCTGGCTATACTGGGGGTACCCATGCCTGGCTATACTGGGAGCACCCATGCCTGGCTATACTGGGGGCACCCATGCCTGGCTATACTGGGGGCACCTATGCCTGGCTATACTGGGGGCACCTATGCCTGGCTATACTGGGGGCACCTATGACTGGCTATACTGGGGGCACCTATGACTGGCTATACTGGGGGCACCCATGCCTGGCTTTACGGGGGCACCTATGCCTGGCTTTACTGGGGGCACCTATGCCTTGCTATCCTGGACTTATGCCTTGCTACCTATACTGGGGGCACATATACCTGGCCAGCCTATATTGCAGGCACCTATACCTGGCTCCACGAAAGGGGGGGGGTGGATTTTTACACCCGCGCCCTGGGTGAAATTTAGCCTAGAAACTGTCCTGCGTTAGGTTAATACTTATCTATGTTGTTTTGTTTTTTCTAAGCAGTTAAACACTCTGCAAAGTCTGATATTTGCAAGAGATGTGACACTAAATTGCCATCGGGGTGTAATAAATCACATTGTGCAAGATGTTTAGCTAATCAGGTTCCTACACATGTTCCAGATACAGGTGTAACCAATAGAGCCTTGTTAGACTTAATGAAGACTATGAAAGATGAAATATCTTCCACTTTTGCAGCTCTTAGAGCAGCATTCCTGGTGCCAGCACAGACTGGATTAGAGCCGCAGTCCCAGCAGCCTCTAGTTAAGGAGTAACAGGCCATTCCTGAGATTGCTTCCATGGCTTGTACAGGCCCAGATTCAGTCCCTAGACCACAAGACACCTCAATGTTTTCAGACACAGTCTCAGATGCAAGTACAGAGCCAACCTGCATCCCAGCTAGTCATTGAAGGAGCCCAGATAGATACTATGAGTCCTACTGTAGTATCAGAGGAGGAGGAGTCCTTGGATGACACCAACCTCTTCTGTGCAAGATGATATCTATAGAGGTTTAGAAGGTCAACCATCCAGGCAGGTCTGGATTTACATCACAGGAGCCTACAAGCACAGATGACCTCGCCCTCCACGAACCCCCGCTGAACCGCACTGCAAGTGCACTGGCCCAATTGTCACTTCCCCCTTACTTCCCTTGCCCGTCATAGGTAGCTACAGGTGATGGATTGCCAAGGGCTGGGTGAGTAACATCTCATTTACACTCTGCTCGGGAATCTGCATAGGAAAGGAGGGAGGGAAACTCTAGGGAAGGGGAAGGAGCCGCCTTTCCATCATTAGGAGCCTGTAGGCATGTGCCTACAGTGCCTAATGGTAAACCAGTCCTGCCAAGTGCTTTCCTGTACACCAGAGCATTAAGTGGATTATTGCATCTCAGTGGAAGGATCTTTCAAGAGATGTTTTTCCTTTAGGCTGGTTTCACAGTGGGAAGTTAAAGTCCCACGTTACAGCAGCCAGTAATGCAGCCTAACTCACAGCAATCATACATCAATGGGCTGTTCACAGTGCCCGCGTTGCGTTACATAGTAACGATGCACGTTTAAACAAAGTGCTGCATGCTGTACGTTATACTGGGCTAAGCAGCGTTAGACTGTTTTCACATGCTCAGTAATGTTGGAGGAAGAGGTCTCCCCTCCTCCGCAGCAGCCAGCCACATGGCTAATTAATATTCACTGCACTGTGGTGACTCGTGGTGGAACTCGTAGTGTTGTCTGGATCATGAACGAATCGATCTTTTTTGTGAGCCGAATCATCCGGATCACCACAATGAACGATTCGGTTCACAGTGGATGTCTGTCTGGAAGAAACAGGAACATACAGAATGTACAGTGCAGGGAAAGTCCTGTCCTGCTAGTCATTTCACCCAGTCTTCTTCCCTAGTAAAATGATTCAAATGATTCGGTTCAAAGATCCGGATCTTTTCAATGATCTGATTCAAATGATCCGAATCCTTAAAAAGATCCAGACTTCCTATCACTAACCTGGAGCGGCTGCTTTGAGAGCTGCATAACGCAGCTCAATCTGACGTCCAACTTCAACACCACCATGCGTTGCATTAGGGGCACGTTATGCGACCATAACGTCCCCTAAAACGCAGCATCTTGGTGGGAAAGTAGATCAGGAAGATCAGGCTTCATCAGATAAATACCCAAAGCTTGATGCCTCACTAGCCCAATACTCCAGGGGGACTGACTTTTTGTTTAAGGATTCAGGCAGTCTTAAAAATCCTATGGACAAGAAGGCTGAGGTCCTTCTGAAAATGGCCGGGCACTCTGCCTCATTTTCATTTAAGTCGCCTATATCCTCCATCTGTTTGGCCAGAAATCTGGACACATTCATTGCTGAATTAAAGAATCATTTGGTGGTGGGAACATTGCATGAAAAAATTCTAGCATCTCTCCCTGTGATCATTAAAACTGTGGCTTTCCTGGCAGATACAACCTCTGAGAGCCTCAGATCTGTAGCAAAGACAACAGCATTGCTCTTGGCTCGAAGGGCCATTTGGGGTCAGCACCAGGCTTGGAGTCAAAGCACAAGTTAGTGTGATGGAATTTCAGGGGGGAGGGGCTGCTATTTGGTAAAGATCTGGAGGCGGTATTAGAAAGATCCTCAGATAAAGCAAAGAAGTTATCTGACGGAATGAAAATGAGTAATCATAAACCCTTTCAGAATAAGGGACTCTAAGGAGTCAGGGGTAGAGATGGCCCAAACGGTTAGACCGCAAACTTATTCACGCGAACTTCGGTCGTTCGCGGTGAACTCGACCCGCCCCTATACAACATCATTAGGGTCAACTTTGACCCTCTACATCACATTCAGCAGACACAGGGTAGCCAATCAGGCTACACTCCCTCCTGGAGCCCCCCACCCCTTATAAAAGGCAGGTAGCATCAGCCTTTTCATTCACTCGTGTGGCTGCAGTAATTAGAGAAGGGAGAGAACCTGCTGTAGACATAGAGAAAGCTTAGTTAGGCTCTTGTGTTAGGCTTGTTAGCTTGCTTTTTGCTGATACAGCTAAAAAGCAACCCTCAAAATCTCTTTTGAGAGCTAATGTTGTTCTTGTGATTTATTGTGTGTGTGTGTGTGTGTGTGTGTGTGTGTGTGTGTGTGTGTGTGTGTCGCAGCTGGCCCTTGACCCCTTGGTAATTCCTACTGTGCCACTGCCAGGCCCAGCACATTCAGTGACTACCTGTTTATGTGACAGCTGCACATTTGTAATACCAATCACTGCATACCTACCTGTTCAATACACCTATCTACGTGAGCACATGCAGTGTTATATACCACCAGTCACTGCACCTGGTAACGGTACCTGTGTGTGTGTGACAGCTGCACATTTGTAATACCAGTCACTGCATACCTACCTGTTCAGTGCACCTACCTACGTGAGCGCACGCAGTGTTTTATACCACCAGTCACTGCACCTGTTCACGGTACCTGTGTGTGTGACAGCTGCACATTTGTAATACCAATCACTGCATACCTACCTGTTCAGTGCACCTACCCACATGAGCGCACGCAGTGTTATATACCACCAGTCATTGCACCTGTTCACGGTACCTGTGTGTGTGACAGCTGCACATTGTATTGTTACCAGTCACTGCATACCTGTTCACTGCATCTGTGTGACTGCACATTTATTAGTCAAGTCAGTGCATACCTTTCACTTCATCCCCCCCAATATGGGCAAAACAGGCAGAGGCAGGCCACCTGGCACGTCTGTTTGAGGTCGTGCTGTCGTGATTTCATGCAGCCCTGGACCAAAGTACAGTGTTCAGAAGGCGCTGCCATCAACCCCCAAGATTTTCAGGACATAGTTATATTTCACACAGAACACCTCAGCTTCCGCACGGAAGCGTGACATATCTTCCTCCTCCTGCTCTGATTCTGGCACCCCACTTAACACTCAGTCGGTCGACACCACCACCCACCAAGGGTGTATACATCAATACAGGAGTGTAATTAGTTTACTGCTTCACACTGACAGACCAAACTCACTGTGTAACGCACCGCAAACAGCTGTTTGTGTAGTGATGGCCATGCTGGACTGGTGCACACCATGGCGAGAGTGCAAGCCGTGGCGGTTTTCAAGCCCATATGGTCGGGCTGAGGTAGCTGAATGACAGAACAACAGTGACTAAGTGTCCAGCTGATCGAATTTGGTCTGTCCACAATGAAGCAACAACCTTATTATATATATCTTCATGAGTCAGGTGTGCCCCCCAACCCCAACACACTCATATAGCCAGCGGTCATTGCTTCATTGTGATACGCAAGCCCCTTCCTCGCGGCAAGGTAACGATCATGAAGGGGAATTGACACATGTACATGCCGTTTGTTTTGTCGTTGCAGCTGCAATGCAGCCAGAAAAATTAGGCAGGCATGTACACGCACTAGAAAAATTATTATAGCGGCCGCTGCGGCCTTAAAAATTCAGGAATCTGCCTGGAGTCCTGGTGGACCCTGTTGGTGGTGGCAGTCAAGCGGCCTGTAGGCAGAGATGCTGTGTGGGGATCGTCTTAGTCTTAGGGCAGGCAGCCAGTTACACGGCGTGTAGGCAGAGATGCTGTGTGTGGGGACTGACTTACTCTTTGGGCAGGCAGTAACCCTCCGGGATCCATGCCTCATTCATTTTGATAAAGGTGAGGTAATGAACACTTTTCTGACCTAGGCGACTTCTCTTCTCAGTGACAATGCCTCCAGCTGCGCTGAAGTTCCTTTCTGACAGCATGCTTGAGGCAGGGCAAGACAGAAGTTGGATGGCAAATTGTGACAGCTCTGGCCACAAGTCAAGCCTGCACACCCAGTAGTCCAGAGGTTCATTGCTGCTCACAGTGTCTACATCCACACTTAAGGCCAGGTAGTCGGCTACCTGCCGGTTGAGGCGTTGGTGGACTGTGGATCCGGAAGCGCTAAGGTAAGGCGCTGGACTAAAGAATGTCTGCATGTCCGACATCACCATGAGATCGCTAGAGCGTCCTGTCCTTGCCTGCGTGGACATCGGAGAAGGTTTACTGGCAGTGGTACCTTTACTCCGTTGTGCTATGACATCACCCTTAAACACACTGTAAAGCATAGTTGCCAGCTTGTTCTGCATGTGCAGCATCCTTTCTGCCTTCAGGTGAGTTGGTAACATGTCTGCCACTTTGTGCCTATACCGAGGGTCTAGTAGGGTTGCCACCCAGTACAGCTCATTCCCCTTGAGTTTTTTTATACAGGGGTCCCTCAACACGCTGGACAGCATGAAAGACGCCATCTGCACAAAGTTGGATCCAGACGTACTATCCAACTCCTCTTGCTCTACCTCAGTGATGTCAGGTAAGTCCTCCTACTCCACCCAGCCACGAACAATACCACAGGAGCATTGAGCAGCACAAGCCCTCTGTGACACTTGCTGTGGTTGTTCTTTTGCTGCCTCCGCAAAAAAAAAAACACCTTCCTCATCATCAGACTCCTCTTCCCCATATGACTCTTCCTTCTCCTCCCCCCTCTGTGCTGCCGCAGGTGTTGAGGAAACATCTGGTTCTGATGAGAATTGATCCCACAACTCTTCCTCCTGTAAATGTTCCTGTTCATGCTCATCCACAGCTTGATCCACCACTCTACGCATGGCACTCTCCAGGATGAAGGCATACGGGATCAAGTCGCTGATGGTGCCTTTACTGCGACTCACCATGTTTTTCACCTCCTCAAACGGCCGCATGAGCCTGCAGGCATTTCGCATGAGTGTCCAGTTCTTCGGCCAGAACATCCCCCCTGTCACGAACTGTCTCCTGTCATTTCCTGCTGCCTGTTGGTGGTAGTAGCTTGGACTGCCCTGGACATTCATTGCTCCACCAGCAGAGGGCTCTAAGGACTTTGCCTTATCCTGAACCTCCACCATCCACCAGCAGGTGGCCTGTTACTGCCTTCACAAAGACTTGCAGTTCCCTGTTTGGCCTCTGGATGGCTTCATGGGAGCTCTCATTAAAACTGTTCACCACCAGCTGCATCCTGTGGTTGCTGATCACTTGGACTATTTAAGGACTGCCTTTTCCCCTTGCTAATTGCCAGAACTTTAAGTTTCCAGGTCTGAGTTTCTGGACACCCTGGTTCCTGTTCCCTGCCCTGATTCCTTTGTATGCCTTCCTGTTGCCAAACCTGTTTATTCTGTCTGAGACCTTGCTTTTGTCTAATCCCTGGTACCGTGCTTTTCTGATTACCTGTTGCTGACCTTGCTCTCCTGCTGACTCTGATATTCTGCCTAATCCCTTTTGTACTGCGATTGTGTATATATTTCCTGTATATATAATTATGCACTTAGTTAGATAGATAGTCAGGTGTTGTATATATTTGTCACTGCTTCCCGGGTTATTTGTATATATTGTGTGCTGTGCATATGTTTGTGTGATATTTGCATTATGCTTGCATGTATGCTTGCATTATTGCATTCGCAATAAATCATTATTTTGCACCTTAATTCCTGGTTCCAGTGTCTGTATACTGCAAACTGTGGTCAAACCCTGTTTCTCCATTCAGGCTCCTGACAGAAAGTTCTGGCCATATATACACTGACCACTGCAGCTATACTGCACACTGATACCTGGCTGTTATGTCCAAAAATGGATCTGCAACAAATTGATTATTATGCATTGCTTGCTGATGAGGATAAAGCTGAGTGTCGTGCAGATTTTGCTGATTTCTCTAAAGCTGAATTGCAGCAGTTGATTAGCCAGACATATAGTTATGTCAAATTAGGAATAATTCGTACAGAAGATATTGAAAATTTAGCCAGGATCTGGAATGATCTTGCATACCCCAAAATGACAAATATTTGCATGCAACCTGATTCTGACCAAGGTGTAGTCAGTGATTATGATCCACCGTTTGACAATTATGCCATAGAAGCTCTGATTAACTTGTTTGAAGATGACAGGGAATATTTTCTTGATCATTACTCAAACAAAGGTAAACAGACCGTGCAGGCTTGCATAGATTCCCTCCAGTCCCTGATCACTCAGGGAATATGCAAGTATGGGAAAGCTTCCCTTCTGCTAAATGCATGGCAGAAGATTATCTCTGCAGGTTCCACAGCTCCTGCCTTACCTGTTATAAGTCCTGTCTAGGTTGATTTTACTTCTGAACAAGTTAACATGTACTATAGTTATTTGAAGACAGACAGAAAAGCATTTTTTGACTTTTACATTAAGCAAAGCTTTGCATTTGTTTCTGGATGTAAATGTGCGGTTGAGAGTCTATTGTCTGACAGAAAATGTAAGCCTGAGTCAGCCCATGCTTTGATCAATGCATATTCAGAAATCTTGTCATTATGCACACCTCCTGTTAACCCTCTGAATGCCACTCACTCCCAGTCCACTGCAGTTAAACAGCTGCAAAGTCAGTCTCCCAGCAAAGAAGAATTTAATTTTATTTTTGACTCTGAACTGATTGATGATTTGTTTGATTTTCTGAGAAAGGATAGAGAAGGATTTATTAAGTATTACTGTGACAAAAGTGAAGGTTTTGTGTCTGCCTGTATACGAGCAACTGAGACATTGATTGCGCATAGGCTTTGCAAGTATGAATCCGCTTCTGCCTTAATTGCTGCCTATTTAGAAGTCCTGCAAGTAATACATTCTTCAGTTAACCCTCCGAATGTCTGTCACATTCAGAATCCTCAGCCCACAGCTACTAAACAGCTTAAATGCCAATCGCCCATTACAAAACAATTTGATTTCATTTTTAACTCTGATCAGATTGATCACTTATATGGTTATTTAAAGAGAGACAAACAAGGGTTTTATGAATCTTACTTTGAGAAGGGGGAATTGTATGTGTCTGCCTGTGTTCGTGCAACTGAGTCATTGATGCTGCATAAGCTCTGTAAGCGTGAATTTGCTTCTATGTTGATTACTGCCTGGCGTGAAATCCTTTCTTCCTGTTTCCACTCTCCTCCTTCTGCTCATTCTCCATGTATCTCTTCTTGTGCCCAGAACTCAGAACCTGCAATAGTTAAAAAACATGTAAAAACAGCAACATTACAAACCGCTATCAGATCCACACCTTGGTCCTGGCAGTATCCAGTTATATCAAGAGAACCTGCTGTTCCAGTTTCTAGAGTGGTAACCAAAACCAGACGCAAATACTTTCCTACAGCTTCCATTACTCCAGTCATCTCGCCTTCCGTGCAGCCTCCAGTCATCTCGCCTTCCGTGCAGCCTCCAGTCATCTCGCCTTCCGTGCAGCCTCCAGTCATCTCGCCTCCTATGCAGCCTCCAGTCATCTCGCCTCCTATGCAGCCTCCAGTCATCTCGCCTCCTGTGCAGCCTCCAGTCATCTCGCCTCCTGTGCAGCCTCCAGTCATCTCGCCTCCTGTGCAGCCTCCAGTCATCTCGCCTCCTGTGCAGCCTCCATCTAACTCCTGTTTGGTGCAGCCTCCAGTTAATGTTCCTGTGACACTTGTTATACAGACTCTTGCCTTCCTCTCACAACTCTTGCAGACTTTGTATGCTCCAGAATCCAGTCCTGCCGTTTATTTGTCTACAAAGCCTTGTCTCCAGCCTGCAGAGACTTTGCCTCCGTCTCCAGAGCCTTGTGCTCAGTCTGCAAAACCTCATTTCCAGTCTGCAGAGACTTCAAATCAACCTGCAGAATCCTGCTCACAGTCTGCAGAACCTTGTTCCCAGTCTGCAGAATATTGCCTCCAGCCTGCAGGGACTTTGCCTCAGTCTGCAGAACCTCACTTCCAGCCTGCAGAGACTTTCATCCAATTTGCAAAAGTTTGCATCCAGTCTGCAGAAACCTGCACCCAGCCTGCAGAATGTAGCCCTCAGTCTGCAGAATCTCGCCCTCTGCTGGTAGAGACTTTGCCTCAAGATACAGAAAACTGCATACAGCCTACAGAACCTAGTATCTTGCCCACACAGTCTCAGTGCCAGCTCACACAAACTGTATCAGGGTCTCAGCCAAAGGTCCAGTCAAGTGCTCAGCCAACGGTTCAGCCATGCGCTCAGCCAACGGCCCAGCCAAATGCTAAGCCAAAGGTCCAGATCCATGAAGTTATACAGTCTGTTGCCCTGCCTGAAACTACTGAGCCTGTTAACCTGTCTGAAGTTTTCCTGCCTTCTGTTTCACCTGATGTTATGCAATCTGCTGCCCAGCTGTCACAGACTTCTGCTGCTGCCCAGCCTCCACAGACTTCTGCCGCTGCCCAGCCTCCACAGACTTCTGCCGCTGCCCAGCCTCCACAGACTTCTGCCGCTGCCCAGCCTCCACAGACTTCTGCCGCTGCCCAGCCTCCACAGACTTCTGCCGCTGCCCAGCCTCCACAGACTTCTGCCGCTGCCCAGCCTCCACAGACTTCTGCCGCTGCCCAGCCTCCACAGACTTCTGCCGCTGCCCAGCCTCCACAGACTTCTGCCGCTGCCCAGCCTCCACAGACTTCTGCCGCTGCACAGCCTCCACAGACTTCTGCCGCTGCCCAGCCTCCACAGACTTCTGCCGCTGCCCAGCCTCCACAGACTTCTGC
This sequence comes from Hyperolius riggenbachi, assembly GCF_040937935.1. Taxonomy (NCBI): domain Eukaryota; kingdom Metazoa; phylum Chordata; class Amphibia; order Anura; family Hyperoliidae; genus Hyperolius; species Hyperolius riggenbachi. The sequence continues at coordinate 261,332,768 of NC_090655.1, forward strand.
CGCTGCCCAGCCTCCACAGACTTCTGCCGCTGCCCAGCCTCCACAGGCTTCTGCTGCTGCCCAGCCGTCACAGGCTTCTGCTGCTGCCCAGCCGCTAGAGACTCCTGCTGCCAACGCTCCTGATGGTGCCAAAACTACTGTCTGCCCTGTTGGTACCAAGCCTGCTGCATCGCCTGATGTCTGCAAGTTCCCTGCTCTGCCTGAGACCTGCCAACCTGTTGTCCAGTCTCCTGCCAAGCCTGATGATCCTGTCCAGTCTCCTGCTCAGCCTGGTGATGCATGCCAGTCTCCTGCCAAGCCTGTTAGTACCCGCCAGTCTCCTGTTCAGCCTGATCCTGCCAAGCCTCATGCCTGCCAGTCTCCTGCTCAGCCTGATGATGCATGCCAGTCTCCTGCCAAGCCTCTTGGTGCCTGCCAGTCTCCTGTTCAGCCTGATCTTGCCCAGTTTTCTGCTAAGCCTGATGATCCTGTCCAGTCTCCTGTCCTGCCTGATGTCTGCCAATCTCCTGTTAAGTCTGATCCTGTCCTGTCTTCTACCAAGCCTGATAATGCGTGCCAGTTTCCTGCTCTGCCTGAAACCTGCCAACCTGTTATCAAGCCTGATGCCTGCCAGTTTCCTGTTTCACTGCTTGATGGTTTCCGGTGTGTGTTCCAGCTTCCTGAGGTCCAGTTTCCAACATTGCTGGCTGTTCAAAGAATTCTGGTCATATTTTGGTTGGCATTGTTTCCCTCCCTGCCCACCCAGGTCTGGCATTTGCTGTTTTCAGTACTTTTTGCTTTTTTCTGGGTCCTGCCTGATGCTATACAGTTTTTCATCCAACCTGTTTCCCTGCCTGGTGATCTTCATGATGCGTTCCTGTTTTCTAAAAACACAGTTGCAAAATTTAATTTTTTGTTTACTTCCCTGATCACCCAGCCATGGTATCCACTACGAACCCTATTTAAAATTGTTTTGCTGCCGTCTCCTGGGACCCTGGTGGTGGGTTTGTAAGGTCATGGTGGAGTGTCCTGTCTGCCACTTTGTGCCTATACCGAGGGTCTAGTAGCGTTGCCACCCAGTACAGCTCATTCCCCTTGAGTTTTTTTTATACAGGGGTCCCTCAACACGCTGGACAGCATGAAAGACGCCATCTGCACAAAGTTGGATCCAGACGTACTATCCAACTCCTCTTGCTCTACCTCAGTGATGTCAGGTAAGTCCTCCTACTCCACCCAGCCACGAACAATACCACAGGAGCATTGAGCAGCACAAGCCCTCTGTGACACTTGCTGTGGTTGTTCTTTTGCTGCCTCCGCAAAAAAAAAAACACCTTCCTCATCATCAGACTCCTCTTCCCCATATGACTCTTCCTTCTCCTCCCCCCTCTGTGCTGCCGCAGGTGTTGAGGAAACATCTGGTTCTGATGAGAATTGATCCCACAACTCTTCCTCCTGTAAATGTTCCTGTTCATGCTCATCCACAGCTTGATCCACCACTCTACGCATGGCACTCTCCAGGATGAAGGCATACGGGATCAAGTCGCTGATGGTGCCTTTACTGCGACTCACCATGTTTTTCACCTCCTCAAACGGCCGCATGAGCCTGCAGGCATTTCGCATGAGTGTCCAGTTCTTCGGCCAGAACATCCCCCCTGTCACGAACTGTCTCCTGTCATTTCCTGATGCCTGTTGGTGGTAGTAGCTTGGACTGCCCTGGACATTCATTGCTCCACCAGCAGAGGGCTCTAAGGACTTTGCCTTATCCTGAACCTCCACCATCCACCAGCAGGTGGCCTGTTACTGCCTTCACAAAGACTTGCAGTTCCCTGTTTGGCCTCTGGATGGCTTCATGGGAGCTCTCATTAAAACTGTTCACCACCAGCTGCATCCTGTGGTTGCTGATCACTTGGACTATTTAAGGACTGCCTTTTCCCCTTGCTAATTGCCAGAACTTTAAGTTTCCAGGTCTGAGTTTCTGGACACCCTGGTTCCTGTTCCCTGCCCTGATTCCTTTGTATGCCTTCCTGTTGCCAAACCTGTTTATTCTGTCTGAGACCTTGCTTTTGTCTAATCCCTGGTACCGTGCTTTTCTGATTACCTGTTGCTGACCTTGCTCTCCTGCTGACTCTGATATTCTGCCTAATCCCTTTTGTACTGCGATTGTGTATATATTTCCTGTATATATAATTATGCACTTAGTTAGATAGATAGTCAGGTGTTGTATATATTTGTCACTGCTTCCCGGGTTATTTGTATATATTGTGTGCTGTGCATATGTTTGTGTGATATTTGCATTATGCTTGCATGTATGCTTGCATTATTGCATTCGCAATAAATCATTATTTTGCACCTTAATTCCTGGTTCCAGTGTCTGTATACTGCAAACTGTGGTCAAACCCTGTTTCTCCATTCAGGCTCCTGACACCCCCAGAGCATGTCCTTCTACTGTAGTTGTAGATTAACTGGGTGATGGCTTTCTCCTGTGATGATGGGTGATTAACTGGGTGATGGCTTTCGAACATCAGGTCGAATTCCAGTGAGTCGGGTTAACGCAAATCAAGCGCCTCACCGGCAAGTTGTTTCTCCACTGAATATCAGCCAAGCGTGCCATGGCCATGTAAGACCACCTGAAATGCCCACACAACTTTCTGGCCTAATCTCTGGATTACGAGAGGAGATCGCAGCACCAGTAGAGTTGTGCTGCCACTCAGCCGAGGAGGACGACAGCGAAGAGGATGTAGCAGGAGGAGAAGGAGAGGAGGTGGCAGCAGGCCTGCCTGCAAGCTGTGGAGGTGTCACAACTAGATCCGCTGCACAGCCATGTATCCCTGCTTGCCATCAGTCACCAGGTTGACCCAATGGGCTGTGTAAGTAATGTACCTGGCCTGACCGTGCTTGGCAGACCAGGCATCCGTGGTCAGATGGACCCTTGACTCAACGCTGTGTGCCAGAGATGACACCACTTGCCTTTCTACTTCATGGTACAGTTTGGGTATCGCCTTTTTTGAGAAATAATTGCGGCCTGGTATCTTCCACTGCGGTGTCCCAATGGCCACAAATTTTCGGAAGGCCTCAGAGTCCACCAGCTGGTATGGTAATAGCTGGCGGGATAACAGTTCCGCCAAGGCAGCTGTCAGATGCCGGGCAAGGGGGTGACTGGCAGACATTGGCTTCTTCCGCTCAAAGATTTCCCTCACGGACACCTGGCTGCTGCTGTGGGCAGAGGAGCCTCAAGGTGAGAGGCGGAGTGGAGGAGGTTGGCTGTGATTGTGAAGGTGCAAGGGAGAAAGTTGCTGAAGATGATACACCTGAAGGAGGAAGAGGAGAAGGAGGGTGTCTTTGCTTTTGCGTGCTGCTTTTGCTCAGGTGGTCTTCCCATTGCACTTTGCGCCTTTTCTGCATGTGCCTTTGTAAGGCAGTTGTCCCTACGTGGGTGTTGGCCTTTCCACAGCTCAATCTTTGGTGGCAGAGAGTACAGATGGCATTGCTCTGATCTTTGGCATACACACAAAAAAATGTCCACACCGCTGAGCCACCCTGGGGTGTGGGCACTATGGTGGCGTCAGCAGCTGACATTGAAGGGCATGTTGGCTGGCTGTCCATAGGTGGCGATACATGGCACTGGACACTGCCACCAGCTGTTTCTGATGACGAGCTCCCCCTGCTTCTTTCAGGAACTTGTCTCCTCCTACTCCTCTCTGACTCCCCTTCTGAACTGTCCCCCTGTTCATATCCTCTATTGGGAACCCACCTGGCATCCGTATAATCATAATCACCATAATCATCCTCCCCAGCTTCGCTTGTATCAAACACCTTCAAAACTGCACCAACAGAAGGTACTTCATCCTCCTCCTCACACCTTACGTCCATACTAGTGTTGCCTAACAGACATATGAGGTGGTGTAACCTGCTTAGCACCTTCATCTTGTTGTAACAATAATGGCTGTGAATCAGTGATTTCCCCACCAAATAACTCCTGCGAAGTGTCAAATGTAGCGGATGTGGTACCTGAATTAGCGCTGGTGGCTGCGGAAGATGAGGTGTTCTGTGTTAAATAGTCAACCACATCCTGACAATCTTGGGAGTTGATGGGACGTACCTTCTTCTGAGCACTGTACTTTGGTCTAGGGCTGCACGAAATCACATCAGTATGACCTCGAACAGACCTGCCGGGTGGCCTGCCTCAGGGTCTGCCTCTGCATGTTGTTTTGTCCATATCAGGGGGGATGAAGTGAAAGGTATGCACTGACTTGACTAATAAAATGTGCAGTCACACAGGTGCAGTGAAAGGTATGCAGTGACTGGTATTATAATACAATGTGCAGCTGTCACACAGGTGCAGTTAACAGGTATGCACGGACTGGTATACTAAACAGCGTGCGGTCACACAGGTGCAGTGACTGGTGGTATATTACACTGCTTGCGGTCACGTAGGTGCACTGAACAGGTTACAGGTATGTACTGCAGTGATTGGTATTACAAATGTGCAGCTGTCACACAGGTTAGGTGAACAGGTGCAATGACTGGTGGTATTAACAATGCATCCACTCACATAGGTAGGTAGGTAGATGCACTGAACAGTGAACAGGTGCAGTGACTGGGATTACAAATGTGCAGCTGCCTGTCACACACACAGGTAGTCACTGAATGTGCTGGGCCTGGCAGTGGAACAGTAGGAATTACCACCAAGGGGGCAAAGGCCAGCTGCGACTGACTGACAGGGCTGTATATAATGCAAGTGGGCCACACAAAAAAAAAATAGATCACAAGAACAAGATTAGCTCTCAAAAGAGCTGTTGAGGGGTGTTTTTTAGCAATAAGAATCAGCAAGGAGCAAGCTAACAAGCCTACAAGTCCCTAACTAAGCTTTCCCTATATCTCTCTCTGCAGCAGCTCTCCCTTCTCTAATTACTGCAGGCACACGAGTGAGTGAAATGCCTGATGCTGCCTGCCTTTTATAGGGGGGGGGGGGGCTCCAAGAGGGAGTGTAGCCTAATTGGCTACAATGTACCTGCTGACTGTGATGTAGAGGGTCAAAGTTGACCCTAATGATGTAGTATAGGTGCAGACTGAACTTCCTGAAAAGTTTGCGGTTCTCCGCAATCGCGAACCACGGAAGTTCGCTGCTTCCCGTTCGCCGGCGAACCGTTCGGGCCATCTCTAATCTCTAGTCAGGGGGTAGGAACCAGGGGCAGTCCAAAAGGTGGATGTACTGTATAATTATAGTAGAGGAAGACCAGCCTTCTTGTTCAACAAGACCAGAAATCCCACTACTCCCAAACCTGACAAATGACAAGTCTCTGGTCAGGGGGATCCTTTGTCTTCTATCCAGCTTAGAAAAGGATTATGACCAGTCAGGTTTGGCGACAGCGTTTTCCATAATCAGTACCGAGCTCTGCCTTTCACAATATCCTCGGCTCCGAGGATATTTACAAAGATTGTAGCAGAGGCGGTGTCTTTCCTCCTCCGCAATGTAAGGGTTGTCTCTTACCTGGACAATGTTTTGTTTGTAGTGGACTTTTCGGCAGATTTGCGCAGGGATTTACATATTTCAGTTCAAGTCCTCTTGGACTTGGGGTGGCTGATAAGTAGGGAAAAATCCAACCTGCTACCATCCCAAAAGTTTTTTTTTTTTAGGCCTGTTGTGGGACACCACGCAGGAAAAGGTTTTATCCCCTGAGGAGAAAGAAGCAAACTTATTAACCAAGGTCCAGCAATCCTAAGTAGAGCAGTCAGTTTCTATCAGGGCAGTGATGACCTCAACCATCCCTGTAGTAGAATGTGCTCAGGCTCACACTCGGATACTACAGGGGTTGGACAAAATAATGGAAACACCTTGAAAATCAAAATAAATTTTTTAATATGGTGTAGGTCCACCTTTTGCGGCAATTACATCCTCAGTTCTCCGAGGTATTGATTCATACAAATTGTGAATTGTTTCCAAAGGAATTTTAGCCCATTCTTCAGATAAAACATCCTCCAGTTCTTTTAGAGACGATTGCGGCGGAAATCGACTTCTTACTTGAATCTCTAAAAACGACCATAAATGCTCAATAATGTTGAGGTCTGGGGTTTGTGGTGGCCAGATGAGATGCTCAACTTCATTAGAATGTTCCTCGTGCTATTCTTTAACAATTCTAGCTGTATGGATTGGGGCATTATCATCTTGAAAGATGGCATTCCCCTCCAGAAACAGTTCTTGAACCATAGGATGAACTTGGTTGCCCAAAATTCCTAAATAGTCTTGGCTGTTCCATGAAGGGAAATCATTGGCCTGGCGGATTTCCAAGAAATAGCACCCCAAATCATCACAGAATCCCTGCCATGTTTTACGGTTGGGAGAAGGCAATCTGGATGAAATGCTTCTTTTTGCTGTTTCCAAATATACACTCGGCCGGAGGTCGGAAATAAGGTAAACGATGATTAGTCAGAGATAATCAAATTTTTCCACTGCTCGAGGGACCAATTCTGGTGGTTTCTACACCACTCTAAACGCTTTGAAACATTTGTCTTTGCGAGCAGAGGTTTTCTAATTGCAGTTCTTCCGTGGAATCCAGATTTGTGCAACTCCCAACGAACAGTTTTTGTGGAATCTGGGTTCTGTAGGTGTTCATTCAGCCTTGCAGTGATTTTAGGAGCCGTGGTCTTGCGAGCTTTTCTAACAATTCGATTTAGAGTCCGACGTCCTCTCTCAGACAATTTTGACTTTCGGCCACAACTGTGCTTTGCTGAGGATTTTTTTCCTTCTCTTTCAAAGGCAGTCATTACTTTCGAGACAGTGCCTCTTGAAATGCCAAGCATTCGGGCAGTTTCTATTACAGTAGCACCTGCCATACGAGCACCAACCATTTGGCCTCTTTGAAAGTCTGTGAGATCTGCCATTTTTATAAATTGTAACCAACTTTGGTTTAAATATCTGTAAAAAAAACAATTATTTTAGTTAAATATATCAAATAACAAAAAATAATAAACAAAAAAAATTTAACATATGTCAAGTTTTGATTGCTTAAAACATGTTCAAAGATTATGATGCCAAAATGTTAGGTGTTTCCATTATTTTGTCCATCCCCAGTACATGGTTATTAGACATCTGGAATAAGGCACAGGTGTCACTAGACAGACAGGTCAAGATGCCAGCTACTGTCTCACAGTCCGGCTACAGACAGGCCACCAGTGGACCCAGAGATCGCCAATAAAGGTATTCACAGATACCAGCAGTTGGGGATGGGGTGCCCACTGCCTGGATCATCAGGGAACTGGTCAGAGGAAATCCACACCAGATCCTTAAATGACAGAGAGTTGCTAGCAGTAAAGACGGGTCTTCTCTCTCTAGCTCCTCGTATTGTGAAGAAGGAAGTCATTGTTTTTACCGACAATATTGTAACAGTATTGTATATCAGAAAACAGGACGGTACCCGGGTACAGGATCTGAGAACTCTGGCAATGGAGATAATAGCTTGGGCAGAGAATAATCTCTTATCTCTTACAGCAGCCCATTATTCACAGTGAATTGATATACAATAAGAAAAATATATTTGAAATAATGAATAACTTCAGTCTTTCTCTCAGGTTTGTTTGATGGAAACAGATCTGCATGGCTATTAATTTCTGTTGTGTTACGATCCATGTTACTTATACATATTCATGCTACTGATTGTGCTTTTTATATTTTATTACTGTATTTGCCTATTAGGGTGTAATAAAAACTCCTGCAGGGATTAGACGCATTGTGTTGTTTTTACTTGTTATTTTTACTTGTTTTCAATAAAAAAAAAAAAGTTTGAAACTGAAAGGAGTGTGTTTTATGCTGTTTATGATTGATGTGGGCTTGACATATAGAGAATATTAATATACTTACATTACCTAATACTTTTTAAAATGCTAATGTTCATAACGTTGCAGGAAAGCACTTTTGAAGTGAAACAGCCTCACCTGACCAGAGAACACTGTGACCGGCTGTGTGAGGGTTTCCCCACTACAATCTACACAGGGATGTCAGGCAGCCACCACTTCCTCCTGTACTACCAGCTCTCCTCTCTCCATCAGGCCCGGATTTCTGCAAAGGCCACAAAGGCCATGGCCTAGGGCGGTAAAATCAAATAAGATCAGAAGGGCGGCATGACTTGGAGAGAGAAGAGGTCATATGTCAAAGTAAATCATCTCCTCTGTTCCCGCAGCGCAGCCATCCAGCGCCCTGCTCTGCACTAATAGCTGAATTCCAGAGTTCCCCAATCCCTGCACCTCTCACTTCCTGATGTGTTATAACAATCAGGATCAATCATAACTGTCACCTGATGATCCAATTATGATCGGCATACAGTACAAGTGGATGTGAGAAATACAAGGGATTTACATTACAAAGCAGATAAAACTAAGTTCCGCTGAGTTCTAATGCAGGCATTCACAAACATTTCTGCTAGTTTCTTTGCCTTCTTTTTTACAGCTGTGACACTGACCCCAGCAGTTGTAAATTTCACTTTCTTATCTAGCCGTAATTTATTGCTTTTTTTTCTTCCTAGCCAGTGATCTGGTCTCTGCTTAAGTTAACTCTTTCCTGACTCATTTTCTGTCTGTCAGCTCCAACCATCTATGAGAACTGCTGCAGCCTGGAATAAAAATGCTGTATGCTTCCCTTTCATTGCTAAACTGTCACTGTCACCTGAGCTGTTACTACCTCTATGCTAGTGTGTATGGTTTGGCATCCTTCTGCTTTCCTGTAGCATTAGAACATTGTACCATCTTAGCCATCAGTAAAAGCAGAGAGTTTTGAATCAGGATGATACCATTTATTGGCTTAAAAGAAAAAGAGCAAGCTTTCTGCTAATAAGCCTTCCTCATACTTTGTTGCTGTATACTGCCAATATGTTAGAGCACACCACCATATGTACATTCAGCATTCAAAAGAGATACGTAGATTTTTCAGCAAATATAAATAAATGTCATTCAGATGCTTTAAAGTGGAGCTGAACTCTTGCACAGGAAAGAATAAAAACAGAGAAATGCACCCTGTATGTATTTAGAGAACCTTTCGAATTCTTCCACATCTGTGTCTAATCACAAATTTGATATCTTCCCTGTGTCACCTGACTGCCACAGCATATAAGCTTATTTTAAAGCACAAGATGTTAATATATTTGCTTCCATGAAAGTAGGAATTAGACACACTGTCTATTTATTGCAGGATTTGTATCAGCTGTAACAAAAATGTTTTTATGTAAAGGTTATGTTGTTGCGTATCTTTTAGAGCAGAGAGGAAGTTCTGAGTTCAGGTCCACTGTAATTACAACAGAACATCCAAAATGGGTCTTGACAGGATGTTTGCTACTTACCTGTTCTCTGTTTTGGATGGGCTTCTCTCCATTGATCTGCCCTGTCACCTGTTTGTGGCTCTGACTGCAGCCAGTCTCACAGAGGACAAAGAAGCAGCGCATTCTGTGGCCACTCGCTCTCCCTGCCACCTGTCTGTGGCTCTGACTGCAGCCAGTCGCACAGAGGACAAAGAAGCAGCGCATGCTCTGGCCACTCACGCTCCCTGTCACCTGTTTGTGGCTCTGACTGCAGCCAGTCGCACAGAGGATAAAGAAGCAGCGCATGCTCTGGCCACTCGCGCTCCCTGTAATTTCCTGCTCCTGCCCAGATGTGCACAGCAGCCGAGGCCAGTATAGTGTTATGCATTCTTGACAAGTACCGATCATACATCACCGTAATTTCTCAAGTATGCATGCCCAGAACACTATGGGCTGCTGTGCACATTCGGGCAGGAGCGCAAATTTCCATCGTGAGAGGACAGAGCATCCACTGATTCTTTGTTCAATGAGGGGCACAGCAGCACAACTGAAATGAGCCCATTCAAACCAGTGATCGCTAGTCAGATAGTTGGCCAGAATGTTTTTTGGTGGTGGTGGTGGTGGTGGGGGGGGGGGGGGGGCGCTTGGTGACAGCAGACCTAGGGCACTGGTAAGTACAAATCTGGCCCTGCTCTCCATTGGTTACCAATTACTCAAAGGATCCAGTTTAAACTTCTCACCCTATCATACAAAGCACTATGCAAGTTGTCACCTCCATACATTTCCTTTTTAATCTCCAGATACCATCCCACTCAGAACCTTCGCTCCTCCTCTTGTCCTCTAGCTTGGTCACCTCCTGTCACTCCCACATCCAGGACTTCTCACGAGCATCCCCTATTCTTTGGGATTTTCTCCCACTGCCTCTCCATCATTCTCTGTACCTGGAAACCTTCAGGCTGTATTCACAATGGTCAGTTGCAGATCGCACACGTTACAATGAGTGTGAACTGCAATGGAAACCGGACATAGATTTGAATACAAAGCCTCAGTATTAGCAGTAAACGCAGATCGGCTGTAAGCTACATGAGCTGGAAACTGCAGAACTAACTGGGGAGTGCAGATTTGACCTCTCCCAGCAGTAATAAAAGTACAAAGCCATAATTTTCAGGGGAGTGTCAAAACACACCTCTGCTGCATCAGAACCTAATGTCACCCCCTCTGATAGTGGAATGGTGGAACCCTGGTGCGGATCGCACCCCACGCACCTGCCTTGCTACGCTAGTGGATTTAAGTAATCAGGTTCCTGCACATGTAAAGTCCTGGGTGGGGTTTATACAAACTGAACAGAATGATATTCTGTGAGGAGTTAGAAGTTAGATCTGAGCACCAATATTTATCAAACAGGATCTGGGGGTGATTACCATATGCTGGATGCTATAAAGATTTCATAAGAAAAATATGTTGTTTTATAATCCAAACCACATTAGTCCTTTCTAGCCAGGTTCATTTTCCTTTATATGAACATTTGGAAATAAGAAAAATATGAATTAAGAGGTAAGGAATGAAGTTGAGAGTCAATTAAACTCATTTTTTGTAGAAAAATATATTTACACAGATCTGTACTTGAGTCCTGAAAGAGGGACAAATAAGGAAGAAAGAGGGGCACACAGTTCCCACTGAAGGTCCAAAATATTGCTATACAATCCATAAGTGAGTGTCACAGATTCCCCCCACCAAGGGGTCACAATTCCCAGCTTCACAGGAAAATAAACACAAGTCCCAAAGTCCCAGTAGCTCCACAAATAGCAGAAATCCAAGAGGTGCACAACTGATCATCCCAGCAGTCCCAATAGGTGCAGTCTAATGTCACTACCATATTATTATTATTGTTACACTGGGTGATTGGATTAGGACTGCAGACTCTTATGCTAGGTACTTGCAGAAAAGAGGAGAGATCCACTCAACTGGCACCTGAAAAGTCCAATCTTTATTCGGAAACCAACATGCTGGACATACAGATTAGCTAATCTGTATGTCCTGCATGTTGGTTTCCGAATAAAGATTGGACTTTTAATGTGCCTGTTGAGTGGATCTCTCTTCTTTTCTGCAAGTACCTAGCATAAGAGTCTGCAGTCCTAATCCAATTACCCAGTGTAACAATAATAATAATAAGGTAGTGACATTAGACTATGACCATGGTAGGATTAGATTGTGAGCTCCTCCGAGGACAGTCAGTGCAGTGACATGACTATGCACTCTGTATAGTGCTGCAGAATATGTCAGTGTTATATAAATACAAAATAATAATATGGTAGGACATTAGACTATGACTATGGTAGGGATTAGATCGTGAGCCTCTCTGAGGGACAGTTAATGGTGCGACTATGTGCTTTGTGAAGGGCTGTGGAAGACAACACACCATATTTATATATCTTACTAGCCGACCCGGGGCGTAGCATATGCCGCATAAGGGGGTAGCGTGCAGGAAGGGGGTATTGGGCAGAGTGGTGGGGAGGGGGGTTGGACCCCCCTCCCTCACCTGGGTCCCCCATCTGCGCTTCCCCTCTAGCTTAACTTCAGCTGCAGCCGCCACTATTACTAAGAGGCAGTGGGCAGGGATGACTCACCTCTTCCGCGTTCCAGCGTGCGTTCCACTGTCGTCACTTCCTGCAATGCCGCCCACTGTATTAAGTGGACGGCATTGCAGGAAGTGACGACAGTGGAACGCACGCTGGAATGCGGAAGAGGTGAGTCATCCCCGCCCACTGCCTCTTATTAATAGCGCCGGCTGCAGCTGAAGTTAAGCTAGAGGGGGAGCGCAGATGGGGGGCCCCAGGTGAGGGAGGGGGGTCCAACCCTCCTCTTCGCCGCTCTGCCCAATACCCCCTTCCTGCACGCTACCCCCTCCAGCTTGGAAGCCCCCCACCCACGTCTGGGCGGTGAAAAGTCTAGGACCGGCTCCTTCTTCTGGCTTTGAGCAGCCCTGGGGGCAGGGCGATACTTCTTCTTCTTGCTCGAAGGTTCAGGCACTTAGCCTATTATATATAGAGATGATAACACTTAAAATGAGACTTTATTTAAATGACTATGAAGAGGGAGAGAAAGGAGGATATGAGAGCGGGAGAGATGGAGCGCAAAAAAAGGAGATGAAAAGAGGGGAAGTGCAAAAGAGTGGAGGAAGGGTAAGAAGAAGAGAGAGGGCAAAAGATTGGAGGAAAGCTGGAGGGCCGCTAGAGGGAATCATGTGATGGGGAGAAAAGAGATTCCAGTGTTGTGACTTGCACTGCAAAATGGCAAAGGGAAGGAGGGGCACTTTATAAAGGGGTGGGCTTTGTCCTGAGACTGGTGCCTCCTAAATCTCTGCCTTGGCTCAGACCTGGAAGGAAATGGGGGGGAGGGGGATAGAAGAGAGGTGTGGAAATGAAAAAAAAATGGAGGAAAAAGAGTGAGAGAGCTGGGGTGTGTGTGTGTGTGTGTGTGGGGGGGGGGGGAGTGCACAGGATGTAAAAGCCCTGTGGTAATAATGATAGTAATAGAACAGAAAGAGTGATAGAGAAGGGAAGTGTAGAGAGAGGACAGGAATGCCGAATGAACAAGAGGAGGACAGAGAGCGAGGGAGGAGAAGGGAGCATATTTGCCTCACCAGCCTTTTTTAGGCTGTGCTGTTGGGGGGAGGGGGGGGGCATGTACAAGAGGATATGAATGAGGGATTAGAGTGATCAGGGTCAGGGAGGGAGAGTGGAAGAAGGGAGGAAAGTCACAGGGGCAGCCTGGCTCTGACTGGAGAGCTTCTCTGAATTGTACACATCACCCAGGTTGTCTGTCCTGTTCACTGATCATCATTATCATCCACCATATAGCTGATATGCAGTGAAGGGAGAAGAGCTCCGTGTTTGATGCTCAACTCGGGTTCCCTTTAAAATGGACATCCCAGTCCAGACAACTTCTCCAGTAATTCTGCCTCTTCCTGGTGTAAGAAAGTGTAACTTTCTGTAAGTATGGTGACACGTCCATACTACATCTCCAGCAACTGTCTAGGGACTAATAATAATTAATAACCATTATGAAATGAGATGCACCTACAGATTTAAGATGTTGTTCAATAAAAGAGAAACATTGCGATACTAATAGTTTTAGATGGCTGAGTGGAGAGGATTTCACAGAGACTGCAGTTAGCATATTCACCACAAGATGGCGACCTCACCTCTCCCAGGTGGAACGCACAGCCTGGCGATAAAAAAAACCAAAGACAGGAAGAGGCGTAACAGCAGGAGGAGAAGTTGGAGGAGGTGGAGGGAAAGCACAGATGGAAGAGGTAATTAATTGTGTGATTGTTGTTATATATTGAGCAGAGCAGAGGTCGGGGTGGACATACTTTGTTACAGAGGAGGTCACAGTACACCTGTCACTATCCTGATCATCCCCCTTGAAATAACTGCCATACAACTACCCAACCCATGCTACCCAATAGGGCACATCTGAGTACCTATATTGGAGGGCTACATAATATGGGGCATATCTGGCTGCCTACAGTATATGAGGGTGGCTACCAAATATGTGACACATCTGACTACCTATATGGGGCCTAACTAATATGGATCCATCTGGTTACCTATATTGGGGGCTACCTAATATGGGGTAAATCGGGCTACCTAATATAGGGAACATCTGGCTACCGACATGGGGGCTACCAAATATGGGGTACATCTGGCTACCTACATGGGGGGGCAACCTAATATAGAGAACATCTGGCTACCGACATGGGGGCTACCAAATATGGGGCATAACTGGTTTGATTTTTTTTTTCAGCTGAAACAATCACTGTTTGGTGAAAAACTACTGCATACGGGGTACCCCCAGGTCATTTAGCTCTCCTCCAACAACAGATTGAAATTGGCCCAATCAAATGCTATTACAGCTGATTTTGATTGGTCTGCAAATTTATTGACCATCCATATGAATCTGAGAGAGCCTAAGCGCTTTGAGTCCTATGGGAGAAAAGCGCTATAGACATGTTATTGTATTGTATTATTGTATATTCCCTACCACCACCTTCCTATCACTAGAATCTACTTATTACTACCCGTCTGTGAATAGAAACTAGCAGAATTTTTTTTACCCTCCCTGGCGGTGCATTTCTGTACGGAATAATGAGTCAAAAGCGGTACATTTTTTTTCAAGAATTTTAGACCTCCAATTCGTAATTCATAACTCATTAACCAATTCTTAAGTAATTGAGTCATAACTCGCCATAATATATCAGAATAAAGGCCTGGTAGACAATCTGCATATAAATAAAAGACTGGAACACAAATTTGTTGAAATTATTAAATTTATCAATAAACTGAAAAAATAGCAAAACTGTACAAATCAGGCAGCAGATTATATATACAGTATGTATGTACATGCAGTACAGTATGTACCTAGTACACCTCTCGCATGTGGTATACTTTAGAACAAGGAATGGCACAGAGGGCGACATTACAATCCAGGCAGCACAATCGGGATTCTTTACGGACTTTCTTGCCTTTGCTATCAGTCTTGCTGCAGCATACAACACACATCCTGGTTGGTACAGTTTTTTTTGGAGTGGGAGGTATATACTCCATAAAGTGACGTCCAGTGAGTCGCTCGGGATTGACGATGTAGGATGCACGGCGCCAAACTCTGACATCTGCTGATGAGGTCTTATACCTCATGCAGATGCATTCGCAAACCTTCCAAATAAAATATGCATGCCTTCTTGCCTGTCACTGCGCTGTTTGTACAGAATGTATGCATTCCTAAGACTCTGTACCAGCAGATGTCGAAATATTTTTTAATAATTTTTTTTTGTTGCTTGAGGGGTAGAACATCATCGCCGGGTCGGCGATACTGATACTGTATCCAGGATAGTCTCCCCTTGTAGGCCATCAGGCTTTCATCAACATGTATGTCCCTCTGGGGTATATAAGTGTTTTGGAAGTTTTCCACTACCAGCTGATAAACCTCCCAATTTTTTTGTCAGCTTTTGCACAGGGTGGGTGGACTCGTCTAAGGTGGAATTGTCTGAAAAGTGCAGATATTTCATGATAAGTCCAAAACGGTATTTAGACATTACCGTGCCAAAGAAGAGGGTAGCAATGATCTTGTCCAGTAAAAGGGAAACGTGGGGGCGGAGGTAGAGCCTGAGTTGTGTCAATTGGGCACCAAACCCATACATCACTAACCTTGGTGTTGGTGGTGATGGAGTCACCGTTGCTCTAGCTTCCTGAGTCAGATGACAGATCCCCAGGTGCGTCACTGTCACTCGAGTCCACCAGCGACTGCAGATTAGGATTGCTGACCTCGAATGCTTTCAGTGCTTCCGGTGTGACACGCCTTGGGGCTGACGCCATAGCAGATGACAGGGAGGTGACAGGCAGAGAGTAATCATATCCAGGCAGAGGCGGCAGGCAAAGAGAATAGTCGTAATCCAGGCAGAGATCGGTTCAGGCAGTAGGCAAACAGAATAGTCGTAATCCAAGCCGAGGTTGGTACAGGCAGCAGGCAAAGAGGATAATCAAAATCAGGCAGAGGCGGCATGCAAAGAGAATAGTCGTAATCCAGGCAGAGATCGGTTCAAGCAGTAGGCAAACAGAATAGTCATAATCCAAGCCGAGGTTTGTACAGGCAGCAGGTAAAGAGAGTAGTCAATATCTATACAAAAATCAGTACACAGGTAATCCAAATCAGGTCAGATCAGGCAGATCACAAACATCACAGCACTTGCTCGGAAGCAGCAAGGAACCAAATGGCTACAATGCATTGGATACAAATGTATTTGACACATTTTTATCCAATACAATGCAGAATTAGGGCCAATCAGCATTCAAATTTTTAAATTTCCCGCATCTCCCCCATGACATCACGCCGCTTCGCTCATCTGATTGGCTGCCGGGTCCTCAGAAGAAGAGTGGGGCTATGGGGATCTCGACGGCCCAAGAATGTTCAAGGCACCCAGAGAGAGAGCCTGGACTTCCCCTGCGCAGTGCTGATCGTGCGTGGGACTCCGAAAACACTGGGAAAGCAGGTAATTTGCAAGCCCGAGCTGAGCTCGAGAGTACTGATCCCAGCTAATTTCTCCCACCCTGCGCTCCGCTTGGGCTTACCGCTAGGGAGTTTAATAGAATGTCCTTGTGATTTCTATTATTTGCTTGTTGTTGGTAATATCAGTGTCATGATCTCTCCTGTTGCATGTTCTGTCAGTTGCAGTGGGACTGCAACCAGGCAGTTCTGACTTATCTGCATGCATTTGGTTGCGCATTCACAATAAGTCTTATTGTCATTTGCAATCACTCTGCAGTTCAGAGCAGTTCAGGATGCTGTCAGGATTCCTCCTATTGCTTGCTGCAGTTGAACTGCAGCCAGATAGCCCTGGATTTCTTACATGCATGTTGTTGCATAGTATTGCATGTATTTATTGTGAGAGTCTTGCAGCTGGCAGCTTGTAGTCAGGCTAGCTCAGGATTGAGTGATTACCATTCAGCTGTATGGGAATTTGCATGTCTGCATCCATTGGCTGATGTCCACATAAAAGTCTGCCTCCCATTTCAGACCCGGCCCGACATAGCAATCAGTGCGCTGGTCTGCTGGGCACCTTGTCACTCTGTTATAGATCTGTTATTGTAGTTCAATGCGACTTTATTATTTGTGCTTTAGCTAGTTTCTTGATAAGTATATATGCAGATCTGCGAATATATATTAATCCGTTAGTTGAGCTGTTTGTTATTTTTTGTATTATTGTTTTTTGCCTTGTTTTCATGCCCGGTGGATGTTCGCTGAATCCACGGAGGGTCAGGAAAGTCCACTGTCCACTGTCTTGGATTCTGCCATCACCACGTTAGTGATTGGTAGTATACCTGCTACTCTAGTTTTAGGAACGTAGATATAAGCTGCGGTTGCTATTAGTTACGTTTTTTCCTGTAGTCTTGTTCTTGCCTGTGTGGATGCTTGCTGGTGACTGGTAGTTACCTGCTTGCTCTGCTTTTGAGGACGTAACTATAAGCTGCGGTTGCTATTAGTTACTCTCCAATCTGTAGTCCTGCCTTGTATCTGTATGAATGCTTGCTATCACTAGGGCAGCGTTTAGTCTTGCAAGTATTTTGTCTGTCTTTCTCTTATCTGTCTTGTTACTTAGCCAGAGGCTCAGACGGCAGCCGCCCTGGGCAACAGTCAGTCTGTCCATTGTTTGTCTTGTTACTCAGACCATAGGCAGTGCAGCATTGCACTGCGCTATCATTAGGTCTTATTTGTAGCGATATCGGAAGCCCAGAGCTACCGTTGTTCTGGGCAACCTGTGTAGCCTCTTCTATTATCTAGCTACTTAGCCTTGTTGCTCTGTCTCCATTGGACACACGCACGTGAACAAGCACCAGACCGGTGTGAAACGACTGTAGTGCCGTCCAATTACTGCCCTGGTCACCAGTGCCTTGCACACCCCAGCACCATCGCCAGCACAGGTTTGATGTACCGACTGTGTATGATGTTTTTGTATCCATTGTGGCATGAAGACTGTGAATAAAGCGGATTGAATGACAAGTACCCGGTCTGCCTTTCAGTACAGTATATTGACAGTTGTTTTCCGTTGCACATAACCGGCTGCACGTTTTCTAGCTTAGTGTCAAGTACCCAGGTACGGGTGCCTTTGAAAATTGAGGTGAAGAACTTTGTCCAATATAAAACAGATGCAGGGAGAGGCCCCCACCACCAGCAATACATACTGAGTGCCGAGTGTTTCCTTCCTATAGTGTACGTGGTCAGAAAGTATACCCCGCAGGCATTACAATCAGCCTATATTTGGTAAATCCTACATGTAGTTGGTAATATCTGCACATTATTGGTATTGTCTTTGGTAATATCTTCATTACCTTGTGTGGTTTTATTTAATAAGAAAAAGGGGGCGTGACATGAGGGGATGTGGTCTATGCTAAGGGGTGGAGTTTATGGCACAAGAGCTTATGTGCCTATTGGCTTCTGAGTTGTAAATCCATTCATGATTGCTTTATTCCCCATCTTGTGATTACTGATTATTCAATATCAATCGACTGTTTCCTGCCTGCATACGTATCTGTCTCCCTACATAGTCTGCTAGGCCATGCTCTTCTCCAATTATGTACTATGTTCCCAAGGAACGCATGGCCAGACTCCCACCTCCATTATACGGAGCCCCCACCTGCGCACCCCCTTCTCCCCCTCACCGCACTTCTGCTGGGAACACCGATCAGCTGCGCTCTCTGATGCCAGGGCCCTAAAGAAGTCCATCTGGGGCC
Organism: Hyperolius riggenbachi; assembly: GCF_040937935.1. Taxonomy (NCBI): domain Eukaryota; kingdom Metazoa; phylum Chordata; class Amphibia; order Anura; family Hyperoliidae; genus Hyperolius; species Hyperolius riggenbachi. Next base: position 261,351,324 of record NC_090655.1, read on the forward strand.
ACATCCACCTCCTCACTGGAGCTGATTCACAGGCAGAGAGCGCCACAGAGGCAGACTTGCAGGGGCTCTCATTAGACTATCCATCCTCCGGCCATCCCATCCATCTTCCTAGCAAACGTCCGATCCCTCCCAGGTAAGCTCAATGAGCTCCTGTCACTCATCTCCAAGTACAGGACCAACCACTCCCCCATCCTCTGCTTCACTCAGCCCCTGGCTCAACAATAACATCCCAGATAACTCAATAAATCTACTGAACTTCAGCCTCTGCTGTGCTGACAGAGAGACTATGTTATCTGGGAAGGAGAGAGGAGGCAGCATCTGCTTCTACATCAGCTCCGCGTTGTCCCCAGGCACTATAATTCTGACCAAATGCTGCTCCCCTGACATAGAACTCCTCCTCATCAACTTCAGACCAATATACTCACGCAGAGAGATCTCCTCCTATATTCCCCCCCCCCCCCCTCACACACACCTCAGCGCAGATGTCAAGAAAGCATATACAGTGGGATGCGAAAGTGTGGGCAACCTTTTTAATCGCCATGTTGCTACTCTTCAGAGAAAATTAAAAAAGTGGCCCCCTTAACCTCTTGAGGACTGCAGGGCTAAACCCCCCTAGTGACCAGGCAATTTTTAGTTTAAAAGGCCACTGCAGCTTTAAGGCCAAGCTGCAGGGCCGCACAACATAGCACACGAGTGATTTCCCCCCCCCCTTTTCTCCCCACCAACAGAGTTCTCTGTTGGTGGGGTCTGATCGCTCCCCCCATGTTTATTTTTTTTAATAAATATTTGTGTTGCCGCTTTTTTAAAAAAAAACCCTCTTCCTTTAAATCCCTTCCCTCCCTCGCTCCCTCCCTCCCCACAGGAGGCCAATTACGGCGATCGGCTGTCATAGGCTTTTTTTTCTTATCCCTATCCCCTCCTACTTTTTCTTCTCCCCTCCCCCCACTTTTTTCCCCTAGGACACATTTCTTCCCTAAATCTCCCCCCGCCCCCACTTGGTCTCATCCCCCCCCCCTCCCAACTTAACAACCCCCCCCCCTCCTTCCTACTTCTTCTAACAATACTTTCCGATACTATTCATTATAGTTATATAGCCAATACCCACGGATAAAATTGCTCGACTACTACACAAGATATTTTCTTAGTTTGTGTGTGATTATGTGACATGTTCCAATTTGTATATACCTGTTATTATCCCCTCTTTTAACTGTATCAGGTACTTACATACACTATTGTCTACCTTTGTCTCCAGTTGTGTACTCCTACTTGTATTGCCTGAGGAAGCGGGTCTACGCCTGCGAAACGCGTTGCAGCCCCATTGGAGTGTACCAATAAAATAATCTATTTCTGAAATAGACATTTTTCAGTGTCTGCTTATAGGGGGTAAGCCCACCACTGCCCCCCAAGCAATTTTTATCAAAACGTTTTTAAGATTGTGATCTTATCCTTTTGGCGCCTCTGTTCCTCCTGCTTTGCATTATCATCCACCCTGGTGGAGGGGGATTACCCCTTTTTTCCTATCTACAGAGTGCGACTTTTTAATCCTGAGTGGGGACAGGAAAATCTCCTCACCTGCCTATACAGTGGTTGCCTGGAGGTAACCCTGGTTTGTGAGTATACCTATTGTACTCTTTCATTTATATCATTGTTATAATAATTACTACACTATATTGGGCTCTCGGTTTCCCCTTTTTTTACATATTTCTCATAATTGGATTCATCTGTGTATGTAGGTCTGAGCTTACCAAGCCAATTTGAGTTCCAATAATTAGTTCTAAAGGTTTTGGAATAAAAAAAATGACAACGGTGCCCAAATTTATCCACCTGCCTATTTTTGTTTAAACAATTATTGTGCACTTTCTGTGAATCCAATAAACTTAATTTCACTTATGAAACATCACTGTGTGTGTCTCCTATATGATATATTTAACTGACATTTTTTATCGTAACAACCAACGATTTATACAGGAAAATCATGACGATTAACAAGGTTGCCCAAACTTTCGCATCCCACTGTATACTTGCATGAGCTCACTGTCCAGTAAGCAGTCACCTAATGTCCGTTACCAGCTGTAGCCGCAGTTTGTGTTACCTGTCACTGGTTAATGCTGAAATCGGCAGGCTGGAAGACAAAAGCTAAGTGGGACGCCATCACATGACAAGTAGGCGGTCTTCCGCGAGAACTTCTGGCATGTGGAAATAAGTGCGCCCCCATGCAGATCCCTTCTGCCCAACGTATACAGGGAGGTCCGCACAGGCTTCATCCAAACAGGAAATACAACTGAAGAGGTATTCCTGAGCTGTACTATATATATATATATATATATATATATATATATATATATATATATATATAATCTTCCTCATTTAATATTTAAATCTTATGCTAATAGCATCCTGTCTAAAGCTGGGAAGGAGACAAGTCTCAAGGAGGGAAATAAGTGCGCCCCTACACTGATCCCTTCTGCCCAATGTATACAGGGAAGTCCACACAGGCTTCCTCCAAACGGGGAAAACAACTGAAGAGGTATTCCTGAGCTGTCCTATGTAAAATATATATATGTCCTATGTAAAATATATATATACTAGCTGATTGCCCAGCGTTGCCCGGGAATGTATTTGGCTGGTGTTGGCTCTGCCCACTTTTCTAACCCTAACACACAATGACTCAACGACCTAGTTTGTGAGCTTTGCATTGTTTGGCATCAATAATTTTCATTAAAATGAAACAAATCTGATTGGCTGTGGCTCCACCCTCTTTTCTGATTTTGAACCCCAGTCACCCAATGACCAACTGTACCAGGTTTTAAGCTTGTGTCCTTAACAGTGCAAGAATGGCAGCAATTGAATATTCCCCTTGAAAAGCAATACACGAATTTGGATTGGCTTTTGTAGGCTCCACCCTCTTTTATGAATATTAATCCCAGTCACCCAGTGAACAACTGTGCAAAGTTTTAGAACCCTGCCAGCAACAGTGTAAGAATGGCTGCAGTTTACATTTTCCCTGTGAAATTTGTATTTGTCTCCGCCCACTGATGACCCGGCATTGCCTGGGTATGTATTTGGCTGGTGTTGGCTGTGCCCACTTTTTGTAACAGTAACAGACAATAACTTAATTACTCAATGACCAAATTTGTGAGCTTTGCAGTTTTTGGCATCAATAATTTGTATTGGAATGAAACAAATCTGATGGGCTGTTAGCGTCTCCACCCCTTTTCTGAATTTGAACCCCAGTCACCCAATAAATAACTGTACCCAGTTTGGGGCTAGTGTAGTTAACAGTGCAAGAATGGCAGTAATGAAATAATTCCCTTGAAAACCAACAGATGAATTTTGATTGGCTTTTGTAAGCTATATCCACTTTTATGAATAATAGCTGATGAATTGGCATTGCCCGGGTATGTATTTGGCTGGTGTTAGCTCTGGCCACTTTTTCTAACCCTTATGCTGGGCATACATGGTGAGATTATGCGCTGGTGTCGAGCCAGCGGCTCGATGCCGGCATGTCACCGTTCGTCCGCGTGTGTGCGCGGATCGATCCCCGATCGTCCTCGCAGGCGTCTGCTAATCAGCCGGTCGTTTCTTCCCATTGTTCTCCCGCCGGTATCGAGCGCAGTATCGATCCGGCGGGGTATTGGACAGGTTGGGCCTCCCTCCTGTCCGTGTATGCCCAGCTTAACACACAAATACTCAATGACCAAGTTTTTGAGCTTTGGGGTCTTTGTCATCAATAATTTGTATATTCCCATAGAAATTAAACAAATCAGATTGGCTGTTTGTGGCTCTGCCCCTCTCCGGAATTTGAACCCCAGTCACCCAATGACCAACTGTAGCAGGTTTGAGGCATCTGTTATTAACAGAGCAAAAATGAAATTTTAATTGGCTATTAAAGGCTCCACCCACTTCCCATAATATTAATCTCAGTCACCCAGTGATCATCTGGGCAAAGTTTGAGAACCCTGCCATTAACAGTGTAAGAATGGCTGCAGTTTATATTTTCCTAGTGAAATTTGTTTTTGGCTCCGCCCACTTTTTGTAACCTTGACACAGTCACTCAATGACCAAGTTTGTGACCTGTGGGGTCCTTGGCAGCAATAATTTGTAATTTACCAGTGAGATGAAACAAATCTGATTGGCTGTTTGTAGCTCCACCCCTTTTCTGAATTTGAACCCCAGTGACCCAATGACCAACTGTACCAGGTTTGAGGCTTGTGCCATTAATAGTGTAAGAATGGCAGCAATTTAAATATTCCCCTTGAAAATCAACAGGTTAATTTTGATTTTCTTTTAGGCTCCACCCACTTTTCTGAATATTAATCCCAGTCACCCAGTGACCAAGTTTTAAACTTTTGGGGTTCTGCCATCAAAATTGTGTGAATGGAAGCAGTTTATCCAGTAAAGTAATCTGATTGGCTGTTTGTGGCTCCACCCCTTTAGTGGGTTTGAACCCCAGCCATTTCATGAACGACTGTAGCTGGTTTGAGGCTTCTGCCATTATTAGTGTAAGAGTGGCAGCAGTTTTTAAGATTTCCCTTAAAAATCAATAGGTGAATTTTGATTGGCTGTTGTAGGTTCCACCCACTTTCCTGAATATTAATCCCAGTCATCCATTGACCAACTGTGTCACGTTTGAGAACCCTGCCAATAACAGAATTGCTGAAATCAATCTAACAAATCTGATTAGCTGTTTGTGGCTCCGCCCCTTTAGTGAATTTGGACCCCGGTCACCTATCAGGTAAGAGGCCTCTGCCATTAACAGTGTAAGAATGGTAGCAATGTAAATATTCCCCTTTAAAATCAATAGGTGAAATTTGATTGGCTGTTGTTGGCACCACCCACATTTCTGAATATTAATTCCAGTCACCCAGTGGCTCACTGTGTCAAGTTTGAGAACCCTGCCATTAACAGTGTAAGAATGGCTGCAGTTTATATTTTCCCTTGGAATAAAATGTAGTTGTTGGCTCCACCCACTTTTTCTAACCTTAACATACAGTCACTCAATGACCAAGTTTATGAGCTTTGGGCTTTTGGTATCAATAATTTGTATATTCCCATTGAAATTAAACAAATCTGATTGGCTGTTTGTGGCTCCGCCCCCTTTCTGAATTTGAACCCGTCACCCAGTGACTAACAGTACCAGGTTTGAAGCACCTGCTATTAACAGTGTAAGAATGGCAGCAATGTAAATATTCCCTTTGAAAATCAACAGGTGAATTTTAATTGGCTGTTGTAGGCTCCACCCACTCTCTTGAATATTCATCCCATTCACCCAGTGACCAATTGTGTAAAGTTTGAGAACCCTGCCATTAACAGTGTAAGAATGGCTGCAGTTTATATTTTCCTAGTGAATGTTATTTTTGGCTCCTCCCACTTTTTGTAACCTTGACCCACAGTCACTCAAAGACCAAGTTTGTGAGCTTTCAGGTTCCTGGCATCAAAAATGTATGAATGGAAGCAGTTTATCCACCAAGGAAATCTGATTGGCTGTTTGTGGCCCCACCCCTTTAGTAAATTTGGACCCCAGTCACCCAATGACCAACTGTAGCAAGTTTGAAGCCTCTGCCATTAACAGTGTAAGAATGGCAGCAGTTTTAATATTACCCTTGAAAATCAATAGGTAACTTTTGATTGGCTGTTGTAGGCTCCACCCACTTTCCTGAATATTAATCTCCTTCACCCAGTGACCAAGTTTGCCAAGTTTGAAAATCCTGTGATTAACAGTGTAAGAATGGCTGCAGTTTACATTTTTCCATTTAAAATGAATGTCTGAAATTTAATCGGCAGTTTTATGCTCCGCCCACTTTTCCTGGATTTGTAACCTCGGTCACCAAGTGACCAACTGTGCCAAGTGTGGGGACTCTGGCTTGATTACTGTGAGAATGGCAGCCTTTTACATTTTTTCCATTCACTTGAATGAGTGGACACACACACACACACACACACACACACACACACACACACACACACACACACACACACACACACACACACACACACACACACACACACACACACACACACACACACACACACACACACACACACACACACACACACACACACACACACACACACACACACACACACACACACACACACACACACGTTAATCAATTGAGAAATCCGGTGCTAACCTACTTAGTACCCTGGTTAGCACGTCTAAAGACTTTAGACGTGCTAAGTAGGTTAGCACCGCTTTGTGAATCAAGCCCAAAGTGGTGTACACATGAGAAGTGGAACGAAAATCATACATGATTCCAAACATTTTTTACAAATAAAAAACTGCAAAGTGGTGTGTGCATAATTATTCGGCCGCCTTTGATCTGAGTGCAGTCAGTTGCCTATAGACATTGCCTGATGAGTGCTAATGACTAAATAGTGTGCACCTGTGTGTAATCTAATGTCAGTACAAATACAGCAGCTCTGTGAGGGCTTCAGAGGTTTTCTAAGAGAAAATTTGGAAGCAACAACACTGTGAAGTCCAAAGAACACACAAGACAGGTCAGGGATCAAGTTATTGAGAAATTTAAAACAGGCTTAGGCTACAAAAAGATTTCCAAAGCCTTGAACATCCCACGGAGCACTGTTCAAGTGATCATTCAGAAATGGAAGGAGTATGGCACAACTGGACACCTACCAAGACAAGGCCATCCACCTAAACTCACAGGCCGAACAAGGAGAGCGCTGATCAGAAATGCAGTCAAGAGGCGCATGGTGACTCTGGACGAGCTGCAGAGATCTACAGCTCAGGTGGGAGACTCTGTCCATAGGACAATTATTAGTCATGCACTGTACAAAGTTGTCCTTTATAGTGGCAAGAAGAAAGGCATTGTTAACAGAAAGCATAAGAAGTCCCGTTTTCAGTTTGCCACAAGCTATGTGGGGGACACAGCAACCATGTGGAAGAAGGTGCTCTGGTCAGATGAGACCAAAATGGAACTTTTTGGCCAAAATGCAAAACGCTATGTGTGGCAGAAAACTAACACTGCACATCACTCTGAATTCACCATCCCCACTGTCAAATATGGTGGTGGCAGCATCATGCTATGGGGGTGCATCTCTTCAGCAGGGACAGGGAAGCTGGTCAGAGTTGATGGGAAGATGGATGGAGCCAAACACAGGGTAAACTTGGAAGAAAACCTCTTGGAGACTGCAAAAGACTTGAGACTGGGGCAGAGGTTCACCTTCCAGCAGGAGAATGACCCTAAACATAAAGCCAGGGCAACAATGGAATGGTTTAAAACAAAACATATCTATGTGTTAGAATGGCCCAGTCAAAGTCCAGATCTAAATCCAATCGAGAATCTGTGGCAAGATCTGAAAACTGCTGTTCACAAACGCTGTCCATCTAATCTGACTGAGCTGGAGATGTTTTGCAAAGAAGAATGGGCAAGGATTTCAGTTTCTAGATGTGCAAAGCTGGTAGAGACATGCCCTAAAAAGACTGGCAGCTGTAATTGCAGCAAAAGGTGGTTCTTCAAAGTATTGACTCGGGGGGCCGAATAATTACGCACACCCCACTTTGCAGTTATTTATCTGTAAAAAATGTTTGGAATCATGTATGATTTTCGATCCACTTCTCACATGTACACCACTTTGTATTGGTCTTTCACGTGGAATTCCAATAAAATTGATGCATGTTTGTGGCAGTAATGTGACAAAATGTTGAAAACTTCAAGAGGGCCGAATACTTTTGCAACCCACTGTATGTAGTTTCTTGATGGGGTTCACAGAAAACTACTTCCTTTGACCGTTTAGCAGCCAATTTATTTAGAAGCTTGCTCCAGGTAAATTTATTTAGGCTTTTTTTTTTATTTATTTGTTACATTTTCCTACTTCCAATTAGTACTGCTGTAATGTGTATTTATGGCCAGATGTCACTAGGGGTCAGTGTAAAGCAATGAGGGCTCGTCCACACTAAGGGCGTTTTTGCCCTTTTTTCAATCGCAGGCGATTTTCAAAATTGCCCTAAAAGTGCTTGTGCAATGATTCCTTACGTGAGAGTTCACATCTAAACGGTTCGTTTCCAATCCACTCAGCAAAACAGTGCCTGTACCTTTTTTTTTGAGGCGATTCCGCCTCAATGGAAGGTATAGGAAATACACTCACAAAATCGATTTGTGCAGCGATTGCGTTTGCGTTTTTAAGAATAAATACATTGTATTTATTATTTTCCCGGTCAAAGAGTTCTCTTCCTGACTTGCGCCAGGGAGTGAAGTATAAAAATGGTTTTGAAAAGCGCTTTTAACAAAAACGCCCACCCAAGCGCCAGGAATCTCCAAAAAAAAAAAAAACCTGCCCAACGCTAACATAATCAGAATGCAATGTGAACAAGGCCTAACAGAGGATTTCTGAGAGAGAGATCAATGCATTCCAAGAATTTACAGCACAACGAGTTCTGCCGACTTAATTTGTACAGCTGTGATGTGTATTTATGGCCAGTTGTCACTAGGGGCAGTGTGAGACAATAACAGAGGACTTCTGCTTTAATTTTCTATATTTTTTGCTAGAGAGAGAGATCAAAGCATTCCAAGCATTTAAAGCACAGCAAGTTCTGCCAACTGAGATGAAAAGCAGCAGTGCACTTATCTCAAAAGAGAGAAGTCTATTGAAGCTGCTAATGAAATAATGGTTGTGCTTTAAATACTGAGCCCATAAGATCCTTGTGGAGCAGCTACCACCTCCAGCTGGCGCCTCACACGTATGCACACTCTCTGTATTACCTTATCTCTGGATCTCTATTACTTCTTCGGCTATAAATCATGCATCTACATACACCTGTTACCATCTGTGTTTATTACTGCAGTCACAGGAGGTTTGTGTTTATCCCAGCTTTTTGGGAGACAGGCCTGTATCTCTTCCCATTTTCCCTGATAGCCGCTTTGGATGCGCTGCAGCTGTGGCTTGTGGTAATCACTGATGGACTGCCGCTGTGCATGTGCAGCAGCTGTGGCTTGTGGTAATCACTGATGGACTGCCGCTGTGCATGTGCTGCAGCTGTGGCTTGTGGTAATCACTGATGGGGTTCCGCTGTGCATGTGCTGCAGTTGTGGCCTGTGGTAATCACTGATGGACTGCCGCTGTGCATGTGCTGCAGTTGTGGCTTGTGGTAGTCACTGATGGGGTGCCGCTGTGCGTGTGCTGCAGTTGTGGCTTGTGGTAATCACTGATGGACTGCAGCTGTGCATGTGCTGCAGTTGTGGCTTGTGGTAATTACTGATGGACTGCCGCTGTGCATGTGCTGCAGTTGTGGCATGTGGTAATCACTGATGGACTGCCAATGTGCATATGCTGCAGTTGTGGCTTGTGGTAATCACTGGTGAGCAGCCGCTGTGCATGTGCTGCAGTTGTGGCTTGTGGTAATCACTGATGGACTGCCGCTGTGCATGTGCTGCAGTTGTGGCTTGTGGTAATCACTGATGGACTGCCAATGTGCATGTGCTGCAGTTGTGGCTTGTGGTAATCACTGATGGACTGCCAATGTGCATGTGCTGCAGTTGTGGCTTGTGGTAATCTCTGATGGACTGCCGCTTTGGATGCGCTGCAGCTGTGGCTTGTGGTAATCACTGATGGACTGCCGCTGCGCATGTGCTGCAGTTGTGGCTTATGGTAATCACTGATGGACTGCAGCTGTGCATGTGCTGCAGCTGTGGCTTGTGGTAATCACTGATGGTCTGCCGCTGTGCATGTGCTGCAGTTGTGGCCTGTGGTAATCACTGATGGACTGCCGCTGTGCATGTGTTGCAGTTGTGGCTTGTAGTAATCACTGATGGACTGCAGCTGTGTAAGTGCTGCAGTTGTGGCTTGTGGTAATTACTGATGGACTGCCGCTGTGCATGTGTTGCAGTTGTGGCTTGTAGTAATCACTGATGGACTGCAGCTGTGCATGTGCTGCAGTTGTGGCTTGTGGTAATCAGTGATGTACTGCCGCTGTGCATGTGCTGCAGTTGTGGCTTGTGGTAATCACTGATGGACTGCAGCTGTGCATGTGCTGCAGTTGTGGCTTGTGGTAATCAGTGATGTACTGCCGCTGTGCATGTGCTGCAGTTGTGGCTTGCATCTGTAGGTAAATTGTGCCTGGTAGATCATTTACAATATGTTCTTTTTTTAAGCAGCTCACAAGCTGAAAATTGGCAGCGCCTCTGGTCTATGGGAGATTACCAGCCCCTAGCAAATTGTTATTTTGTGTTCTCTGTTTATTAGTACTAATATCTTACATATATAATTTCTTATCCTTTTCAGAACTCAGATCTGAGCTCAAAGAACAAGAGACATATGTGAGGTATGATCAGCAGTCTATGGAGGAGAGTGGCATGATGGGGACAATTAAAGAAGAAGCAGAAACGTATGTGAGAAGTGAGCAGCAGTCTATGGAGGAGGGTGACATGATGGGGACATATAAAGAGGAAGAAGAAGAGACATATGTGAAGAGTGATCAGCAGTCTATGGAGGAGGGTGACATGATGAGGATAATTAAAGAGGAACAAGAAGAGACATTTGTGAGGCGGGATCAGCAGTCTATGGAGAAGGGAGACATGATGACGACAATTAAAGAGGAAGAAGAAGAGACATATGTGAGGAGTGATCAACAGTCTATGGAGGAGGGTGACATGATGAGGACAATTAAAAAGGAAGAAGAAGAGACATATGTGAGGAGTGATCAGCAGTCTATGGAGAAGGGAGACATGATGACAACAATTAAAGAGGAAGAAGAAGAGACATATGTGAGGAGTGATCAACAGTCTATGGAGGAGGGTGACATGATGAGGACAATTCAAAAGGAAGAAGAGACATATGTGAGGAATGATCAGCAGGCTATGGAGGATGTAATAATAAGAGTGATTAAAGAAGAAGAAACATTTGTGAGGAGGGATCAGCAGTCTGTGGAGAAGGGAGACATGATGACGACAATTAAAGAGGAAGAAGAAGAGACATATGTGAGGAGTGATCAGCAGTCTGCAGAGGGAGGTGACATGATGGGGACAATGAAAGAGGAAGAAGAAGAGACGTATGTGAGGAGTGATCAGCAGTCTGCAGAGGAGGGTGACATGATGGGGACAATTAAAGAGGAAGAAGAAGAGACATATGTGAGGAGTGATCAGCAGTCTGCAGAGGGAGGTGACATGATGGGGACAATGAAAGAGGAAGAAGAAGAGACGTATGTGAGGAGTGATCAGCAGTCTGCAGAGGAGGGTGACATGATGGGGACAATGAAAGAGGAAGAAGAAGAGACGTATGTGAGGAGTGATCAGCAGTCTGCAGAGGAGGGTGACATGATGGGGACAACTATAGATGAGGACCCTCTTCCAGAAAGCAGAACAGGTGAGTTATCAACATTAAATATTGAATATGTTTAGCTGTTATGACTGTGTCACTGATCACAGACTGGCCATATTAGGGGTGTAAATGTTAGATTTTTCTCATCTAAAACTTTCTTTCTTAATTGTGTTTAATGACAGTTTAGTAACAGTCGCAGTACAGTCACCCTGATGGCTTTGGAGTGCCCTGTTCTGTATGGTCACACATCGGGCTTGATTTACTGAAGTGTGATAACTGTTATCACAGCCCCTTCACACAAGTTTTTGCGCGTTTTAGTGCGTGAAGGTTTGCGTGTGCAAATTTTCGTGTTCACGCGCTAACGCAATTTTTGCGCACGATAACCTTCGTGTTTGCGCATTAACCAATGTGAAGGTTATTGTGTGCAAAAATTAGCGTTCTCGTGAACATGTGTGCGCACAAACCTTTACATGCAAAAACGCGGAAAAACTTGCGAGAAGGAGCTGTGATAACAGTTATCACACTTTAGTGAATCAAGCCCCTTTGGTTACCGGCCTGTACTACGCTGATAATGGCCACAATACATAACTGTACACGGATTGGACACAGTAGGGGTGAGTTGGTGTTACCGGCTTGTAATATGCTGATAATAGTCACTGCACATTATCATATACAGATCAGTGACAGTAGAGGTTACTTAGTGTTAATGGCCTGTAATACTGGCCTTGCAAACAAATCATGACAAGTGTGTTCCCTGCCTGAGTCTCTAGAAGGGTGTAAGCTGGCGGGTGTTCTGTAAGACACACGGCCACTTGTGCTGCAGCCAAATCATGACAAGTGTGCTCCCTGCCTGAGTCTCTAGAGGGGTGTAAGCTGGTGGGTGTTCTGTAAGACGCACGGCCACTTGTGCTGCAGACAAATCATGACAAGTGTGCTTCCTGCCTGAGTCTCTAGAAGGGTGTAAGCTGGTGGGTGTTCTGTAAGACGCACGGCCACTTGTGCTGCAGACAAATCATGACAAGTGTGCTCCCTGCCTGAGTCTCTAGAAGGGTGTAAGCTGGTGGGTGTTCTGTAAGATTCACGGCTACTCGTGCTGCAGACAAGGCAGTCTTATGCTTAGGCCTTTATTACCGTGTCAGTGTTCTCCCCAGTATTTTTTTCCAGCCGGGTGGCATGAAAAAATAGCCGGGTGGGGCGAGATGAGAGAATGCGTGGCCGATGCTCCTGTGCACAACTCTGCTTACAGCATAAGTGGAGGTGAGCTGATGACAGCTGGGTGCTCAACAAAACTAGCCGGGTGGAGCACCCAGCTAAAAGAGCCTGGGGAGAACACTGCGTGTAACAAATGTATAACTTGTGTGTGTCATGTATGAGATATTCAGGTAGGGATCACACTTGTGGGAACTGCAGGCATTTTGCTCTGATAAATCGCATGAGAAAACTCAAGTAATGCTTTCCTCAGGACATGTATGATCAGGTGTTAAAATGCAAGTTTTTCGGCATTTGGCAGAAGAAAACGTTGTTGCTTTTTTCACACTCTGCATGCAATTCCTATTGCTGTCGGACAACCACTGCAATGAGAATGGGATTAGGAGAGCAGCAAAGGCTAGACAGATACTGGTGATAAGGGATTTGACTATTAGGCACACTGATAGGGTAATCTGTTGAAGAAACCGTGAATGCTGTACAGTGTGTTGTCTCCCAGGTGCTCGGGTTCGGCATATAGTGGAAGGAATTGGCAGATTATTGGGTGGGGCTGGGGAAGACCCGGCTGTCATGCTACGCATTAGTAACAATGACAAAGTTAATGGGAGATGGAAGGTCCTCAAAAATTATTTTCAGCTACTTGGAGATAAACTTAAAGCAAAGACCTCCAAGGTGGTGTTCTCTGAAATACTACCAGTGCCACGCGCTACATCTGAGAGACAGAGGGAGCTTAGGGAGTTAAATAAGTGGCTGAGAAATTGGTGCAGGAAGGAGAGGGTTGGGTTCCTGGAGTACTGGGCACACTTTGCAGTTGGCTACAGGTTCTACAGTAGGGAAGGGCTGCACCTAAATGGGGAGGGTGCAGCTGCACTGGGGAGAGCTAAACAGTTGGAGAAGATTTTAAACTAGGATCTGGGGGGAGGTGGGACGGTAAAGTCTCAATATGTAGACGAGATAAGGTAAAAAGACAGTGGGAGCCTAAAGGTGCATACACACGTCTGATGTACAATCGGTCATTTAGACCGGTCGTTTGGACGTCAAGTCAGACGTGTACAAACGATCGTTGAGCTGATGAGACTGGTTTTGACCAATCCGCCAAGCGGAGGGTGGGTGCAGCTGCATTGGGGAGAACTAAACAGTTGGAGGATATTTTAAACTAGGATCTGGGGGGAGGTGGGAGGGTAAAGTCTCAATATGTAGACAAGATAAGGTAAAAAGACAGTGGGAGCCTAACATTACAGGGGATGGATAGGGGGCGGGGCCAGTGTAAAGAGTAAGGAGGTAGTGCAAAGTTCATGTAGCCCGTTAAAGGTAACCAAAATTGGAAAATGTGGAGGTAATAATATTAAGTGCATGGTAAGCCATACTAGGAGCCTTGCAAATAAAATGGACGAACTAGAGTTCATTCTGATTGACAAAGGCTATTACATTGTGGGAATAGCAGAGACATGAATGGATGAAAGCCATGAATGGATAGCTAATTAGGGGATACAATGGGCTCGATTCACAAAGCGGTGATAACCCAGTTAAAGACTTTAGGCGTGATAACCATTTTTATCATGCCTAAACTCAGTTTAGGCATGATAAGTTTAGGCATGATAAGTTTAGGCATGCTAAGTTTAGATAAGTTTAGATCCCACGCAAAGTCCCGCACGCAAAGCAGCGCCATTAAACTCTATGCAAAGTGCACCAGACTTTGCTAGCGCAAAACTTTTGATCAGCTGTGCACTGCGGTGCTAGCCCAGTTGGTACTTAAACTTATCACACCTAAAAACTTATCACACCTAAACTTATCACACCTAAACTTATCATGCCTAAACAGAGTTTAGGCGTGATAAAGGGCTTTTCACCACGGTGCTAACTGTTAGCACCGCTTTGTGAATCAGGCCCAATGTGTTTAGGAAGGACAGAGTGGGTATAAATGTGGAGGAGTTTTTTTCTCTTTGTTAAAAACTTTTTTACAGCTGCCATGAATGATGAGATGGATGAAGATTGTGAAGATGTGAAGTCCATTTGGGAAAATTTTCATGGTGAAAATGGCTGTTGCCAATTGCTTATTGAGGTTTGCTACAGGCTGCCTCATATTCATGAAGCGTCAGAACTGCAACTACTACAGAAGATTAAAAAAAGCTGCAAGTAAAAGTGAGGTCATAGTTCTCGGTGACTTCAACTTTCCAGACATTGATTGGGATATTGAAGCTACTCATTCTGTTAAATGTGGCAGATTTCTGGCAACACTACAGAACAATTACTTGACCAGATAATAGACCAGATAATGTATTAAATGTGCAGGTTCAAGAATATTTGGGGAATAGTGATCACAACATGATATCGTTTGATCTGGTGATTGATAGGTCACAGAACTGCAGAACATCTAAAACTATAAAGTTTAGAGAAGCAAAATTCAGTCAACTCAGGCAGGCACTAAGTTTGGTGGACTGGGATAATTTATTACAGGGCAAGGACACAGAAGGAAAATGGCAAATTTTGAAATGTATTCTCAATGAGTATTGTAGTAAATATATCCCATACGGAAACAAAAGGTCTAGGAATAAAAAAAAAAGGCCTCTATGGATGAATAGAAAGGTTATAGATAAAATGAATTTGAAAAAGAATACCTGTAAGGTTCTAAAACAGAAGGGGGCCAAGGCTGCATTAAGCAATTATAAGGAGTGCAATAAAAGTTGTATAAAAGACATTAGGGTGGCAAAGATTGAAAATGAAATCGCCAGGGATATCAAATGTAACCCAAATAAGTTTTACAAATCTATTAACTCTAAAAAAAGAAAGGTGGACTTTAGTGGACTCCTAAAGGATGAGAGGGAACTCAAAGTTGGACGACCAAAGTAGAACGGAGCTAATGAATGCTTGCTTTGCTTCTGTCTTCACAAGGGAAACATCGTTGTTGCAAATTATAGATTCGGAAGGGTTCCAAACTTCAAAATTGAATATTAAATACTCAATGCAGGAAGGTGTAAAGGCAAGACTAAATAAAATAAAAACGGATAAGGCGCCTGGCCCGGATGGCATACATCCTTGGGGCCTAAGGGAATTAAGTTCAGTTAAACCCCTTTATCTTATCTTTTTGTGACTCTCTTTCAACTCTTTCAACAGATTAGCGTACAGCGCACCATTTCCCATTATTTAAGAAGGGCAAAAAAATCAGATCCCGGAAATTGTAGACCTGTAAGCTTAGTCAGTGGTGTGCAAACTATTTGAGGGGTTAAGAGATGCTATACAAGAGTTTCAACAGATTAGCGTACAGCGCACCATTTCCCATTATTTAAGAAGGGCAAAAAAATCAGATCCCGGAAATTGTAGACCTGTAAGCTTAGTCAGTGGTGTGCAAACTATTTGAGGGGTTAAGAGATGCTATACAAGAGTTTCAACAGATTAGCGTACAGCGCACCATTTCCCATTATTTAAGAAGGGCAAAAAAATCAGATCCCGGAAATTGTAGACCTGTAAGCTTAGTCAGTGGTGTGCAAACTATTTGAGGGGTTAAGAGATGCTATACAAGACTTTATGGCAGCGCCCTCCCCTGTTTAAACTTCCCCGGACAGGAAGTTCTGTGAAGCTGCAGCCCTGGAGCCCAGAGCGGAGAAGAGACAGCGGAGACCGGGGGACTCGCGCCGGCCGATCAGGTAATGTATGCAGGGGGGGCGGCGGCAGCTTTACAGATTGTGATCGGTTTCATGCTGAAATCGATTCGCAATCTGTTTGCAGTAAAGGCAGCCATATGATCCCTCTCTGATCAGATTCGATCAGAGAGGGATCTATCTGTTGGTCGATCTCATAGCAAATCGACAAGTGTATGGCCACCTTTTGACTAACCTGCTCAACTTATGAGATTGTGAACGCTAGTTCACAAAGGCCTTCAATAGTGTTCCCCACAACAGTCTGGTGCAAAAGTTAAGGATGCAAAGTCTAGGGAAGAGTCTGTATGCGTGGATAAAGGACTGGCTAATTGACAGAAAGCAAAGAGTTGTGGCAAGTGGATCATATTCAAAATGGGTGACTGTTAGCAGTGGGGTCCCACAGTGGTCAGTACTGGGTCCAGTGCTATTTAATTAATGTATTAATGACTTAGTAGATGAAGTAGAAAGCAATGTTGCTATTTTTTGCAGATGTTACAAAATTGTGCAGAATCGCCAACTATCAGGGAGATAGTGACAAAGTGCAAAAGAATCTGGATAGAACAGCAAGTTTAATACTCATATTCAATGCCAAACAGCTGCAGCTAAAGCACATAACATTTTGCGATGTAGTAAAAGGGAAATAAAAACTGAAATATGGAATTCAGTTCTGGGCACCACATTACAGGAAAGATATTACAGATTTAGAGCAGGTGCTGAGACGAGCAACAAAATTGATATGAGAGATGGGAGGTCTCACTTACCAAGAAAGGTTATATAAACTGGGTTTATTTAGTCTGGAGAAAAGATGCCTTTGAGGAGATCTAATTAACATATATAAATACATCAGAGGGCAATATAAAAGCTCGGTGGATGAGCTTTTTGTCCCCAGGGTTTTGCAAAGGACTAGGGGACATGGTCTGTGCATGGAGCAAAAACGTTTTAGCCATTTATTTAGGAAAGGGTTCTTTACAGTAAGAGTGATTAAGACGTGGAATGCATTGCCACAGGGTGTAGTTATGGCAAATTCTATACCTGCATTTAAAGGGGGCTTAGATGTTTTCCTTGCGTTGAAAGGCACCCGAGGCCTTGTAAGGGTTTTTCGCCTTCCTCTGGATCAACAGGGATATGTGAGGGAGCAGACTGGTGTTGTACTTTTTCTGGTTGAACTCGATGGAAGTATTACTTTTTTCAACCCAAATAACTATGTAACTGCTGCCAGCTGGCCGTCATGTGCGGAAAGCACAAAGTATTATCCGCAATAAAATGCAGCCATTTTCAGCGAACTAAGGTGTCATCCCTGCCTCACTGTAACAATGTGTGTGAAGCATGTTCTGATGTCTCTGTATGTGTGTTAGTGTCTGTTGTAAATTAATTTGGTTACGTGAAAAAGTAAAGTGTATTTGTTTGGTTGGTATGGACTGAGCATGTGCAGATATGACATCATATGCATACCTCCCAACTTCTGAAGCCAGAAAAAATGGACACGAAGACCCGCCCCTTCCACATATTTTGCCATGTCCCTTCCACACTGTTAGCCATGACCTATTTTGCAGCCATGTGCCCCTTATACAGCTCCTATGTTTCTACTGGTCCCCCTCCCACCCCTAAACCATTCCTTGGTGCCTAGTAACCCCCTCTTCCCCAGTTCAGTTTCCCTGCTGGTGGGTTTCCGCTTCCCTCCCCAACAGCTTCCCCCTCCCTCTCCCACAGCTTCCCCCCACCCTCCCCCCAGAGTTTCCCTGGTGGTGGTGGGCTTCCCCCTCCTCTACATCTTCCCTGGTGGTGGTGTGCTCCCCCTTCCCATCTGCACAGCTTCCCCTGATGGTGGTGTTAGTGCCCCCCTCCTGTGCTCCCCCCACTTAGCAGTATAAGTGCAGAGTATGGTGATGTAGAAGCCTTGCATCTCTTACCTCTCCAGCACTGTGAATTCTCCAGCCACAGATCCCCTTAGTGTCCGGCATCTCCATTTCCTCATATCATTATGCGACACACGAGAAGATGCCGGGCACTAGAGGCAGCAGTGACAGGGAGGTTCAGCGTGATATAGAGGTGAGATATGCACGGCTTACTCTGCATTTATACTGCTCACAGAGGTCACCTAGAACATACAGTCACACAGGTGTTAATGTGACATGGTAACAGTACCCATTTATCACACAGCAGGCAGTGGCCAGCCTGGGGCTATTGGCACAAATCTAATTTTTTAGGGGGCACACGGACATCACCTACAACACGCAGTACAGTCACACAGATGTTGAAGTGACACGGAAACAGTACACTTTGAACACACAGCAGGCCAGACAGTGACCAGCCAAGGGGTGTTGTCACAAATCTAATTTATTTATTTATTTTGGACCACAGAGATCACCTAGAACACACAGTACGGTCACACAGGTGTAAATGTGACATGGTAACAGTACACGCTGACCACACAGCAGGCAGTGACCAGCAAAGGGGTATTGCCACAAATTATTTTTGGTAAACCGATCTCACCGATGAGAAAGTATGGTCGGTCACACGTGTGTGGCTGTAATATTGTGTGTGTGTGTGTGTGTGTGTGTGTGTGTGTGTGTGTGTGTGGTGGGGTGGGGGGGGGTGTAACACAGCATGCGTTGTCACAAGTGTCAGACACGAAATTACTTTTGCGCAGGACGGCGGGCTGT
Source organism: Hyperolius riggenbachi (assembly GCF_040937935.1). NCBI lineage: Eukaryota > Metazoa > Chordata > Amphibia > Anura > Hyperoliidae > Hyperolius > Hyperolius riggenbachi. Next base: position 261,370,108 of record NC_090655.1, read on the forward strand.
AACCGGGACACAGCCACACACTATACTGTATATGGTGGTGTTGTGTTGCTACAACACACCACAACACAAAAAAAGCAACAACTAATAATAACTACAGCAGGGTCAATGTCTCTGTCAGTCTTTAACCTCCTTGGCGGTAATTCCGAGCTAGGGTTGGGTCAGAAAACTGCAGCTAAGAGCGGTAATCCCGACCTCTGCTCGGGGTAGCCGCCAGAGGCTGTATGCAGAGCAATGCGCGCAGCTGGAGCATCTCTACATACCTATACATACCGACGTCAGCCGGCATTCTTCTTCCTCTCCTCCGGGGCTCTGCTTCCTGCTGGTGAGATGATAACAGCCGGCAATTTCACTTTAGAGTTACAGCGCCACCCAGAAAATGGAGGCATAACTGCAGTGCTGGAGCAAAGGAGGTGAGTGATTGCTGTGGATGCTGCAGATCTCCCTGGCAGCATGATTTTTTTTACAGGTTTTAGGGTCTGAAAGGGTGCATAAAATTTACTTTTTTAAAATTTGGAAAGAATCATAATGCCAAGGGGGTTAAAAGGACTTTTATGGTCAGGAAGAGTCCTCAAAAGGACTTTTGAGGAGGGTCCCTAGCTGGTGAACTGCAAGTAGCAGAGGATCTAGGAAGCAGCTACACAGCACAATATTACAATTCTGCCTCTCTATCACTGTCCCTCTCTCTACAGCAGAAGATCCTCTCCCTGCACTGACTGCTACACAGTACTTTATCACCCTACAGCCTCTCTAACACTGTCCCTGTATCAGCAGCAGCAGCTCCTCCCCCTACACTGACTGCTACACAGCACTATATCACACTACAGCCTCACTAACACTGTCCCTGTATCAGCAGCAGCAGCTCCTCCCCCTACACTGACTGCTACACAGCACTATATCACACTGCAGCCTATCTAACACTGTCCCTGTATCAGCAGCATCTCCTCTCCCTACACTGACTGCTACACAGCACTATATCACACTACAGCCTCTCTAACACTGTCCCTGTATCAGCAGCAGCTCCTCCCCCTACACTGACTGCTACACAGCACTATATCACAATACAGCCTCTCTAACACTGTCCCTGTATCAGCAGCAGCTCCTCCCCCTACACAGCACTATATCACACTACAGCCTCTCTAACACTGTCCCTGTATCAGCAGCAGCAGCTCCTCTCCCTACACTGACTGCTACACAGCACTATATCACACTACAGCCTCTCTAACACTGTCCCTGTATCAGCAGCATCTCCTCCCCCTACACTGACTGCTACACAGCACTATATCACACTATAGCCTCTCTAACACTGTCCCTGTATCAGCAGCAGCAGCTCCTCTCCCTACACTGACTGCTACACAGCACTATATCACACTACAGCCTCTCTAGCACTGTCCCTGTATCAGCAGCATCTCCTCCCCCTACACTGACTACTACACAGCACTATATCACACTACAGCCTCTCTAACACTGTCCCTGTATCAGCAGCCCCTCTCCCTACACTGACTGCTACACAGCACTATATCACACTACAGCCTCTCTAACACTGTCCCGGTATCTGTAGCAGCAGCTCCTCTCCCTACTCTTACTGCTACACAGCACTATATCACACTACAGCCTCTCTAACACTGTCCCTGTATCAGCAGCAGCAGCTCCTCCCCCTACACTGACTGCTACACAGCACTATATCACACTACAGCCTCTCTAACACAGTCCCTGTGTCAGCAGCAGCAGCTCCACCCCCTACACTGACTAATGCAGAATAAAAATGGTCACTGGGATTGTGCCTTTTATGGGGGAGGAGTTGCCTGGGTGGGAATCGTGTGTTTGGCTCTCATGTCCCATCTGACTTCAGGGTGAAAGGTGAAAAACTGGCACTATAAGAAAGCATAGGGCAGATGCGAAATGACCCGGATTGCTTGCACTACTTGACAAATGTGTTCTGCCATCCCTACTGCACAATTGCCCAGAAGGTTTTAGATGTTTGCCTGCCATTAAAGTCAAAGGGGTTCGCCGTGAAGGATCAGCTTGCACATTTTCACAGTAAAATTTTGCGGACGTAAAATTTTGATGTTTTGCCATCCCTAATAATTAATAACATAGTTTATACTAAATAACATATGACCTATGCAATAGAGAAATGCATTAGTTTATATTCTGTATATCACATCATCCTGTATGTAAGCCACCTCTTTCCTCCATTTTATTTGTTTTAAACAATTGTATCTGCTCCGGCTTCCTCTTTCCCCCTTTGCATTGTCACCTCCTCACCAGGAGGACTAGGCCTCCAGCTTGGGCCACCAGGCCTGTCCCACCAACTATAGCTTTATCAAGAGTGTGACCAAGACCTAGAGGAAGCCCTGGGGAGCCGAGTGGAGACAAATTCCTCCACATTTTACATATACATGCGAGCACAAATAATAATCACAGCTCCCTATCTGCAGGCTTCATATAGAACTAAACTAATCAAGAAAAAAGATACCCTCTAGAGAAATGGACCTGATAATATATTCAAAATGAATGATCGAAATGCGCATATCATCAAAAAAATTAACATATCTTTATTAAACTACAAGATCACATACAATTAAAATCCATAAAAGACCCCCATATATCACACAAAATGTGGATCACCAGTCCTATAATGAGTTATAATTGTCATAAAATTACATAAATATTTTAGCTCCTAATTAGGCAATGAACATCAAGTGCTATAAATAATGTGTAGGTAACTAATTGCCAATAAAAGTGTCCAGTGTCTGATTTCCAACAAATACACCATCACAGATTGTGTACAATAAATGCTTACAAAAATTAATGAACCAAAATGACGGTACAAAAACATCCTACTGTGTGTCGGCAACAATGGAACAAATCCCATAAAACTCAAAACTATTGGACAAAAACACCCTATTGGAATCGTGGGCTGCGGTCCACACCCAGAAAAACCGGGATAGGTGCCGCAGTCCACAATTTACCTACAATATTATAAATCACAATGAACATAAATAAAGTGCATAAGACGGGAGCCTAATTCCAAGACTCCCTCCAGGGTGCAATATTGCTCCAAGAAAAAAGCAAAGTGTATATAGTGCTGTAAAACTGAGTGAAGGGACCTGGCGTGGGGGATTTTTTGATGATATGCGCATTTGGATCATTCATTTTGAATATATTATCAGGTCCATTTCTCTAGAGGGTATCTTTTCTCTTGGCTGGTGCCCTAAAAAGCAGCCTTTTTTTAGTGAGTTTCCCTCCACACTCCACAAATCACCAGCTCAGCATTAACCACCCTGGCGTTCTATTAAGATCGCCAGGGTGGCGGCGCAGCAGTATTTTTTTTTTTAAACCATTTAGCTAGCCTAGCGCTAGCTACATGATTCTCCCCTCCCGGCGGCGTCTTACCTTTCCGAACGCTTCCGGCGCATTAACCCATCCGGAAATCCCGTTCTGAACGGGATTTCTTGGAGGGCTTCCCCCATCGTCATGGCGACGATCGTGATGATGTCATCGGGAGTCCCAATCCACCCCACAGCGCTGCCTGGCACTGATTGGCCAGGCTGCGCAGGGGTCTCGGGAGGGGGGGCCCTTTCGCGACGGGTATCGGCGGCGATCGTCCCCCACACGCAGCTAGCAAAGTGCTAGCTGCGCGTTTAAAAAAAAATTGTTAAAATTGGCCCAGCAGGGCCTGAGCGGCGCCCTCCAGCGGTCATGGACAAACTGAGCTCATCCATACCGCCAAGGAGGATAATACTCCACAATTTGGACTCCCTTTGTCTCTGTATATTTTACAAGGTGATGAACATCTTATCTCTCCAATGAGGATACAGCGGTAATAAGAATGTGTAAGTGACATTGCATTGCTCTACAAACATAACACAGATTTCTTGCTATAAGTACATATAGGTCTGTTGTCACAGGAGTAACACATTGCTTCCATTGTCTCATCAAGCTCTGCAATTTACTGCTTTTCCAAGTATGGGCAATACTTTATGCGTAGGGGTGGTCAATAAGATGCAAATAACTGAATTGTATGCAAATGTCATGCAAATTGTATGCAGTTAATCTCATTTTTCAGGAAAAGCGTTTGATTGACTAAATTCCAGGCTACGTAAAATTTGCATGCATTCCAAAGTTATAGTCATGTGATTAGCCGCCTGTAATGAGCACAACCTTCTGCAATTCTCTGTCAGGCTGATAACTAGTGATGGTCAATGACATGCAAATAACTCAGAGAGGGTGCAAACTGTATGTTAATTATATGCAAATGTGCAGCTGCTGCATTTGCTCAATTTCTAATCTGCACATACTTTGCATCAACTTGGAATTTTCAGCAGCTCACTGACCATCCCTAATGATAATTGTTCCTCCTATCAGAATTCTCTGCCAGGAAGTGATGATGTTTCTCTATTTGCAGCGCGGAGTCCCAGCATCAGGAACCTCTCAGAGACTCGTCTCTATGGATCCACAGACTGTACAACGGATGATGATGTCACTGGACAAGAGTCTCCTGCAGAGATCCTGGTGACCCCAAATATTCCCCCAGACTCTCCTGACCTGTCTAACCCTGAGGGGCCTCATACCCAGCACAGCTCTCCCCCTGCTGGAGGGTCTTATTCCTGTTCCACATGTGGGAAATGTTTTGTTCGAAATTCACATCTAGTCAGACATGAGAGATCTCATACTGGTGAGAAGCCCTATTCATGTGCTGAGTGTGGGAAATGTTTTAGTCATAAATCACAGCTTGTCAGTCATGAGAGATCTCACACTGGTGAAAAGCCCTTTTCATGTGCTGAGTGTGGGAAATGTTTTGGCCATAAAACAAATCTTGTCAGACATGAGAGATCTCACACAGGTGAGAAGCCCTATCCATGTGCTGAGTGTGGGAAATATTTTGTGAATAAATCACATCTTGTCACACATGAGAGATCTCACACTGGTGAGAAGCCCCATTCAGAGAAGCCTTATGCATGTGCAGAGTGTGGAAAATGTTTTGCACATAAATCATATCTTTTTACACATGAAAGATCTCACACCGGGGAGAAGCCCTATTCATGTACAGAGTGTGGGAAATGTTTTGGGCAAAAAACAAATCTTGTCATACATGAGAGATCTCACACTGGTAAGAAGCCCTATTCATGTGCTGAGTGTGGGAAATGTTTTCCTCGGAAATCAACTCTTGTCATTCATGAAAGATTTCATACTGGTGAAAAGCCCTATTCATGTCTTGAGTGTGGGAAATGTTTTCTTCTGAAATCACGTCTTGTCAGTCATGAGAGATTACACACTGGTGAGAAACCTTATTCATGTGCTGAGTGTGGGAAATGTTTTGGGCATAAAACAAATCTTGTCATACATGAGAGATCTCACACAGGTGAGAAGCCCTATCCATGTGCTGAGTGTGGGAAATGTTTTGTGAATAAATCAAATCTTGTCAGACATGAAAGATCTCACTCAGGTGAGAAGGCCTATCCATGTGCTGAGTGTGGGAAACATTTTGTGAATAAATCACGTCTTGTGGTACATGTGAGATCTCACACTGGGGAGAACCTCTATTCGTGTGCTGAGTGTGGGAAATGTTTTATAGAAAAATCACACCTTGTCAGACATGAGAGATCTCACACTGGTGAAAAGCCCTATTCATGTGCAGAGTGTGGGAAAGGTTTTCTACTGAAATGTAACCTTGTCAGACATGAGAGATCTCACACTGGCGAAAAGCCCTATTCATGTGCTGAGTGTGGGAAATGTTTTGCACAGAAATCAGAACTTGGCACACATGAAAGATCCCACACCGGTGAGAAACCTTATTCATGTGCTGAGTGTGGGAAATGTTTTGGTCTAAAAGCAAATCTTGTCATTCATGAGAAATCTCACACTAGTGAGAAGCTCTATTCATGTGCTGAGTGTGGGAAATGTTTTCATTATAAATCACATCTTGACAGTCATGAGAAATATCATTCTGGTGAAAAGCCATATTCATGTGCCGAGTGTGGGAAATGTTTTAAGCATAAAAATAATCTTGTCACACATGGAAGATCCCACACCGGTGAGAAGCCCTATCCATGTGCTCAGTGTGGGAAATGTTTTGTGATTAAATCACGTCTTGTGGTACATGAGAGATCTCACTCTGGTGTGAAGCCGTATACGTGTGCAGAGTGTGGGAAAAGTTTTATACAGAAATCACACCTTGTTGTACATAAGAGATCTCACACTGGTGAGAAGCCTCATTCATGTGCAGAGTGTGGGAAATGTTTTCTACTGAAATGTAACCTTGTCAGACATGAGAGATCTCACACTGGGGAATAGCACTGTTCATGTGCATGGTTATTTATATAGCGCTGACATCTTCCACAGCGCTGTACAGACTATATTGTCCTGTCACTTAACTGTCCCTCGGAGGGGGTCACAATCTAATCCCTACCATAGTCCTATGTCTATGAAAGTGTAATGTATGTATTGTAGTCTAGGCCTAATTTTGGGCGGGTAAAAAAACTTTTTTTTTTTTTTTTTGCAAAAATGTCGATCTTTTATGAATGAAAAGAAACAAAAAATTGCAGCAGCAATCAAATACCACCAAAAGAAAGATCTATATTGAGAAGAAAAGGAGGTAACATTTATTTGGGTGCTATGTTATATGGCCGAGCAATAAACCATTAAAGTTGTGAAGAGCCGAATTGTAAAAAATGGCCTGGTCACTGGGGGGGGGGGAGGGGGGGGGGGCTTGGGGGGTGGGGTGTATAAACCTCTGGGGCTAAAGTGTTACACGGAGCTTTGCACACACACGCAAATGCTGAATGGGCAGTATGGAGCAGGCGGAAGCTATAGCGGAAGCTGTCAGACAGACTGTGGAGGCATCAGAGCAGGCTGTTACTGCTCCACAGGTATTGTGTCTCCCTCCTCACCTCTGGTATTGCTGGTATGTAGGGTAGTTAGTGTGGAGTTTTCTAATAAACATTATAATAAAGTAACTTATATGTATAGGCCAATACTTTTTAGAAGGGACAGGGTTTCTTAATTCTTCCATATTAGCTAGAATTACTTCTGCTTGCAAAGCTTCAGAAAGTCAGAATATTGATTTTCACAAAAGCTAATGATATTAAAGTTCTCCTTACTTCTGCTTATCATGTTTAATTTAGCTAAGAGAGACTTGATAACTGAATCTATTAGGGCATGTCAAGCTGATAGCTATTTTTCCTGCTGTCCTTTGCAAATACATTTGCTGACATTTACTGTTTTTAAGGATATGTAACCGATTATGTAATGTTGTAATTATTAACTGTATGACATAAGCTTTATGTAACTCAATGCTATAAAACCAGATAACATTTTTTAATAAACCTGCACAGGAGAAGCAAGTTGGTAACTGAACACTTGTGTCTGTGTGTGCTTCTTTCAGGGCCTAAATAATTGGGAGTCCTAAGCTAATGTCACTATAGAGGTGTTTGGCCTCGCACTGAATTTTCTTATATTACGTGTCCTCCTGAGTTAAACCTCACCTTAGGTCAGGCCCGTTTCCAAGCCGTGCGGACAGTGCGACCGCCCTTGGTGGAGCAGCAGACGGGGGAGAGTGGGCATAGTGCTACAACTTGCCTTCCTCGATCCCTGCAGGCAGCCTCTATCTCATTCCTCCCAGGCAACTGTTGCATTGGTAACTTTGCCCCCTGTGATGACGTAATCATCGAGGAAGGTGAGTTGTAGCTCTATACCTGTTCTCCACCGCTGCCTTATTACTTCTACTTGGAACACCTATCCCTGTCTTTAATGGGAGCACCTATGCCTGGCTTTAATGGGAGCACCTATGCCTGGTTATACTGGGGGCACCCATGTCTGTCTTTAATGGGAGCACCTATGCCTAGCTACCTATACTGTGGGCACCTATACCTGGCCAGCCTAAACTGCAGGAACCTATACCTGACTCTGCGCGAGGGGGAGGGGGATTTGTACACCCGTGCCCTTAGTGAAATTTAGCCTAGAAACTGTCCTGCCTTAGGTTAATACTTACCTGTGTTGTTTTGCTTTTTCTAAGCAGTTAAACACTCTGCAAAGTCTGATAGATGCAAGAGATGTGACACTAAATTGCCATTGGGGTGTAATAGATCACATTTTGCAAGATGGTTAGCTAAACAGGTTCCAGATACAGGTGTAACCAATAGAGCCTTGTTAGACCTTATTAAAACTATGAAAGATTAATTATCTTCCACTTTTGCTGCCCCTTGTTAAGCATTCCCAGTGCCAGCACAGACTAGATTAGAGCCGCAGTCCCAGCAGCCTCTAGTTCAGGAGTAACAGGCCATCCCTGAGATTGCTTCCATGGCTTCTACAGGCCCAGATTCAGTCCCTAGACCACACAACACCTCAATGTTTTCAGACACAGTCTCAGATGCAAGTACAGAGCCAGCCTGCATCCCAGCTAGTCATTGAAGGAGCCCAGATAGATATTGTGAGTCCTACCGTAGTATCAGAGGAGGGGTATGAGGAGTCCTAGGAGGAGGGAGGGGGGCTAGAGACTCTGATAGCTCACCTGAACCCAGACCCACCAGATCCCCACCTTATTCTGTGCAGAAGATACTGTTGAATTGTTAAAGGTGGTGTATGAACAAATTCCTGAGATGACACCAACCTCTTCTGTGCAAGACGATATCTATAGAGGTTTAGAAGGTCAACCATCCAGGCAGGCCGGATTTACATCACAGGAGCCTACAGTCGACCGAACCACCCAGCCCACAAGATTAACCGAAGGTCATCTCGGGGTCAATTAATGGACTGGAATGTTAGATAATGTAATGTAATGCAATTGATTGCTTCAGCTGTTGCTGACATCGATCCATTTCTCTATTATATGTCCCTTTTATATGTCTTCTCCCGAGCTATATGTTGGTGCCAAAAATAATTCCGGGCATGACCAATCATGCTTGGCGAAATAAACGATTCTGATTCTGATTCTGATTCTACAGGCACAAATGTCTTGGCACCCTAGACTCCACCCTCCATGTACCTACAAACCCCCGCTGAACCGCACTACAAGTGCACTGGCCCAATTGTCACTTCCCCCTTACTTCCCTTGCCCGTCATAGGTAGCTACAGGTGATGGATTGCCAAGAGCTGGGTGAGCAACATTTCATTTACACCCTGCTCGGGAATCTGCATAGGGAAGGAGGGAGGGAGGCACTAGGAGAGGGGAGGGAGCCGCCTTTCCATCCTTAGGAGCCTGTAGGCATGTGCCTACAGTGCCTAATGGTAAACCAGTCCTGCCAAGTGCTTTCCGGTACACTAGAGTATTAAGTGGATTATTGCATCTCAGTGGAAGGATCTGGAGGGGAAGCTCTTTATTCCGAGATCTTTCAAGAGACGCTTTCCCTGTAGGGGAGGAGGATCAGGCTTCATGGACTAAATGCCTAAAGCTTGACGCCTCGCTAGCCCAATACTCCAGGGGGACTGACCTTTCAGGTAGTCTTAAACATCCTATGGACAAGGAAGCTGAGGTCCTTGTGAAAAGGACCGGACAATCTGCCTCATTTATGCCGGCTATATACTCCATCTGTTTGGCCAGAAATCTGGACAAATGGATTGCATAATTAAAGAATCATTTGGTGGCGGGAACATCGCACAAAAAAATTCTAACATTTCTCCCTGTGATCATTAAAACTGTGGCTTTCCTGGCAGATGCAGCCTGTGAGAGCCTCAGATCTGCAGCAAAGACAGCAGCATTGCTCAATTTGGCTCGTAGGGCCATTTGGCTCTATGCTTGGGAAGGCGATATGAGGACAAAGCACAAGTTAGTGTGATGGAATTTCAGGGGGAGCTGCTCTTGAGGCGGTATTAGAAAGATCTTCACATAAAGCAAAGAGGTTCACCGATAGAATGAAAAAGAGTCATCGTAAACCCTTTCAGGATAAGGGACCCTAAGGTGTCAGGGGGGAGGAGGAACCAGGGGCAGTCCAAAAGGTGGATGTATAATTCCAGTAGAGGGTGATCAGCCTTCTTCTTCAACAAGACCAGAAATCTCACTACCCCCAAACCTGATAAATGACCAGAAGCTTGCGGTCAGGGGGAGGCTTCTTTCCAGTTTGGGAAAGGATTACGACCAGTCAGTTCATCCTAGACCTAATAAAGAACGGATACAGACTGGAATTTTGGTCCTGACCTCCCCGCCGTTGCTTAGTTACAGGGACCCCCAGGGATCCAGTAACTCTATTGGAGCAAAGGGTCATACAAAGGGTACCACTGGAAGACCATTTCAAGGTATTCTACTCGAAGGTATTCATTATCAAGAAACCTTCAAAGAAGTTTCGGGTGATTTAAAATCTGAAACCTCTGAACCATTACATTGTGGAGAAGCATTTTCAGATGGAAAGCATTGCCACTGTTTGAAATCTGATATGGCCCAGAGCATTTATGGCAACTATAGATTTAGAGATAAAGATTTGCAGTGAGGTTCGGTGACAACGTTTGCCATTATCAGTACTGAGCTCTTCCTTTCACAATATCCTCAGCTCCGAGGATATTTACAAAGATTGTAGCAGAGGCGGTGTCTTTCCTCCACCTCCACATCAGACATGGGGCGGCTGATAAGTAGGGAAAAGTCCAACCTGCTACCATCCCAAAAGTTTTTTTTAGGCCTGTTGTGGGACAGGAAAAGATTCCCCCACCCCCCCCTGAGGAGAAAGCAGACAGATTCTATCAGGGAAGTGATGTCACTCCTAGGACTGATGACTTCAACCATCCCTGTAGTAGAATCGGCTTGAAAGACAAAAATTGAAACAGAGAGCCCAATCTAACATAGTATTTTTGATAAATCTGGAAGTATTGTATAAATGAAATATACTAACGAGTGGCGCTTTGGCTCTTTGATTGACCTTCTATGGTGTTCTCCATACTTGATTGCCTGATGAAGCGGGATGTTGGCCCATGAAACGCGTTGCACATTTGGAGATTTTTTTTAAAATGAATGTTACTGTTATATCCATGACGGCTCATTTGGCCTGGTCATTTATACACCTGAGGGAGGTGAGTCCACCCACTTCCTTCCTTTTAAACGGTTTTTAATCGTTTTTATCCTTTGTTGGTGCCTCTGTTATCCTCGTGCTTACCACTGTAGTAGAATGGGCTCAGGCTCACACGCGGATACTACAAGCAGGGTTATTGGACATCTGGGATAAGACACAGATGTCACTAGGCAGACAGGCCAAGGTGCCAGCTACTGTCTCACAGTCCGGCTACAGATGTATTCACAGATGCCAGCAGTTGGGGATGGGGTGCCCACTGCCAGGATCATCAGGGAAGTGGTCAGAGGAAATCCAAACCAGATCCTCAAATGACAGAGAGTTGCTAGCATTAAAGACGGGTCTTCTCTCTCTATCTCCTCATATAGTGAAGAAGGAAGTCATTGTTTTTTCCGACAATATTGTAACAGTATTGTATATCAGAAAACAGGACGGTACCCGGGTACAGGATCTGAGAACTCTGCCAATGGAGATAATAGCTTGGGCAGAGAATAATCTCTTATCTCTTACAGCATCCCATTATTCATGATGAATTGATATACAATAAAAAAAGATAATTGAAATAATGAATAACTTCAGTCTCTCTCAGGTTTGTTTGATGGAAACAGCTCTGCATGGCTATTCATTTCTGTTGTGTTGTTGTGTTATATGATCTATGCTACTGATACATATTCATGCTACTGTTTCTGCTTTTTTCTATTTTATCAATGTATTTGCCTATTAGGGTGTAATAAAAACCTCTGTGTGGATTGGACTCATTCTGTCATTTTTACTTTAGTATTTATTTTCAATAAAAATCTTTGAAACTGAAAGGAATTGACTGCTTTTTATGCTGTTTATGATTGATGTGGGCTTGTCATATAGAGAATATTAATATACTTACATTACCTAACACTTTTTAAAATGCTAATGATCATAACATTGCAGGAAAGCACTTTGGAAGTGAAACAGCCTCCCCTGACCAGAGAACACTGACCGGCTGTGTGAGGGTTTCCCCCACTAGTGATGGGCTCATGAGTAGTTACCTACTCGAATTTGTGATTAAAATGATGCTTAATTGCCTCAGCTGTGTGCATGGGAGACGGGGGGTTACTTACCCAGAATTCTGTTGGCTTCTATGCATCCCAAATGTCTTGCATGCGACCTGTGAGACACGTTGCAAGACTCACTACTGCAGACTTCCTCCTTCAAGCCGGAAGTAGGAAGTGCGCGGTATTCTGTGTGCTACCGTCTCCCATGCACACAGCTAAGGCAATTAAGCCTCATTTGAATCACGAATTTGAGTAGATAACTACTTGTTAGCCCATCACTATCCCCCACCACAATCTACACAGAGATATTAGGGGGGGGGGTCACTACCTCCACTACCTCCTCCTCTGCTACCAGCACCAGGCCACACCCACCTCCTCCTCTTCTACTACCAGCACCAGGCCACACCCAACCACTTCCTCCTGTACTACCAGCACCAGGCCACACCCAACCACTTCCTCCTGTACTACCAGCTCTCCTCTTTCCATTGGTTACCAATCACTCAAATTATCCATTTTAAACTCCTCACCCTATCATACAAAGCTCTGCACAAGTTGTCACCTCCTTACATTTCCTCATTAATCCCCAGATACCATCCCACCCGGAACCTTCACTCCTCCTAGGAGACCCTCTTGTCCTCTAGCTTGGTCACCTCCTCTCACTCCCGGATCCAGGACTTCTCACGAGCATCCTCTCTTCTCTGGAACTTTCTCCCACTGCCTGTCCATCATTCTCTGAACCTGGAAACCTTCAGGCTGGATTCACAGTGGTCAGTTGCAGATCGCACACGTTATAATGAGTGTGAACTGCAATGGAAATCGGACATAGATTTTAATACAAAGCCTGCATGCAGCGAGTCAGAATAACGCAATCGGGGGCGTGGCCAAGATGACGCACCGAGTGGTTGAGTTTTTCAGAGGCTCCACTGCCTGGCAAAGAAAATTACTATTTAACCTTGTGCTTCGGCTGCCCTTTTTGGATACATTCATTCCACTTGACCTCCTGAACCGTATGAGTGACTCACCTTCATTGGTGCAACCCGCCGGGAGAGAGTAAGGAAGATCTTATCGGCGACCCGACCTCTTCTCAGAACTGGGACTCACTTGGCGAGCCTTTCCGTCCTCAGAGCTCACCTTGCCAATACTCCCCTTACTCTGCAATGTCGCAGCGAGGAGCCAGAAATAACAAAGAGAAGGGGGAGAAGGAGAAACCACCAGAGGAAGTTCCCAGCACCCCGGCAGAACAATGCCGGGATAGGCCTAGGGAGGAAGATAATGTGGAAAAGCAGGGGGATGATGTTAATCCGATGCCTAACACCACGGAGCTCATGGAGGCCATCCGAACCTGTCAGGCAACCCTTACCTCCAAGATTGACACTATCGAAGCTGGCTTCAGTTTACTACGCCACGACATGTCCAAACTCAGAGACCGAACGAAGAAACTTGAAACCCAAGGTCTACTTAAACTGGTTAAGTTTTTAGCACTTCAAGAGTGATACCTCCCAGTCACGTTTGACTGGGTGTTGCGGGGCAGTGGGCCCTATAGCATTCTGCAGTCCGCCCCCCTTTTCATTAGTGTGAGATAATTCTCACACTTTAGCATAGACCATCACGCTCTCTTTCCCTCCACAATAGAGGGATAAGTAGTTAAGCTGTTTTGCAGTTATGGGATCCAAAGCTACTCTGGACCAGTTGTTAGGGTGTATTGGGGTGGGAGGTTTGGGATGGGGCTTTTCTGAGACTAAAGGGATAAGATATGAGATGTTTACTTGTATAATGCCTACAACTGTCATGTTCTGCTCTCTTTGTCTCATGTCTTTTGAGGTCTGCCTTTCCTTTTCTACGAGCAAAGTTTGTATACACTTGCGCTCTACAGTATAGTGTTGGCCCTTTAAATGTACCCTCGGTGCAGCTCTCTTGTGCTGGATGGAGCCAGTCACTAGTAAAAACAGAAGGGTAGGGGGAGACAGAGAGCGCTCCAATGGTGCATTACCAAAAATGTATCTAATCAACACGCAACAATAGGTGCACTTACAATATATAAAATGATACTGCGCCTTGCATGGCCCGTCAGTAGGTCGCCTCAGTACATTCCAGCCTGGCCAGGGCTGGAGGTGTGGATGGAGTCACACGAGAGCGTCCTTCTGCGGGGAGCGGTGCGCAGTGGCTGCTGTCTGACGTCACTACCGGTTTCGGCGTAGGTCCACGCCTTCCTCAGGTCAAGGAAGGCGTTGATTAGATACATTTTTGGTAATGCACCATTGGAGCGCTCTCTGTCTCCCCCTTTCCTTTTCTACGGCCTGGTTCTTGCCCCCCCCCCCCCCCCCCATGGGACGCCTCCCTTTGACTCTCCCTCTGAAATAATCATAGCTAACAGTACATATAATCCGATTCAAACTCTCCTACTACGCCCACGATGGCAGACATAAAAATGATTTCTTGGAGTGTTAGGGGGCTTAACTCCAAAATAAAACGCTCACTAGTCTTTTACTTTCTTAAAAGGCACAATCCACATCAGAATCAGAATCAGATTTATTTCGCTAAGTGTGACGGATGCCGCACTCAGAATTATTTTTGGTACACATTGGCATTGGACATAGCATGGACATAGCAAAAGAAAACATAAAGTGAGGGAAACGGTCATAGTGCAGAAATACAAAAAACAGTCATAGTGCAGAAATACAAAAAACACAGACAGTATAGAAGCACACGTGCACAGTATAGGGCATAGTACAGGGGTCTATATAGCATTAAGCTGTAGAGCACGGTGTCCGTGAGGCCCTGCCTGGAGGGCGTGCTGAGTGTGGAGGCGCTAGTTAAGGGCGAGCACAGCTTGGGGGAAAAAGGAGTTCCTGTGCCTGGAGGTTTTAGTTGGAATAGTTCTGTAGCGGTGGCCTGTGCGCATGTGGTTGAAAAAGCGACAGCCGGGGGTTTTGTGCAATCCTGTTTGCCCTGCTGCTTAACCTGGAGGCATGAAGTAGGTCCAGTGGTGGCAGGGAAGTCCTGATGATTCTTTCTGCAGCCTTGATCACTCTTTGTAGTTTATACTTGTCGCTAGCAGTGGCGCCTGCATACCATACGATGATTGAGGAGCAAAGGATAGACTCGATGGTAGCCGTGTAGAAACTTGTCATCAGCTCCTGGGGTATACCGAACTTCTTCAGTTGTCTCAGGAAGAACAGCCTTTGCTGGGCTTTTTTTGGCATTTAGTGATGTTTTCTCCCCATCTCAAATCATCGGTTATGGTTGTGCCCAAGAACCGAACGCTAGATACTCTGGCAACTTCAGTGCCTTCAATGATGACTGGGTTGAGAGGGGGAGGGCACTTCCTGAAGTCCACAGTTAACTCAACAGTCTTTGCAGCATTTAGGACAAGCTTGTTGCTCCTACACCAGTTGCAGATCCGCTCAATCTCGCTATGGTAGGAGCGTTCGTCCCCTCCACTGATCAGGCCGAGGATAGTGGTGTCATCCGCAAATTTAACAACCTTAACGCAGTCTGCGTTTGAGACACAACAGTTCGTATACAGGGAGAACAGGATCGGAGACAGTACACACCCTTGGGGAGCACCAGTATTGGTGGTTCTCACCTGGGAGGAGCAGTCGCCGAGTCTTACTAGTTGCTTCCTGTTGGTGAGGAAATCCTTGATCCACCCGCAGAGAGTGTGATCGACACCAAGTTGCACTAGGTTGTTGTACAGGATGTTAGGGCAAATGGTATTAAAGGCGGAGCTGAAGTCCAGGAAGAGGATTCTGGCGTAGGTGTCAGGCCTGTCTAGATGTTTTAGGATGAAGGCCAGGCTAATGTTAATGGCATCCTCTATGGATCTGTTGGCTCTATATGCGAATTGAAGTGGGTCCAGGAGAGCGTCAGTGGCCCCTTTCAGATGTGCGAGGACCAGTTTTTCAAAGATCTTCATGACAGTTGAAGTTAGGGCAACAGGTCTATAGTTGTTGAGGTCCGTGATGCCCGTTTTTTTGGGGACTGGTATGATGATAGACTTTTTGAGGCAGGTGGGAACTATTCCCTCCGTCAGTGATTTCTGGAATATGTGGGTGAGGACAGGGGCAAGCTGGCTGGCGCAGGTTCTCAAACAGGAGGAGGACACACCGTCTGGGCCAGAAGCCTTCCTGGGGTTCAGCTTTTGGAGGTGCCTTAGTACATCAGCCTCCTGGATTGCCACCGGCTCTGCTAGACCATGGACCATTCTTGGAGGGGCGGCTGCGGGAGGAGCACTAGGGGTGACTACCTTGCCCTGCGGGTGCTCGAACCTGCAGTAGAACTCGTTGAGTTTTTCGGCCAATTCGAGGCTTGGGGGCGCATGTTGAGGTGGTTGTTTAAGGTTCGTGGCTGCTCTGAGGCCTTTCCAGACCTCCCGAGGATTGTTGGACCTGAGGCTGAGGCCCAGCTTGTTGGAGTAGACACTCTTGACTGCGCTGATCTCTCGTTTAAGGGTGTATCTGGCTGCCTTGTATTCCTCAGGGGTGCCGGACTTGTGTGCTGCTTCCTTGATTTTGCGGAGCCGGCGTAGCTTGCCGTTGAACCAGGGATTGTTGTTAGGGTAGACCTTAAAGGTCTTCTTGGGGATGCACACCTCCTCGCAGAAGATAATATAGGAGGTGACATTTTCAGTCCATTGCTCCAGACAGGGTGCCTCCAGGGCCGCCCAGTCGGTACATTCGAAGCAGGCCTGTAGCTGCAGCTTAGCATCATCGGTCCATTTCCTCACAGTCCTGAGGACCGGTTTGGATGTCTCGAGGTGCCTTCTGTAGGAAGGTATTAGGTGGATTAGGCAGTGGTCAGAGTTGCCAAGGGCAGCCAGTCGAGTGGGTTTGTATGCCTCCTTGAGGACAGTGTAGCAATGGTCCAGGGTGTTTTGGCTCCTGGTGGGGCAAGTGACATGTTGCTCAAAGCGGGGCATCTCTTGGCGGAGGTTCGCGCTGTTGAAGTCCCCGCAGATGATGAAGAGGGAATCCGGGAGGGACGTCTCCCATGCTGAGATGGTGTCGCTGAGAGTACGCAGAGCGCCTTTGGTGTCTGCATCAGGAGGTATGTATACTCCGACAAGAACGTAGGAGGAGAACTCTCTTGGTGAGTACTGGGGCCTGCAGTTGATGAGTAAGAGCTCGACATCCGGAGAGCAGCATTTGCCCAGGATGATCGTATTTGAGCACCAAGCGTCCTTAATGTAGAAGCAGATGCCTCCACCTTTCTGTTTGCCAGAGAGAGCGTGGTCCCGGTCCGCATGGAAGAGGTTGAAGCCTGAAAGTAGAAGAGAGTTGTCTGGGATGGTGTCGTGCAGCCAGGTCTCCGTGAAGCACAGGACTGGGGTGTTTGCGCCGATCGAGTGTTTGCTGCTGAGTAGTATGAGCAATTCGTCTATCTTGTTAGGGAGGGAACGAACGTTCGCCAGGAGAATAGCTGGAATGGGTGACCGCAGGCCTTTCTTTTTGAGTCTCACTTGTACACCTGCCCTACGCCCTCTGGGGCGGCGTTTCCTGTCTTTGCTGATGAGGAGCTCAGCATCAGCCCAGATTTCGTCAAACAGGGGGGCATGGGTCTCGGCCCTGCAGCCCTCCCAGCGCAGGAGCTCTGCCCTGGAGTAGGTGATGGTGCGCCTGGTTGTACGGGTGCGCATGGTACCGCGGCTTGTTTGGCTTGATGTGTATGAGGTGCCTGGGGGCTATCGCAAGGGCGCTGAGCAGGTGAGCAGTGCATGGGCAGATTGTGCAGCAGCGCCTACTACCACCGGCCAGTGGTGTACAGCAGAGGGAGCAGGTCCAGCAGGAGTACCGTTAAGGTGGGAGGCAAGAGGGCCCAAGCTGAGGAGAGGAGGGCTGGCCGAGTAGTAGTAGGCCAGAGAGGGAGACCACCAGTGCGGGGTGAATAGTGTAATGCTGGCCTGGCAGGGAGCAGTGGATGGGAGAGCAGTGATGCTGTCCAGTCAGTGAGCGGTGGATGGGAGAGCAGTAGTGCTGGCCAGGCAGGGAGCAGTGGATGGGAGAGCGGTAATGCTGGCCAGGCAGTGAGCAGTGGATGGGAGAGCAGGGGTAGCAGCTGTTTTTTACCAGGCAGGCATGGCTCTCTCCTCCCCGAGATGCAGGCTCCGTGATGTGAGATGCAGGCCCCGTGCAGAGGGTAAACCTCAGCTTGGTGCTGGCAGTGTCCTGGTGTTGGCTGTGCCCGCTATATTTGGGAGGCAGACGGCCAGCAGCCTGAAATCCACCATTGCTGGAGCAGCAGATCGGGCGCAGCGAGACCCTCTGGTAGGGTTGGAGGCAAGGATGGATCCACGTGGGTGGCAGTGCAGCAGGGCTCTCCAGAGGCGGCATCAGCAAAGGAGACGGTGTGAGCGGCAGATGGTGGAGCTGCGGCGGGTCCCCAGTGAGGCAGGCCGAGGACTCGCAGGATGGAAGTGCAGCAGTCGTGGCCGTGCGGAGGTGGGCGAGGCTGGGGCTCCTGATCCGCACTTCGGGGGCAGATGGTGGCCGAGCGGTGGATCTGCGGCGGAAGAAACCACAGGGGATCAGAGGCTTCTCCCAGTGGGGCTCCTGATCAGCACTTCGGGGGCAGATGGTGGCCGAGCAGTGGGAATCCGGAGCTGCGGCGGAAGAGGCCACACCGGTGGTGGAGGGGATCGGAGGAGGCTTCACCCGGTGATGCGGGGCTAGGGGCCACATGGGTGGCCGCTGGAGGAGCAGGAGGCTGTGGTCGCTGAAGCGGGTCCCCAGTAAGGCAGGCGAGATCCCGCAGGATGGAAGTCTTTGGAGCCCGGGTGGTCTGACCCTTCCAGCGGCGCAGTGGTGGTCGTGCGGAGGTGAGTGAGGGCTGGGGCTCCTGTTCAGCACGCTGACCACAGAGACTCCTCGCATGAAAAACTCGTAAAAATACCTCTAAATAACTCTAGAAAAACACTAACTAACCCTAACTAACAATAACTGACAATAACTAATGGACTGACACTAACTAGCTAACAGACAATTGACAGACCCCAGCAAAAAAGGAAAATTGCTGGGAGTCGATGTGACCGAGGCTGCTCGCGTGGGCGCCATTTTGCATATTTGTCTTCTACAGGAAATGCATCTCCAGGGCAGCAAGATCCTTGCACTAAATAGGCCATGGGTTGCACATTCATATCATTCTACCTATTCATCTTATGCGAGAGGGGTCTCCGTTTTAATTAATAGAAACCTCCCTTTTCAGTTATACACTCTTAAACTAGATCCAGAAGGTCGATATATTATTTTAAATGCCACGCTTAATAACGAAAACTTAACCCTCCTGGCGGTCTATTAAAAACCGCCAGGGAGCAGCGCAGCAGCAGCAGTTTCTTTAAAAAAAAAATTTTTAAATCATGTAGCGAGCCTAGGGCTCGCTACATGATAGCCGCTGAGCAGCGGCATCCCCCCACCCGCTCCGATCGCCTCCGGCGATCTACGATCAGGAAATCCCGTTCAAAGAATGGGATTTCCTGGAGGGCTTCCCCCGTCGCCATGGCCCCGTGACGTCATCGGGAGTCCCGATCCACCCCTTGCGCTGCCTGGAGCTGATAGACCAGGCTGCGCAAGGGGTCTAGGAGGGGGTGGCACGGCGCGGCGGATAGCGGCGAATCAGCACGGAGCGGCGGCAATCGGTGTGCACATGCAGCTAGCAAAGTGCTAGCTGCGTGTAGCAAAAAAAAATTATGCAAATCGGCCCAGCAGGGCCTGAGAAATCCTCCTGCGTGGGGTTACCGTAGGAGGGTTAACTATAGCAAATATCTATCTGCCTCCACCGGCTGATATGCAAATTCTCAACAAAATTCTCACTAATAGCTCAGATGCCCTCTCAAAGGGTGTTGATGTGTGGAGATTTAACTTAGACCATGACCCTACACTAGACAGACTCAAGGCATCTTCTAGAGATAATTTAGATTTTGGCAAATGGATAGAAACCTGCAAACTTACAGATATATGGTGCTGGTAACATCCAAATGTACGGGATTTTTCCTGTCACTCCATTACTGATGGATCTCTATCTCGCATTGATTTAGGTCTTGCCTCAACAGACCTGCTTCCAAAGTTAATAAATTCTGAATTCCTGGCTCGTGGCATCTCTGACCATGCTCCATTGGAAATAATTATGAGTGCTGGTGTTAGATGAAGTGACAGGATATTGAGATTATCTGGCCACTGGATAATCGACCCGATAATGTGAGAGATCGCGGAAAAGCCGCCGCATGTGCTACTGAGCAGGCGGCTGAGTCCAGTGCGGCGGTTTGCACGCGGAAGCGTGTGTTTGGTAGCAGGGAAGAACGCAGAAAAGCCACCGCATGCAACAACAGTAGGGCGGCTGGTTCCGCGTCCAGTGCGCCGGTTTGCACGCGGCAGCGTGTGTCTGAGTCTGTTAGGAATACACGCGCGCGCGCTGAGAGGCAGAATTCTTATACTAAGCAGGAAGAGTCAGCTGACCACGCCGATCAGCTGCCTCCAGAGCAGGATACTATTGGTTGAGCAATTAGGGGTGGTGCTGGAGAGCACTACTCCATATATAGTTCCTGCTGGTCACTTGCAAGTTGTCTGCCGTTGCGATCACTACGTGGAAGCACTCAGACCTAGTCAGATCCTTCAGTGTGTTTGAACCAGGTGGACCTGGGAATTCACACTTAGCCAGATTATTTGAATTGTATTCTGTTTATGCTTAAGCTAGTTCCAGGGTGTAGAGACCAAGGACCTTACACCCAGCTTAGGGAACTGTGTTATCATCTGTGTTATACTTTAAGCTAGTTCCAGGGTGTAGAGACCAAGGACCTCACACCCAGCTTAGGGAACTGTGTTATCATCTGTGTTATACTTCAAGCTAGTTCCAGGGTGTAGAGACCAAGGACCTCACACCCAGCTTAGGGAACTGTACTACCATCTGTGCTATCTTTCAGACTAGTTCCAGGGTGCTGAGACTACAGACCTCGCACCTAGTCTATGGAACTGTATTATCTTCTGTGTATAATTCAGACTAGTTCCAAGGACCTTGCACCCAGAATAGGCATTGTTTGATATATGTTATGACTTATAGCTTTTCTGACTACTCCTCTGTCTTCTGATTCGGTACCTCACATATCTGATATTCCGTTGCCAGACCCTGCTTGACTTGGATACCGAATCAGCCTTCTGTCTTTGTACTTTATCTGTCTGTGTGTTGCCGACCCGGCGTGCCCGACCTCGAGAGCTATCTCTTCCCTTAAGAGATAGTCTCCAGATCAGATATTGACATCCACCTTTAGGTGTCACTCACTCTCTGGCCCTTCCTGTCTCCAGCCTGACTCCTCCCCTTGGAGAGCCTCAGGCTGCTGGAAGGTTCCTGTGCTCCCAGAGCAGTGTCTCTTTACTGTCTATTATCACCTGCTCAGCAGGTGCATTACTCAAAGTACTACTGTTGCACCAAACACTCACATACCAAAAGGTGTCCAGAGGTTAGCAATATATCTGTATTATCGGTGATTCTGCAGATCATCAATAATCAGGTATATATCTGCATTCTTGGTGATACTGCAGATCACCAATAATCAGATTCTCTCTGCGTGCGGACACCGATCGTTACAGATAATAGACGACATCATTAAATGGAAATCTTGTGAGTACTGGTCTATTAATACTGACACAGTCTCCCCACAAGGGGAATGGGATGCTTTTAAAGCATTTTTAAGAGGCCATTATATGAGTGCTATAAAGATAGCCAGAGTAGGAAACTGTAAGAAACTATATGATTCTATCGGCAACACACCTTTCTTCCGGCACCAGCAACTCATTAGTAAGAGCTACAAACATGACTCATCACAGCAAGCAGGAGATAGAACTTCTTTAGTCGTCTTCCAAGTTTGAAGATGTTTATTCAGTGTAAGGAAACACGGAAAATCAGCCGCCTCTACTCAGCGTGAGGCGGCTGTTTCCATGGAGGGCATGGCGGAACGCGGAAAAACCCCCGTGTCTGACGCGGCGGTTAGCACGCATGGCCCTGTTGCTGACACTCTGACCCAGCGCGGGGAGGCGGCCGCCGGTGCAGATAGCGGTGCGACCAACCCCGCGCATGGGTCAGCGGAGACATTGCAAGGCAGTACTGGTGTGGCTGGGACTGATAGTCCACCTGGGTTCAGAATGACGAGCGTGCGCGCGGAGAGGCAGAACTTTTATGGCAGTCAGAGAAGGGTCAGCTGACCAGGCCGGTCAGCTGACAATTACAGCAACTTTTATTGGTCCAGCACTTAGGGAGGTGCTGGAGAGCACTGGTGTATATATACTGGGTGCTGGTCATTCTCTGGTTGTCACAATGTGGTAGCACTCAGACCTTGTTCGTATCTGTGTTCTAGCATAGTTTCCAAAGGTGTTGACGATCAAGGACCTCACACCTTAGCGTTAGGAATATTACCTGTATTATTTGTTATGACCTTTTGCCTGCCTGACTATTCTTCTGAACTCTGATCCTGTACCTTGCTATTTCTGATATCCTGTTGCCAAACTCTGCTCGTTCCTGAACTCTGTATTTGCCTTCTGACTCTCTACCTCGCTATTCTGATACCTGTTGTCAAACTCTGCCTGTCTATTGGATTACGTATCCGTCTTCTGAATCTGTACCTTATCTGTCTGTGTGTTAACGACCTGGCTTGTCCGACCTCGAGAACTGGCCTTACTGTTAGAGGCAGTTCCCAGACCTGTTAGTGACACCCTCTCACTGGTGTCACTCTCGTTCTGTCCTTCCTACTCTCTGCCTAACTCCTCCCCCGGGAGAGTCTACGTCATCGGAAGGAACATACGTTTGTGCAGTACTCTCTACTGCTCCTGTACCTCCTCCTGAGGTGCAATTCTCTAAGTACTACTGTTTCACCAAACACTCTCATATCTCAGGTGTTCAGAGGTTAGTAGATATATCTGATTATCAGTGATACTGCAGATCATCAATAATCGGGTATATTCTGTATTCTCGGTGATACTGCAGTTCACCGGTAATCAGACCCTCTATGTTACACCGATCGTTACATTCAGTAAACAGATATACAGATACAGTTCGTTACATCTTAGCAAAGCATAATTCTTCTGTAGTACGTCCGTTGCGTTACAAGCTCTTGATCACCTTCCTGTTGAAGGTGATCAGGTCATCTTCTGTCTATACTACGTTACATCTAACTACCTATATACAGCATACATTATATCAGATTACATAAATAAAGGAAAGTAATTAGGGTTCCAGTCAGTAGATAGAGAGCATGAAAGTAAGAGTGCGCTCCTTTGGCCCATCATGAACCTTAATACTGACCAGGAAAGAGTTAATTGTGACCTCATCTGAGCCATCCCCCAAAACCTACTATTGGCTCAGATCCCTCGTGGTGTCATAATACCCACCTACTTGATTAATATTCTATGATCCCTTTTCCCTACATACAGGAATGTTCTGTTTATTAAATATTGGCCTCTGTTTTCCCCTTTGCAGTCTGAAAGTCTGTACATTTGAACAGATAGTGTCCCTGTCCTTCGGACAAGGACAATCTGCTTCTGGTAAAAGTCTTCATAATTTCTCTCCGAGAAATTATGCTTAAAGAGATCCTGTGCAAATCAAGCCTTTCAACTAACTCAGTTCATATAACTGAGGCCTACATACAATACTTAAATTATAACAGCCAGGACACAAGCACAGGCACTCATTCAATGGAAGGAGCAAACTGCCTTAAAACTTGAATCTGAGTATATTCTTTCCTCGGATGCAGGAATATATAGAAACTGGCAACTAGCCCTGCAAGAATTAGACATTTATAGAGTTAACTCCACAAAAAAAAAAAAGACTATTAAACCAAACACAGAGAATCTTTAAGCAAGGAGATCGAAACGGTAGTATGCTGGCATGGTTGGCGAAAGAAACGCAGGCTACTGGTGTTATCCCACTACTACAGATAAATGATCAGACAACAACCTCTGACCCAGATACAATTAATAAAGCCTCCTTTGACTATTACAAAAACCTATACACAAGCAAGGCCCTGCTAACTGATGCTGATATACATGATTACCTACAGGGTGTTACTCTTCCCACACTAACAGCAGACGACTTAACACTACTAGAGGCTCCACTCACTTCAGATAAAATATCAGATGCAATATTAGACTTACAGCCTGGTAAGACACCTGGAATAGATGGCCTATTGGTAGAATTTTATAAGCAATACCACAAAAAAATTAGCCCCCAGTCTGAAGAATACTTTGCAAGCTTCTTTTAATAAGAGATGTCTGCCGCCCTTCATGTCTGAAGCTCTCATAATTGTCATTCCAAAGCCAGAAAAAAATCCTCTACACTGTACGTCATACCGCCCCATATCACTTCTGAGCATAGATGCCAAAATACTAGCCAAGGCTCTGGCATCTAGACTTAGCAAAGTTATTACTAAACGAATCCATTGCAATCAATCAGGTTTCATACCTGGCAAAGGCACTGACATCAATATTCGTAGATTATTAACCAACATTTCTGCCCCGCATTCGAACCTGGGTCAGAGGGTGGTCTCACTCGATGCTGAAAAAGCATTTGATTCAGTGGAGTGAAGATTTGGTTCTGGATACAGCTATTATATGCCAATCCCACAGATCATGTAAAAACAGGAAATGTTCTTTCACAATCCTTTAATGTAGGAAGGGGTACCAGACATGGGCTGTCCCTTATCCCCAACACTTTTTGCTTTAGCAATGGAACCGATTGCAACCTATATCAGACAATCAGAGATCGTAAGAGGTTTGAAAATTGGAAACTTGGAAGAAAAAATCTCCCTATATGCTGATGATGTGCTCCTTTACCTTAATGGCTCAACTCTTTCCTTACAAGAAGCTCTCCGTCTCTTTACTACATTTAGTTCCTACTCTGGCGTTAAAATTAACTGGTCCAAATCTCTTCTTTTTCCACTAGATGACAACCCTCAACTTAACTCAAATCCCAATTTGCAATTTGCAAGTAGTCCCCCAATTTAAATATTTAGGGGTTCAAGTAACCAAAGATCCCAAATCGTATAAAAAACTTAAGTATAGATCCACTTATTTGTAACCTAGAAGATAAGTGCAAGACATGGAACAGATTACCACTTACACTTATAGGAAGAATTAATCTCCTAAAAATGATTTTCCTTCCAAAGTTTACGTATTTCTTTACACAGTACCTGATTTGGCTCCCTAAATCTTTCTTTCACAAACTTGATACCATTATGCTCAGGTTCATTTGGGCGGGAAAACAACCGAATATTGCACTGGATATTCTCCAGCTCCCAAGCAGGAGGGCTTGCAATGCCTAATCTGCAAAAATACTACTGGGCTTCGGTGTTAGTCACTACGCGTTGGTGGTTCTCGCAAGACGATCAAAATCCTGCGATTAATGCGGAGGCTGCAATCTTAGGCTCTTATGAACAACTTACAAATTTCCCCTATAGAGGACCTAAATCTAACCCAGATGCCACTTTGGCAACAACGTGGAAGGCATGGAGGGTGGCTAGGGCTCCTTTGCAAACTAAACCTTCAATCTCACCTCATACACCTTTTTGGGGTAACCTGCAATTATCCCACTTTCTTACTATTCCTGACCCGATAATATGGGCAAAATATGGTATTAAAAATATATCCCATATTCAAGGTGACCATTCTATACTCCCCTTTGATGATCTTAAGCGGCAGTTTAACCTTCCCAACAAACATTTCTTTAGGTATCTACGACTGCGTCATGCCTACAATGCTCAATTTGACACTCAAATCCCAACACTAATAATGGACACTCTGGAGCTGCTGCTATTGACTAAAGAATTACCATAAACATCAACAATATACTCTGAGCTCTTAACTATGAATTATAGCAAACTAGATTCCTCCTTACGGAAATGGACCAAAGACATTGCTGACTTAGATAGAGATGACTGGGATATAATATTAGACGAATACCCAACTTCGGTAGTATCAGCTAGAGATCACTTACAACAGATTAAATTCTTACACAGAACTTACCTCCCACCAGAACGCATGCACAAAATAAACAGTACTAACTCAGATAGGTGCTGGAGATGCCGAGTGCAGCTTGGTAGTTCCATCCATATTTTCTGGTCATGCCCCTCTATTATTCCATTTTGGAGTGAGGCATTGAAGATAATCAATACACTACTTTAAACCACCCTTATACTAGATCCTGCTTTAATGTTGCTTGGGTATATAGGTGAAACCCCTTTGAACAAACATAGGCAACTACTAGCTCGTGTGCTTTGCTTCCAAGCTAGGAAAGAAATACTCTTACAGTGGAAAAAAGCTTCAGTACCCACCTTGGGCAAATGGGCCAAGGCAATTAATAAACGTCTGCCCCTGTATAAAACCACCTATTTGAACAGGAAATGCCCCCAAAAATATAATAAATATAATAAAGTCATAGACTCTACCAGCTTAAACTTCATTCCCATTCTGGATTAAAACGCTGATTATTTGTGCCAGCTAGGGGGGTTTACTTCTGGTGGGGGGGGAGGGGGATCGGCCATTCCTCTTCTTCTTTTCTTCTCTTACTCTTTCTTCTCTTTTCCTTTCTTCCTCCTTTTTCTGGGGCAGTACAATTATCCTAATACTAATGCAACTTTAGTCGACACTTCTGTTTTTTTCTTCTGATACCAGTGCATTATGTTACACCAATAACGTAGTTGTGTACATATATGATACGCATTGTCTGCACACATGTCTTTATAACTGTACTGATAATATATTGTACTCCTCTGTACTATTTGTTCTTACTCTGTACATGTTTAAAAAAAAGATTCCATAAATCTTAACTGCTAAAAGAATAACGCAATCAGTTACAATGCTGTACTGTGAACAGGCCCATAGGATTGTATGGGCAGTGAGTTGACATACAGAATTACCAGTATTCTGCAACACAACTGAGCACTATGAACTAGCCCAAAAACATCCTTTCAAAATGTACCTTTTCAGACATGCCTATAATTTGCTGTAGGTCACACCGGAGGCTCATTGCCTCATCTACTGACCCCTGTGTCTCCTTATCTAGTGTCTCCACCCCACTACCCTCTAGATTGTAAGCTCTGAAATCTATGCTGAAAACATACAAAACAATATTTATGCCTGTTGTAGAGAGCTATAGGCTATATAAAACTTAACTGTAACGTCTGAAACTATGGCGGCTGCGGATACGCAAGATAGACCCGCAGCCGCCTTTGTTCCCTGTTTGCAGGCCTTGTCCATCCCAGCGGCGTCCAGCCCGCCGGGAGCGGCATTGTCTCTTGCTCATAGGGTCTCTGTCTCGCGCGGGCGCGTGCGGAGACAGGACCTTTATGCTGGAAGAAGGAGCGTCAGCTGACCTGCCGGTCGGCTGACGTCAGGAGTGACTCGCGCCGCCCGGATTGGCTGATTGCTAGGGGGCGTGGCGCTGGGCTCTCCCCGGCTTCTTAAGCCGTCGTAAGTCATTGGCAATTCGTCTGCTGTCGCGAATACACTCGTGTTAGCGCTCAGACCTTAGACTAGTATCCAGGTGTTGAAACCAAGGACTTCACACCAGACTAGGATTGTATTGATTACCTGTGTATGATTCTGGCTATTCTCTGACCTTGCTATTGCTAAAACGATTCTGTACTTCTGCCTTTATGACTTTAGTTGCTGAACCTTTGCCTGATATTTACTATTCTCTTGCCTGCCGATTTGGTTCTGTCTCTACCTGCCTGTTATCGAACTCTGCCTGTCTGACTATTCTACTCACTAGTGGGCCCTTGCCACTAGTGAGGGGCTCTAGCTATTAGAACCCACCAGCCCCTCTGGTGAGGTTCAGACTCACTTGTATAGTTCTAGTGACTGTTAGTACCTTGCCAGCTCCTCTGGCAAGGTCTTGCTAAACTATTCAGTCACTTGTGCTGTTAGTACCTTACCAGCTCCTCTGGTAAGGTTTAGCTAAACTTCTTTAGTTCCCTCTTTATTTGTACTTTGCCAGCTCCTCTGGTAAAGGTACGGTTATTTGTATTGATAGACTTTCCAGCTCCTCTGGAGAAGTCCGCACTACAGCTAGTACCCACCAGCTCCTCTGGTGAGGACTAGCACTGTTGTTACAGCTAGTACCCACCAGCTCCTCTGGTGAGGTCTAGCACTGTTCTACAGATAGTACTCACCAGCTCCTCTGGTGAGATCTATCCAAATCTACTGTTGCACCCAACACCACACTTTACTCTCAGTTAGCTATACTAGTATTATTGGTGATACTGCAGATCACCACATAATCAGGTATAGCGTCTGTATTATTGGTGATTCTGCAGATCACAGATAATCAGACGTCTGAGTTGCAGCACCCAATCGTTACATTAACTTTTCATAATTAATTAATTAAAACTTCAGGTACTGCCTATGTGGTTTACTGGGCATGTGAGATAAGAGGAAGAAAGATGTCAGAACACCCTATTAGGATTGATATAGCCTCAGTATTAGCAGGATGTCTCCCCTTTAAATCACATAAAAATGAATGCATAAAATTCGATATGCATTGAACAGGACATATTTCTACCTCTTATCTCACATGTCGAGTAAACCACTTAGGCAATACCTGAAGTTTTAATTAATTATTTATTAAAAGTTAAGTTATATATAACTCTATAGCTCTCTTCAACAAGCATAAATATTGTAAGCTCGCAAGGGCAGGGACCTCTTCCTATTGTTTCTTATTATGCTGTAATTTATGCTACATCATCACATGTATGTATTTGTACTTGTATTACTTTAAGTCATGATTGTACAGTGCTTTGAACTTCTAATGTATCTATGTTCCCTAATATTTGTTTTGTACCATGTACAGCACTACACAAGATGTTTGCATTATATAAATAAAAAATAATAATTCTGCCAGCACCAGGTCATACACATTTCCCAATCTTGGCTGAGGCGGAGGGATATTATGAATGCCTGGATAAATCTACTGTGGCCATATGAATTACTGGGCAATATCCACAGACCATGGCTAGAATGATTGCTACATGATATATCCAGGTTCCTTTGTTATAGGGGATAATGATGAGGCAAGTCTGGGCAGTGACTCCATACAGTTTTGGGTGTATAATTGTGACGGTTCTGAGACAGAATCAAGACCCAGGCCCATCTGCAATTCATTTTTCTCCTAAGTTTTCTCCTAAGTTTTATTTTCAAACCATGTAAATAAAATGCCCTTTAACCATTTAAGTCTATCTGGATGGATATATCCGTCCAGATAGACTGTGCAGCTGCTGCTGTCTGAGGCACGCGATCGCGCGCTCTCCCGCTGCCTGCCATTAACCCCCTGAACAGTGAATGGGAATATAACTCCCATTCACCGATCTAAGTTCCCCGCAGAAAAACCGACGCTTTCTAATAAGAGAGCGCGGTATTTCTGCAAAAAAAGAAAAAAATACAGCCTCCTTATAGTTCCTGGTAGCGTGATCGTTACGCTCCAGGACTTTTTTGACTGTGGCCAAATAGTAAACTACACCCACATACATTTTTTACATTACAATACATTTTTTTACATTTATTTATTTATTGTATTTATAAAGCGCCAACATATTACGCAGCGCTGGACATTAGTTTAGGTTACAGACAATATTTAGGGGTGACATACAGCAATATGACAATACAGGAATACAAGAAAACCAGATCATGCAGCACAGTATGAGTACCAGGTAATGCTTAGTCACTGGAGGGGAGCATGGAGATTAGGCAAGTTAGGTTCACTCAGATGCATAGCATGGGTTCACAGTAATGGAGGTGCATGATCAGGTAGGACATTTATTATATTTTTTTAAATTATAAGCTTTTAAATAGTGATGGACGCAAATTGAAAAAATGCACCTTTACTTCAAAATAAAATATTGTCGCCATAAATTGTGATAGGGACATAATTTAAATGGTGTAATAACCGGGACAAATGCGCAAATAACATACATCAGTTTTAATTATGGTAGCATGTTTTAATTTTAAACTATTCCTTACTGTCTGCTCCCCTGCTGAGAGCTACAGAGGACAACTGCCTCACATGAGGAACAAGCATGATACCAGCTTTCCGCTGTGGTGCCTCACTGTCTACTCCCCTGCTGAGAGCTACAGAGGACAACTGCCTCACATGAGGAACAAGCATGATACCAGCTTTCATCTGTGGTGCCTCACTGTCTGCTTCCCTGCTGAGAGCTACAGAGGACAACTGCCTCACATGAGGTACAAGCATGATACCAGCTTTCCTCTGTGGTGCCTCACTGTCTGCTCCCCTGCTGAGAGCTACAGAGGACAACTGCCTCACATGAGGTACAAGCATGATACCAGCTTTCCTCTGTGGTGCCTCACTGTCTGCTTCCCTGCTGAGAGCTACAGAGGACAACTGCCTCACATGAGGAACAAGCATGATACCAGCTTTCCGCTGTGGAGCCTCACTGTCTGCTCCCCTACTGAGAGCTACAGAGAACAACTGCCTCACATGAGGTACAAGCATGATACCAGCTTTCCTCTGTGGTGCCTCACTGTCTGCTTCCCTGCTGAGAGCTACAGAGGACAACTGCCTCACATGAGGTACAAGCATGATACCTGCTTTCCTCTGCGGTGCCTCACTGTCTGCTCCTCTGCTGAGAGCTACAGTGGACAACTGCCTCACATGAGGTACAAGCATAATACCAGCTTTCCGCTGTGGTGCCTCACTGTCTGCTCCACTGCTGAGAGCTACAGAGGACAACTGCCTCACATGAGGAACAAGCATGATACCAGCCTTCCTCTGTGGTGCCTCACTGTTTGCTTCCCTGCTGAGAGCTACAGAGGACAACTGCCTCACATAAGGTACAAGCATGATACCAGCTTTCCTCTGTGGTGCCTCACTGTCTGCTACCCTGCTGAGAGCTACAGAGGACAACTGCCTCACATGAGGAACAAGAATGATACCAGCTTTCCGCTGTGGTGCCTCACTGTCTGCTCCCCTGCTGAGAGCTACAGAGAACAACTGCCTCACATGAGGTACAAGCATGATACCAGCTTTCCTCTGTGGTGCCTCACTGTCTGCTTCCCTGCTGAGAGCTACAGAGGACAACTGCCTCACATGAGGTACAAGCATGATACCAGCTTTCCTCTGCGGTGCCTCACTGTCTGCTCCACTGCTGAGAGCTACAGAGGACAACTGCCTCACATGAGGAACAAGCATGATACCAGCCTTCCTCTGTGGTGCCTCACTGTTTGCTTCCCTGCTGAGAGCTACAGAGGACAACTGCCTCACATAAGGTACAAGCATGATACCAGCTTTCCTCTGTGGTGCCTCACTGTCTGCTACCCTGCTGAGAGCTACAGAGGACAACTGCCTCACATGAGGAACAAGCATGATACCAGCTTTCCTCTGTGGTGCCTCACTGTCTGCTCCCCTGCTGAGAGCTACAGAGGACAACTGCCTCACATGAGGAACAAGCATGAAACCAGCTTTCCTCTGCGGTGCCTCACTGTCTGCTCCCCTGCTGAGAGATACAGAGGACAACTGCCTCACATGAGGTACAAGCATGATACCAGCTTTCCTCTGTGGTGCCTCACTGTCTGCTCCCCTGCTGAGAGCTACAGAGGACAACTGCCTCACATGAGGAACAAGCATGATACCAGCTTTCCTCTGTGGTGCCTCACTGTCTGCTCCCCTGCTGAGAGCTACAGAGGACAACTGCCTCACATGAGGAACAAGCATGAAACCAGCTTTCCTCTGTGGTGCCTCACTGTCTGCTCCCCTGCTGAGAGCTACAGAGGACAACTGCCTCACATGAGGTACAAGCATGATACCAGCCTTCCTCTGTGGTGCCTCACTGTCTGCTCCCCTGCTGAGAGATACAGAGGACAACTGCCTCACATGAGGTACAAGCATGATACCAGCTTTCCTCTGTGGTGCCTCACTGTATGCTTCCCTGCTGAGAGCTACAGAGGACAACTGCCTCACATGAGGAACAAGCATGATACCAGCTTTCCGCTGTGGTGCCTCACTGTCTGCTCCCCTGCTGAGAGCTACAGAGAACAACTGCCTCACATGAGGTACAAGCATGATACCAGCTTTCCTCTGTGGTGCCTCACTGTCTGCTTCCCTGCTGAGAGCTACAGAGGACAACTGCCTCACATGAGGTACAAGCATGATACCTGCTTTCCTCTGCGGTGCCTCACTGTCTGCTCCTCTGCTGAGAGCTACAGTGGACAACTGCCTCACATGAGGTACAAGCATAATACCAGCTTTCCGCTGTGGTGCCTCACTGTCTGCTCCACTGCTGAGAGCTACAGAGGACAACTGCCTCACATGAGGAACAAGCATGATACCAGCCCTCCTCTGTGGTTTCTCACTGTTTGCTTCCCTGCTGAGAGCTACAGAGGACAACTGCCTCACATAAGGTACAAGCATGATACCAGCTTTCCTCTGTGGTGCCTCACTGTCTGCTACCCTGCTGAGAGCTACAGAGGACAACTGCCTCACATGAGGAACAAGCATGATACCAGCTTTCCGCTGTGGTGCCTCACTGTCTGCTCCCCTGCTGAGAGCTACAGAGAACAACTGCCTCACATGAGGTACAAGCATGATACCAGCTTTCCTCTGTGGTGCCTCACTGTCTGCTTCCCTGCTGAGAGCTACAGAGGACAACTGCCTCACATGAGGTACAAGCATGATACCTGCTTTCCTCTGCGGTGCCTCACTGTCTGCTCCTCTGCTGAGAGCTACAGTGGACAACTGCCTCACATGAGGTACAAGCATAATACCAGCTTTCCGCTGTGGTGCCTCACTGTCTGCTCCACTGCTGAGAGCTACAGAGGACAACTGCCTCACATGAGGAACAAGCATGATACCAGCCTTCCTCTGTGGTGCCTCACTGTTTGCTTCCCTGCTGAGAGCTACAGAGGACAACTGCCTCACATAAGGTACAAGCATGATACCAGCTTTCCTCTGTGGTGCCTCACTGTCTGCTACCCTGCTGAGAGCTACAGAGGACAACTGCCTCACATGAGGAACAAGCATGATACCAGCTTTCCTCTGTGGTGCCTCACTGTCTGCTCCCCTGCTGAGAGCTACAGAGGACAACTGCCTCACATGAGGTACAAGCATGACACCAGCTTTCCACTGTGGTGCCTCGCTGACTGCTCCCCTGCTGAGAGATACAGAGGACAACTGCCTCACATGAGGTACAAGCATGATACCAGCTTTCCTCTGGTGCTTCGCTGCCTGCCCCCTTCTGAGAGCTACAGAGGACAACTGCCTTACAGGAGGTACAAGCATGATACCAGCTTTCCTCTGCGGTGCCTCGCTGTCTGCTCCCCTGCTGAGAGCTACAGAGGACAACTGCCTCACATGAGGAACAAGCATGACACCAGCTATCCTCTGGGTGCTTCGCTGCCTACCCCCCTGCTGAGAGCTACAGAGGACAACTGCCTCACATGAGGTACAAGCATGATATCAGCTTTCCTCTGGGTGCCTCACTATCCGCTCCCCTGCTGAGAGCTACAGAGGACAACTGCCTCACATGAGGTACAAGCATGATATCAGCTTTCCTCTGGGTGCCTCACTATCCGCTCCCCTGCTGAGAGCTACAGAGGACAACTGCCTCACATGAGGTACAAGCATGATACAAGCTATCCTCTGGGTGCTTCGCTGCCTACCCCCCTGCTGAGAGCTACAGAGGACAACTGCCTCACATGAGGAACAAGCATGATACCAGCTTTCCGCTGTGGTGCCTCACTGTCTGCTCCCCTGCTGAGAGCTACAGAGGACAACTGCCTCACATGAGGTACAAGCATAATACCAGCTTTCC
Source organism: Hyperolius riggenbachi (assembly GCF_040937935.1). Lineage (NCBI taxonomy): Eukaryota > Metazoa > Chordata > Amphibia > Anura > Hyperoliidae > Hyperolius > Hyperolius riggenbachi. The sequence goes on from NC_090655.1 coordinate 261,403,926, forward strand.
TCTGGGTGCCTCACTGTCTGCTCCTCTGCTGAGAGATACAGAGGACAACTGCCTCACATGAGGTACAAGCATGACACCAGCTTTCCTCTGCAGTGCCTCACTGTCTGCTCCCCTGCTGAGAGCTACAGAGGACAACTGCCTCACATGAGGAACAAGCATGATACCAGCTTTCCTCTGCAGTGCCTCACTGTCTGCTCCCCTGCTGAGAGCTACAGAGGACAACTGCCTCACATGAGGTACAAGCATGATACCAGCTTTCCTCTGGGTGCCTCACTGTCTGCTCCTCTGCTGAGAGATACAGAGGACAACTGCCTCACATGAGGAACAAGCATGATACCAGCTTTCCACTGTGGTGCCTCACTGTCTGCTCCCCTGCTGAGAGCTACAGAGGACAACTGCCTCACATGAGGTACAAGCATGATACCAGCTTTCCTCTGGGTGCCTCACTGTCTGCTCCTCTGCTGAGAGATACAGAGGACAACTGCCTCACATGAGGAACAAGCATGATACCAGCTTTCGGCTGTGGTGCCTCACTGTCTGCTCCCCTGCTGACAGCTACAGAGGACAACTGCCTCACATGAGGTACAAGCATGACACCAGCTTTCCTCTGGGTGCCTCACTGTCTGTTCCCCTGCTGAGAGCTACAGAGGACAACTGCCTCACATGAGGTACAAGCATGACACCAGCTTTCCTCTGTGGTGCCTCACTGTCTGTTCCCCTGCTGAGAGCTACAGAGGACAAGTGCCTCACATGAGGTACAAGCATGACACCAGCTTTCCTCTGTGGTGCCTCACTGTCTGCTCTGCTCCCCTGCTGAGAGCTACAGAGGACAACTGCCTCACATGAGGTACAAGCATGATACCAGCTTTCCTCTGCAGTGCCTCACTGTCTGCTCCCCTGCTGAGAGCTACAGAGGACAACTGCCTCACATGAGGTACAAGCATGATACCAGCTCTCCTCTGGGTGCCTCGCTGTCTGCTCCCCTGCTGAAAGCTACAGAGGACAAGTGCCTCACATGAGGTACAAGCATGATACCAGCTTTCCTCTGTGGTGCCTCACTGTCTGCTTCCCTGCTGAGAGCTACAGAGGACAACTCCCTCACATGAGGTACAAGCATGATACCAGCTATCCTCTGCGGTGCCTCACTGTCTGCTCCCCTGCTGAGAGCTACAGAGGACAAGTGCCTCACATGAGGAACAAGCATGATACCAGCTTTCCACTGTGGTGCCTCACTGTCTGCTCCCCTGCTGAGAGCTAGTGTTGGGCGAACAGTGTTCGCCACTGTTCGGGTTCTGCAGAACATCACCCTGTTCGGGTGATGTTCGAGTTCGGCCGAACACCTGACGGTGCTCGGCCAAACCGTTCGGCCATATGGCCGAACTAAGAGCGCATGGCCGAACGTTCCCCGAACGTTCGGCTAGCGCTGTGATTGGCCGAACGGGTCACGTGGTTCGGACCCGAACGCGCTCTGATTGGCCGAACTGTCACGTGGTTCGGGTAAATAAATACCCGAACCACGTCATATCTCCGCCATTTGTCTGTGGGTTTAGCTTTGGGTAGGCAGGCAGGGTAGTTCGCGCTCCAGCCACGCTAGCCAGGGTCCCCCCCAGTCATTGTGTGTCGCTGCTGGGAATAGTAGTACACCGCTCGCTCAGCATTCTGTTTACTGCCACTCTGTGTACCTCGCTCAGCCACACTATATAGCATTCTGTTTACTGCCACTCTGTGTCTGCTGGGAATAGTAGTACACCGCTTGCACAGCCACACTATATAGCATTCTGTTTACTGCCACTCTGTGTACCTCGCTCAGCCACACTATATAGCATTCTGTTTACTGCCACTCTGTGTCTGCTGGGAATAGTGGTACACCGCTCGCTCAGCCACACTATATAGCATTCTGTTCAGAGCAGGGACAAGGTCCTCCAGCACCCAAGGCTGAGACACCAAAGTGCGCCCCTCCATCCCTCCCACCCCAGCCGTCACACACTGATTGCTATTAGACTAAGAGGCGCCACAGGGCCCACAACCTCCCCAACACCTTAATATCTAGTTATCTGGCTTGCAGTCACTGCCATGTATCCCCTTTTCTTATTTCTTTCTGCTTCAAACACAATTAGGAATGACAGCTGAATGAATTGTGCGCCCCCTCCTACACTGCGCCCTGAGGCTGGAGCCTCTCCAGCCTATGCCTCGGCCCGGCCCTGATTCTGTTCACTGTTCTGTGTCTGCTTGGAATAGTGGTACACCGCTCGTTCAGCCACACTATATAGCATTCTGTGTACTGTTCTGTGTCTGCTGGGAACAGTAGTACACCGCTCGTTCAGCCACACTATATAGCATTCTGTGTACTGTTCTGTGTCTGCTGGGAACAGTAGTACACCGCTCGCTCAGCCACACTATATAGCATTCTGTTCACTGTTCTGTGTCTGCTGGGAATAGTGGTACACCGCTCGCTCAGCCACACTATATAGCATTCTGTTCACTGTTCTGTGTCTGCTGGGAATAGTGGTACACCGCTCGCTCAGCCACACTATATAGCATTCTGTTTACTGTTCTGTGTCTGCTGGGAATAGTGGTACACCGCTCGCTCATCCACACTATATAGCATTCTGTTCACTGTTCTGTGTCTGCTGGGAATAGTGGTACACCGCTCGCTCAGCCACACTATATAGCATTCTGTTCACTGTTCTGTGTCTGCTGGGAATAGTGGTACACCGCTCGCTCAGCCACACTATATAGCATTCTGTTTACTGCCACTCTGTGTACCTCGCTCAGCCACACTATATAGCATTGCGTACTCTGCCAGTCAGTGTGTATATTGCTGGGATCAGTAATACTCCACTCACCGTCAACCACTATATGAGCTCAACATGAGTTCCCCAGAGACCTCCGCTGTGAGCAGCACTCCCAACAACAGCAACAGCCAACGCCCCACGCAAGCTATAACATCCACCCCAGCAGCCAGTGGTCAGCAGCAGCCCTCCCCGGAGGAGAACGTTGTGTCCATCAGTCCGTCGCCAGAGCGATTAATGAGGGCTGCCATTGAGGAGATGATGGGGCCTGATGTGGAGGAGGAGGTCTGGCTCAGGCCAGCATCCCAAGTTAATGTTGAGGACGATGAGGGGTCTGTGTCTGGGGATGTTGGGGTGGCAGAGGTGGTGGGTGGGTCAGACTCAGGAGAAGAGTTGTATGATGAGGATGATGATCGGGACCATCTGTATGTGCCTCAGAGTCCGACCCCGGAAAACATGTTGTATCGTGTGTTTAGGTACTAAAATCTGCGTTCCCTCCCAGTAGTGTTGGGCGAACAGTGTTTGCCACTGTTCGGGTTCTGCAGAACATCACCCTGTTCGGGGTGACTATATAGCAGACTATATAGCATTGTGTTTAATGCCACTCTGTGTACACGGCTCAGCCACACTATATAGCATTGTGTTTACTTCCACTCTGTGTCTGCTGGGAACAGTAGTACACCGCTCACCCGCCACTGTATAGCATTGTGCTCTGTGTCACTGCTGACAATAGTGGTACACCGCTCACCCACCACTGTATAGCATTTCTGTACTGCCACTGTACTGCTGCCAGTCAGCGTGTACTTTAAGGATAAGTGAAATGAGGAAGAAATCCGGTGAAAGAGGGAGGGGCAAGGGAAGAGGTGTTTCCCCTGACGGTTCACGTACAGGCCACAGGGGAGCACCCAAGAAAACCCACTCAATACTGCCCATGTTGTCCAGGACAACAACCCTCACAGATCCAAAAGAACAGGACCAGATAATTACTTGGATGACCTCTCAAGCGTCCAGCAGTGGGTTAAGCAGCACCAGCACATCACGCACGAGGTCCGAGTCCTCAGCCAGTTAAAGTCTGGGCTTTCTTTGAAGACTGCACTGAGGATGTTACCATGGCGATTTGCAAGGTGTGCAAGACCCGCCTGAGCAGGGGGAAAAGTATTAACAACCTCTCCACCACCAGCATGAGCCGCCACATTCTATCCAAACATCCCACTCTGTGGGCAAACGCGGCAGGACAGGGTACCACCAGCAACACTGCCTCCCTTGGGTTCACCAGACTCACCACCAGACCCGCCTCAGCAGCAGCAGTAGCCCAGCCATTGCGTGGTTCACAACATTCACAAACATCAGACGATGCTGACACTGTCACTTTCCGGACTAGTGCTCTTGAGGTCTCCCAGTGTTCATCAAACACAACAACCAACAGCCCTTCGGTGTGCAGCGCTACGGTTGAGTTGTCTGTTTCTGAGATGTTTGAGCACAAGAGGAAATTGCCAGCAAATGACCCCCGGGCCGTGGCAGTAACAGCCAGCCAGCATAGCCAAGCTTCTGGCCTGCGAAATGCTGCCATATCGAGTGGTGGAGACAAACAGCTTCAAGGGCATGATGTCAGTGGCCATCCCACGTTACGTGGTTCCCAGCCGCTACCACTTTGCGCGCTCTGCAGTGCCTGAGTTGCATGAGCACGTGGTCAGCTAAATAACCCGAAGCTTGAAGAATGCCGTTGCCTGCAAGGTTCACCTCACCACTGACACCTGGACGAGTGCGTTCGGCCAGGGTCGATACATCTCCCTTACCGCGCACTGGGTGAACCTTGTGGAGCCTGGCAGCGATTCCTCACCTGCTACGGCGCGGGTGTTGCCCACGCCGCAAACAGCTGGATAACAACAGCAGCACCTACCTCTCTGACTCCTTCTCCTCCAACGCATCTCAAAGCTGTACCTCATCCGGAAATGCTAACCCAGCACCAGCAGCAGTAGGATCGTGGAAGCAGTGCAGCACAGCTGTTGGCATGCGTCAGCAAGCGTTGCTGAAGCTGATCTGCCTTGGGGATAAGCAGCACACAGGGGAGGAAATTTGGAGGGGAATAAAGGAACAGACGGATTTGTGGCTGGCACCGCTGGACCTGAAACCGGGCATGAAGCTAGACACCTGGCACGAACTGGCAATGTACGCAATAGAGGTGCTGGCTTGCCCGGCAGCCAGCGTTATGTCGGAACGCTGTTTCAGTGCTGCCGGAGGCATCATCACAGATCGGCGTATCCGCCTCTCCACAGAAAATGCAGACCGTCTGACTCAAATTAAAATGAATCAATCCTGGATTGGAAACGACTACGCAACACTCCTGGACCCCAACCAAGTAACATGACCGATGAACATCTGGGATGGTTTAGCGTTTCCGGTCCCTGTTTATTGAACCTCTCATCTGTATTACATTTATGACTGCATGGCGGCAAAAAGCATTGCTGCTATATCCGCACGCTTTTTGTCCTCATGCAAGGCCTGGGTTGTTGTGTCTCACAAAGCGTGGCCTTCTCCTCCTGCGCCTCCTCCTGTTCCATCACGTGTGCTGCTGCTGCTGCTGCTGCTGGGTTAGCGTTGCCGCGTGGTCCCTGTTTATTGAACCTCTTATCTTTATTACATTTATGACTACATGGCGGTACAAAGCATGCTATCCGCACGCTTTTTGTCCTCATGCAAGGCCTGGGTTGTTGTGTCTCACAAAGCGTGGCCTTCTCCTCCTGCGCCTCCTCCTGTTCCATCACGTGTGCTGCTGCTGGGTTAGCGTTGCCGCGTGGTCCCTGTTTATTGAACCACTTATCTTTATTACATTTATGACTGCATGGTGGTACAAAGCATGCTATCCGCACGCTTCTTGTCCTCATGCAAGGCCTGGGTTGTTGTGTCTCAAAGCGTGGCCTTCTCCTCCTGCGCCACCCTCCTCCTGTTCCATCACGTGTGCTGCTGCTGGGTTAGCATTACCGGTCCCTTTTCCTGGAACCTCTTATATGTATTACATTTATGACTGCATGCCGACAAAAAGCATGTTACCTGTGCAAAGAAAACAGACATTTCCCGCATTTAAAAGACAGTTTTCCCTTTGAAACTTTAAAATCGATTTTCTCAAAAACTATAAGCTCTTTTTGCTAAATTTTTTTTTCCTCTTGTACCCACTCCCAAGGTGCACATACCCTGTAAATTTGGGGTATGTAGCATATAAGGAGGCTTTACAAAGCACAAAAGTTCGGGTCCCCATTGACTTCCATTATGTTCGGAGTTCGGGTCGAACACCCGAACATCGCGGCCATGTTCGGCCTGTTCGGCCCGAACCCGAACATCTAGATGTTCGCCCAACACTACTGAGAGCTACAGAGGACAACTGCCTCACATGAGGTACAAGCATGATACCAGCTCTCCTCTGGGTGCCTCACTGTCTGTTCCCCTGATGAGAGCTACAGAGGACAAGTGCCTCACATGAGGAAGAAGCATGATACCAGCTTTCCTCTGTGGTGCCTCACTGTCTGCTCCTCTGCTGAGAGCTACAGAGGACAACTGCCTCACATGAGGTACAAGCATGACACCAGCTTTCCTCTGTGGTGCCTCACTGTCTGCTCCCCTGATGAGAGCTACAGAGGACAACTGCCTCACATGAGGTACAAGCATGATACCAGCTATCCTCTGGGTGCCTCACTGTCTGTTCCCCTGATGAGAGCTACAGAGGACAAGTGCCTCACATGAGGAACAAGCATGATACCAGCTTTCCACTGTGGCGCCTCACTGTCTGCTCCCCTGCTGAGAGCTACAGAGGACAACTGCCTCACATGAGGTACAAGCATGATACCAGCTCTCCTCTGGGTGCCTCACTGTCTGCTCCTCTGCTGAGAGCTACAGAGTACAACTGCCTCACATGAGGTACAAGCATGACACCAGCTTTCCACTGTGGTGCCTCACTGTCTGCTCCCCTGCTGAGAGCTACAGAGGACAACTGCCTCACATGAGGTACAAGCATGATACCAGCTATCCTCTGCGGTGCCTCACTGTCTGCTCCCCTGCTGAGAGGTACAGAGGACAACTCCCTCACATGAGGTACAAGCATGATACCAGCTCTCCTCTGGGTGCCTCACTGTCTGTTCCCCTGATGAGAGCTACAGAGGACAAGTGCCTCACATGAGGAACAAGCATGATACCAGCTTTCCACTGTGGTGCCTCACTGTCTGCTCCCCTGCTGAGAGCTACAGAGGACAACTGCCTCACATGAGGTACAAGCATGATACCAGCTCTCCTCTGGGTGCCTCACTGTATGTTCCCCTGATGAGAGCTACAGAGAACAACTGCCTCACATGAGGAACAAGCATGATACCAGCTTTCATCTGTGGTGCCTCACTGTCTGCTCCCCTGCTGAGAGCTACAGAGGACAACTGCCTCACATGAGGTACAAGCATGATACCAGCTCTCCTCTGGGTGCCTCACTGTCTGTTCCCCTGATGAGAGCTACAGAGGACAAGTGCCTCACATGAGGAACAAGCATGATACCAGCTTTCCTCTGTGGTGCCTCACTGTCTGCTCCTCTGCTGAGAGCTACAGAGGACAACTGCCTCACATGAGGTACAAGCATGACACCAGCTTTCCTCTGTGGTGCCTCACTGTCTGCTCCCCTGATGAGAGCTACAGAGGACAACTGCCTCACATGAGGTACAAGCATGATACCAGCTATCCTCTGGGTGCCTCACTGTCTGTTCCCCTGATGAGAGCTACAGAGGACAAGTGCCTCACATGAGGAACAAGCATGATACCAGCTTTCCACTGTGGTGCCTCACTGTCTGCTCCCCTGCTGAGAGCTACAGAGGACAACTGCCTCACATGAGGTACAAGCATGATACCAGCTCTCCTCTGGGTGCCTCACTGTCTGCTCCTCTGCTGAGAGCTACAGAGTACAACTGCCTCACATGAGGAACAAGCATGATACCAGCTTTCCTCTGTGGTGCCTCACTGTCTGCTCCTCTGCTGAGAGCTACAGAGGACAACTGCCTCACATGAGGTACAAGCATGACACCAGCTTTCCTCTGTGGTGCCTCACTGTCTGCTCCCCTGATGAGAGCTACAGAGGACAACTGCCTCACATGAGGTACAAGCATGATACCAGCTATCCTCTGGGTGCCTCACTGTCTGTTCCCCTGATGAGAGCTACAGAGGACAAGTGCCTCACATGAGGAACAAGCATGATACCAGCTTTCCACTGTGGCGCCTCACTGTCTGCTCCCCTGCTGAGAGCTACAGAGGACAACTGCCTCACATGAGGTACAAGCATGATACCAGCTCTCCTCTGGGTGCCTCACTGTCTGCTCCTCTGCTGAGAGCTACAGAGTACAACTGCCTCACATGAGGTACAAGCATGACACCAGCTTTCCACTGTGGTGCCTCACTGTCTGCTCCCCTGCTGAGAGCTACAGAGGACAACTGCCTCACATGAGGTACAAGCATGATACCAGCTATCCTCTGCGGTGCCTCACTGTCTGCTCCCCTGCTGAGAGGTACAGAGGACAACTCCCTCACATGAGGTACAAGCATGATACCAGCTCTCCTCTGGGTGCCTCACTGTCTGTTCCCCTGATGAGAGCTACAGAGGACAAGTGCCTCACATGAGGAACAAGCATGATACCAGCTTTCCACTGTGGTGCCTCACTGTCTGCTCCCCTGCTGAGAGCTACAGAGGACAACTGCCTCACATGAGGTACAAGCATGATACCAGCTCTCCTCTGGGTGCCTCACTGTATGTTCCCCTGATGAGAGCTACAGAGAACAACTGCCTCACATGAGGAACAAGCATGATACCAGCTTTCATCTGTGGTGCCTCACTGTCTGCTCCCCTGCTGAGAGCTACAGAGGACAACTGCCTCACATGAGGTACAAGCATGATACCAGCTCTCCTCTGGGTGCCTCACTGTCTGTTCCCCTGATGAGAGCTACAGAGGACAAGTGCCTCACATGAGGAACAAGCATGATACCAGCTTTCCTCTGTGGTGCCTCACTGTCTGCTCCTCTGCTGAGAGCTACAGAGGACAACTGCCTCACATGAGGTACAAGCATGACACCAGCTTTCCTCTGTGGTGCCTCACTGTCTGCTCCCCTGATGAGAGCTACAGAGGACAACTGCCTCACATGAGGTACAAGCATGATACCAGCTATCCTCTGGGTGCCTCACTGTCTGTTCCCCTGATGAGAGCTACAGAGGACAAGTGCCTCACATGAGGAACAAGCATGATACCAGCTTTCCACTGTGGTGCCTCACTGTCTGCTCCCCTGCTGAGAGCTACAGAGGACAACTGCCTCACATGAGGTACAAGCATGATACCAGCTCTCCTCTGGGTGCCTCACTGTCTGCTCCTCTGCTGAGAGCTACAGAGTACAACTGCCTCACATGAGGTACAAGCATGACACCAGCTTTCCACTGTGGTGCCTCACTGTCTGCTCCCCTGCTGAGAGCTACAGAGGACAACTGCCTCACATGAGGTACAAGCATGATACCAGCTATCCTCTGCGGTGCCTCACTGTCTGCTCCCCTGCTGAGAGGTACAGAGGACAACTCCCTCACATGAGGTACAAGCATGATACCAGCTCTCCTCTGGGTGCCTCACTGTCTGTTCCCCTGATGAGAGCTACAGAGGACAAGTGCCTCACATGAGGAACAAGCATGATACCAGCTTTCCACTGTGGTTCCTCACTGTCTGCTCCCCTGCTGAGAGCTACAGAGGACAACTGCCTCACATGAGGTACAAGCATGATACCAGCTCTCCTCTGGGTGCCTCACTGTATGTTCCCCTGATGAGAGCTACAGAGGACAACTGCCTCACATGAGGAACAAGCATGATACCAGCTTTCCACTGTGGTGCCTCACTGTCTGCTCCCCTGCTGAGAGATACAGAGGACAACTGCCTCACATGAGGTACAAGCATGACACCAGCTTTCCTCTGTGGTGCCTCACTGTCTGCTCCCCTGATGAGAGCTACAGAGGACAACTGCCTCACATGAGGTACAAGCATGACACCAGCTTTCCACTGTGGTGCCTCACTGTCTGCTCCCCTGCTGAGAGCTACAGAGGACAACTGCCTCACATGAGGTACAAGCATGACACCAGCTTTCCTCTGTGGTGCCTCACTGTCTGCTCCCCTGATGAGAGCTACAGAGGACAAGTGCCTCACATGAGGAACAAGCATGATACCAGCTTTCCACTGTGGTGCCTCACTGTCTGCTCCCCTGCTGAGAGCTACAGAGGACAACTGCCTCACATGAGGTACAAGCATGACACCAGCTTTCCTCTGCAGTGCCTCACTGTCTGCTCCCCTGCTGAGAGCTACAGAGGAGAGATGGGGGAATGGCTTTATGCTGATAAAGTGCATCTCTGGAGAAGGCCTGTCTCCAGAGTGTGGGGGGGAAGATAAGCTCTGTATGGGACATTGAATAAAGTACTTTACATAATGCTAGGTACACACAATACAATTTTACTTACAGATTTACTGTCAGATCGATTATTTCCAACAGGTCTGATCTGATTTCCAATTGATCTTCCATAGAAGTGAAAATTGATCAACAGAATCGAAAAATAGGAAAATCAATCAGAAATCTGTCTGAAATAATCAATCTGTTGGAAAATTGTATAGTGTGTACCTAGCATAAGAGTCTGCAGTCCTAATCCAATCACCCAGTGTAACAATAATATTAATGTGGTGAGTCATTAGACTATGATTATGATAGGTTTAGGTTTTGAGCACCTCCAAGGACAGTCAGTGACATGACAATGCACTCTGCAAAGGGCTGCAGAAGATGTCAGTGTTATATAAGTACAAAAGAATAATATGGTAGGACATTAGACTATGACTATGGTAGGGGGATTAGATCGTGAGCTCCTCTGAGGACAATTAATGGTGCGACTATGTGCTTTGTAAAGGCCTGTGGAAGACAACACACCATATTTATATATCTTATGATAACAATTAGAGTGAGACATTATTTAAATGACTTTGGAGAGGGAGAGAAAGGAGGATAGGAGAGCGGGAGAGATGGAGCGCAAGAAAGGGAGATGAAAAGAGGGGAAGTGCAACAGAGTGGAGGAATGGGAAGAGGAAGAGAGAGAGGGCAAAATATCGGAGGAAAGCTGGAGGGCTGCTGGAGGGGGTCATGGGATGGGGAGAAAAGAGGTCCCAGTGTTATGACTTGTACTGCAAAATGGCCAGAGGAGGAGGGGCACATTATGAGGGGGTTCTCTGTGTCCTGAGGCTGGTGCCTCCTAAATCTCTCTGCCTTGGCTCAAACCTGGAAGGAAGTTGGGGGGAGGGGGGCATAGAAGAGAGGCGAGGAAAGGGGAAAAAGGAGAGTGAGAAAGCTGGGGGGGGGGGGGGGGGACGTGCACAGGATGTAAAAGCACTGTGGTAGATGTTGGTGCTATATAAATACTGAATAATGATAGTAATAAAAGAGAAAGAGAGTGATCGAGAGGGGAAGTGTAGAGAGAGGGCAGGAAAGCTGAATGAACAAGAGGAGGACAGAGAGCGGGAGGGAAGGCGATGTCTGCTCCGCCAGTCTTTTTTAGCTGTGCTGTTTAGCAGGGTCATGTACAAGAGGATATGAATGAGGGATTAGAGAGATCAGGGTTCAGGGAGGGAGAGTGGAAGAGGGGAGGAAAGTCACAAGGGCAGTCTGACCCTGACTGGAGAGCTTCTCTTAAAGGGGAACTAAAGTGAGGGTGATATGGTGGATGCCAGATGTATCTCCTTTTAAACAATACCAGTTGCCTGGCTGTCCTGCTGATCTATTTGGCTACAATAGTGAATCACACCAGAAACAAGCATGCAGCTAATTTTGTCAGATCTGACAATAATGTCAGAAACACCTGATCTGCTGCATGCTTGTTCAGGGGCTATGGCTAATAGTATTACAGCCAGAGGATCAGCAGGATAGCCAGGCAACTGGTATTGCTTAAAAGTAAATAAATATGGCAGCCTCCACATCTCTCTCACTTCAGTTGCCCTTTAATTGTACACATCACCCAGCTTGTCTGTCCTGTTCACTGATCATCATTATCATCCACCATATAGCTGACATGCAGTGAAGGGAGAAAAGCTCAGTGTTTGACGCTCAACTCGGGTTCCTTTAAAATGTACATCCCAGTCCAGACAAATTCTCCAGAAATTCTGCCTCTACCTGGTGTAAGAAACTGCAACTTCCTGTAACTATGGCGACACATCCATACTACATCTCCAGCAACTGTCTGGGGTCTAATAATAATAATTAATGATTATTATGAAATGAGATGCATGCATCTGCAGAATTAAGATTTTGTTCAATGAAGAGAAACATTGCAACACTAATAGTATTAGATGGCCGAGTGGAGAGGATTCCACAGAGGCTGCAGTTAGCATATTCACCACAAGATGGCGACCTCACATCTCCCAGGTGGAACGCACAGCCTGGAAATAATAAAACCAAAGACAGGAAGAGGCGTAACAGCAGAAGGAGAAGTTGCAGGAGGTGGAGGGAACACACGGCTGGAAGAGGTAAATTAAGTGTGATTGTTGTTATATATTGAGCAGAGCAGAGGTCGGGGTGGACATACTTTGTTACAGAGGAGGTCATAGTACACCTGTCACTATCCTGATCATCCCCCTTGAAGTAATTACCATACAAATACCCAACCCAGGCTACCCAATATGGGGCACGTCTGGCTACCTATATAGGGGTAGCTACCTAATATGGGGTACATCTGGCTACGTATATGAGGGGCTGCCTATTTTAGGGCTCATTTGGCTACTTATATGGATGCTACCTAATAAAGGGAACATCTGGCTACCTATATTGTGGGCTACCTAATATGGGGCACATCTGGCTACCTATATGGGGGGGCTACTTAATATGGGGCACATCTGGCTACCTACATGGGGTGGGGGGTACTAAATATGTGAGACATGGCTACCTACATGGGGGGTAAATAATATGTGACACATCGGGCTACCTATATGGGGTGGCTACCTAATATGGGGCACATCTGGTTACCTATATTGGTAGCTACCTAATATGGGGCACATCTGGCTACCTACATGGGGGAGGGCTACTAAATATGTGACACATCTGGCTACCTACATTAGGGTTAATAATATGTGACACATCTGCCTAGCTACATGGGGGTAAGTAATATGTGACACATCTGGCTACCTACATGGGGGAGGGCTACTAAATATGTGACACATCTGGCTACCTACATGGGGGTAAATAATATGTGACACATCTGGCTACCTATATGGGGTGGCTACCTATTATGGTGCACATCTGGCTACCTACATGGGGGGTTACCTAATATGGGGCACATCTGGCTACCTACATGGGGGGCTACCTAATTTGGGGCACATCTGGCTACCTATATGGAGGCTACGGCGCTAGTCTACTTCAGGGGACCCAGCAGGAAACCTCATAGGGAACAGTTCTCCAATCACAGCAGCCTCTGCAGCACAAAGCGTTGTGATTGGCCGAATAGTGTGGGCATGGTTTACTGTAACCTATCTGAAACCTAGCAGCTCGAGACGGTGCCATCCACCCAATCACATTAGCAGAATTTCCCTATGAAGTTTCCTTCTGGGTCCCCTAAAGTAGACTAGCGCCGAGGCTACCAAATATGGGGCTAATCTGGTTTGCCCCATGAAAAGAAGTAGTACATTCCCGCTAAAGCTACCAGTGCTTTTGATATTTTTTCCAGCTGAAACAGTCATTGTTTGGTGAAAAACTACTGCATACGGGGTACCCCTAGGTCATTTAGCTCACCTCCAACAACATATTTAAATTGTCCCAATCAAATGCTATTACAGCTGATTTGGATTGGTCTGCAAACTGCCATCTTAGATGTATTGGCAGATGCAGGTAGAAGTCTTTAGTTTCAATCATTTTTATTGAATTTTAAGGATGAACATAGCAAGTAGTGGCTGAATGCAATGGTAGTTAAACATACTGATATTTAAAAATTATTAGCATTACAACATTGTTCAAGTGCATATTATTTGCGGTACAAAAGTACAGGAGTTACTGCCAACATGGTCTAGAACTTTTGAGTACTCAGCAAGGTTTGCCTGAGGAGAACAAGAGAGTAATCTGGGGACTTGCCTGTTATAATGTACTTTTGGAAGGGACAAAGCTCGCCTCAACATGTAACCTCTAGCGCTGGGCGAGGACTGTTCCCATACTCTGTAGATTGGAAATATTGTGTAACTCTAGCCACCAGCGTGACTAGAAGGTATCATATATCGCATATAGGAAGGGGGACATGCATGCAGTATCTTTGTGGTGAGTGAGCAAGATTACCAACTTGCTTCCAAAAATAGGAAAAAAACAGGGATATGTAAGCTATTAGAGTTTAGATAGGGAGTAAGTAGGTATAAGAACAGAAAAGAAAGAAGAAGATAGAGTAACCAGGGGACGAGGAGTGGTGGTCAATTAAATATAAGTGTTGTATAGACATGTTTAGGTGTCCTTAACCCAAGAACTATGGTCAAGGCCAAAGAGGTATTCTAAAAGGGGTGACCTGATTCTTTCAAATCTCACCATTTTGTCTTCTAATCTGGCTCGAAATTTTTCAAAGAATATAGAAGTCTTTCAAATCCAGTGAGGCCAGGAAACAGTCCTCCTGTAAAAGACTTATTACTGAATGAATGCTGTCCGTCCAAAATCGCCTGTATTTTACTGCTTTAACCTTTTCATATTCAGGATAAAGCAAAATGGCTTTTACACAAGGAACACTGGGGGACGATATCCCTGAAGTCTCTGACGTTTGGAACCTCCTGAATTACTCTCTTCTCAGACATTTCTCTTTGCAGTGTGAGATTTGGTGGTGGTGGTGGTCGTTTGTGTGTATGTGTGTGTGTGTGTGTGTGTGTGTGTGTGTGAACACGAAGATGGCAGTTGTGCTGGTTACTGTTTAGCAGTTAGGTATCAGGTGATCAGCAGGCTGAAGCTAGCGAGTTGTGTGCAAGCATACAGGAAATCCAGCAGGTTTCTGAAGATCATGAAGCCAAGTCAGTCATGTTAAATAAGGTGTCTCAAAATCCATTGCACAATTTAATCCGTCTGTTAATGTCTTCAACATTTTCATACATTTTATATTTCTTATTCTTGAGGGTAGCTTCAAGAAACATTTCTGAGTACACTAGTAGAACAGAGACAGGGGGACACCGAGAGCCCAATATGGTGTAGTATGTATTGGAAGAGTGAGAAAATTGAAATAAGTAAATGGATACTCACAAACCAGGGTTACCCCTCAGGCAACCACTGTACAGGCAGGTGGGGAGAACAAGCCTGTCCCCACTCAGGATTAAGAAGTCGCTCTCTGTAGATTGGAAGAAATACAAGGATTTCCGGCCTTCCACCTAGGGTGGAGCGATGCAGTACGAAGTAGTCAGAGGCGCCAAAGTATAAAAGAAGGTAAACATTTTTAAAACATGGAAATGGTGGGAGGTGGACCCTGAACCATTCCAAATGATATGACAAATGAATGTGTGTAGTTATAACACAATTACTTTTATTATTGATACACTCCACGAGATATTGCAACGCGTTTCACGGGTGTGACCCCGCTTCATCAGGCAGTGAGAGGAGGAGTATAAGGCAAATGTCATCCAAGTCTGGGAAGAGCGCCTCAGAGGCTGCCCTGCTGGATTTCCTGTATACTTGCATGAGCTCACTGTCCAGTAAGCAGTAAGCAGTAACCTAATGTCCGTTACCAGCGATAGCCACAGTTTTTACTACCTGTCACTGGTTAGATACTGTATATGCTGAAGTTGTACAGCAGGAGACATTGGCAGCGCTTCCAAACAGAGGCTGCACCCGAATTGACTACCTGCAATAGATGTGCAGAGCTCCACAATTGTGGACTAAAATACACAACATGCATTCAAAACAGGTACAGCAAAGGAGGACTTTAGCTTCAGTATAAATAATATGTGCACAAATTATTCCCTACTAGACTTCCCCACGGCGGTGACGGGTCCTCTCAGGGAAGACCTACCGCTAGTCTAACGATAAAAACACGATTTTTTCCTAGTGCTGCTAATCATAAAATGGTATACACATTTCTCTCAAACAGACATTAAACAAATGATAGCGCTCATAGGCTGTGTGATGAATAGCGGAAAAGCCGCCGCGTGTGCTGGCAGTAAGGTGGCTGTTTCCGCGTCTGATGCGGCGGTTTGTCCGCGTCAGCATGCGGCTAGGTTATCTGGATCTAATGGTGCACATGGGAAGAATGGTATGGGGGCCGCCGCATGTACTGACGGTGAGGCGGCGGATTCCGTGTCCAGTGCGGTGGTGACCCCGCAGCAACATGTGTCTGGGTTGTCTGGACCTAGTAGTGCACACAGATGGAGAGCTACGCGCGCGCACGCTGCTAGACAGGCTCTTTATACCAATAGGAGGAAGATCAGCTGATCAGAGCAGTCAGCTGATTCCGGCTCACTCAGGGATTGGTTGATGGGAGCTGGGCGGCGCTGGGGAGCGCTTTACTATATATATCTCCTGCTGTTCAGTTGCTGGTTGTCTGGCGTTGCGAATGCTTATGTGTTAGCACTCAGACCGTAGTCATATCGTTCAGTGTGGTGGAACCAGGAGGACCTGGGAATCCACACTTAGCCAGTTACTGTATATTATCTGTGTTATTCTCTAGTTTAGTTCCAGGGTGTTGAGATCACGGCCCTCACACCCCAGACTAGGGATACTGTATATCATCTGTGTATTCTCTAGCATAGTTCCAGGGTGTTGAGATATCGGCCCTCACACCCCAGACTAGGGATACTGTATATCATCTGTGTATTCTCTAGTTTAGTTCCAGGGTGTTGAGATCAAGGCCCTCACACCTCAGACTAGAACTTGTTCTGATATCTGTTATGACGTATTGCTTTCCTGACCACTCTTTTGATAACTGATTTGGTACCTTGCCATTCTGATTTCCTGTTGCCTGACCCGGCTTGTCTTGGATACCGAATCAGCTTACTGTCTTTGTACTTTATCTGTCAGTGTGTTGCCGACCCGGCCTGCCCGACCTTTCTGGCTGTCACCCACCCCTTGGGTGCTCAGCCTCCTGGCAGGGGCCCCTGCCTCTCAGAGGGGGCACTGCTGCTACCCAGTCCAAAGACTCCTTTCCCTGGAGTATTTGTCTGCAGTAGAGTCTGTCTCTATTTATTGGACCACTTGCTACCCCAGTGGTCCAATTTCTACTGTTGCACCAAACACTCACACGCTTCAGGTGTCCTGAGGTTAGCAATAATCAGATTCTCTCTGTGTGCTGACACCAATCGTTACAGGCTGCAACTGAATTGTATACCAACAGAGGCATGCAGAGCCCCACAGGGCTAAATACATGCCTTGAATGCAAATCAGATGCAAATCATGTACTAGTCCTAATCTATAATTTGAATGCAAATTGATGCACATGGATGCAGCTATTTTAGTCCACAATTGTGGAGCTCTGCACATCTATTGCAGGTAGTCAATTTGGGTGCAGCCTCTGTTTGGAAGCGCTGCCAATGTCTCCTGCTGTACAAAACTCATGTAAGTATACTTATGGCTAGCTGCATCCATGTGCATCATATTGCATTCAAATTATAGATTAGGACTAGTACATGATTTGCATCTGATTTGCATTCAAGGCATGTATTTAGCCCTGTGGGGCTCTGCATGCCTCTGTTGGTCTACAATTCAGTTGCAGCCTATGAGCACTGTCATTTGTTTGATATGCTGAAATTGGCAGGGTGGAAGACAAAAGCCACGTGGGACTCCATCACATGACAAGTAGGCGGATTTCTGCCGGAACTTCTGGCATGTGGAAATATGCGCGCCCCTGCACTGATCCCTTCTGCCCAACTTATACAGGGAGGTCCTCCAAACGTCCTGTCTGGGATAGGAAATACAACTGAAGACGTGTGCCTGAGCAGTATAAATATATATATATATATATATATATATATATATATATATATATATATATATATATATATATATATATATATACTTAATTTAATATTGAAATCTCATGCTAATGGCATCCTGTCTAAAGCTGGGACGGAGACAAGTCTCAAGGAGGATGTGCTGGGAAAAACTATTTTCACCATCATTGGCTTTTATTAAAAAAAATGTATGTATGTACTTTATTAATGGGGTTCACAGAAAACGAATTCCTTTAACCCTTTAGCAGCCAATTTTATTTAGAAGCTTGCAAGTGCTCCAGGCAAATGTATTTTTTTTTTTTAATTTCTTTATTTGTTACACTTTCCTACTTCTAATTAGTACTGTTGTAATGTGTATTTATGGCCAGTTGTCGCTAGGGGGCAGTGTGAGACAATAACAGACATCAAAGCATGGAGCGTGGAGCCGCTACCACCTCCAGCTGGTGCCTCACACGTATGCACACTCTCTGTATTACCTTATCTCTGGATTTCTATTACTTCTTATGCTATAAATCATGCAGCTAAATACACGTTATCACCTGTGTTTATTACTGCAGTCACAGGAGTTTTAGGTTTACCCCAACTGTTTTGGGAGGCCGGCCTGTATCTCTTCCCTGTGAAGGACATTTCCCTGATAGCTGCTTTGCATGTGCTGCAGTTGTGGCTTGTGGTAATCACTGATGGGCTGCCGCTGTGCATGTGCTGCAGTTGTGGCTTGTGGTAATCACTGATGGGCTGCCGCTGTGCATGTGCTGCAGTTGTGGCTTGTGGTAATCACTGATGCACTGCTGCTGTGCATGTGCTGCAGTTGTGGCTTGTGGTAATCACTGATGGGCTGCCGCTGTGCATGTGCTGCAGTTGTGGCTTGTGGTAATCACTGATGGACTGCCGCTGTGCATGTGCTGCAGTTGTGGCTTGTGGTAATCACTGATGGACTGCCGCTGTGCATGTGCTGCAGTTGTGGCTTCTGGAAATCACTAATATGCTGCCGCTGTGCATGTGCTGCAGCTGTGGGTTGTGGTGATCACTGATGGACTGCCGCTGTGCATGTGCTGCAGTTGTGGCTTGTGGTAATCACTGATGGACTGCCGCTGTGCATGTGCTGCAGTTGTGGCTTGTGGTAATCACTGATGGACTGCCGCTGTGCATGTGCTGCAGTTGTGGCTTGTGGTAATCACTGATGGACTGCCGCTGTGCATGTGCTGCAGTTGTGGCTTGTGGTAATCACTGATGGACTGCCGCTGTGCATGTGCTGCAGTTGTGGCTTGTGGTAATCACTGATGGACTGCCGCCTGTGTGACAATCCAGCCCCGCGATCCCGTCGAGATCTGCTCCCGTTAGCGTACGCAGGAAGTACGGGTGCAGACGGACAACGAGACCGATTGCTGGATCGTCAGAGGAAGAAAGGTTAATGCGACAGAGCTTGCCAATCCCGTCTAATCTGCTCCCGTTAGCATATGCAGGAAGTACGGTGAGCAGACTGACAATGAAGATTGATCACGCAGCTGCCGACAATATGTAATTGGACAAACATTCACCAATCCCGTATTACTAGGCCACTGTTGCCATGCAGGTCTCATGCACTAGAGCACAGGTGTCGAACTCCGGGCCTGGAGGGCCGGATCCATGCCAGTGTTTAGGATGGACTGAGGAAGAGAGGAAGGTGTTCTACCTGATGGACCACACCATTCCTGATTCAGATCCATCAATTAATTTGAGCTGTGTCAAAAATGTGTGAGGATCTCGGCCCTCGTAGGACCGGTTTGACATCCCTGCACTAGAGACTGCTGGAGGCAAATTCACTGTGTGCGTAGTAAACGGTTAAGATTGGTTAGAGGTGCCCATACATGTACAATCCCGATTGTACGTACAATCGGTAAACTAGAAATATTGATTTCGCGCTGGAAATCGGGTAAATACACTGCCACCACTGTTTGATTTGATAGGGCGAAGAGACCCCAACGCTATCATAATACGGTAGCCAGCCCAATCACGTTCGACATGCTCCAGTCCCCGTTCGGGGAATAGTCACTTCCGACAGCTTAAAGACTGTGAGCAATGTAACGTTAAAGAAAGGTTACTGGGTCCATATATGATGCAATCTCGATTGGATATAATCGAGAAACTAAAGTTATTGATTTTGCACAGGAAATCGGATACTAGCTAATCCTAGAAGGAAGAAACGGTTATTTACAACCTAGCTAGCAAATCAACAATTTATAAGCAAATCATAAAACAATGCGGTAGTATGACTGACTCTTCAGAGGGCAGATTCGTTATAGCAGCAATCAGATGACCAGAACAGGCACAAGACTGAACGATAAAAATCGTTAGTTTTATTCTAAAACTACATACACACAGCTTACTTTAGAACAGATTGATTGGATAGAAAAAGAGTAGAGATGAAAAGAAACAGAATGTCTGAATATACAGTTCAAATACCGTTATTGATAGTCCATGCGGCAATCGCAAGACTTTGGAGGAAATAATCCAAGTTGTTGTTTGGCCAGAGTCCTGCTGGCCTGTCAGATGTTATAGACAAAGATTCCAGATGCTGGACGTGGACCCAGAGCTCTCTGGGCTCTCTGTGGTTATAGCCCTCACTCCAGCAAGGAGGGGTTAGGGGGCGTGGATTACACACCTCTTTGGAACAGGAGATGCCCGCCCCTCTCATGGACACAGGAATATACCTGACTCATGATAGGTGTGCTAATCTGCAAACCATACAGGTTATGTTAAATATAGTAACATTTATAGGTTTGTCAGAATTTATCAAGAACGTTGATACCAAACTTGGGGGATCAGACCCCTGGGGTATTAGAGGGTTATTTTAAAACAGTCTTACGCTAGATCTGGGAGTCCGATTGGTCCGTAAACCTCTCAGAACCAGCGTCCTGCGGAATCCCACAACCTGTGCAGATTTGATGAGCATAGAGATTTGCTATGCCATGAATTATGAAGAAAATGTGAAGGAAATATGGATATTGGGATTCCTGAGGTCACAGTAAGTCAGCTGCTTCCAGAGAGAAACTGATAAGATCTGTGCATTTGCTAGCTCTGTGTGAAGGTGGGAAAGCTAGAGACACCATTCTCCCAGATACTTGGGATTTACGATTTATGTCAGCCTTATCTGTGATGGATGGGCTATATAACTTCCCAGAAACGCTAGGTGACAAATTTCACACAAAACTGCCAGGGCTTGCTAGTAGAGCCAGGAAGGAGATAAAAAAAAGTGATTTTAAACCAACAAATGTCATTTTGGTTGGTTTGCAAAGAAACTTGCGTTTATCGCTCCCCTGACGCACAAGTGGTTTTCTCGGGAACCGCAGAGCTTCACAGCATGTGCTGCCGGTGTGGCTTGTGGTATTTTTTTTTTTAACAGTTTAGTTTTTATTTATTTTCTTAAAAAGATTTACAACACAATGTGAGAGAACAGTGAGATACAGTTGTGGTTACCATAAAATGACAATCCGGCAGAGAAATTACTGGTACAAACCGTCGTAAATGGCAAGGATAGTACAGTTACATAAACACAGTTATAGTATCAAATTAGTGTCACATATTGGGTTGCCAGTATCTAGGAAACCACCCTGTAGAGAGAGAGAGACATGTGTGGAGAAGAGAGAAGAAGAAGAGAAGAAGAAAAGATGACCGTCCGTACCCCGATTTGCCCCCGGCTCCTGTACCTCCGCATTAACTATTTCTCATAGGTTAGGGAGACAAGAAATTATTATATCAGTATTGGGATAAATTCAGAATCTGTAGGATCCATAATTCTGGATTCCCATATGCCCCAGACTTTATAGTATTTCTTTGGACATCTCCTATTCAGGTATGTTGTTTTGTAGAGAGGTAGAGAACAATTAATGGACTTAGCCCATATTCCCAATGTAGGGACAGAAGATTTTTTCCACAGTTTAAGTATTTCTTTGCGGGCCTGGAAACCGAGGGTTCTAACCAATATCTGTTTGTGGTGAGTTAATACATCTTCCTCCATTTTTCCCAGTAACAAAAGACCTGGATCCAGTGGGAGAGCAACTTTCAGCAGTCTGTTAATTATTGATAGTACGTCTTTCCAAAAGGGAACAATCCTAGGACACGACCAAAACATATGCAAGAAAGTGCCCTGCTCTGCTTGGCATCTCCAGCAGGCGTCCGAGATAGAATGATCTATCCTATGCATACGCTCCGGCGTGTAATAGGCTTGGTGTAAAAACTTAGTCTGAACTAGTTGGTCCCTGGCCGAAATAACTGAGGTTGGGTATAATTCTAGGACTTCGTCCCAGTCATCCCTCTCCAATCCTGTCACTAGCAGCTGCCATTTATTGAAGCATTTGTCTAATCTAGTGTTGTTGAGAGTTAGAAGTGCTAAATATATTGCTGAGAGTACTTTAGGTAGGTCTCTAGTTAAAAGTAATTTTTCTAGATCATCCATATTAAGTACCGGAGGGGACCTTCCAAATTGTGACGAGTAAGCATGCTTAAGCTGAAGATAGCGAAAAAAGTGTGAGTTGGGCAAGTTAAATTGTGACTTTAGAGAATCAAATGGTAAAATAGTTTGCCCCTGTTGTATATGAGCCAGTGTTTTAATTCCAAAACTAGCCCAAATTACTGGGTCGGGTATAGTCATAAAGTGTTGAAGCTGGTTATTTCCCCATAACGGGGTATGTGGGGAGAGTGCATTTTCCGCCGCCAGCGGGGCCCTAGCCTCCCTCCATGCCTTCCACACCGTTAACATAGCTTGCGTGGTTTGTAGAGAGCATTTGGGACCCCTGTAAGGTAGATTTGTCAATTTTTCATAGGAGCCCAGGATTGCAGCCTCTATCGTGGTTGCAGGGTTGGACTCATCTTGTGAAAACCACCATCGGGTCGTTACTAGTATAGAAGCCCAGAAGTATTTCTGAAAATTTGGCATGGCTAGCCCTCCCCTGTTTTTTGGCAAACACAAAATATCCAGAGCTATACGGGGCTGTTTACCCGCCCAAATGAATCTAAGCAGGATAGAGTCCAATTTTTTGAAATTTTTTTGTGTAAGCCAAATTGGGGATTGTCGAAAGACATAGGTAAACTTAGGCAGGTATATCATTTTTATTAAATTTATTCGGCCTATCAGGGTCAGTGGCAATTTATCCCAGATTCTGCACTTAGTTTCTAGCGACTGCACTATTGGGTCAATATTTAGCCTTTGGTATGCAGTAATATCTTTGGTAATTTGCACTCCGAGATACTTAAATTGAGAGACTGGTTGTAGGGGGGCGAGACTATTTAGAATAGGGGGGTCCAGATGGAATAAGGTTGATTTAGACCAGTTAACCCTGATTCCAGATGTCTCCCCAAAGGTGTTAAAAATCTTAAGAGCAGCGGTTAGAGACGAGCTATAGTTGCTGAGGTATAGAAGAACATCGTCTACATATAGGGAGATTTTCTCCTCCAGATTGCCTAGTCTAAGCCCCTGAACATTGCTGGATTGTCGGATATAAGCAGCCACAGGCTCCATTGCCAAGGCAAAAAGAGCCGGGGACAGAGGGCATCCCTGTCTGGTACCCCTCCTCAACTCGAAACATTGTGAGATATTATTGCCTGTTTTAAATCTAGCGGTGGGGGTTGCATATAAAAGTTGTACCCATTTCAGAAAATTTTCCCCAAACCCGAATTTTCGTAACACTGCCCACAAATATCGCCATTCCACTGAGTCAAAAGCTTTCTCCGCATCGAGAGAGGCTATAGCCCTCTGCCCTTTATTGGAGTGTTCAGCCTGGATATTCGTGAGCAGTCTCCGTATGTTAATGTCCGTTCCCTTACCGGGCATGAACCCTGATTGGTCTTGGTGGACCAGGTGCGTTATTATTTTGTTTAGGCAAGTAGCCAAAATTTTTGCCAATATTTTGGCATCCACATTTATCAGAGAAATTGGCCGATAGGACGAGCATAAAAGTGGGTCCTTGTCCGGTTTGAGTATAACTATTATAAGTGCTTCTGACATGGAGGGAGGAAGGGAGCCGCCAGCAAGGGAGCCCCGAAAGGTGGTTTGAAGTTTAGGTGTCAGTACCTTAGTGTATTTTTTGTACAGTTCCACTGGAAGGCCATCTACCCCAGGGGATTTCTTAGATTGCATGGATCCTATTGCATCTGAGATTTCATCTAATGTGAAAGGTTCTTCTAGTAGTTTTATGTCAGTATCCAACAATGTGGGTAATGTAATTTCTGCTAGGTATTTGTCTATGTCGGTATCTGCTATTGTCAATCTACTAGAATACAGGTCCTTGTAGAAGTTAAAGAAAGTTTTATTGATCAGAAGGGGGTCAGAGGTGACTGAAGAATCGTGTAGTCGTATTGACGGGATAACTGAAGAGGTAGTTGGATCTCTGGACAGCCAGGCCAGCATACTGCCATTCCTGTCTCCCTGCTCGAATATCCTTTGTTTTTGATCTAGTAAGGATTTCTTTACTGTATTTACCCTATATAGTTCGAGTTCCTGAAGTGCTAGTTGCCAGTTTCTGTAAACACTATCGTTAGTGGTTCGGATAAATTCTGCTTCCAGCTGCATCGCTGTTTGCTCTTTCCACTGGACCAAAGCCTTAGCTTGTCCTCTAGCCACCCCAATAGCCTCCATATACTGCCCCCTCAAGACTGCCTTGCTAGCGTCCCACTCGATTTGTGGAGAGGATGAGCCCTGGTTATCTTCTCAATAAGCCTGTATTTTACGTTTAATTAGGTCGTGTATAGTTGGGTCGGCTATCCAATGGTTGGACAGGCGCCACAGTCGATCCCCCTGAGACAGCCCCGTGGTCAGAATCAGCTCTAAAGGAGCATGGTCAGATATGCCGCGAGCCAAAAAACTGGAAGACTTTATCATAGGGAGAACATCTACCGACACCAGCCCGAGATCTATCCTAGAGAGGGTAGCATGAGTGGTAGAGTGGCAAGAGAAAGCCCTCACCCCCGGGTGCTTCCATCTCCATACATCTGTGAAATTGCAAGTATTAATCCATCTGGTGAAGTCTAGTGTGTCTTTAATAGAGGATTTGAGCCTATCCAGAGCGGGATCAGGAACAAGATTAAAATCTCCACAAATTATTATTTTGGAGGCGGGCATCTGCGCTGTCAGAGTCAGAATGTTATCAAGCATACTGGGGTCTGCTGGGGGAGGTAAATACACGTTGATAAGTATCAGCTGCATATTGGATATGGTTGCATGCAATATAATGTATCTACCGCCTGGATCAATTTTAAGGTCATGCATTTTAAATGGAATATTTTTGCGAATTAATATAGAGACTCCCCTGGAGTAGGTTGAGTAGGTTGAGTGATAAGCGTGAGCCACCCAAGGTTTTTTAAGCGCCAGGATCTTGCTTCCTAGCAAATGGGTTTCTTGCAATAAGCATACATGCGGGGAATGTTGTTTGAGAAAGTTTAAGACCAGTGAACGCTTAATTTTAGATCCTAGACCTCGGACATTCCATGAGAGTAAGTTAAGTGTAGCCATAGGAGTTACGTCTGAAGATAGTACCTCTCTCCCAAGGAGAAGTTAGTACGTACTTACCGGAGTGTGGGGCCGGAGGTTCCTCAGGGCACCGGCGGTCATGAAGAAGAAGAAAAGAGAGAAGAATAGAAAAAAGGGAGAAAAAAAGACAAGCAGAGGAGAGACATTTACAAATAAGGAGCAATAACCCAACTCCCAACCAACCCCACCCTACATCCTGCATCTGGAACATAACTTCAGGACGTTTTGGATCCCTTAACGGTATAACCCCAGCAAAACTATACCTAAAAAAAAACAAATTGTTTTAGGCCAAAACAGGGGCCTAGTTGAGAATCGCTTCTCTTAAAGAGAGTCTGAAGCGAGAATAGATCTCGCTTCAGACCTCATAGCTAGCAGGGGCATGCGTGCCCCTGCTAAAACGCCGCTATAGCGCGGCTTAACGGGGGTCCCTGTCCCCCCAAACCCCCTCCGAGCAGCGGGGGAGCGCTTCCTGGTTGGGGCAGGGCTAACCGCCGCAGCCCTGCCCCATGCGCGTCTGTCAGACGCGTACCTCCGCCTCTCCCCCGCCCCTCTCAGTCTTCCTTCACTGAGAGGGGCGGGGGAGAGGCGGCGATGCGCGTCTGATAGACGCGACTGGAGGCAGGGCTGCAGCCGTTAGCCCTGCCTCCAGGAAGATCAGCTCCAGCGACCTTTTTCCGACCCAGGTTTGCAGGGGGTGGGTTGGGGGTGAAAGGACCCCCGTTAAGCCGCGGGATAGCGGCGTTTTAGCAGGGGCACACGTGCCCCTGCTATATATAAGACCTGAAGCGAGATTTAGTCTCGCTTCAGTGTCTCTTTAAGTAAGAGTAGAAGAATAAAAAAGTTTTGTTTTCCCCCAGGGGCGATGGTCAGTGAGCAGTGGGGACCGCTGCCCAACATCTCTCAGTCTAGGACTGAGGGTTCAACTTAGTGTTAACTAAATAATTTGAAAAGGTTGCCAGAGCATCAAACTTAAGTGCCCATTATAATTTGAAGTGTCTATTCGGAATTGGTGCTATACTTCCCCAGATATACACTGTGGCATCTATAGGATTATAGACCTTCAGAAAAGGGAAGAGGGGGGGAGGGGAGGGGTTTGAGGTATGAGGACCAACCTTCGCTAGTCACAGCTCAATTTTGATTTAGAAAGAAGTGCACTGGCTAAGTAATAACATTGATGAGCTTGTTGTAGCAGGAAATAGAGGCTAGGGACTATGCCTACTTATATGTGGAAGTTATTCATTTGCAGATGATAATATTCATTACACTCACTGTATATTAAGAAAAATATATGCACAGCACATATATAAATCAGTGTCGTTGGAAACCAAGAATATCCCTCTTCTATGTAATATACATAATGAAAGCTTGACATAAATACTCGTTCCCCCATAACATCACCTAATAATTATCAGCATATGGTGTGGTACAGTATATCCTACTAGTATCCAGCGATTATGGGTAAGCGATAGGCATGGGAGGCCCACTGTCGCGAAGATGTTTATCGAGAATTATGTTTATAAAAAAATATTAATATTGCTTACACGTGGGTTGAACCTTTCTGCTCTAAACATAAGGCATATCTATATAATTCTTCAGGCAGGAGAGGAGTTCCAAGGAAAGAGAAAGAATGGTTATCTAGGATCAGGGAAACATCTCCAGCCTTCTCTTAAAAAGGTGTGTCTTGCTGCCCTCCAGTGGTGAGTTAGAGAGATCTATGTATTACTTAGGGCCCTTTTCCACTAGTGCAAACTGAATCGCAAAACCGCAAACCGCTAGCGATTTTACAATCGCTACGGTTTGCTTTTTAACATAGGAATCGCGGTAGGTCATTTCCACTACCGCCATTCGTTTTTTACTTGATCGCGCCGCGGAGCGACTTTTGCCGCGATTTTGCTATGCAGTGCATAGCATAGCAAAATCGCAGCCGCAAACGTCGGGAAAACGGCGGAATTGCGATTCAGCAATCGCTAGCGTTCAGCGCGAACGCTAGCGACTGCTAGTGGAAAAGGGCCCTCAGTCCACAAAGAAGGGTGTGCGTTCAGGGACTCCAGGACACCTTGATTAGGATACTTTATCAGTATGTGCTTATCAGTTGCCTCCCATGCCCTCACCCCCTCTGCAAAACTATTATAGATACAATTCTGTATAAAGTCTCATGACAGTATTCATTACACACAGTGTATAGTGAGATAAATGTATGCACAGCATATAAAAAAACAGCAGCCTTAGACGCCACGAGTACCCATTTGCATGTAGTAGACACAGTGAAGAACTTGTCTGGAATATCCGTGCCCCCATAATAGCATCAAGTAGTTATCAATATATAATTAATTGGAGTACAACCCATTAGTAGGTAAAGAATAGAAGTGAGCGAGAGACATGGGATGCGGGATTCCGCATAGCGGATAATTGTCAAAGATTTATACTTGCAAGATATAATTAGTATTGCTACTTCATGAAAAGAGCCTTTCCGTTCTAAATGTAATCCATATACATAGAATTTTTCAGGCGAGAGAGAAGTTCAATCGTGAAAGAAAAAATAGGTATGGAGGATCAGGAGGACACACTCTGCCTTTACGGAAAGGTTACCCGTTACTGCCCTCGAGTGGCGGCCCAGAGAAGTCCATGTATAATTTAATCTATATAGAAGGATATACGTTGAAGACTGCTGAGCCGCCACAGAAAGTATAATTTAGCAGTATGGAGTTATCCCTTGCACCCCATGCTCTCTTCCCTCCTGTAGAGTCACCCCTGGTGTTGTGTAGTAGAGAACCATGTGGGGAGGGCTGTATGTCTCGAGAATCACTAAGGCCTTGCATGCATAACGGTACAGGCTATTCTGCATGCCCTTATCGTTTTAGTACATGTATGACATATAAGCATATATCAACATATCCTGTATGCTAATCAATGGAGGAGGCAAGAGGTCTCTTTATCAAACCTAAGATTCAGATTGCGTTTTCAATATCATCTGCTGAATAAGTATGGGGACGAGGGGAAACAAAAAGGGGGGGGGGGGGGCAGGGAAGAAAAAAATAGGAGGGGGAGAAGGCACTTTATATAGAATCTACGTTAGCAGATTGCATAGGTATAAGCTACAGTAGCAGGGGCACTTTTTTATAGTAAAACATTTCCCTCCTTTTGGTTGTTATTCTGAAAAAAACATAGCCTCAGAACCTGTGAACATATATGAGGTGAACAGTAATAAACAGGTTGTAAAAACTACCGTTAAGCATAACTTCAATAACCTTTAGAACAGCTAAATTATCCTAGCTAGATACAACACATTGTTGCATGGCTGGAATATATATCAGAGTTTTTCTTTAGACTGGAGAGGGCACATATGCTGTATTAGCTAATAAACTTTCAGAGCACGTTTGCGAGGTCTCCAAGCCGTAGGTTTATAGAGACAGTGGTATATAAAAATTCAGAGCAGCCGCCATCTTAGCTGTCTCAAAAGCATTCCGAGTACATCATCCAGTCTGTAGGGCGCGAAATGGACAGGTGGGAGTTATGCGCGCCATTTTAGAGTTCAAATCCACTTTAGTAGTACATAATAGTAATTTAACTCAAAGTTATCGGGAACATAAAGCGGATTAAAGAGGGATTCAGTTAATCTATGACCCCCGACTGTCCGATTACTAAGGCTGCGGGTAGTGTAAAAAAATATATAAAGTTATGTCCAGGGACTGTACGTGTGGGTCAGCTATTGTAGGGACAGAAATACACTCCGCATCGCTGCAGGAAGGCGACTTGCATATAAAGACAATCAAAGGCATTAATCCACTGATCTCATCCATCTCTATATTCGCAGCCTAAAGAACGGGCAACAAAAAAAATACTCGAACAGTTAGCAGATAATTGTAGTAAGGATACTTAGCCGACTTCAGGGGTTTGCAGGTAATTCCTCCAGCCATTTCATGGCTGCAGCTGGTGTTTCAAAAAAGATGGCAGTTTCCCCGTCTTGCACCCGGAGTTTGGCCGGAAAGAGCATAGCATACTCTATTTTCTTCTCCCGGAGCTTCTTCTTGACCTCCTGAAAGGATTGCCTCTTCTTTTGGGTTTCTGCTGTGTAGTCCGGGAACAGCATGAGGCGGTTGTTGTTTAAGTAGAGGTCTCCTAGACGTCTGGCAGCTGTGAGGACGGCATCCCGGTCTCTAAAGTTTAGTAAGGGGAAGATTAGTGGACGCGGATAGGCTCCCGGTGGGCCCCGTTTGGTAGGTATACGGTGTGCACGTTCGATGGCGAAGAAGGAGGAGAAGGTGTCCTGCGGCAGCAGCTTTTTGAGTAGCTTCTCCACAAATTTCGGCACATCTTCTCCGTCAGAGTCCTCTGGGAGGCCCAGTAACCGTAAATTATTTCGTCTATTACGGTTCTCCGCGTCGACCGCTCTAGTCTCTAAACGAGAGAGCCTCTGATTAATGGTGGGGATGGCAACGTTATGAGCTGTCACAGAATCCTCAGCTGCTGAGACTCTACGTTCAAGATCTTTGGTCTTATCTCTGAGGTCAGTAAGGTCTTGGTGGAGTAAACCAAAGCGGGCTTCCATATAATCAATCCTTGTAGTTAGCGTGGACTGACAGGTCTTTATGGCCTCCAGGAGCTCGGCCGAGTTAGGGAGGGGTGACTCCTCCGCCTCGTGGTCCGCCATTGTTTCTGCCTCATCTACCGCTGGCAGCTTCTGAGTGTGTTTTGAGGCAGCAGGGGTGGTCGGAGGTCTCTCCGCTGACGAGCCTGCATCTCCCTTGTCCTTCTTTTCTTTTTTATTCCCCATCTCCTCGTATGGGGAGAAGCGGCGTGGAGATCTCTGTGGACGGGAAGGGCCCGCAAGGTCCGTCTGTTTAGCGTCTCCAGACACCTCGTCCTCCGAGCGCGAGGATGGCGGGCTGTACCAAGAATCCAGGGTTGATTGCCAGTCCTGTGGGCATCAAATGGGGGTCTTTAGAGGGTTTTAAATCTCCGATGGCAACAGATTGTGTTGGTTAGGCAGCGGAGCTCCGAGCACACACGTCTGCTCAAGAAGCCATCCTGGCCACGCCCCCCCTGGCTTGTGGTATTTACTGATGGACTGCCGCTGTGCAAGTGCTGCAGTTGTGGTTTGTGGTAATCTCTGATGGACTACTGCTGTGCATGTGCTGCAGTTGTGGTTTGTGGTAATCACTGATGAGCAGCGTCTGTGCATGTGCTGCAGTTGTGGCTTGTGGTAATCACTGATGGACTGTTGCTGTGCATGTGCTGCAGTTGTGGCTTGTGGTAATCACTGATGGACTGTCGCTGTGCATGTGCTGCAGTTGTGGCTTGTGGTAATCACTGATGGACTGTCGCTGTGCATGTGCTGCAGTTGTGGCTTGTGGTAATCACTGATGGACTGCCGCTGTGCATTTGCTGCAGTTGTGGCTTGTGGTAATCACTGATGGACTGCCGCTGTGCATTTGCTGCAGTTGTGGCTTGTGGTAATTACTGATGGACTGCCGCTGCGCATGTGCTGCAGTTGTGGCTTGTGGTGATCACTGATGGGCCGCTGCTTTGCATGTGCTGCAGTTGTGGCTTGTGGTAATCACTGATGGACTGTCACTGTGCATGTGCTGCAGTTGTGGCTTGTGGTAATCACTGATGAACTGCCGCTGTGCATGTGCTGCAGTTGTGGCTTGTGGTAATCACTGATGGTCTGCCGCTGTACATGTGCTGCAGTTGTGGCTTGTGGTAATCACTGATGGACTGCCGCTGTGCATGTGCTGCAGTTGTGGCTTGTGGTAATCACTGATGGTCTGCCGCTGTACATGTGCTGCAGTTGTGGCTTGTGGTAATCACTGATGGACTGCTGCTGTGCATGTGCTGCAGTTGTGGCTTGTGGTAATCACTGATGGACTGCCGCTGTGCATGTGCTGCAGTTGTGGCTTGTGGTAATCACTGATGGGCTGCCGCTGTACATGTGCTGCAGTTGTGGCTTGTGGTAATCACTGATGGACTGCCGCTGTGCATGTGCTGCAGTTGTGGCTTGCATCTGTAGGTAAATTTTGCCTGTTAGATCATTTTTCAATTTATTTTTGAAGCAGCTCACAAGCTTAAAATTGGCAGCGCCTCTGGTCTGAGAGATCACCAACCCCCAGCAAATTGGTATTTTGTGTTCTCTGTTTATTAGTACTATTATCATATATACTTTCTTATCCTTTTCAGAAATAAGATCTGAGCTCAATGAACAAGAGACGTATGTGAGGGGTGATCAGCAGTCTATGGAGGAGGGTGACATGATGGGGACAAGAAAAGAGGAAGAAGAAGAGATGTCTGTGAGGAGTGATCAGCAGTCTATGGAGGAGAGTTGCATGATGGGGACAATTAAGGAGGAAGAACAAGAGACATATGTGAGGTATGATCAGCAGTCTATGGAGGAGGGTGCCATGATGGGGACAATTAAAGAGGAAGAAGAAGAGACGTATGTGAGGAGTGATCAGCAGTCTATGAAGGAGGGGGACATGATGAGGACAATAAAAGAGGAAGAAGAAGAGACGTATGTGAGGCCTGATCAGCAGTCTATGGAGGAGGGTGACATGATGAGGAGCATTAAAGAGGAAGAAGAAGAGATGTATGTGAGGAGTGATCAGCAGTCTATGGAGGAGGGTGACATGATGAGGTCAATTACAGAGGAAGAAGAAGAGAAATATTTGAGGAGTGATCAGCAGTCTATGGAGGAGGGTGACATGATGGGGACAATTAAAGAGGAAGAAGAAGAGACATATGTGAGGAGTGATCAGCAGTCTGCAGATGAGGGTGACATGATGGGGACATCTATAGATGAGGACCCTCTTCCAGAGAGCAGAACAGGTGAGTTATCAACATTAAATATTGAATATATTTAGCTGTTATGACTGTCACTGATCACAAACTGGCCATATTAGGGGTTATGCTGTGTACACATGTAAGATTTTTCCTATATAAAACTTTCTTTCTTAATTGTGTTTCAGGACAGTTTACTAAAAATAACAGTACAGACACCCCGATGGGGTTACTGGCCTGTAATAAGCTGATAATGGCCACAATACATAACTGTACACAGTTTGGACACAGTAGGGGTGACTTGGTGTTACTAGCCTGTAATATGCTGATGATGGTCACTGTACATTACCATATAGATTGGTGACAGTAGGGGTGACCTGCAATACTGGCCTTGCAGACAAATCATGACAAGTGCTCTCCCTGCCTGAGTCTCTAGAAGGGTGTAAGCTGGGGGGTGTTCTGTAAGACGCACGGCCACTTGTACTGCAGACAAATCAGGACAAGTGTGCTCCCTGCCTGAGTCTCTAGAAGGGTGTAAGCTGGGGGGTGTTCTGTAAGACGCACGGCCACTTGTGCTGCAGACAAATCAGGACAAGTGTGCTCCCTGCCTGAGTCTCTAGAAGGGTGTAAGCTGGGGGGTGTTCTTTAAGATGCACGGCCACTTGTGCTGCAGACAAATCATGACAAGTGCGCCCCCTGCCTGAGTCTCTAGAAGGGTGTAAGCTGGGGGGTGTTCTGTAAGATGCACGGCCACTTGTACTGCAGACAAATCATGACAAGTGTGCTCCCTGCCTGAATCTCTAGAAGGGTGTAAGCTGGGGGGTGTTCTGTAAGATGCACGGCCACTTGTACTGCAGACAAATCATGACAAGTGCGCCCCCTGCCTGAGTCTCTAGAAGGGTGTAAGCTGGGGGGTGTTCTGTAAGATGCACGGCCACTTGTACTGCAGACAAATCATGACAAGTGTGCTCCCTGCCTGAATCTCTAGAAGGGTGTAAGCTGGGTGGGGGGGGGGGGGGTTCTGTAAGATGCACGGCCACTTGTACTGCAGACAAATCATGACAAGTGTGCTCCCTGCCTGAATCTCTAGAAGGGTGTAAGCTGGGGGGTGTTCTGTAAGACGCACGGCCACTTGTGCTGCAGACAAATCATGACAAGTGTGCTCCCTGCCTGAGTCTCTAGAAGGGTGTAAGCTGGGGGGGATCTGTAAGACGCACGGCCACTTGTGCTGCAGACAAATCATGACAAGTGTGCTCCATGCCTGAGTCTCTAGAAGGGTGTAAGCTGGGGGGTGTTCTGTAAGACGCACGGCCACTTGTGCTGCAGACAAATCATGACAAGTGCGCTCCCTGCCTGAGTCTCTAGAAGGGTGTAAGCTGGGGGGGTGTTCTGTAAGACGCATGGCCACTTGTGCTGCAGACAAATCATGACAAGTGTGCTCCCTGCCTGAGTCTCTAGAAGGGTGTAAGCTGCGGGGTGTTCTGTAAGACGCATGGCCACTTGTGCTGCAGACAAATCATGACAAGTGTGCTCCCTGCCTGAGTCTCTAGAAGGGTGTAAGCTGGGGGGTGTCCTTTAAGATGCACGGCTACTTGTGCTGCAGACAAATCATGACAAGTGTGCCCCCTGCCTCAGTCTCTAGAACGGTGTAAGCTGGGGGGGGTGTTCTGTAAGATGCACGGCCACGTGTGCTGCAGACAAATCATGACAAGTGTGCTCCCTGCCTGAGTCTCTAGAAGGGTGTAAGCTGGGGTGTGTTCTGTAAGATGCACGGCCACTTGTGCTGCAGACAAATCATGGCAAGTGTGGCCTCTGCCTGAGTCTCTAGAACGGTGTAAGCTGGGGGGGTGTGTTCTGTAAGATGCACGGCCACTTGTGCTGCAGACAAATCATGGCAAGTGTGGCCTCTGCCTGAGTCTCTAGAAGGGTGTAAGCTGGGGGGTGTTCTGTAAGATGTACGGCCACTTGTGCTGCAGACAAATCATGACAAGTGTGCTCCCTGCCTGAGTCTCTAGAAGGGTGTAAGCTGGGGGGTGTTCTGTAAGATGCACGGCCACCTGTGCTGCAGACAAATCATGACAAGTGCTCTCCCTGCCTCAGTCTCTAGAACGGTGTAAGCTGGGGGGTGTTCTGTAAGATGTACGGCCACTTGTGCTGC
Source organism: Hyperolius riggenbachi (assembly GCF_040937935.1). Taxonomy (NCBI): domain Eukaryota; kingdom Metazoa; phylum Chordata; class Amphibia; order Anura; family Hyperoliidae; genus Hyperolius; species Hyperolius riggenbachi. Next base: position 261,438,129 of record NC_090655.1, read on the forward strand.
AGACAAATCATGACAAGTGTGCTCCCTGCTTGAGTCTCTAGAAGGGTGTAAGCTGGGGGTGTTCTGTAAGATGCACGGCCACGTGTGCTGCAGACAAATCATGTCAAGTGTGCTCCCTGCCTGAGTCTCTAGAAGGGTGTAAGCTGGCGGGTGTTCTGTAAGATGCACGGCCACTTGTGCTGCAGACAAATCATGACAAGTGTGCTCCCTGCCTGAGTCTCTAGAAGGGTGTAAGCTGGGGGGAGTTCTGTAAGACGCACGGCCACTTGTGCTGCAGACAAATCATGACAAGTGTGCTCCCTGCCTGAGTCTCTAGAAGGGTGTAAGCTGGGGGGTGTTCTGTAAGATGCACGGCCACTTGTGCTGCAGACAAATCATGACAAGTGTGCTCCCTGCCTGAGTCTCTAGAAGGGTGTAAGCTGGGGGTGTTCTGTAAGATGCACGGCCACTTGTGCTGCAGACAAATCATGACAAGTGTGCTCCCTGCCTGAGTCTCTAGAAGGGTGTAAGCTGGGGGGTGTTCTGTAAGATGCACGGCCACTTGTGCTGCAGACAAATCATGACAAGTGTGCTCCCTGCCTGAGTCTCTAGAAGGGTGTAAGCTGGGGGGTGTTCTGTAAGATGCACGGCCACTTGTGCTGCAGACAAATCATGACAAGTGCGCTCCCTGCCTGAGTCTCTAGAAGGGTGTAAGCTGGGGGTGTTCTGTAAGATGCACAGCTACTTGTGCTGCAGACAAATCATGACAAGTGTGCTCCCTGCCTGAGTCTCTAGAAGGGTGTAAGCTGGGGGTGTTCTGTAAGACGCACGGCCACTTTGTGCTGCAGACAAATCATGACAAGTGTGCCCTCTGCCTGAGTCTCTAGAAGGGTGTAAGCTTAGGGTGTTCTGTAAGACGCACGGCCACTTGTGCTGCAGACAAATCATGACAAGTGTGCTCCCTGCCTGAGTCTCTAGAAGGGTGTAAGCTGGGGGGGGGGGGGGTGTTCTGTAAGATGCACGGCCACTTGTGCTGCAGACAAATCATGACAAGTGTGCTCCCTGCCTGAGTCTCTAGAAGGGTGTAAGCTTAGGGTGTTCTGTAAGACGCACGGCCACTTGTGCTGCAGACAAATCATGACAAGTGTGCTCCCTGCCTGAGTCTCTAGAAGGGTGTAAGCTTAGGGTGTTCTGTAAGACGCACGGCCACTTGTGCTGCAGACAAATCATGACAAGTGTGCTCCCTGCCTGAGTCTCTAGAAGGGTGTAAGCTTAGGGTGTTCTGTAAGACGCACGGCCACTTGTGCTGCAGACAAATCATGACAAGTGCTCTCCCTGCCTGAGTCTCTAGAAGGGTGTAAGCTTAGGGTGTTCTGTAAGACGCACGGCCACTTGTGCTGCAGACAAATCATGACAAGTGTGCTCCCTGCCTGAGTCTCTAGAAGGGTGTAAGCTGGGGGGGGGGGGGGGGTGTTCTGTAAGATGCACGGCCACTTGTGCTGCAGACAAATCATGACAAGTGTGCTCCCTGCCTGAGTCTCTAGAAGGGTGTAAGCTTAGGGTGTTCTGTAAGACGCACGGCCACTTGTGCTGCAGACAAATCATGACAAGTGCGCTCCCTGCCTGAGTCTCTAGAAGGGTGTAAGCTGGGGGGGTGTTCTGTAAGACGCACGGCCACGCAGCGTGAGAGGCGCAGTGGGACTGATTAAAGAAGACGCCTGCTGGTTAAGTTTAACCCCCCTCGCCCACCCGTTCAGGTGCTTTAATTACCTGGATGAAATCCGAATATAACCTATTCGGATTTCATCCGGTGAGCATCACTGGATGGAAGGTCCTCAAAAATGATTTTCAGCTACTTGGAGATAATTCATCTGAATTCGGGTTTTTGAGCATGCCTGGCTATGGGTGACTTCAACTATCCAGACATTGATTTGGGATATTGAAGCTACTCATTCTGGCAGTGGCAGATTTCTGGCAACACTACAGAGCAATTACTTGACCAGATAATAGACCAGATAATGTATCAAATGTGCAGGTTCAAGAACATTTGGGGAATAGTGATCACAACATAACATTTGATCTGGTGACTGATAGGTCACGGAGCAGCGGAACATCTAAAACTATGAAGTTTAGAGAAGCAAAGTTCAGTCAACTCAGGCAGGCACTAAGTTTAGTGAAGTGGGATAATATACTACAAGGGAAGGACACTAACGGAAAATGGCACATTTTTACATTTATTCTCAACGAGTATTGTAGTATGTACATCCCATACGGAAACAAAAGGTCTAGGAATAAAAAAAAGTCCTCTGTGGATGAATAAAAATGTTAGAGATAAAATGAAGTGGAAAAAGAATGCGTATAAGGTCCTAAAACAGGAGGGGACCGAGGCTGCATCAAAGCGGGAGTGTCACCATAAAAATTAAATTTGAACAGCAACTGGTCTGAGTGTATTAAGTATAAAGATGCTAATCCTGCATTCAAAACTTTTTCTGCTGTTATGATTTGGAGTTACCACATACTTAAGGAGCACTGGCCCTTTAGTAGTCAGCCGGGTGGCATGAAAAAGTAGCCGGGTGGGGAAGTAAGGGCCCTTTATCACTAGGAAGTGTGATCGCATTTGCGCTGCGATCACACAAGCTACAATTTACACTACCTGTGATTGCTCCATATAGCTACTGGGAACGGAACACGATCGCCTGACAATTGTGATTCAGAAAAATATGATGCATGCTGCTAGTGGGAAATGCGATTTACATGTTATCACGGTGCTCATCAAAACGGCTGCGATCCGCTTTCTGAAGCAGATTGCAGCTAGTGGAAAAGGGCCCTAAGGTCATGTTGGGTGGAAAAGAAGGGTTACACCGAAGTGGGGTGGGTGGGTAAGTACGTCAGGCTGGTGGGTTGGGTAAGTGGGTAGGTAGGTTTAGGGTAGGCTAGTGGTCAGGCTGGTGGCTAGTGGGGTGGGTTGGTAAGTGGTGAGGCGGGTGGCTAGGGGGGGGGGGGGTAGGTGGTCAGGCTAGTGGGGTGGGTGGTCAAGCTGGTGGCTAGTGGGCCGGGTTGGTAAGTGGTGAGGCTGGTGGGTAGCTGGTCAGGTTGGTGTCTGGTGGTCAGGCTAGTGGGGTGGTGGTCAAGCTGGTGGGCTAGTGGTCAGGCTAGTGGGGTGGTGGTCAGGCTGGTGGCTAGTGGGGTGGTGGTCAGGCTGGTGGGCTAGTGGTCAGGCTAGTGGGGTGGTGGTCAGGCTGGTGGCTAGTGGGGTGGTGGTCAGGCTGGTGGGCTAGTGGTCAGGCTAGTGGGGTGGTGGTCAGGCTGGTGGGGAGGTGGTCAGGCTAGTGGGCTAGTGGTCAGGCTAGTGGGGTGGTGGTCAGGCTAGTGGGGTGGTGGTCAGGCTGGTGGGGAGGTGGTCAGGCTGGTGGGCTAGTGGGGAGATGGTCAGGCTGGTGGGCTAGTGGTTAAGCTGATGTTAAGCTTTGCCCTCCCCTACAGCTTTCCTGGTGGTAGTAATCTTCTCTGCCTTCCACAGCTTTCCCTGGTGGTGGTGGTGCGCTCCCCCCTCTCCCACAGCTTCCCTTATGGTGGTATTAGTGCCCCCCTCCTGTGCTCCACCCACTTAGCAGTATAAGTGCAGAGTATGGTGCTGTAGAAGCCTTGCATCTCTTGACTCTCCAGTGCTGGGAATCCTCCAGCCACTGATCCCCTTAGTGTCCGGCATCTCCATTTCCTCATAGCATCACGTGACACATGAGAAGTTGTCGGGCACTAGAGGCAGCGGTGATAGGAAGGCTCAAAGCAATGTAGAGGTGAGATATGCGCGGCTTTCACTGCACAATACTCTGCATTTATACTGCACACAGAGATCACCTAGAACACACAGTGCGCTCACACAGGTGTTAATGTGACATGGTAACAGTACACGATCACACAGCAGGCAGTGATTAGCTAAGGGGTATTGGCACAATTCACTTTTTTTTAGTGGGCACAAGAGATTTAGGCGCAGCTGGCGCCACCATAGGGCGTGATAGGAATTACGGCTATAGCGGCGCACACTGAGTAACCTCGGCGTTGTCAGAAGACGGAGCTGAAGTTGCTTTTAAAACACTGTAATTCGGCTGCCAGCAATAGCTGGAATCTGAATTCTATTATTCCCATATCCACGTAGACCTAGAGGGGGAATCGTATTCAACGCCGCCGGAAACTTGTGCAGCAGCAGGATAAGCCATACCGGCTATGTCCTGTACCCAAGTCTCCCAGCGGCCAATTCATATGTATGCACACGAACATCCCCTACAACACATAGTATGGTCACACAGATGTTGAAGTGATATGGTAACAGTCAGTACACTTTAAACACACACAGCAGGCCAGACAGTGACCAGCCAAGGGGTGTTGTCACAAATCTAATTTATGTATTTACTTTTTTGGCCCACAAAGATCACCTAGAATTCACAGTACAGTCACACAGATGTTATTGGGACATGGTAACAGTACACGCTGATCACACAGCAGGCAGTGACCAGCCTTGGGGTATTGCCACAAATGACTGCCACACTGTTCTTTTTGGGAAACCGATATCACCAATAAGACAGTATGGTCAGTCACATGGGTGTTGCTGTAATATTGTGTGGGGGTAATACAGCATGTGCCGTGTCACAAGTGTCAGTCACGAAATTACTTTTGCGCAGGCCGGTGGGCTGTAACCCTGACGCATCCATGCATCCATCCAAAGCAACAACCAATAAAAACAATAGCAAGGTCAATGTCTCTGTCAGTCTTTAAAAGGACTTTTATGGTCAGGAAGAGTCCTCAAATGGACTATGGGGGGTCCCTAGCAGATGAACTGCAAGTAGCAGAACACCTAGGAAGCAGATATACAGCACAAAAGCACAATACAGCCTCTCTAACACTGTCCCTGTATCAGCAGAAGCTCCTCCCCCTACACTGACTGCTACACAGCACTATATCACACTACAGCCTCTCTAATGCCGGGCATAGACGGTTCGTTTATGCGCCGGTATCAAGCCAGCGTCTCGATGCCGGCGCGTCACCGCTCGTCCGCGCGGATCGATCCCCGCTCGTCCCCGCGGGCACTTCCTAATCAACGTTTCGTTTCTACCATTGTCCGCCCGCTGGGATTGAGCGAGGTATCAACCCGCCGCGGTGATCGGACAGGTTGAATATTATCGTTCGAGCCATCAGCGGCTCAATTGATAATATAAAATGAACCGTCTATGCCCGGCATAACACTGTTTCTGAATCTGCAGCAGCAGCTCCTCCCCCTACTCTGACTGCTACACACTACACAGCACTATATCACAATACAGCCTCTCTAACACTGTCCCTGTGTCAGCAGCAGCTCCTCCACCTACACTGACTGCTACACAGCACTATATCACACTACAACCTCTCTAACACTGTCCCTGTATCAGCAGCAGCAGCTCCTCTCCCTACACTGACTGCTACACAGCACTATATCACACAACAGCCTCTCTAACACTGTCCCTGTATCAGCAGCAGCTCCTCCCCCTACACTGACTGCTACACAGGACTATATCACAATACAGCCTCTCTAACACTTTCCTTGTATCAGCAGCAGCTCATCTCCCTACACTGACTGCTACACAGCACTATATCACACTACAGCCTATCTAACACTGTCCCTGTATCAGAAGCAGCAGCTCCTCCCGCTACACTGACTGATACACAGCACTATATCACAATACAGCCTCTCTAACGCTGTCCCTGTATCAGCAGCAGCTCCTCTCCCTACACTGACTGCTAAACAGCAATATATCACACTACAGCCTCACTAACACTTTCCCTGTATCAGCAGCAGCAGCTCCTCCCCCTACACTGACTGCTACACAGCACTATATCACACTACAACCTCTCTAACACTGTCCTTGTATCAGCTGCAGCAGATCCTCTCCCTATACTGACTGCTATACAGCACTATATCACACTGCAGCCTCTCTAACACTGTCCCTGTATCTGTAGCAGCAGCTCCTCTCCCTACACTGACTGCTACACAGGACTATATCACAATACAGCCTCTCTAACACTGTCCTTGTATCAGCAGCAGCTCCTCTCCCTACACTGACTGCTACACAGCACTATATCACCATGCAGCCTCTCTAACACTGTTCCTGTATCAGCAGCAGCTCCTCTCCCTACACTGACTGCTACACAGCACTATATCACACTACAGCCTATCTAACACTGTCCCTGTATCAGAAGCAGCAGCTCCTCCCCCTACACTGACTGCTACACAGCACTATATCACAAAACAGTCTCTCTTACACTGTCCCTGTATCAGCAGCAGCTCCTCTCCCTACATGGACTGTTACAAAGCACTATATCACACTACAGCCTCTCTAACACTGTCCCTGTATCTGCAGCAGCAGCTCCTCCCCCTGCACTGACTGCTACACAGCACTATATCACACTACAGCCTCACTAACACTTTCCCTGTATCAGCAGCAGCAGCTCCTCCCCCTACACTGACTGCTACACAGCACTATATCACAATACAGCCTCTCTAACACTGTCCTTGTATCAGCAGCAGCTCCTCTCCCTACACTGACTGCTACACAGCACTATATCACACTACAGCCTTTCTAACACTGTCCTTGTATCAGCAGCAGCTTCTCCCCCTACACTGACTGCTACACAGCACTATATCACAATACAGCTTCTCTAACATTGTCCCTATATCAGCAACAGCTCCTCTCCCTACACTGACTGCTACACAGCACTATATCACACTACAACCTCTCTAACAAATTCCTTGATCAGCAGCAGCAGCAGCTCCTCCCCCTACACTGACTGCTACACAGCATTATATCACGCTACAGCCTCTCTAACACTGCTGCTGCAGCAGCAGCAACTCCTCTCCCTACACTGACTGCTACACAGCACTATATCACAATACAGCCTCTCTAACACCTCTAACACTGTCCTTGTATCAGCAGCAGCAGCTCCTCCCCCTACACTGACTGCTACACAGCACTATATCACAATACAGCCTCTCTAACACTGCTGCTGCAGCAGCAGCAACTCCTCTCCCTACACTGACTGCTACACAGCACTATATCACACTACAACCTCTCTAACAAATTCCTTGATCAGCAGCAGCAGCTCCTCCCCCTACACTGACTGCTACACAGCACTATATCACAATACCGCCTCTTTAACACTGTCCTTGTATCAGCAGCAGCAGCAGCTCCACCCCCTACACTGACTGCTACACAGCACTATATCACAATACAGCCTCTCTAACACTGTTCCTGTGTCAGCAGTGGCAGCTCCTCTCCCTACACTGACTGCTACATAGCATTATATCGCAATACAGCCTCTCTAACACCTCGAACACTGTCCTTGTATCAGCAGCAGCAGCTCCTCTCCCTACACTGACTGCTACACAGCACTATATCACAATACAGCCTCTCTAACACTGTTCCTGTATCAGCAGTGGCAGCTCCTCTCCCTACACTGACTGCTACACAGCACTATATCACACTACAGCCTCTCTAACACTGTCCCTGTATCAGCAGCAGCAGCTCCTCCCTCTACACTGACTGCTACACAGCACTATATCACACTACAGCCTCTCTAACACTGTCCTTGTATCAGCAGCAGCTTCTCCCCCTACACTGACTGCTACACAGCACTATATCACACTACAGCCTCTCTAACACTGTCCCTGTATCAGCAGCAGCAGCTCCTTTCCCTACACTGACTGCTACACAGCACTATATCACACTACAGCCTCTCTAACACTGTCCCTGTATCAGCAGCAGCTCCTCCCCCTACACTGACTGCTACACAGCACTATATCACACTACAGCCTCTCTAACACTGTCCCTATATCAGCAGCAGCTCCTCTCCCTACACTGACTGCTACACAGCACTATATCACACTTCAGCCTCTCTAACACTGTCACTGTATCTTTAGCAGCAGCTCCTCTCCCTACACTGACTGCTACACAGCACTATATCACACTACAGCCTCTCTAACACTGCCCCTGTATCAGCAGCACCAGCTTCTCCCCCTACACTGACTGCTACACAGCACTATATCACACTACAGCCTCTCTAACACTGTCCCTGTATCAGCAGCAGGAGCTCCTCTCCCTACACTGACTGCTACACAGGACTATATCACAATACAGCCTCTCTAACACTGTCCCTGTATCTGTAGCAGCAGCTCCTCTCCCTACACTTACTGCTACACAGCACTATATCACACTACAGCCTCTCTAACACTGTCCTTGTATCAGCAGCATCTCCTCTCCCTACACTTACTGCTACACAGCACTATATCACACTACATCCTCTCTAACACTGACCCTGTATCAGCAGCAGCTCCTCCCACTACACTGACTGCTACACAGCACTATATCACCATGCAGCCTCTCTAACACTGTCCCTGTATCAGCAGCAGGAGCTCCTCTCCCTACACTGACTGCTACACAGCACTATATCACACTACAGCCTCTCTAACACTGTCCCTGTGTCAGCAGCAGCAGCTCCTCCCCCTACACTGACTGCTACACAGGACTATATCACACTACAGCCTCTCTAACACTGTCCCTGTATCAACAGCAGCTCCTCCCCCCCCCCCCATACACTGACTGCTACACAGCACTATATCACACTACAGCCTCTCTAACACTGTCCCTGTATCAGCAGCAGCAGCTCCTCCCCCAACACTGCTACACAGCACTATATCACACTACAGCCTCTCTAACACTGTCCCTGTGTCAGCAGCAGCAGCTCTCCCTACACTGACTGCTATACAGCACTATATCACGCTACAGCCTCTCTAACACTGTCCTTGTATCAGCAGCAGCAGATCCTGTCCCTACACTTACTGCTATACAGCACTATATCACGCTACAGCCTCTCTAACACTGTCCTTGTATCAGCAGCAGCAGCAGCTCCTCTCCCTACACTGACTGCTACACAGCACTATATCACACTACAACCTCTCTAACAAATTCCTTGATCAGCAGCAGCAGCTCCTCCCCCTACACTGACTGCTACACAGCACTATATCACACTACAACCTCTCTAACAAATTCCTTGATTAGCAGCAGCAGCTCCTCCCCCTACACTGACTGCTACACAGCACTATATCACACTACAGCCTCGCTAACACTGTCCTTGTATCAGCAGCAGCTTCTCCCCCTACACTGACTTCTACACATCACTATATCACACTACAGCCTCTCTAACACTGTCCTTGTATCAGCAGCAGCTCCTCTCCCTACACTGACTGCTACATAGCACTATATCACACTACAGCCTCTCTAACACTGTCCCTGTGTCAGCAGCAGCAGCTCTCCCTACACTTACTGCTACACAGCTCTATATCACACTACAGCCTCTCTAACACTGTCCTTGTATCAGCAGCAGCTCCTCTCCCTACACTGACTGCTACACAGCACTATATCACCATGCAGCCTCTCTAACACTGTTCCTGTATCAGCAGCAGCTCCTCTCCCTACACTGACTGCTACACAGCACTATATCACACTACAGCCTATCTAACACTGTCCCTGTATCAGAAGCAGCAGCTCCTCCCCCTACACTGACTGCTACACAGCACTATATCACAAAACAGTCTCTCTTACACTGTCCCTGTATCAGCAGCAGCTCCTCTCCCTACACTGACTGCTAAACAGCAATATATCACACTACAGCCTCTCTTACACTGTCCCTGTATCAGCAGCAGCTCCTCTCCCTACATGGACTGTTACAAAGCACTATATCACACTACAGCCTCTCTAACACTGTCCCTGTATCTGCAGCAGCAGCTCCTCCCCCTGCACTGACTGCTACACAGCACTATATCACACTACAGCCTCACTAACACTTTCCCTGTATCAGCAGCAGCAGCTCCTCCCCCTACACTGACTGCTACACAGCACTATATCACAATACAGCCTCTCTAACACTGTCCTTGTATCAGCAGCAGCTCCTCTCCCTACACTGACTGCTACACAGCACTATATCACACTACAGCCTTTCTAACACTGTCCTTGTATCAGCAGCAGCTTCTCCCCCTACACTGACTGCTACACAGCACTATATCACAATACAGCTTCTCTAACATTGTCCCTATATCAGCAACAGCTCCTCTCCCTACACTGACTGCTACACAGCACTATATCACACTACAACCTCTCTAACAAATTCCTTGATCAGCAGCAGCAGCAGCTCCTCCCCCTACACTGACTGCTACACAGCATTATATCACGCTACAGCCTCTCTAACACTGTCCTTGTATCAGCAGCAGCAGCAGCTCCTCTCCCTACACTGACTGCTACACAGCAGTATATCACAATACAGCCTCTCTAACACCTCTAACACTGTCCTTGTATCAGCAGCAGCAGCTCCTCCCCCTACACTGACTGCTACACAGCACTATATCACAATACAGCCTCTCTAACACTGCTGCTGCAGCAGCAGCAACTCCTCTCCCTACACTGACTGCTACACAGCACTATATCACACTACAACCTCTCTAACAAATTCCTTGATCAGCAGCAGCAGCTCCTCCCCCTACACTGACTGCTACACAGCACTATATCACAATACCGCCTCTTTAACACTGTCCTTGTATCAGCAGCAGCAGCAGCTCCACCCCCTACACTGACTGCTACACAGCACTATATCACAATACAGCCTCTCTAACACTGTTCCTGTGTCAGCAGTGGCAGCTCCTCTCCCTACACTGACTGCTACATAGCATTATATCACAATACAGCCTCTCTAACACCTCGAACACTGTCCTTGTATCAGCAGCAGCAGCTCCTCTCCCTACACTGACTGCTACACAGCACTATATCACAATACAGCCTCTCTAACACTGTTCCTGTATCAGCAGTGGCAGCTCCTCTCCCTACACTGACTGCTACACAGCACTATATCACACTACAGCCTCTCTAACACTGTCCCTGTATCAGCAGCAGCAGCTCCTCCCTCTACACTGACTGCTACACAGCACTATATCACACTACAGCCTCTCTAACACTGTCCTTGTATCAGCAGCAGCTTCTCCCCCTACACTGACTGCTACACAGCACTATATCACAATACAGCCTCTCTAACATTGTCCCTATATCAGCAGAAGCTCCTCCCCCTACACTGACTGCTACACAGCACTATATCACACTACAGCCTCTCTAACACTGTCCCTGTATCAGCAGCAGCAGCTCCTTTCCCTACACTGACTGCTACACAGCACTATATCACACTACAGCCTCTCTAACACTGTCCCTGTATCAGCAGCAGCTCCTCCCCCTACACTGACTGCTACACAGCACTATATCACACTACAGCCTCTCTAACACTGTCCCTATATCAGCAGCAGCTCCTCTCCCTACACTGACTGCTACACAGCACTATATCACACTTCAGCCTCTCTAACACTGTCACTGTATCTTTAGCAGCAGCTCCTCTCCCTACACTGACTGCTACACAGCACTATATCACACTACAGCCTCTCTAACACTGCCCCTGTATCAGCAGCACCAGCTTCTCCCCCTACACTGACTGCTGCACAGCACTATATCACACTACAGCCTCTCTAACACTGTCCCTGTATCAGCAGCAGGAGCTCCTCTCCCTACACTGACTGCTACACAGGACTATATCACAATACAGCCTCTCTAACACTGTCCCTGTATCTGTAGCAGCAGCTCCTCTCCCTACACTTACTGCTACACAGCACTATATCACACTACAGCCTCTCTAACACTGTCCTTGTATCAGCAGCATCTCCTCTCCCTACACTTACTGCTACACAGCACTATATCACACTACATCCTCTCTAACACTGACCCTGTATCAGCAGCAGCTCCTCCCACTACACTGACTGCTACACAGCACTATATCACCATGCAGCCTCTCTAACACTGTCCCTGTATCAGCAGCAGGAGCTCCTCTCCCTACACTGACTGCTACACAGCACTATATCACACTACAGCCTCTCTAACACTGTCCCTGTGTCATCAGCAGCAGCTCCTCCCCCTACACTGACTACTACACAGGACTATATCACACTACAGCCTCTCTAACACTGTCCCTGTGTCAGCAGCAGCAGCTCCTCCCCCTACACTGACTACTACACAGCACTATATCACACTACAGCCTCTCTAACACTGTCCCTGTATCAGCAGCAGCAGCTCCTCCCCCAACACTGCTACACAGCACTATATCACACTACAGCCTCTCTAACACTGTCCCTGTGTCAGCAGCAGCAGCTCTCCCTACACTGACTGCTATACAGCACTATATCACGCTACAGCCTCTCTAACACTGTCCTTGTATCAGCAGCAGCAGATCCTGTCCCTACACTTACTGCTATACAGCACTATATCACGCTACAGCCTCTCTAACACTGTCCTTGTATCAGCAGCAGCAGCAGCTCCTCTCCCTACACTGACTGCTACACAGCACTATATCACACTACAACCTCTCTAACAAATTCCTTGATCAGCAGCAGCAGCTCCTCCCCCTACACTGACTGCTACACAGCACTATATCACACTACAACCTCTCTAACAAATTCCTTGATCAGCAGCAGCAGCTCCTCCCCCTACACTGACTGCTACACAGCACTATATCACACTACAGCCTCGCTAACACTGTCCTTGTATCAGCAGCAGCTTCTCCCCTACACTGACTTCTACACATCACTATATCACACTACAGCCTCTCTAACACTGTCCTTGTATCAGCAGCAGCTCCTCTCCCTACACTGACTGCTACATAGCACTATATCACACTACAGCCTCTCTAACACTGTCCCTGTGTCAGCAGCAGCAGCTCTCCCTACACTTACTGCTACACAGCTCTATATCACACTACAGCCTCTCTAACACTGTCTTTGTATCTGCAGCAGGAGCTCCTCCCCCTACACTGACTGCTACACAGCACTATATCATACTACAGCCTCTCTAACACTGTCCATGTATCAGCAGCAGCTCCTCTCCCTACACTGACGGCTACACAGCACTATATCACACTACAGCCTCTCTAACACTGTTCTTGTATCAGCAGCATCTCCTCTCCCTACACTTACTGCTACACAGCACTATATCACACTACAGCCTCTCTAACACTGACCCTGTATCAGCAGCAGCTCCTCCCCTACACTGACTGCTACACAGCACTATATCACACTACAGCCTCTCTAACACTGTCCCTGTGTCAGCAGAAGCAGCTCTCCCTACACTGACTGCTACACAGCAATATATCACAGTACAGCCTCTCTAACACTGTCCTCGTATCAGCAGCAGCTCCTCTCCCTACACTTACTGCTACACAGCACTATATCACACTACAGCCTCTCTAACACTGTCCCTGTATCAGCAGCAGCAGCTCCTCTCCCTACACTGACTGCTGCACAGCACTATATCACACTACAGCCTCTCTAACACTGTCCCTGTATCAGCAGCAGCAGCTCCTCTCCCTACACTGACTGCTACACAGCATTATATCACACTACAGCCTCTCTAACACTGTCCTCGTATCAGCAGCAGCTCCTCTCCCTACACTTACTGCTACACAGCACTATATCACACTACAGCCTCTCTAACACTGTCCCTGTATCAGCAGCAGCAGCTCCTCTCCCTACACTGACTGCTGCACAGCACTATATCACACTACAGCCTCTCTAACACTGTCCCTGTGTCAGCAGAAGCAGCGCTCCCTACACTGACTGCTACACAGCATTATATCACACTACAGCCTCTCTAACACTGTCCTCGTATCAGCAGCAGCTCCTCTCCCTACACTTACTGCTACACAGCACTATATCACACTACAGCCTCTCTAACACTGTCCCTGTATCAGCAGCAGCAGCTCCTCTCCCTACACTGAATGCTGCACAGCACTATATCACACTACAGCCTCTCTAACACTGTCCCTGTATCAGCAGCAGCAGCTCCTCTCCCTACACTGACTGCTACACAGCACTATATCACACTACAGCCTCTCTAACACTGTCCCTGTATCAGCAGCAGCAGCTCCTCTCCCTACACTGACTGCTACACAGCACTATATCACACTACAGCCTCTCTAACACTGTACCTATATCAGCAGCAGCTCCTCTCCCTACACTGACTGCTACACAGCACTATAACACACTACAGCCTCTCTAACACTGTCACTGTGTCAGCAGCAGCAGCTCCTCTCCCTACACTGACTGCTACACAGCACTATATCACAATACTGCCTCTCTAACACTGTCCTTGTATCAGCAGCAGGAGCTCAACCCCCTACACTGACTGCTACACAGCACTATATCACAATACAGCCTCTCTAACACTGTTCCTGTATCAGCAGTGGCAGCTCCTCTCCCTACACTGACTGCTACACAGCACTATATCACCATACAGCCTCTCTAACACTGTCCCTGTATCAGCAGCAGCAGCTCCCCCTACACTGACTGCTACACAGCACTATATCACAATATAGCCTCTCTAACATTGTCCCTATATCAGCAGCAGCTCCTCCCCCTACACTGACTGCTACAAAGCACTATATCACACTACAGCCTCTCTAACACTGTCCCTGTGTCAGCAGCACCAGCTTCTCCCCCTACACTGACTGCTACACAGCACTATATCACCATGCAGCCTCTCTAACACTGTTCCTGTATCAGCAGCAGCTCCTCTCCCTACACTGACTGCTACACAGCACTATATCACACTACAGCCTCTCTAACACTGTCCCTGTGTCAGCAGCAGCAGCTCTCCCTAACACTGACTGCTACACAGCATTATATCACGCTACAGCCTCTCTAACACTGTCCTTGTATCAGCAGCTGCAGCAGCTCCTCTCCCTACACTGACTGCTACACAGCACTATATCACACTACAACCTCTCTAACACATTCCTTGATCAGCAGCAGCAGCAGCTCCTCCCCCTACACTGACTGCTACACAGCACTATATCACAATACATCCTCTCTAACACTGTTCCTGTATCAGCAGTGGCATCTCCTCTCCCTACACTGACTGCTACACAGCACTATATTACACTAGAGCCTCTCTAACACTGTCCTTGTATCAGCAGCAGCTTCTCCACCTACACTGACTGCTACATAGCACTATATCACAATACAGCCTCTCTAACACTGTCCCTATATCAGCAGCAGCTCCTCTCCCTACACTGACCGCTACACAGCACTATATCACACTACAGCCTCTCTAACACTGTCACTGTATCTTTAGCAGCAGCTCCTCTCCCTACACTGACTGCTACACAGCACTATATCACAATACAGCCTCTCTAACACTGTTCCTGTATCAGCAGTGGCAGCTCCTCTCCCTACACTGACTGCTACACAGCATTATATCACGCTACAGCCTTTCTAACACTGTCCTTGTATCAGCAGCAGCTCCTCCCCCTACAGTGACTGCTACACAGCCCTATATCACAATACAGCCTCTCTAACACTGTCCTTGTATCAGCAGCAGCTCCACCCCCTACACTGACTGCTACACAGCACTATATCACAATACAGCCTCTCTAACACTGTTCCTGTATCAGCAGTGGCAGCTCCTCTCCCTACACTGACTGCTACACAGCACTATATCACAATACAGCCTCTCTAACACTGTCCTTGTATCAGCAGCAGCTCCTCCCCCTACACTGACCGCTACACAGCACTATATCACACTACAGCCTCTCTAACACTGTCCCTATATCAGCAGCAGCTCCTCTCCCTACACTGACTGCTACACATCACTATATCACACTACAGCCTCTCTAACACTGTCCCTGTATCAGCAGCAGCAGCTTCTCCCCCTACACTGACTGCTACACAGCACTATATCACACTACAGCCTCTCTAACACTGTCCCTGTATCAGCAGCAGGAGCTCCTCTCCCTACACTGACTGCTACACAGGACTATATCACAATACAGCCTCTCTAACACTGTCCTTGTATCAGCAGCAGCTCCTCTCCCTACACTGACCGCTACACAGCACTATATCACACTACAGCCTCTCTAACACTGTCACTGTATCTTTAGCAGCAGCTCCTCTCCCTACACTGACCGCTACACAGCACTATATCACGCTACAGCCTCTCTAACACTGTCCCTGTATCAGCAGCAGCAGCTCCTCTCCCTACACTGACTGCTACACAGAACTATATCACACTACAGCCTCTCTAACACTGTCCCTATATCAGCAGCAGCTCCTCTCCCTACACTGACTGCTACACAGCACTATATCACAATACAGCCTCTCTAACACTGTCCTTGTATCAGCAGCAGCTCCTCCCCCTACAGTGACTGCTACACAGCCCTATATCACAATACAGCCTCTCTAACACTGTCCTTGTATCAGCAGCAGCAGCTCCACCCCCTACACTGACTGCTACACAGCACTATATCACACTACAGCCTCTCTAACACTGTCCATGTATAAGCAGCAGCAGCTTCTCCCCCTACACTGACTGCTACACAGCAGTACATCACACTACAGCCTCTCTAACACTGTCCCTGTATCAGCAGCAGGAGCTCCTCTCCCTACACTGACTGCTACACAGCACTATATCACACTACAGCCTCTCTAACACTGTCCCTGTATCAGCAGCAGCAGCTTCTCCCCCTACACTGACTGCTACACAGCACTATATCACACTACAGCCTCTCTTACACTGTCCCTGTATCTGTAGCAGCAGCTCCTCTCCCTACACTTACTGCTACACAGCACTATATCACACTAGAGCCTCTCTAACACTTTCCCTGTATCTGCAGCAGCAGCTCCTCCCCCTACACTGACTGCTACACAGCACTATATCACACTACAGTCTCTCTAACACTGTCCCTATATCAGCAGCAGCTCCTCTCCCTACACTGATGGCTACACAGCACTATATCACACTACAGCCTCTCTAACACTGTCACTGTATCTTTAGCAGCAGCTCCTCTCCCTACACTGACTGCTACACAGCACTATATCACAATACAGCCTCTCTAACACTGTCCCTGTATCTGCAGCAGCAGCTTCTCCCCCTACACTGACTGCTACACAGCACTATATCACACTACAGCCTCTCTAACACTGTCCCTGTATCTGTAGCAGCAGCTCCTCTCCCTACACTGACTGCTACACAGGACTATATCACAATACAGCCTCTCTAACACTGTCCTTGTATCAGCAGCTGCTCCTCTCCCTACACTGACTGCTACACAGCACTATATCATACTACAGCCTCTCTAACACTGTCCCTGTATCAGCAGCAGCAGCTCCTCTCCGTTCACTGACTGCTGCACAGCACTATATCACACTACAGCCTCTCTAACACTGTCCCTGTATCAGCAGCAGCAGCTCCTCTCCCTACACTGACTGCTACACAGCACTATATCACACTACAGCCTCTCTAACACTGTCCCTGTATCAGCAGCAGCAGCTTCTCCCCCTACACTGACTGCTACACAGCACTATATCACACTATAGCCTCTCTAACACTGTCCCTGTATCTGTAGCAGCTCCTCTCCCTACACTGACTGCTACACAGCACTATATCACACTACAGCCTCTCTAACACTGTCCCTGTATCAGCAGCAGCAGCTCCTCTCCGTTCACTGACTGCTGCACAGCACTATATCACACTACAGCCTCTCTAACACTGTCCCTGTATCAGCAGCAGCAGCTCCTCTCCCTACACTGACTGCTACACAGCACTATATCACACTACAGCCTCTCTAACACTGTCCCTGTATCAGCAGCAGCAGCTTCTCCCCCTACACTGACTGCTACACAGCACTATTTCACACTACAGCCTCTCTAACACTGTCCCTGTATCTGTAGCAGCAGCTCCTCTCCCTACACTGACTGCTACACAGCACTATATCACACTACAGCCTCTGTAACACTGTCCCTGTGTCAGCAGCAGCAGCTCCTCCCCCTACACTGACTGCTACACAGCATTATATCACGCTACAGCCTCTCTAACACTGTCCTTGTATCAGCAGCAGCAGCAGCTCCTCTCCCTACACTGACTGCTACACAGCACTATATCACACTACAACCTCTCTAACAAATTCCTTGATCAGCAGCAGCAGCAGCAGCTCCTCCCCCTACACTGACTGCTACACAGCAGTATATCACAATACAGCCTCTCTAACACCTCTAACACTGTCCTTGTATCAGCAGCAGCAGCTCCTCCCCCTACACTGACTGCTACACAGCACTATATCACAATACAGCCTCTCTAACACTGCTGCTGCAGCAGCAGCAACTCCTCTCCCTACACTGACTGCTACACAGCACTATATCACACTACAACCTCTCTAACAAATTCCTTGATCAGCAGCAGCAGCTCCTCCCCCTACACTGACTGCTACACAGCACTATAGCACAATACCGCCTCTTTAACACTGTCCTTGTATCAGCAGCAGCAGCAGCTCCACCCCCTACACTGACTGCTACACAGCACTATATCACAATACAGCCTCTCTAACACTGTTCCTGTGTCAGCAGTGGCAGCTCCTCTCCCTACACTGACTGCTACATAGCATTATATCACAATACAGCCTCTCTAACACCTCGAACACTGTCCTTGTTTTAGCAGCAGCAGCTCCTCTCCCTACACTGACTGCTACACAGCACTATATCACAAAACAGCCTCTCTAACACTGTTCCTGTATCAGCAGTGGCAGCTCCTCTCCCTACACTGACTGCTACATAGCATTATATCACAATACAGCCTCTCTAACACCTCGAACACTGTCCTTGTATCAGCAGCAGCAGCTCCTCTCCCTACACTGACTGCTACACAGCACTATATCACAAAACAGCCTCTCTAACACTGTTCCTGTATCAGCAGTGGCAGCTCCTCTCCCTACACTGACTGCTACACAGCACTATATCACACTACAGCCTCTCTAACACTGTCCCTGTATCAGCAGCAGCAGCTCCTCCCTCTACACTGACTGCTACACAGCACTATATCACACTACAGCCTCTCTAACACTGTCCTTGTATCAGCAGCAGCTTCTCCCCCTACACTGACTGCTACACAGCACTATATCACAATACAGCCTCTCTAACATTGTCCCTATATCAGCAGAAGCTCCTCCCCCTACACTGACTGCTACACAGCACTATATCACACTACAGCCTCTCTAACACTGTCCCTGTATCAGCAGCAGCAGCTCCTTTCCCTACACTGACTGCTACACAGCACTATATCACACTACAGCCTCTCTAACACTGTCCCTGTATCAGCAGCAGCTCCTCCCCCTACACTGACTGCTACACAGCACTATATCACACTACAGCCTCTCTAACACTGTCCCTATATCAGCAGCAGCTCCTCTCCCTACACTGACTGCTACACAGCACTATATCACACTACAGCCTCTCTAACACTGCCCCTGTATCAGCAGCACCAGCTTCTCCCCCTACACTGACTGCTACACAGCACTATATCACACTACAGCCTCTCTAACACTGTCCCTGTATCAGCAGCAGGAGCTCCTCTCCCTACACTGACTGCTACACAGCACTATATCACACTACAGCCTCTCTAACACTGTCCCTGTGTCAGCAGCAGCAGCTCCTCCCCCTACACTGACTGCTACACAGGACTATATCACACTACAGCCTCTCTAACACTGTCCCTGTATCAACAGCAGCCCCCCCCCCATACACTGACTGCTACACAGCACTATATCACACTACAGCCTCTCTAACACTGTCCCTGTATCAGCAGCAGCAGCTCCTCCCCCAACACTGCTACACAGCACTATATCACACTACAGCCTCTCTAACACTGTCCCTGTGTCAGCAGCAGCAGCTCTCCCTACACTGACTGCTATACAGCACTATATCACGCTACAGCCTCTCTAACACTGTCCTTGTATCAGCAGCAGCAGATCCTGTCCCTACACTTACTGCTATACAGCACTATATCACGCTACAGCCTCTCTAACACTGTCCTTGTATCAGCAGCAGCAGCAGCTCCTCTCCCTACACTGACTGCTACACAGCACTATATCACACTACAACCTCTCTAACAAAATCCTTGATCAGCAGCAGCAGCTCCTCCCCCTACACTGACTGCTACACAGCACTATATCACACTACAACCTCTCTAACAAATTCCTTGATCAGCAGCAGCAGCTTCTCCCCCTACACTGACTGCTACACAGCACTATATCACACTACAGCCTCGCTAACACTGTCCTTGTATCAGCAGCAGCTTCTCCCCCTACACTGACTTCTACACATCACTATATCACACTACAGCCTCTCTAACACTGTCCTTGTATCAGCAGCAGCTCCTCTCCCTACACTTACTGCTACACAGCACTATATCACACTACAGCCTCTCTAACACTGACCCTGTATCAGCAGCAGCTCCTCCCCTACACTGACTGCTACACAGCACTATATCACACTACAGCCTCTCTAACACTGTCCCTGTGTCAGCAGAAGCATCTCTCCCTACACTGACTGCTACACAGCATTATATCACACTACAGCCTCTCTAACACTGTCCTCGTATCAGCAGCAGCTCCTCTCCCTACACTTACTGCTACACAGCACTATATCACACTACAGCCTCTCTAACACTGTCCCTGTATCAGCAGCAGCAGCTCCTCTCCCTACACTGACTGCTGCACAGCACTATATCACACTACAGCCTCTCTAACACTGTCCCTGTATCAGCAGCAGCAGCTCCTCTCCCTACACTGACTGCTACACAGCATTATATCACACTACAGCCTCTCTAACACTGTCCTCGTATCAGCAGCAGCTCCTCTCCCTACACTTACTGCTACACAGCACTATATCACACTACAGCCTCTCTAACACTGTCCCTGTATCAGCAGCAGCAGCTCCTCTCCCTACACTGACTGCTGCACAGCACTATATCACACTACAGCCTCTCTAACACTGTCCCTGTGTCAGCAGAAGCAGCTCTCCCTACACTGACTGCTACACAGCATTATATCACACTACAGCCTCTCTAACACTGTCCTCGTATCAGCAGCAGCTCCTCTCCCTACACTTACTGCTACACAGCACTATATCACACTACAGCCTCTCTAACACTGTCCCTGTATCAGCAGCAGCAGCTCCTCTCCCTACACTGACTGCTGCACAGCACTATATCACACTACAGCCTCTCTAACACTGTCCCTGTATCAGCAGCAGCAGCTCCTCTCCCTACACTGACTGCTACACAGCACTATATCACACTACAGCCTCTCTAACACTGTACCTATACCAGCAGCAGCTCCTCTCCCTACACTGACTGCTACACAGCACTATATCACAATACTGCCTCTCTAACACTGTCCTTGTATCAGCAGCAGCAGCTCCACCCCCTACACTGACTGCTACACAGCACTATATCACAATACAGCCTCTCTAACACTGTTCCTGTATCAGCAGTGGCAGCTCCTCTCCCTACACTGACTGCTACACAGCACTATATCACCATACAGCCTCTCTAACACTGTCCCTGTATCAGCAGCAGCAGCTCCCCCTACACTGACTGCTACACAGCACTATATCACACTACAGCCTCTCTAACACTGTCCCTGTATCAGCAGCAGGAGCTCCTCTCCCTACACTGACTGCTACACAGCACTATATCACACTACAGCCTCTCTAACACTGTCCCTGTGTCAGCAGCAGCAGCTCCTCCCCCTACACTGACTGCTACACAGGACTATATCACACTACAGCCTCTCTAACACTGTCCCTGTATCAACAGCAGCCCCCCCCCCCCATACACTGACTGCTACACAGCACTATATCACACTACAGCCTCTCTAACACTGTCCCTGTATCAGCAGCAGCAGCTCCTCCCCCAACACTGCTACACAGCACTATATCACACTACAGCCTCTCTAACACTGTCCCTGTGTCAGCAGCAGCAGCTCTCCCTACACTGACTGCTATACAGCACTATATCACGCTACAGCCTCTCTAACACTGTCCTTGTATCAGCAGCAGCAGATCCTGTCCCTACACTTACTGCTATACAGCACTGTATCACGCTACAGCCTCTCTAACACTGTCCTTGTATCAGCAGCAGCAGCAGCTCCTCTCCCTACACTGACTGCTACACAGCACTATATCACACTACAACCTCTCTAACAAAATCCTTGATCAGCAGCAGCAGCTCCTCCCCCTACACTGACTGCTACACAGCACTATATCACACTACAACCTCTCTAACAAATTCCTTGATCAGCAGCAGCAGCTTCTCCCCCTACACTGACTGCTACACAGCACTATATCACACTACAGCCTCGCTAACACTGTCCTTGTATCAGCAGCAGCTTCTCCCCCTACACTGACTTCTACACATCACTATATCACACTACAGCCTCTCTAACACTGTCCTTGTATCAGCAGCAGCTCCTCTCCCTACACTTACTGCTACACAGCACTATATCACACTACAGCCTCTCTAACACTGTCCCTGTGTCAGCAGCAGCAGCTCTCCCTACACTTACTGCTACACAGCTCTATATCACACTACAGCCTCTCTAACACTGTCTTTGTATCTGCAGCAGGAGCTCCTCCCCCTACACTGACTGCTACACAGCACTATATCATACTACAGCCTCTCTAACACTGTCCATGTATCAGCAGCAGCTCCTCTCCCTACACTGACTGCTACACAGCACTATATCACACTACAGCCTCTCTAACACTGTTCTTGTATCAGCAGCATCTCCTCTCCCTACACTTACTGCTACACAGCACTATATCACACTACAGCCTCTCTAACACTGACCCTGTATCAGCAGCAGCTCCTCCCCTACACTGACTGCTACACAGCACTATATCACACTACAGCCTCTCTAACACTGTCCCTGTGTCAGCAGAAGCATCTCTCCCTACACTGACTGCTACACAGCATTATATCACACTACAGCCTCTCTAACACTGTCCTCGTATCAGCAGCAGCTCCTCTCCCTACACTTACTGCTACACAGCACTATATCACACTACAGCCTCTCTAACACTGTCCCTGTATCAGCAGCAGCAGCTCCTCTCCCTACACTGACTGCTGCACAGCACTATATCACACTACAGCCTCTCCAACACTGTCCCTGTATCAGCAGCAGCAGCTCCTCTCCCTACACTGACTGCTACACAGCATTATATCACACTACAGCCTCTCTAACACTGTCCTCGTATCAGCAGCAGCTCCTCTCCCTACACTTACTGCTACACAGCACTATATCACACTACAGCCTCTCTAACACTGTCCCTGTATCAGCAGCAGCAGCTCCTCTCCCTACACTGACTGCTGCACAGCACTATATCACACTACAGCCTCTCCAACACTTTCCCTGTATCAGCAGCAGCAGCTCCTCTCCCTACACTGACTGCTACACAGCACTATATCACAATACTGCCTCTCTAACACTGTCCTTGTATCAGCAGCAGCAGCTCCACCCCCTACACTGACTGCTACACAGCACTATATCACAATACAGCCTCTCTAACACTGTTCCTGTATCAGCAGTGGCAGCTCCTCTCCCTACACTGACTGCTACACAGCACTATATCACCATACAGCCTCTCTAACACTGTCCCTGTATCAGCAGCAGCAGCTCCCCCTACACTGACTGCTACACAGCACTATATCACAATATAGCCTCTCTAACATTGTCCCTATATCAGCAGCAGCTCCTCCCCCTACACTGACTGCTACAAAGCACTATATCACACTACAGCCTTTCTAACACTGTCCTTGTATCAGCAGCAGCTTCTCACCCTACACTGACTGCTACACAGCTCTATATCACAATACAGCCTCTCTAACACTGTCCCTGTATCTGCAGCAGCAGCTCCACCCCCTACACTGACTGCTACACAGCACTATATCACACTACAGCCTCTCTAACACTGTCCCTGTGTCAGCAGCACCAGCTTCTCCCCCTACACTGACTGCTACACAGCACTATATCACCATGCAGCCGCTCTAACACTGTTCCTGTATCAGCAGCAGCTCCTCTCCCTACACTGACTGCTACACAGCACTATATCACACTACAGCCTCTCTAACACTGTCCCTGTATCAGCAGCAGCAGCAGCTCTCCCTAACACTGACTGCTACACAGCATTATATCACGCTACAGCCTCTCTAACACTGTCCTTGTATCAGCAGCTGCAGCAGCTCCTCTCCCTACACTGACTGCTACACAGCACTATATCACACTACAACCTCTCTAACACATTCCTTGATCAGCAGCAGCAGCTCCTCCCCCTACACTGACTGCTACACAGCACTATATCACAATACATCCTCTCTAACACTGTTCCTGTATCAGCAGTGGCATCTCCTCTCCCTACACTGACTGCTACACAGCACTATATTACACTAGAGCCTCTCTAACACTGTCCCTGTATCAGCAGCAGCTTCTCCACCTACACTGACTGCTACACAGCACTATATCACAATACAGCCTCTCTAACACTGTCCCTATATCAGCAGCAGCTCCTCTCCCTACACTGACCGCTACACAGCACTATATCACACTACAGCCTCTCTAACACTGTCACTGTATCTTTAGCATCCATATTCATACCAAGCCCTCTGATGACCCTTTGGGGATTTAGAAAAAATGTGAAAAAAATATATATATACCTATAAAAATTATAAAAATATATGCACATATGTATATATGAAAACGATTACAATTTCCAGGATATAAAAAGCAATAAAACTCGTTCCAATGAAACGGTACCGTATATACTCGCAAGCAAGCCGAATTTTTGACCCACAAGAAGTGGGTCAAAAGTTGGGGGGTCGGCTTGCTTGCGAGTGATGTGCCTGAGGGTCGTCCCCCCCCGCACTCTCCCACCCGCTCCCCCCGCGGCCGCTGCTATTACCTTAGCTCCGCGGCTTCCTATTCCCCTGTCCTGCTCTTCATTCACAGCAACTCGCCCCACGGTGGCTGCTGTGTGATGACGGAGGAAGTGCAGAGAGAGGTTCCCATAGTAACCAGGAAGCCGCTCTCTGCCACTTCCTCCGTCATCACGCAGCAGCCACCGTGGGGTGAGCTGCTGTGAATGAAGAGCAGGACAGGGGAATAGGAAGCCGCGGAGCTAAGGTAATAGCAGCGGCCGCAGGGGGAGCGGGTGGGAGAGGGCGGGGGGTGCTAAACTCTCTAACCTGGGCACTTTACAAGCTATCCTGGGCACGATACTAGCTATCCTGGGCACGATACTAGCTATCCTGGGCTCTATACTAGCTATCCTGGGCACTATACTAGCTATCCTGGGCACTATACTAGCTATCCTGGGCACTATACCTGCTATCCTGGGCACTATACCTGCTATCCTGGGCACTATACCTGCTATCCTGGACACTATACCTGCTATCCTGGTCACTATACCAGCTATCCTGGTCACTATACCAGCTATCCTGGTCACTATACTAGCTATCCTGGTCACTATACTAGCTATCCTGGTCACTATACTAGCTATCCTGGGCACTATACTAGCTATCCTGGGCACTATACCTGCTATCCTGGGCACTATACCTGCTATCCTGGGCACTATACCTGCTATCCTGGTCACTATACCAGCTATCCTGGTCACTATACTAGCTATCCTGGTCACTATACTAGCTATCCTGGTCACTATACTAGCTATCCTGGTCACTATACTAGCTATCCTGGTCACTATACTAGCTATCCTGGGCACTATACCAGCTATCTTGGGCACTATACCAGCTATCCTGGGCACTATACCAGCTATCCTGGTCACTATACCAGCTATCCTGGTCACTATACCAGCTATCCTGGTCACTATACCAGCTATCCTGGTCACTATACTAGCTATCCTGGGCACTATACTAGCTATCCTGGGCACTATACTAGCTATCCTGGGCACTATACTAGCTATCCTGGTCACTATACCAGCTATCCTGGTCACTATACCAGCTATCCTGGGCACTATACCAGCTATCCTGGGCACTATACTAGCTATCCTGGGCACTATACCTGCTATCCTGGTCACTATACTAGCTATCCTGGGCACTATACCAGCTATCCTGGGCACTATACTAGCTATCCTGGGCACGATACCTGCTATCCTGGGCACTATACCTGCTATCCTGGGCACTATACCTGCTATCCTGGGCACTATACCTGCTATCCTGGGCACGATACTAGCTATCCTGGGCACGATACTAGCTATACTGAGGCACTACCTTCCCATACTGGGCACTATACTAGCTATGCTGGGACACACTGGGGGGGATCATGCGGCCAGCATTCCTACCCCCGACTTATATGAGGGTCAATCATTTTTTCCTGGTTTTTCAGGCAAAAGTTGGGGGGTCGGCTAATATGCGGGTCGGCTTGCTTGCGAGTATATACGATACTCAAAAGATTTTCCTCCACATGTATAGGGACCTTGTCCCCTCGTATATCCGTGGCAGTATCACCTCTATGTCAGGATGGAGTCCTTTCCACAGAGTCAGACCTCACACCAGAACTTTTGAGGGCGCAGTTCCTATGCTTGGAAGCTCTTTACAACTAGTTAGCCGATTACTCACGTATCCCCAGAAAGAACCAGTCCCTCACGACCGGAATATGTCCACACGGGGGTCCGTTTCTGTGTTGCAGCGGCTACTGACTCACGCTGCTCGTAGTGTAAGCAGCCGTATTGCGAGCTTCCGCGTGTCGGCTGGTTGAGGTGTCTGACGTCACCTCCGTGCGTCCCAGTTGCTTCCACTTCCTATAGTCCTGCGTTCCAGCTGCCTGTGTCGCACACAATGTAGCTCTTCTCCACATAAAGTTCTCCACACACCGCTATGGCAAGAAGCTATAGTTTCAGGATCCCAGGCAGCAAGATTCCAATTGATTAAAGGGGCGCCCCTTTAATCAATTGGAATCTTGCTGCCTGGGATCCTGAAACTATAGCTTCTTGCCATAGCGGTGTGTGGAGAACTTTATGTGGAGAAGAGCTACATTGTGTGCGACACAGGCAGCTGGAACGCAGGACTATAGGAAGTGGAAGCAACTGGGACGCACGGAGGTGACGTCAGACACCTCAACCAGCCGACACGCGGAAGCTCGCAATACGGCTGCTTACACTACGA
This sequence comes from Hyperolius riggenbachi, assembly GCF_040937935.1. Taxonomy (NCBI): domain Eukaryota; kingdom Metazoa; phylum Chordata; class Amphibia; order Anura; family Hyperoliidae; genus Hyperolius; species Hyperolius riggenbachi. Next base: position 261,465,218 of record NC_090655.1, read on the forward strand.
GCAGCGTGAGTCAGTAGCCGCTGCAACACAGAAACGGACCCCCGTGTGGACATATTCCGGTCGTGAGGGACTGGTTCTTTCTGGGGATACGTGAGTAATCGGCTAACTAGTTGTAAAGAGCTTCCAAGCATAGGAACTGCGCCCTCAAAAGTTCTGGTGTGAGGTCTGACTCTGTGGAAAGGACTCCATCCTGACATAGAGGTGATACTGCCACGGATATACGAGGGGACAAGGTCCCTATACATGTGGAGGAAAATCTTTTGAGTACCGTTTCATTGGAACGAGTTTTATTGCTTTTTATATCCTGGAAATTGTAATCGTTTTCATATATACATATGTGCATATATTTTTATAATTTTTATAGGTATATATATATTTTTTTCACATTTTTTCTAAATCCCCAAAGGGTCATCAGAGGGCTTGGTATGAATATGGATGTGATAGATTGAATGAATGTATGGAGCATCGCTATTCATCCCCTTTGTGGTGTGCGCTCTTGATTGCGTGAAGATATAGATATTGGCAGATTTATGTGGTTGTATGTACGTGCATATATATATACTTTTTATATATCTTTTTAAATTTGGTTCCAATTAGGAATAAAATAAAGTAAAATAAAAAAGAAAAAATTATTTAACCTTATATCTTGCGCTCCTCTATTTGTATTTTGATCTGATTTTCTTTTTGTGGGGGTAGGAGGTACTTCCACAATTTGAGGCAGCAGCAGGAAGTAATCTCTATCTCTCTTTTTGAGATTTGCACACATTTTTTTGTTAATATACAGCGCCCCTTAGATTTTCTTTCTATATCACTGTATCTTTAGCAGCAGCTCCTCTCCCTACACTGACTGCTACACAGCACTATATCACAATACAGCCTCTCTAACACTGTTCCTGTATCAGCAGTGGCAGCTCCTCTCCCTACACTGACTGCTACACAGCACTATATCACAATACAGCCTCTCTAACACTGTCCTTGTATCAGCAGCAGCAGCTCCACCTACACTGACTGCTACACAGCACTATATCACAATACAGCCTCTCTAACACTGTCCCTATATCAGCAGCAGCTCCTCTCCCTACACTGACCGCTACACAGCACTATATCACACTACAGCCTCTCTAACACTGTCACTGTATCTTTAGCAGCAGCTCCTCTCCCTACACTGACTGCTACACAGCACTATATCACGCTACAGCCTTTCTAACACTGTCCTTGTATCAGCAGCAGCAGCAGCTCCTCCCCCTACACTGACTGCTACACAGCACTATATCACAATACAGCCTCTCTAACACTGTCCTTGTATCAGCAGCAGCAGCTCCACCCCCTACACTGACTGCTACACAGCACTATATCACAATACAGCCTCTCTAACACTGTTCCTGTATCAGCAGTGGCAGCTCCTCTCCCTACACTGACTGCTACACAGCACTATATCACAATACAGCCTCTCTAACACTGTCCTTGTATCAGCAGCAGCTCCTCCCCCTACACTGACCGCTTCACAGCACTATATCACACTACAGCCTCTCTAACACTGTCCCTATATCAGCAGCAGCTCCTCTCCCTACAGTGACTGCTACACAGCACTATATCACAATACAGCCTCTTTAACACTGTCCCTGTATCTGCAGCAGCAGCTCCTCCCCCTACACTGACTGCTACACATCACTATATCACACTACAGCCTCTCTAACACTGTCCCTGTATCAGCAGCAGCAGCTTCTCCCCCTACACTGACTGCTACACAGCACTATATCACACTACAGCCTCTCTAACACTGTCCCTGTATCAGCAGCAGGAGCTCCTCTCCCTACACTGACTGCTACACAGGACTATATCACAATACAGCCTCTCTAACACTGTCCTTGTATCAGCAGCAGCTCCTCTACCTACACTGACCGCTACACAGCACTATATCACACTACAGCCTCTCTAACACTGTCACTGTATCTTTAGCAGCAGCTCCTCTCCCTACACTGACCGCTACACAGCACTATATCACGCTACAGCCTCTCTAACACTGTCCCTGTATCAGCAGCAGCAGCTCCTCTCCCTACACTGACTGCTACACATAACTATATCACACTACAGCCTCTCTAACACTGTCCCTGTATCTGCAGCAGCAGCTCCTCCCCCTACACTGACTGCTACACAGCACTATATCACACTACAGCCTCTCTAACACTGTCCCTATATCAGCAGCAGCTCCTCTCCCTACACTGACTGCTACACAGCACTATATCACACTACAGCCTCTCTAACACTGTCACTGTATCTTTAGCAGCAGCTCCTCTCCCTACACTGACTGCTACACAGCACTATATCACACTACAGCCTCTCTAACACTGTCCCTGTATCTGCAGCAGCAGCTTCTCCCCCTACACTGACTGCTACACAGCACTATATCACACTACAGCCTCTCTAACACTGTCCATGTATCAGCAGCAGCAGCTTCTCCCCCTACACTGACTGCTACACAGCAGTACATCACACTACAGCCTCTCTAACACTGTCCCTGTATCAGCAGCAGGAGCTCCTCTCCCTACACTGACTGCTACACAGCACTATATCACAATACAGCCTCTCTAACACTGTCCCTGTATCAGCAGCAGCAGCTTCTCCCCCTACACTGACTGCTACACAGCACTATATCACACTACAGCCTCTCTTACACTGTCCCTGTATCTGTAGCAGCAGCTCCTCTCCCTACACTTACTGCTACACAGCACTATATCACACTAGAGCCTCTCTAACACTGTCCCTGTATCTGCAGCAGCAGCTCCTCCCCCTACACTGACTGCTACACAGCACTATATCACACTACAGTCTCTCTAACACTGTCCCTATATCAGCAGCAGCTCCTCTCCCTACACTGATGGCTACACAGCACTATATCACACTACAGCCTCTTTAACACTGTCACTGTATCTTTAGCAGCAGCTCCTCTCCCTACACTGACTGCTACACAGCACTATATCACAATACAGCCTCTCTAACACTGTCCCTGTATCTGCAGCAGCAGCTTCTCCCCCTACACTGACTGCTACACAGCACTATATCACACTACAGCCTCTCTAACACTGTCCCTGTATCTGTAGCAGCAGCTCCTCTCCCTACACTGACTGCTACACAGGGCTATATCACAATACAGCCTCTCTAACACTGTCCTTGTATCAGCAGCAGCTCCTCTCCCTACACTGACTGCTACACAGCACTATATCACACTACAGCCTCTCTAACACTGTCCCTTTATCAGCAGCAGCAGCTCCTCTCCGTTCACTGACTGCTGCACAGCACTATATCACACTACAGCCTCTCTAACACTGTCCCTGTATCAGCAGCAGCAGCTCCTCTCCCTACACTGACTGCTACACAGCACTATATCACACTACAGCCTCTCTAACACTGTCCCTGTATCAGCAGCAGCAGCTTCTCCCCCTACACTGACTGCTACACAGCACTATTTCACACTACAGCCTCTCTAACACTGTCCCTGTATCTGTAGCAGCAGCTCCTCTCCCTACACTTACTGCTACACAGCACTATATCACACTAGAGCCTCTCTAACACTGTCCTTGTATCAGCAGCAACTCCTCTCCCTACACTTACTGATACACAGCACTATATCACTCTACAGCCTCTCTAACACTGACCCTGTATCAGCAGCAGGTCCTCCCCTACACTGACTGCTACACAGCACTATATCACACTACAGCCTCTCTAAAGGTGGCCATACACTGGCCCGATTCCCGGCCGTTTCGACAGCAGATTCGATCCTGGGATCGAATCTGCTGCCAATCGTTCGCGGTAAACGCCGCCGACGATCCGATTTAGTCCCGAAATCGGATCGGTCCGTCGATCGCGCCGTGCAGGAAATTACCCTCGATCGCCCGCGGGTAAAGTACGCGTCGCTAGCGGCGGCCGATCCGATGAAAAATACATTACCTGATGCGGGCTCCCGGGCGTCTTCTCCGCATCTTCTCAGCGCTGCACCCGCTCCATCCCGGCGCTTCCTGGGTCACTGCAGTGACCAGGAAGTTCTAATAGAGGGCGCTCTATTTGAACTTCCTGGTCACGGAGTGACACAGGAAGCGCCGAGATGGAGCAAGAACAGAGCGGTGCAGCGTGGAGAAGATGCCCGGGAGCCAGCGTCAGGTAATGTATGCGCGGGGGGAGGACAGGCGGCAGGAGCAGCTGAACAGATTGTGATCGGTTTCAGGCTGAAATCGATTCACAATCTGTTTGCAGTAAAGGCAGCCATACGATCCCTATCTGATCAGATTCGATCAGATAGGGATCTGTCAGCTGGTCGATCTGATGGCACATCGACCAGTGTATGGCTGCCTTAACACTGTCCTTTTATCAGCAGCAGCAGCAGCTCCTCTCCCTACACTGACTGCTACACAGCACTATATCACAATACAGCCTCTCTAACACTGTCCTTGTATCAGCAGCAGCAGCTCCACCCCCTACACTGACTGCTACACAGCTCTATATCACAATACAGCCTCTCTAACACTGTTCCTATATCAGCAGTGGCATCTCCTCTCCCTACACTGACTGCTACACAGCAGTATATTACACTAGAGCCTCTCTAACACTGTCCTTGTATCAGCAGCAGCTTCTCCACCTACACTGACTGCTACACAGCACTATATCACAATACAGCCTCTCTAACATTGTCCCTATATCAGCAGCAGCTCCTCTCCCTACACTGACTGCTACACAGCACTATATCACACTACAACTTCTCTATTACTGTCACTGTATCTTTAGCAGCAGCTCCTCTCCCTACACTGACTGCTACACTGGACTATATCACAATACAGCCTCTCTAACACTGTCCTTGTATCAGCAGCAGCTCCTCTCCCTACACTGACTGCTACACAGCACTATATCACACTACAGCCTCTCTAACACTGTCCCTGTATCAGCAGCAGGAGCTCCTCCCCCTACACTGACTGCTACACAGCACTATATCACACTACAGCCTCTCTAACACTGTTCCTGTATCAGCAGTGGCATCTCCTCTCCCTACACTGACTGCTACACAGCACTATATTACACTAGAGCCTCTCTAACACTGTCCTTGTATCAGCAGCAGCTTCTTCACCTACACTGACTGCTACACAGCACTATATCACAATACAGCCTCTCTAACATTGTCCCTATATCAGCAGCAGCTCCTCCCCCTACACTGACCGCTACACAGCACTATATCATACTTCAGCCTCTCTATCACTGTCCCTATATCAGCAGCAGCTCCTCTCCCTACACTGACTGCTACACAGCACTATATCACACTACAGCCTCTCTAACACTGTTCCTGTATCAGCAGTGGCAGCTCCTCTCCCTACACTGACTGCTACACAGCATTATATCACGCTACAGCCTCTCTAACACTGTCCTTGTATCAGCAGCAGCAGCAGCTCCTCCCCCTACACTGACTGCTAAACAGCACTATATCACAATACAGCCTCTCTAACACTGTCCTTGTATCAGCAGCAGCAGCTCCACCCCCTACACTGACTGCTACACAGCACTATATCACAATACAGCCTCTCTAACACTGTTCCTGTATCAGCAGTGGCAGCTCCTCTCCCTACACTGACTGCTACACAGCACTATATCACAATACAGCCTCTCTAACACTGTCCTTGTATCAGCAGCAGCTCCTCCCCCTACACTGACCGCTACACAGCACTCTATCACACTACAGCCTCTCTAACACTGTCCCTGTATCAGCAGCAGCCGCAGCTCCACCCCCTACACTGACTGTTACACAGCACTATATCACACTACAGCCTCTCTAACACTGTCCCTGTATCAGCAGCAGCCGCAGCTCCACCCCCTACACTGACTGCTACACAGCACTATATCACACTACAACCTCTCTAACACTGTCCCTGTATCAGCAGCAGCAGCAGCTCTCCCTACACTGACTAATTCTGAATAAAAATGGCCGCCGGGATTGTGCTTTTTTATAAGGGGAGGAGTTGCCCGGATGGGGATCATGTCTGTTTGACTGTCATGTCCCATCTAACTTCATGGTGAAGGGTTAAATCTGGCACTATAAAAAAGTATAGGGCAGACGTCAAATTTTGATGTTTGGCCATCACTAATAATTTATAATATAGTTTATAGCAAATAGCATATGACCTATCCAATACAGAAATGAATTCATTTATATGCCGTACTAGCTGATTGCCCGGCTTTGCCCGGGAATGTATTTGGCTGGTTTTGGCTCCCCCCACTTTTCTAACCCTAACACACAATGACTCAAGGACCTAGTTTGTGAGCTTTGAATTGTTTAACATCAATAATTTTCATTGAAATGAAACAAATCTGATTTGCTGTGGCTCCACCCTTTTTTCTGATTTTGAACCCCAGTCACCCAAATGACCAACTGTACCAGGTTTTAAGCATGTGTCCTTAACCAGGGCTGTGGAGTCGGAGTCGTGGAGTCGGAGTCGTGGAGTCGGGCAATTTTGGGTGCCTGGAGTCGGAGTCGGGAAAAAATGCACCGACTCCGACTCCTAATGAATTTGTAACTGTAATTAAAATAGAAAATATGATAAAATGTTCTATTTCTCAGATAATAGTCATCATAAATAATGTATATATACAGTATATATACAGTAATAGCTGTGCTTAGTCCACAAAAATGAAATAAACCAATCAAAATTAGTTACTTGTGCTGCTTCAATAAAGCAGTCCCCGTATTTTTAAGGTCAGATATACATATCTGATTGTGACTGTATATATGATGTGTACACAGGAATCTCTTATATATACTAAATAACATCTATGCTGTAAGTATAAAGCCTGATGTGTAGCCGTGTCACTAATAGAAATGGTCAACGAGATGGAAATAATTCTGCATTGATGCAGATTTATGCAAATGTATGCACTCCCTTTGCTGATGAAATCAAATAATTTGATATGTTATTAAAATTTGGTTTGGTGACAAATTAAAGGGTAACTGAGACGGATGAAAAGTAAAGTTTTTTTTATACATACCTGGGGCTTCCTCCAGCCCCCTTCAGGCTAATCAGTCCCTCGCTGTCCTCCACCACCCGGATCTTCTGCTATGAGTCCTGGTAATTCAGCCAGTCAGCGTTGTCCGGCCGCATGCCGCTCCCACAGCCAGGAACATTCTGCACCTGCGCAATAGTGCTGCACAGGTGTAGTATGCTCCTGGTGGCGGAGTGTTTGCATGCGCATTACGCCTGACTGGCTCAAGTACCTGGACTCATAGCAGAAGATCCAGGTGGTGGAGGAGGACAACGAGGGACTGATTATCCTGAAGGCGGCTGGAGGAAGCCCCAGGTATGTATAAAACTTTAATTTCATCAGTCTCAGGTTTACTTTGTTAAACAGTAGCACTATACTCTACATATGCACTCCCCACAGAGCTGCAGGGAATCCACTGAGAATGCTGTGCGCATTGAACACAGAGGTGTTGTCTGTTTACAATCTCCTCATTCCCCTGCAGAGTACCTGCACATCATTCTTACATGTACCCACAGTTACATTGCCTAGGGCCTGATAGATGTTCTTTGTTCCGGTTTGTACCTTTTACAAGTACTCTTACCAAGGACTAGTTTTAGTCTAAAGGGAATAAATATAGTAGTCTACATATCCTTCTCACTTCAGTTGTCTTGTAAAATTCCTAAGCGTTGGCAGTTAAGAGACGAATTTCATGTTACATACTTTTAATCAACAAAATTGTAATATGCAAATTAGAGGAGTCGGAGTCGTGGAGTCGGAGTCGGTGGAATCCTAAACTGAGGAGTCGGAGTCGGAGTCGGTGGATTTTTGGACCGACTCCACAGCCCTGTCCTTAACAGTGCAAGAATGGCAGCAATTGAATATTCTCCTTGGAAAGCAATACATGAATTTGGATTGGCTTTTGTAGGCTCCACCCTCCTTTATGAATATTAATCCCAGTCACCCAGTGAACAACTGTACAAAGTTTGAGAACCCTACCGTTAACAGTGTAAGAATGGCTGCAGTTTACATTTTCCCAGTGAAATTTGTATTTGTCTCCGCCCACTGATGACCCAGCTTTGCCTGGGTATGTATTTGGCTGGTGTTGGCTATGCCCACTTTTTGTAACAGACAATAACTTAATTACTCAATGACCAAATTTGTGAGCTTTGCGGTCTTTGGCATCAATAATTTGCATTGAAATGAAACAAATCTGATGGGCTGTTTGTGTCTCCACCCCTTTTCTGAATTTGAACCCCAGTCACCCAATAAATAACTGTACCCAGTTTGGGGCTTGTGCAATTAACAGTACAAGAATGGCAGTAATGAAATATTTCCCTTGAAAACCAATAGATGAATTTTGATTGGCTATTGTAGGCTCCATCCACTTTTATGAATAATAGCTGATGAATCAGCGTTGCCCGGGTATGTATTTGGCTGGTGTTAGCTCTGGCCACTTTGTATATTCCCATAGAAATTAAACAAATCAAATTGGCTGTTTGTGGCTCTGCCCTCTCTGGCATTTGAACCCTAATGATGTTGATCCAGGGATTTTATCTGATTGCCATCTGGAGTCGGGAAGGAATTTTTCCCTTTAGGGGCTAATTGGACCATGCCTTGTAAGGGTTTTTTCGTCTTCCTCTGGATCAACAGGGATATGTGAGGGAGCAGGCTGGTGTTGTACTTTATACTGGTTGAACTCGATGGACGTATGTCTTTTTTCAACCAAAATAACTATGTAACTATGTAACCCCAGTCACCCAATGACCAACTGTAGCAGGTTTGAGGCATCTGTTATTAACAGAGAAAAAACGGAAGCAATTTAAATATTCCCCTTGAAAATCAACAGGTGAATTTTACTTGGCTATTATAGGCTCCACCCACTTCCCATAATATTAATCTCAGTCTCCCAGTGACCATCTGGGCAAAGTTTGAGAACCCTTGCCTTTAACAGTGTAAGAATGGCTGCAGTTTGCATTTTTCCATTTAAAATGAATGTCTGAAATTTCATTGGCTGTTTTATGCTCTTCCCACTTTTCCTGGATTTGTAACCTCGGTCACCAAGTGATCAACTGTGCCAAGTGTGGGGACTCTGGCTCAATTACTGTGAGAATGGCAGCCTTTTCCGTTTTTTCCATTCACTTGAATGGGTGGAATCTGATTGGCTGTTTGTAGCTCCGTCCAGGTATGCAGGGGGGATGCGAGACCCCCAGAACATATCATCCCAGGTAGTAAGGGATCTGTATACCAAGTTTCGTTCAAATTGGTCAAGGCGTTTTCGCGTGACACACACACACACACACACACACACACACACACACTCACACACTCACACACTCACACACTCACACACTCACACACTCACACACTCACACACTCACACACTCTCACACACACACACACACACACACACACACACACACACACACACACACACACACACACACACACACACACACACACTCCTGTATGTAAACCACCACTTTTTTTTCCTCAATGTTATTGGTTTCAAACCATTTTATCTTTCCCCCTTTGCATTGTCCCCTCCTCACCAGGAGGGCTCGGGCTCCAGCTTGGGCCACCAGGCCTGTCTCACCAACTGTAGCTTTATTAAGAGTGTGACCAAGACCTAGAGGGAGCCCTGGGGAGCCGAGTGCAGACTGATTCCTCCACATGCCTATATGGCTGGTGCCCTAAAAAGCAGCCTTATTTTGTGAGTTTCCCTTCACGCTTCACAAATCACCAGCTCAGCATTAATACTCCACAATCTGGGCTCCCTTTGTCTCTGTATATTTTATAAGGTGATGAACATCTTGTCTCTCAGATGAGGATACAGCGGTAATAAGAATGTGTAAGTGACACCACATTGCTCTACAAACATAACACAGATTTCTTGCTATAAGTACATATAGGTCTGTTGTCACAGGAGTAACCCATTGCTTCCATTGTCTCATCAAGCTCTACAACTTGCTGTGTTTCTATGTATGGGCAATGCTTTAGCTGCAGGGATAGTCAATGAGATGCAAAGAAATGCATTTGATTGGCCAAATATCAGGCTACATAGAATTTGCATGCATATCAAACTTATAGTCATGTGATTAGCCGCCTGTAATAAGCACAACCTTCTGCAGTCTCTCTGTCAGGCTGATAACTAGTGATGGTCAGTGACATGCAAATAACATGAGATGGTGCAAACTGTATGCTAATTATATGCAAATGTGCAGCTGCTGCATTTGCGCCATTTTTAATCTGCATATACTTTGTATCAACTTGGAATTCTCAGCAGCTCACTGACCGTCTTTAATGATAATTGTTCCTCCCATCAGAATTCTCTAACAGGAAGTGATGATGTTTCTCTATTTGCAGCACAGAGTCCCGGCATCAGGAACCTCTCAGAGACTCGTCTTTCTGTATCCACAGACTGTACAACGGATGGTGATGTCACTGGACAAGAGTCTCCTGCAGAGATCCTGGTCACCCCAAATATTTCCCTAGACTCTCCTGATCTGTCTAACCCTGAGGGGCCTCATACCCAGCACAGCTCTCCCCCTGCTGGAGGGCCTCATTCCTGTTTCACATGTGGGAAATTTTTTGTTCGGAATTCACATCTTGTCAGACATGAGAGATCTCACACTGGTGAGAAGCCCTATTCATGTGCTGAGTGTGGGAAATGTTTTAGTCATAAATCATATCTTGTCAGTCATGAGAGATTTCACACTGGTGAAAAGCCGTTTTCATGTGCTGAGTGTGGGAAATGTTTTGGCCATAAAACAAATCTTGTGGTACATGAGAGATCTCACACAGGGGAGAAGCCCTATCCATGTGCTGAGTGTGGGAAATATTTTGTGAATAAATCACATCTTGTCAGACATGAAAGATCTCACTCAGGTGAGAAGCCATATCCATGTGCTGAGTGTGGGAAATATTTTGTGGATAAATCATGTCTTGTGGTACATATGAGATCTCACACTGGTGAGAAGCCCCATTCATGTGCTGAGTGTGGCAAATGTTTTATAGGAAAATCAGATCTTTTCAGACACGAGGGATCTCACACTGGTGAGAAGCCCTATTCATGTGCAGAGTGTGGGAAAGGTTTTCTACTGAAATGTAACCTTGTCAGACATGAGAGATCTCACACTGGTGAAAAGCCCTATTCATGTGCTGAGTGTGGGAAATGTTTTGCACAGAAATCAGATCTTTGTACACATGAAAGATCTCACACCGGGGAGAAGCCCTATTCCTGTACAGATTGTGGGAAAGGTTTTGGGCAAAAATCAAATCTTGTCATACATGAGAGATCTCACACTGGTAAGAAGCCCTATTCATGTGCAGAATGTGGGAAATGTTTTCCTCGGAAATCAACTCTTGTCATTCATGAAAGATCTCATACTGGTGAGAAGCCTTATTCATGTCTTGAGTGTGGGAAATGTTTTCTTTTGAAATCACATCTTGTCAGTCATGAGAGATTACACACCGGTGAGAAACCTTATTCATGTGCTGAGTGTGGGAAATGTTTTGGTCAAAAAACAAATCTTATCATTCACGAGAAATCTCACACTGGGGAGAAGCTCTATTCATGTGCTGAGTGTGGGAAATGTTTTAAGCTTAAAAAATATCTTGTCACACATGAGAGATCTCACACTGGTGAGAAGCCTCATTCATGTGCTGAATGCGGGAAAAGTTTTCTACTGAAATCTAACCTTGTCAGACATGAGAGATTTCACACTGGTGTGAAGCCCTATTCTTGTGCTGAGTGTGGGAAATGTTTTGGAACTAAATCAAACCTTGACAAACATGAGAGATCTCACACTGGTGTGAAGCCCTTTTCTTGTGCTGAGTGTGGGAAATGTTATGGAACCAAATCAAACCTTGTCAAACATGAGAGATCTCACACTGGTGAGAAACCATATCAATGTGCTGTGTGTAGGCAATGTTTTGAGCGTAAATCAAACCTTGTGACACATGAAAGATCCCACAGCGGTGAGAAGCCCTATTCATGTGCTGAGTGTGGGAAATGTTTTCTTCAGGAATCACATCTTCTCAGTCATGAGAGATCTCACACTGGTGAAAAGCCCTATTTATGTGCTGAGTGTGGGAAATGTTTTCTACTGAAATCTAACCTTGTCAGTCATGAGAGATCTCACACTGGGGAATAGCACTGTTCATGTGCTGAGTGTGGGAAAGGTATTCAGCTTTAGTTACTGCTTATCAGATTATCAGGCGCCTATGTTGAGTGTGGGAAATGTCTTTGCTATAAGTGTTCTGATACATTTGGTTTACTTTATTTCTCTAATCGTCCTCCAGGATGAGTATCTCCTGAGGGAAGACTGGTCCCACCCCTTAAGAAACAGACAAAATAAGCACAGCCCATAGAATAGGCCTGAACGATTTTAGGAAAAGAATGAATTGCACGATTTCTGTCAAAAATTGCGATTTTGATTCAATTCACGATTTTATTCAAATCAAGCTTTAGTACAAAATTTACAATGTACAGTAACATTTACAAACATGCATTGTCAGAAAATGACATCATACGATCAAATTGATAGTATGATGTCATTTTCTGTCATTTTTGTAAATATTAGTGCAGTGCAGTGCATTGTGAATTTATCGAAACAAATCGCGATTAATCTAATGCATTATGCAAAGATAAAAACTAAAGTCAAGAATTGCTTTCAAACGTATTTATTAACAAACTTGCACCTGTCCTGCATGAACATTAACAGCAGTTCTTGCAGTGATGCATCCCCTTCAAATGAATGGCAATGTGCCAGGCATTAATAGCGGATCACCAATCCAAATGCAATAGGAAGAAGCAGCTGGCACCACCTGGGCAGTGGCACCAACCATCCATGTATTTATAGCTCTAAGGGCTGGTTCACACTACAAGAGCTTTTGTAAGCGGCAGTGCCACTTTGTGATTTTAAAAGCTCTTGCTAATGTAATTCTCACTGGAGCGATGTGGTTTTGTAAAAATCCCCAATAGCATTGCATTAGCAAGAGCTTTTCCAATCACTAGCGCTTTAAAAGCTCTTGAATTGTAAACCAGCCCTAAATTTCATGTATTCAGATGTGTCACATAGATACACAACGTTTCAGAGCGACTGTCACTGCTCCCTTATCAAGTTAGTGACAGACTGGTACCAGCAGTCACTCTGAAACGTTGTGTATCTATGTGACAGGCCTGAACAAAGCAAACTTACACCTATAAATACATGGATGCTGTGCCGCCTGTTTCTTCCTATTAAAGTAAACACTTACAAATGAACTAAAAGAAAGAACCATCCTTATTTTAAGGCAGTAGTGCAAAAAAAAAAAAAATCCTTAGTTTTCAGTTAAATAACATACAAAAAATGTAAACTGTTAAAGTGTACCAGTCTACCGAGCTGAAGCTCTGGTACAAAATCACATACTAATACTTGCCCTGAAGAGAGGGGAGCCTATTGAGGCTACTGAGCGTGGCCCTCAGAAGATTAGCGACAAGGCATTGTCGCTAAATCACTTCGGAGTCAAGCAGCTCCTGTTCCTGAATCATGGACGCTCAATAGCAGACTGAGCCCATGCATGCGCAGTAAGCTGGAGCCGTGGGCTCTGTTCTACTGCGCATGGGTGGGCTCACGCATGGCTACTGCGTGCCTGTTCACTCCATGATCCAGGAAGGGGGCCGTGCCGCGCTCTACAACAGGGGGCTTCAGATAAGTGAGGGAAGCGATCCTGCGGCTTTCCTCTCTGTAGGGAAAGTATCTGATTTTGAACCCGAGCTTCCGCTCATGTTCACTTAAATGTGTAAAGAAAAATGTGCAAAAATGCCCAAAGCAGTTAAAAAGGGTCTTCTTGCCCAACAGTATTGCACTTTGCACTCATGTAGAAACTTTCTCCTGAGAAAAAAAAAATATCTTATGACAGGTGACAGCCTGTCACAGTGAAAAACAGAACAAATAAAATCTTCAAAAATATAACAGTACAACATGACTTTTTCCCCGAGAACTAGTCTACACATCACTCTCTTTACAGATTTTTGGTCAAGAACACCAGCATGTCAACCTTGGATGGTTTTAGACACGAGCGCTGACATGTGACAACATTACCACTAGCACTAAACAATCTCTCTGACGGTGAACTGGTGGCTGGTATGCACAGAAATTTACAAGTCAGTTTGCTTAGCCATGGAAAGTTAACTTTGTGCACTTTCCACCAGGCCAGTGGATCTTGCTCTCCATCAATAGTTGGACTCATCAGGTAGTTTTCTAGTTCAGCTTTAAGAGCATCCTCCAACTGCACAGTGAAGGAAGGAGATAGCACAGCCTTGCTTTTGAAGAAGCTGCCCAGTGACCGCTTTCCCTTTCCAGCGGTGGACAGAGCTGCCTCTGCTGCACCCTGGGGCATTGTATCTGAGGTGCTAAGGGCCCTCTTATCCTTTTGTGCCACCTGCTCCATGTCCCTGGCAATGTAGTGCGGTATGGCTCGTGTTATCTCCTGATGTCTTAATTGTAGATTGTTTACTACTGTGGGCCTGAGCATCACTTTCACTCGACTTTTCACCGGACTTTTTTATCATGCATTCCTCGTGCAAAGGCTTGTGGTGATTTTTCAAGTGCCGGAATAAGTTCGTTGTGTTTCCGCTTGTAGTTGCAACTTTAGCGCGACAGGTTCTGCACAGTACCTGTTTCTGTTGCTCATCTGCAGTCTCAAACCCGAAATACTTCCAAATGACCCACGTGCTTTTTTTCTTGCAGATTAAATCTTGTAACTCTGGTTCTGCAGCAGAAGCCAGGGCCCAATTCACAACAAATTTTCAAAGCACGAAGAGCAGAAGCTATTAGTGAACTTGGCAGAAAGGTGTAGGTCACGTGATCACGGGATTGCCACAAGAAGACAGCCCCAGGACCACCCTAACTCAAAAATTGATCCTAGGTTGGTGATGTGAGCAGCTTGCGGGTCAGTCCAGTCCTTCTAAGCCTGCTGTGCAGTAATAACAAACTGCTTAGGAAGAGGGGGACCGTTAATCTTACCACCTGTGAACGTAGGGGCAGAGAATGGGTGCGTGCAATGACAGTGCTTGTTAAGTCAGCTGTGCAGTAACAGCTTGAGCTCGCTGCTCCGTGCACAGTGGTCAGCGTCGCTGCTCTCAACACTCCCGGCGGCGGTTCACTCTCTCATTCTGCCTACTACGGCCGTCGTCAGCTGGGCTGGCCACAAGAATGAGAAGAGCAACTTAGTGTTAGAGTCCTTCCTTAGCTCTCAGAGTCTGCACTCCTGAAAGTCAAGCTTCAGCCAGTTATAAAGCCTGGCCCTGGAACAACATATTTGGCTTAGGAATAGGATTAATCACAGCTCCTTTGCACAGTGCCCAGCAGCAGCAGACCAGGACAGCTTTGCAGATCACACCACACCATGCTGTGCCCTCATCCACACTGTCTGTGTTACAGGAGGCAGAGCTATGATTAATCCTAAACCAATAAAAATTGTGCCTAGTTTCAGGCTTGATGACTGGCTGAACAGTGACTGACAGGCCAGTGCGGAGTCTCAGAGAGCTTATGGAAGGACTCTAATGCTAGTGGCCCAGTTGAAGTAGTGTACTAAGTTCGGTGTAATAACAGCTTGCGCTTCCCACCAGCCCCACCGTTTATTTGAATACGTGGATGTTAATATAGTTTCACTTTCTGTGAGGGTGATTTGCGTGTCCATGGAGGCGGGGTTGGTCTCTGATGTGGCTGGCGGGGGGCTGCCGCTGTCCTGAAGTGAAGGAGCGTGGCAGGGGGCGGAGCCTAGTGGTGGCAGGGTGTCGCTGGCCTTGGCGTGAGTTACTGTGTGGAGTGGACAATGGACAGTGGAGCTGCAGGGTATTTGAGGGTGGCAGCGGCAGCAGCAGAGCCTGCTCTGCATTGTAGCTAGACTGTCATGTGCGGAGAACACACATAGCGTATGAGGGCGGTGGGGGGCGGACCCATTAGCGGCGCTTCACCAATCTATTTCATGTGGCGGGGACAGTAGGCAGAGCTGTGCTTAGCAGGCACAGCTTCTGCCAATCGCGCAACTTCTTGCGTATGACGCGGCGGTGGGCGAGCAGAGCTACACGGAGCTTAGCAGCCTAGCAGGCACAGCTTCTGCCAATCGCGCAACTTCTCGCGTATGACGCGGCGGCGGTGGGCGGGCAGAGCTACACTGTCCTGCACAGCGAGCGCTTGGAAAACCGAAGGTACTGACGATCCCAAGATCGTCTTTGTAGCAATCGCGGTTTCGGTTTTAAACCGCCGAAGCGTTCAGCCCTACCATAGAAGCTTCTCCTCCTCCTTGGCTATCCAGTTTTGTGACAGTTTCCCTACACCCGTGGTCACAGGCAGCACAGGGATACTTGGATGGGGGAGCCTGTGGGCACCTGTCTATAGAAACTCCAAGTTATGTATTACATCCAGCTGCAGGGGAACCTCTTTTGTGTGAGGGTTCTGTGGGGCTGTATACCTCAGGGTGTACCTTTTTATTAGCTGGTTCACTGGATGTCTGCTTGTAGGAGCAAGTATAAGGCCCTGCAGCCGCTGTCTCTCTGTGCCCATGTGGCGGCGCCCTCCAGAACGCTGCATCTGGACATACCGTATCTCCTCTGCTGGCGTCTTCCACATCTGTGCAGACGTCAGCAGATCATCAGCATCTTTCACTAATCAGAGAAGAAGGGCGGTCCGAAGATGAATGGAGGACTCCTTCGGCCAATCCTGGTGGGGGGTGGAGCTTCACCATGTGCTGGTGGCATCTTTTGCATACAGCAAACGGCGGCGCAGTCTCAACTTATTGGCAGCTCCTTCTGCCAGTAACCATGCAGGGGGATAACTTCCACTTGTATGTGGACAATAAACAGGTGTGGAGCTAATTGACGTCAGCTGTGGGGGCGGTGCCAGGCTCTGATTTAACCACGTCCTGTCTGCCTAACACAGAAAAACAGGAAAGCGTTTCTCTCAGGTCTCAGTGATGCCATGTGGTGTAATCTCGTGAGGAGCGAGATTTAACGGGAGCTTGTACGAGTGCACGCTCCTGTCACAAAGCACAGCTGGCCCCAGCGATCAGCCTGCCAGCCAGCGATCAGCGCTGGCAGGCTGTTTATCTAATGTAAGCATTCAAATGTATTTATATAGCGCTGACATCTTCCACAGTGCTGTACAGACTATATTGTCCTGTCACTTAACTGTCCCTCGGAGGGGGTCACAATCTAATCCCTATCATAGGCATATGTCTATGAAAGTGTAATGTATGTATTGTAGTCTAGGGCCTATTTGGGGCGGGTAAAAAAACTTCTTTTTTTTCCCCAAAAATGTTGATCTTTTATGAATTAAAAGAAACTAAAAATTGCAGCAGCAATCAAATACCACCAAGAGAAATATCTATTTTGAGAAGAAAAGGAGGTAAAATTTATTTGTGTGCTATGTTGTATGGCCGAGCAATAAACCAGTAACCCTCCTGGCGGTTTGTCAAAATCCGCCAGGGGGCAGCAAATACGTTTTTTTTTTCCTAATTTTTTTTTTCTTCATGTAGCGGGACGAGGTCTCGCTACATGATAGCCGCTGCTCAGCGGCATCCCCCCAGCCCCTCCGATCGCCGCCGGCAATCGGAGATCAAGAGATCCCGTCCAAAGAACGGGATCTCCTGGAGGGCTTCCCCCGTCGCCATGGCGACGGCGCGGGATGACGTCATCGACGTCGTGTTGTCAAAGGGGACTCCGATCCACCCCACAGCGCTGCCTGGCACTGATTGGCCAGGCAGCACACGGGGTCTGGGGGGGGGGGGGCTGCGGCGACGAGTATAGCGGCGGATCGGCGGGTAGCGGCGGTGATCGGGCACTGCACGCAGCTAGCAAAGTGCTAGCTGCGTGCAGCAAAAAAAAATTATGCAAATCGGCCCAGCGGGGCCTGAGCGGTGCCCTCGGCGGCATAGCCCGTGCTCAGCACGGGCTTACCGCCAGGGAGGTTAAAGTTGTGAAGAGCTGAATTGTAAAAAATGGCCTGGTCACGGGGTGGAGGGGGGGGATGGTATAAACCTCTGGGGCTAAAGTGGTTAAACGGAGCTATACACACACAAACACGTGCAAATGCTGAACGGCCAGCAGGCAGGCGGAAGCTGTAGCTGAAGCTATCAGACAGACTGTGGAGACATCAGAGCAGGCTGTTACTGCTCCACAGGTATTGTGTCTCCCTCCTCACCTCTGGCATTGCTGGTATGTAGAGTAGTTAGTGTGGAGTTTTCTACTAAACATTATAATAAAGTTACTTATATGTATAGGCCAATACTCTTTAGAAGGGACAGGGTCTCTTAAGTTTTCCATATTGGCTAGAATTACTTCTGCTTGCAAAGCTTCAGAAAGTTAGAATATTAATTTTCAAAAAAGCTAATGATTCTAAAGCTCTCTTTACTTCTGCTTATCATGTTTAATTTAGCTGAGAGAGACTTGATAACTGAATCTATTAGGGCATGTCAAGCTGATAGCTATTTTCCTTCTGTCCTTTGCAAATACGTTTGCTGACATTTAGGGCTTGATTCACAAAAGAGTGCTAACTGTTAGCACGGCCGTTTTTGCATGAATTTTTGCATCTGCGCGCGATCGCGAATTTTCACGCGTAATTAAATATTTTGGCGCGCAAATGCGAATTTTTGCGCAAGATCGTTATCTTTTCATGTGAAACTTCGCATTTGCGCGCGAAAATGATAACGATTTTGCGTGAAAATTTGCGTTTGCGCACGGAAATGTTTAATTGCACATGAAAATTCGTGATCGCGCGCAAACGCGAAAACAGCCGTGCTAACATTTTGCATTCTTTTGTGAATCAAGCCCCTACTGTTTTAAGGATATGTAACTGATCAGATAATGTAATTATTAACTGAATGACATGAACTTTATGTGGCTCAATGCTATAAAACAAGATGACGTTTTAATAAACCTGCACAGGAGAAGCAAGTTGGTAACTGAACACTTGTGTCTGTGCGTGCTTCTTTCAGGGCCTAAATAATTGGGAGTCCTAAGCCAATGTCACTATAGAGGTGTTTGGCCTCGCACTGAATTCTCTTATATTACAGGTCCTCCTGAGTTAAACCTCACCTTAGGTCAGGCCCGTTTCCAAGCTCGTGCGGACAGTGCGACCGCCCTGAGCGCTGGGTGGAGCAGCAGGCGGGGGAGAGTGGGCATAGCGCTACAACTTGCCTTCCTCAATCCCTGCAGGCAGCCTCTATCTCCTTCCTCCCAGGCAACTGTTGTATTGGTAACAGTGCCCCCTGTGATGACGTAATCACAGGGGGCGCTGTTATCAGTGCCGCAACGGATGCCTGGGAGGAAGGAGATAGAGGAAGCATGGATCAAGGAAGGTGAGTTGTAGCTCTATGCCCGCTCTCCCCCACTGCTGCCTTATTACTTCTACTTGGAGCTCCTATGCCTGGCTTTAATGGGAGCACCTATGCCTTGCTTTAATGGGAGCACCTATGCCTGGTTATACTGGGGGCACCCATGCCTGGCTTTAATGGGAGCAGGTATGCCTGGTTATACTGGGGGCACCCATGCCTGGCTTTAATGGGAGCAGGTATGCCTGGTTATACTGGGGGCACCCATGCCTGGCTTTAATGGGAGCACCTATGGCTGGCTTTAATGGGAGCAGCTATGCCTAGCTACCTATACTGGCAGCAGCTATGCCTGGCTATACTGGGAGCACCTATGCCTAGCTACCTATACTGTGGGCACCTATACCTGGCCAGCCTAAACTGCAGGCACCTATACCTGCCTCTGTGCGAGGGGGGGAGGGATTTTTACACCCGTGCCCTAGGTGAGATTTAGCCTAGAAACTGTCCTGCCTTAGATTAATACTTACCTGTATTGTTTTGCTTTTTATAAGCAGTTAAACACTCTGCAAAGTCTGATATTTGCAACAGATGTGACACTGAATTGCCATCGGGGTGTAATAGATCACATTGTGCAAGATGTTTAGCTAAACAGGTTCCAGATACAGGTGTAACCAATAGAGCCATGTAAGACCTTATGAAGACTATGAAGGATGAATTATCTTCTACTTTTGCAGCCCTTAGAGCAGCATTCCCAGTGCCAGCACAGACTAGATTAGAGCCGCAGTCCCAGCAGCCTCTAGTTCAGGAGGAACAGGCCATTCCTGTGATTGTATCCAAGGCTTGTACAGGCCCAGATTCAGTCCCTAGACCACACAACACCTCAATGTTTTCAGACACAGTCTCAGATGCAAGTACAGAGCCAACCTGCATCCCAGCTAGTCATTGAAGGAGCCCAGATAGATATTGTGAGTCCTACTGTAGTATCAGAGGAGGGGTATGAGGAGTCCTAGGAGGAGGGAGGGGGGCTATAGACTCTGATAGCTCACCTGAACCCAGACCCACCAGATCCCCACCCTATCTATTCTGTGAAGAAGATACTGTTGAATTGTTAAAGGTGGTGTATGAACAAATTCCTGAGATGACACCAACCTCTTCTGTGCAAGATGATATCTATAGAGGTTTCGAAGGTCAACCATCCAGACAGGCCTGGATATACATCACAGGAGCCTACAGGCACAGATGTCTTGGCACCCTAGACCTCGCCCTCCATGTACCTACAAACCCCCACTGAACCGCACCGCAAGTGCGGTGGCTGGCCCTGTTGCCACTTCCCCCTTACTTCCCTAGCCCGTCATAGGTAGCTACAGGTGATGGAATGCCAAGGGCTGGGTGAGTAATATCTCATTTATGCTGTGCTGGGGACTCTGCATAGGGAAGGAGAGAAGGTGGCACTAGGGAAGGGGAGTGAGCCGCCTTCCATCGTTAGGAGCCTATAGGCATGTGCCTACAGTGCCTTATGGTAAACTGGCCCTGCCAAGTGCTTTCCTGTAGACCAGAGTATTAAGTGGATTGTTGCATCTCAGTGGAAGGGTCTGGAGAGGAAGCTCTTTATTCTGAGATCTTTCAAGAGATGCTTTCCCTGTAGGGGAGGAAGATCAGGCTTCATGGACTAAATGCCTAAAGCTTAATGCCTTGGGGACTGACCTTTCAGGTAGTCTTAAAAATCCTGTGGACAAGAAAGCTGAGGTCCTTCTGAAAAGGGCCGGGCACTCTGCCTCATTTTCATTCAAGCCGGCTATATCCTCAATCTGTTTGGCCAGAAATCTGGACAAATGGATTGCTTAATTAAAGAATCATTTGGTGGCGGGAACATCGCACAAAAAATTTTTAGCATCTCTCCCTGTGATCATTAAAACTGTGGCTTTCCTGGCAGAGGCAGCCTGTGAGAGCCTCAGATCTGCAGCAAAGACAGCAGCATTGCTCAATTTGGCTCGTAGGGCCATTTGGCTCGATACTTGGGAAGGCGATATGAGGACAAAGCACAAGTTAGTGTGATGGAATTTCAGGCGGAGCTGCTCTTTGTTAAAGATCTTGAGGCGGTATTAGAAAGATCCTCACATAAAGCAAAGAAGTTCTCCGATAGAATGAAAAAGAGTCATCGTAAACCCTTTCAGGATAAGGGACCCTAAGGTGTCAGGGGGAGGAGGAACCAGGGGCAGTCCAGAAGGTGGATGTATAATTCCAGTAGAGGGAGATCAGCCTTCTTGTTCAACAAGACCAGAAATCTCACTACCCCCAAACCTGATAAATGACCAGAAGCTTACGGTCAGGGGGAGGCTTCTTTCCAGTTTGGGAAAGGATTACGACCAATCAGTTCATCCTAGACCTAATAAAGAACGGATACAGACTGGAATTTTGGTCCTGACCTCCCCGCCGTTGCTTAGTTACAGGGACCCCCAGGGATCCAGTAACTCTATTGGAGCAAAGGGTCATACAAAGGGTACCACTGGAAGACCATTTCAAGGGATTCTACTCGAAGGTATTCATTATCAAGAAACCTTCAAAGAAGTTTCGGGTGATTTAAAATCTGAAACCGCTGAACCCTAACATTGTGGAGAAGCGTTCTCAGATGGAAAGCTTTGCATCTGTTCAACATCTGATATGGCCCAGAGCATTTATGGCAAGTATAGATTTAGAGATATAGATTTGCAGTGAGGTTCGGCGACAACATTTGCCATTATCAGTACCGAGATTGGCCTTTCACAATATCCTCAGCTCCGAGGATATTTACAAAGATTGTAGCAGAGGCGGTGTCTTTCCTTCTTCTCCACAATATAAGGGTTTCCCTTAACTGGGCAACTTTTTGTTCCTAGCGGACTCTGCGGCAGATTTGCGCAGGAATCTACATTTTCCTGTTCAAGTCCTATCAGACTCGGAGTGGCTGATAAGTAGGGAAAAGTCCAACCTGCTACCGTCCCAAAAGTTTTTTTTAGGCCTGTTGTGGGACACAACACAGGAAAAGATTTTCCCCATGAGGAGAAAGCAGACAGATTATATTAGGGAAGTGATGTCACTCCTAGGACTGATGACTTCAACCATCCCTGTTGTAGAATGGGCTGAGGCTCGCACTGGGATACTACAGGCATGGTTATTGGACATCTGGAATAAGACACAGATTTCACTAGGCAGACAGGCCAAGGTGCCAGCTACTGTCTCACAGTCCGGCTACAGACAGGCCACCAGTGTAACCAGAGATCACCAATAAAGGTATTCACAGATGCCAGCAGTTGGGGATGGGGTGTCACTGCCTGGATCATCAGGGAAGTGGTCAGAGGAAATCCAAACCAGATCCTCAAATGACAGAAAGTTGCTAGCAGTAAAGACGGGTCTTCTCTTTCTAGCTCCTCATATTCTGAAGAAGGAAGTCATTGTTTTTTCCCGACAATATTGTAATAGTATTGTATATCAGAAAACAGGACGGTACCCGGGTACAGGATCTGAGAACTCTGGCAATGGAGATAATAGCTTGGGCAGAGAATAATCTCTTATCTCTCACAGCAGCCCATTATTCACATTGAATTGATATACAATAAGAAAAAGATAATTGAAATAATAAATAACTTCAGTCTCTCTCTCAGGATTGTTTGATGGAAACAGCTCTGCATGGCTATTCATTTCTGTTTTGTTGTATTACAATCCGTGTTACTTATACATGTTCATACTACTGTTTGTGTTTTTTACATTTTATTACTGTATTTGCCTATTAGGCTGTAATAAAAACCCCTGTGTGGATTAAACTCGATCTGTTGTTTTTACTTTAGTATTTATTTTCAATAAAAATCTTTGAAACTGAAAGGAATTGACTGTTTTATGCTGTTTATGATTGATGTGGGCTTGTCATATAGAGAATATTAATATACTTACATTACCTAACACTTTTTAAAATGCTAATCATCATAACATTGCAGGAAAGCACTTTGGAAGTGAAACAGCCTCCCCTGACCAGAGAACACTGTGACCGGCTGTGTGAGGGTTCCCTCCACTAGTGATGGGCTCATGAGTAGTTACCTACTTGAATTTGTGATTCAAATGATGCTTAATTGCCTCAGCTGTGTGCATGGGAGACGGGGGGTTACTTACCCAGAATTCTGTTGGCTTCTATGCATCCCAAACGTCTTGCACGCGACCTGTGAGGCACGTTGCAAGACTCACTACTGCAGACTTCCTCCTTCAAGCCTGGAAGGAGGAAGTGCGCTGTATTCTGTGCGGTACCGTCTCCCATGCACACAGCTAAGGCAATTAAGCCTCATTTGAATCACAAATTTGAGTAGATAACTACTTGTTAGCCCATCACTATCCCCCACCACAATCTACACAGAGATATTAGGGGGGGGGGGGTCACTACCTCCTCCTGTACTACCAGCTCTCCTCTCTCCATTGGTTACCAATCACTCAAATGATCCATTTTAAACTGCTTACCCTATCATACCAAGCTCTGCACTAGTTGTCACCTCCTTACATTTCCTCATTAATCTCCAGATACCATCCCACCCGAAACCTTCACTCCTCCCAGAAGATCCTCTTGTCCTCTAGCTTGGTCACCTCCTCTCACTCCCACATCCAGGACTTCTCATGAGCATCCCCTCTTCTCTGGAACTTTCTCCCACTGCCTGTCCATCATTCTCTGAACCTGGAAACCTTCAGGCTGGATTCACAGTGGTCAGTTGCAGATCGCACACGTTATAATGAGTGTGAACTGCAATGGAAATCGGACATAGATTTTAATACAAAGCCTGCATGCAGCGAGTCAGAATAACGCAATCGGGGGCGTGGCCAAGATGACACACTGAGTGGTTGGGTTTTTCAGAGGCTCCACTGCCTGGCAAAGAAAATTACTATTTAACCTAGCGCTTCGGCTGCCCTTTTTGGATACATTTATTCCACTTGACCTCCTGAACCGTATGAGTGACTCACCTCATGGTGCAACCCGCCGGGAGAGAGTGAGGAAGATCTTATCAGTGACCCAACCTCTTCTCAGAACTGGGACTCACTTGGCGAGCCTTTCCGCCCTCAGCGCTCACCTTGCCAATACTCCCCTTACTCTGCAATGTCGCAGCGAGGAGCCAGAAATAACAAAGAGAAGGGGGAGAAGGAGAAACCCCCAGAGGAAGTTCCCAGCACCCCGGCACAACAATGCCGGAATAGGCCTAGGGAGGAAGATAACGTGGAGGAGCAGGGGGATGACGTTAATCTGATGCCTAACACCGCAGAGTTCATGGAGGCCATCCGAACCTGTCAGGCAACTCTTACCTCCTAAATTGACACTATGAAAGCTGGCTTCAGTTTACTACACCACAACATGTCCAAACTCAGAGACCGAATGAAGGAACTTGTTATCCCCGGTGTTCTGCAGTGGCTATCTCAGCTGGAAGATAGAGCGGTGGACACGGAAAACAGGAACCGCAGAAATAATTTAAGAATGGTAGGCATACCGGAGGGAGCAGAGGGATCTGACGCAGTCTCATTTCTAGAAGGGCTTCTTCAGCAGATCCTACCGGACGCCACATTCTTTTTTTTGCAATTAAAAGGGCCCACCGTCTGGCGACCCGCAAAAATACGACTGGAACAGCAACAAGACCGATGATCTTTAAGTTACAGAACTATAAAGGTCGAGATGCCATCTCTTAACTGCGTCCAGAAAAGCAGGAGACCTTCATTATCAGAATACTCGCCTCATGATTTTTCCCGATTTCACCAACGAAACTCAAAAGCTATGTTGCTCATTTCAACATGCAAAAAGTGAGCTCCGTGAGAGGGAGATAATCTATGCTATGCTGTTTCCTGCTCGCCTTCTTGTTTAGTACGGTGAAGAGACACATTTCTTTGACAAGCCGGAGGAGGTAATGACTTGGCTGGACTCACTCCCAGCGAAATAAGTGTTTATTACGGATGCATTCAGATGGGCTGCTGTTCTTTATGTTTTCCTTTATGCTGCTGATATAGGGTGATATCTAAGTCTATGGCAGGTATGATTTTTATGTTACTTTTTAGTTTTCAGCTCAAGATTATATACTGTGGGATATAAGAAATAAGAAGGGGTGAAATATTTTGCTCAGCCATTTTAATGACGTCAGTCTTCTTCTTCCCTGGCTGATTTTCCCCACCAATACAACTAACTTTGCCCAGGAAAAATAACTCCGCCTTCTCTATGAACTGCCGCCAAGTTGTCTCTGACCGTTCGTTCTTTTCTTTTTTTTTTTTTCTTTACACAACCTCCTAGACTGCCCGATATGTTTCTATACTATTCTACAACTCAATCTATATTTTTTTATTATGATGCTATGGTATTTTCTTAACATACCCGAATGGAACAACGCCGCTGGTTTCTCTCTTACTAGACATTATGCTTTTGGCAGCAAGTCAGCACATATCTGATATGCAGCATGCCCCATTACAGCTAATATTACACTTTAACCCTTGTTCAAAGATTTCTTTTTGGTTACAGTTCCAGTGAGGACATCGTTTTTATTTACTGCAGCAAGTTACCTTTGGTTAAAGTTAGTAATTACAGATTTAGCGGTTAATACACTAAAACATGAGTGGTACTAAGGGTGCACGCCATTTTAAGTCTCCTTGCAATTATTTCTATGTATCAGAATAAATGTCATTATACTATGTAAACGTATAAGACTAATGTTGTTACTGCGCTATATGCCTGTTTTTCTTCCGTCAGACTCCTCTTATTATGCATGTTTCAAACTATGTACTACCAGGAAGTTCTGTGTAGTTGCAGCCGGTCCGGAACCCAGCGCGGAAAGAAGACAGCGGGGACTCACGCCGGCCGGAACAGGTAATGTATACCCTCTGTATTGCGTCGGTCGTCAGGCATTCAAACGCCGCTAGCGACGCACTCTCGACCCGCCAGCGATCGAGAGAAATCTTCCGCACAGAAGAATCGACGGGAACGATCGATTTCGGACGGAAATCGATCGTTCTGTCAGCGGTGTGTGCGGCGATTTCACAGCCGATTCGATCACTGTGATCGAATAGGCCGTATATCGGCGGGAAAATCGTTAGGTGTATGGGCCCCTTTACATAGGAGGCTTTTTATCCAGCTCTCTTATCTCACTGATAAGAGAGCAGAGACGCTGCTGGCTTACAGTATGTAAATAACACACACACTAGAGTGTGCATAGAGGGGCCTGGAGAGGGGTGTGCATAACAGATCAGCACGGAAGAGTTGGCAGCCTTCCAGACCCAGGGCGGCAAGTCCGACAGGGGAAATATACATTGATTTATTACAGAGACGGTGATAGTAGAAAGTGCTGCTGTAAGCTAGAGCACATTACTATAGGTTTAGGAACTTGTAGGATTGTAGAAAAAAGGATGAAATTTTTGTTACAGAGTCTCTTTAACTGAAATTCTTGCTCCAGTGGTGGTCGTGCAGTGGAGACATTCTATATACAGCTATCCCTGATTACTCGGTCATGACTAAATCTGAAAAATTTCTTGCCACACGTCTCACTCGGTATAAGTATGGCAGAGGTGCAGCTTTGCTAGTTGCAGTTGCTTTAAATTGAGATATGCAATTGGGTTGCGCTAAGTTGACAGATGATTATTTCAAGATCATTGCAGATGTGGTTCGATAATATTCTTATGGTGATTTCTCATTGTACCCTGATAAGAAGGATATTACATATAGAAAAAGTAGCCACATGAGTGACACTGAGATAACTATTTATACTGCACTTGAGTGATTACCCGATGGAAATTTCACTCTCCTAACCTCTTGAAGCATGGTTAGCAGCTGCGGCTATTTTTGTGTACTAATTCACATGTCTTTCTAAAATTATTCCTCCACACTGCTACCGTAATTTAATACCAAAATATGGACAATGTCCTGCTATATATACAGGATAATGGAAGGTTTTTTTTTTTCTTCTACTTTCATATTGAAAGGTATCATGACAATATTTATACTGAGTATACAGATCCTTTGCTAATGACTGCACATGTGAATTGGCTCAGCTAGCTGTACCTCTGTCATTGAATTCTATAATGCAGCCCTACATATTCCACTGCTCAATTAAGAAGGTAATATGTGAGGGGAATATTTGCTCATAACCATACAGTACACAGGACACTCATGAACTCAAAACCCTGACATTATTGGTGCAATCCTGCAACGTGTCATCTACTGGCTGGCTTGGGACTGGTGGGACCCGTCGGTGGATATATTGTTCACCGCGGTCTATGTTTCACTTTGGCACTACTTCAGTCAGTGGATCCTCACAAGATACCCTGAATGTTCATGTTGGCGTGGTGGGGGTTCATATAATAGTAAATGCCACTGCACCAATGGTAAAAATGATGATGTGCTGTAATTGCCCCTGGAGTCACAGGTAAACCGCAAAGTACTCCATATGATCCGCACCATCCAAAATGTCTTTATTTATAGCTCTTTAAAACATGGTACAAAAGTATAAAAAGTCCATAAGTGGGTCTGTGCAAAGTGATGACGCACAGGCGTTTCGGGCCGTAACAGGTCCTTTCTCAAATCATGACCAGCCCACAATGATTTCAAATCCGTATAGCAACTCTTTTAAAGCCCCAGAGAGGACCACATAGAAGACTGCAAAATTAGCATACATACATATTCATATATCCCAGAAGCCAATCGGATCTCTAGTCTGGCTGCACAGAATGTTTTTATATAATAGCTTAAATAGACCAACAAAAGGCCCCCCAGTACAAATATATATATATATACACAACCTGTATCAGGATACTCACCATAATGCCTCACATGTATGATCACACGTGCAAAAGCTAGATTATAAACCGGATCATTGTATCCAATAACAGGGTTGCCTACTGCGTCCGCAGTAGGACTTTGTCCAATCAGTGAGGGCCCTCCAAAGTGCTCCACCTCCACTCTAGGCTTAAATCCTAAACACCAATAATAATGGCCAAAAGGAACAAACGGCCGTGATTGAGCCACACGCTGCAAAGAACGTCGGCCAATAAGGGAGCAAACCTCCCAGCCAATAAAATGGCCGCTGACCGCGTCCGTCAGACGTCAAGACAGCATCTGAGCCAATGGCATCTCCGCCGGCAACGTCCGCTCTCCACAGTCTTAGGAGCACGTGACCACGGAGATCCGCGTCACGCGCTCCTGTCAACCAATCACAGCGCGGCCGACAGCGCCCGCATCAAAGGCAGGACGCATCCCAACGCAGCATATCTAAAGCGTGTGACCACGGAAGTCCGCGTCACACGCTTACCATCAACCAATCGCGGCGTAGCCAGCAAAGTCCGTAATCTAAGCGGACAAAACGACGCAAAATTCAGCAGCGTGTGCCCCCAAAACACCGCCTATATTTAAATTAGCCATGTGGAAACGTAAACAATTCGAAGTGCCCCCCACGGACCGGACAATGTCACAAAAATCCTACAGGAGGCTTAAGTATAAATATTGTGGGACAGGCAGAGAGGGGGGTGGAAGCATAAAACATCAACGTATATAAATGATAATAATCCCTCAATATCAAATCCACCACCTCGTCCCGGCACACAATGGCCCCTACTGGGAAAAGAATAAAACAATGTATGTTATCAAATAACAGCAGTCAAATCGTAATCCCTATTGAGACCCTTGGGTTCACAAGTCTCCAACTTATTAATCCAGTAAAACTCTCGTAAAGCTAACAATCTATGTCTATCTCCCCCCCTCCTTGGATGTGGTATCCCTTCAATCACCTGGACCCGCAGTTGTGACAGAGAATGATTTTCCTTACAAAAACGGTCAGATACAGCTAGATCCCTATTTCTGTTCCTGATGCTCGATTTGTGAGAAGCCATACGGCTCAGATGCTGTCTTGACGTCTGACGGACGCGGTCGGTGGCCATTTTATTGGCTGGGAGGTTTGCTACCTTATTGGCCGACGTTCTTTGCAGCGTGTGGCTCAACCACGGCCGTTTGTTCCTTTTGGCCATTATTATTGGTGTTTAGGATTTAAGCCTAGAGTGGAGGTGGAGCACTTTGGAGGGCCCTCACTGATTGGACAAAGTCCTACTGCGGACGCAGTAGGCAACCCTGTTATTGGATACAATGATCCGGTTTATAATCTAGCTTTTGCACGTGTGATCATACATGTGAGGCATTATGGTGAGTATCCTGATACAGGTTGTGTATATATATATATATATTTGTACTGGGGGGCCTTTTGTTGGTCTATTTAAGCTATTATATAAAAACATTCTGTGCAGCCAGACTAGAGATCCGATTGGCTTCTGGGATATATGAATATGTATGTATGCTAATTTTGCAGTCTTCTATGTGGTCCTCTCTGGGGCTTTAAAAGAGTTGCTATACGGATTTGAAATCATTGTGGGCTGGTCATGATTTGAGAAAGGACCTGTTACGGCCCGAAACGCCTGTGCGTCATCACTTTGCACAGACCCACTTATGGACTTTTTATACTTTTGTACCTTGTTTTAAAGAGCTATAAATAAAGACATTTTGGATGGTGCGGATCATATGGAATACGGCGTGGTGGGGGTTCTGCACTTACTAACACTGTGCAGTCCTTTACCCGTGCTGAATGAACAGTATGGAGGAGGATGGGGAGAGGATATGAGGCTTGCATGTTAACTATATTAAGCGCACAATGAGAACAACAGTAATTTGGGCATGGGTATGGTATCTTTCTCAAACTGGTATCCAGAGCCATTGGGGCCCGCTGGTGATTATATTGTTGCCACGGTTATGCTCCATTTTGGCTCTTGTCCCGCCATTGGCCTCCAGATAGGTAATCCGAGGGTTTGTACTGGTGTGGGGAGGGGTTCTGCATGTATTAGTAACCGCACGGTCCTCTGTTCATGCTAGTTGAACACTATGGCTGGAAACATTCCAAAAACATACAGATAAGTTAATTGGCTCCCCCTAAAATTGGCCCTAGACTACAGTACATAATATAGACATATGGCAAAGGTAGGGATTAGATTGTGAGCTCCTTTGAGGGACAGTTAGTGACAAGATATAAATATATACACTGTACAGCGCTGCATAATATGTCGGCGCTATATAAATACTAAATAATAATAAGAATAATAATACTCATGTTGCCTATTCTTTTGAAA
Organism: Hyperolius riggenbachi; assembly: GCF_040937935.1. Classification (NCBI taxonomy): domain Eukaryota; kingdom Metazoa; phylum Chordata; class Amphibia; order Anura; family Hyperoliidae; genus Hyperolius; species Hyperolius riggenbachi. The sequence goes on from NC_090655.1 coordinate 261,495,668, forward strand.
CACTAATTTAGTGCACCCAAGGTCTACTTAAACTGGTTAAATTTTTAGCACTTCAAGAGTGATACCTCCCAGTCGTGTTTGACTGGGTGTTGAGGGGCAGCGGACCCTATAAGGTTCTGCAGTCCGCCCCCCTTATTATTAGTGTGAGATAATTCTCACACTTTAGCGTAGACCATCACGCTCTCTTTCCCTCCACAATAGAGGGATAAGTAGTTAAGTTGTTTTGCAGTTATGGGATCCAAAGCTACTCTGGACCAGTTGTTAGGGTGTAGCGGGGTGGGGGGTTTGGGATGGGTTTTTTTCTGAGACTAAAGGGACAAGATATGAGATGTTTACTTGTATAATGCCTACAACTGTCATGTTCTGCTCTCTTTGCCTCGTTTCTTTCGAGGTCTGCCTTTCCTTTTCTACGGCCTGGTTCTTCGCCTCCCCCCCCCCCTTCATGGGACACCTCCCTTTGACTCTCCCTCTGAAATAATCATAGCTAGCAGTACATATAATCCGATTCAAACTCTCCTACTATGCCCACGATGGCACACATAAAAATGATTTCTTGGAATGTTAGGGGGCTTAACTCCAAAATAAAACGCTCAAACGCTCACTAGTCTTTGACTTTCTTTTATTAAAGGCACAACCCACATATTTGTCTTCTGCAGGAAACGCATCTCCAGGGCAGCAGTATCCTTGCACTAAAAAGGCCATGGGTTGCACATTCATATCATTCCACCTATTCATCTTATGCTAGAGGGGTCTCAATTAATAGAAACCTCCCTTTTCAGTTACACACCCTTAAACTAGATCCAGGAGGTTGATATATTATTTTAAATGCCACGCTTAATAACAAAAACTTAACTATAGCAAATATCTATCTGCCTCCACCGGCTGATATGCAAATTCTCAACAAAATGCTCACTCTAATAGCTCAGATGACCTCTCAAAGGGCGTTGATGTGTGGAGAGACCATGACCTTACACTAGACAGACTCAAAGCATTTTCTAGAGATAGTTTAGATTTTGGTAAATGGATAGAAACCTGCAAACTTACAGATATATGGTGCTGGAAACATCCAAATGTACGGGCATTTTCCTGTCACTCCGTTACTCACGGATCTCTATCTCGCATTGATTTAGGTCTGGCCTCAACAGACCTGCTTCCAATGTTAATAAATTCTGAATTCCTGGTTCGTGGCATCTCTGACCATGCTCCATTGGAAATAATTATGAGGGCTGGTGTTATATTGAGATTACCTGGCCACTGGATAATCGACCCGATAATAGACGACATCATTAAACGGAAATCTTGTGAGTACTGGTCTATTAATACTGACACAGCATCCCCACAAGGCGAATGGGATGCTTTTAAAGCATTTTTAAGAGGCCATTATATGAGTGCTATAAAGATAGCCAGGGCACAAGCACAGGCACTCATTCAATAGAAGGAGCAAACTGCCTTAAAACTTGAATCTGAGTATATTCTTTCCTCGGATGCAGGAATATATAGAAACTGGCTACTAGCCCTGCAAGAATTAGACATTTATAGAGTTAACTCCACAAAAAAAAGACTATTAAACCAAACCCAGAGAATCTTCGACCAAAGGCATCGAAACGGTAGTATGCTGGCATGGTTGGCGAAAGAAACGGAGGCTACTGGTGTTATCCCACTACTACAGATAAATGATCAGACAACAACCTCTGACCCAGATACAATTAATAAAGCCTCCTTTGACTATTACAAAAACCTATACACAAGCAAGGCCCTGCTAACTGATGCTGATATACATGAATACCTACAGGGTGTTACTCTTCCCACACTAACAGCAGACGACTTAACTCTACTAGAGGCTCCACTCACTTCAGATGAAATATCAGATGCAATATTAGACTTACAGCCTGGTAAGACACCTGGAATAGATGGCCTACCGGTAGAATTTTATAAGAAATACCTGTAAGGCTTGGTGGTGTATTCTCCACAGTCAGCATGCAACGCATGAGCTGGCGTGGAGGAGGTACACACACTAGCACCAGGAAACAGGCTATCCCCAGTATAGTGGAGGGGAGGACTGACTCCAATAGGAGATTGTGGCGCACAGAGCCGGTGCAGATCCGACAGCCACAAACAATGCTTTCGCTATAACGTCTCAGCGCAAAGTAGCGCTGAGCGCATAAACCAGAACTGAGGAGATCAGGACAGGTAGACAGAATGAACGCTTGCTAGCTAGCGGCTACTTAGCGACAGCAAGCGTCCAAAACCAGACAGACTGGAATGAGGCAGCCAATGCGATGCGGCGATGGCGTGCCTCACAAAGACAGGACAGGACAGTCAGAAAATAGCAGGATTAAGATAGATGAACGTAACACAGATAAATATACAATTAGTATGTTTTCCTAGCGTATTACAATTACAGCTATCAATGAAACTATTTGTAACATCTGACTAACATATGTATATATCGGCAATGAACCGATATATGACATAAGCAGGAACGCTGACTAGGAATGGAGTAATACAGGGAACAGGACTCAGAAGGATTCGCTATCTCTTCGCAGAGATGAACGCAATCCACAAACGATAACAGAACAGGATTCAGAAGGATTCGTTATCTCCTCGCAGAGATGAACGCAATCCACAAACAGTAACAGAACAGGATACAGAAGGATTCGTTATCTCTTCGCAGAGATGAACGCAATCCACAAACAGGACCAGGAACAGGATAACTAGCTCAGCACGGGTGTTCACGGTACGCGCAAACTACCAAAACGTGCTGGAAAACTGACTAACTGAACACAGGATATAAACAGTTCGTGTACGTATACATCAGCGACACTGATGTATCACGTAACACAAATACAAGGAAAATAATAAACGTGCTGGTATGCATATATATTGGCAATGAACCAATATATGATGCAAAACCAGCAAAGTATCTTTAGAACAAGAAACACGATCGGGGGCTAAAGCGACAGCAAGGCAGGCTTAAGCTGAAGCTATGAAAACCCAAGGAAACCCTGCAGGAAGCAGATCTTTATACTGAGGTCATCCAATGGGAGCAGACATGCAGATTCCCACACAGGTGAATGATAATCAGTCACAAGCTGACAGCAGGGAAAGACAGACAAAGCTATGCAACTTGCATGGAAATAGATCAGAACTGCCTGAGCTGCAGCACTACTACTTCCAGTAATAGCTGCTGCAGCAGCGATCATTACAGTACCCCCGCCTTTAAAAGCGGATTCCAGACGCTTTTCAAAACTGAAATTCCCAACAAAACAGTCTGACTGATAATTCATGATGACCGGGACAGCCCGGCAAGACCGAATTCCAGAATCAGTCCCCACAAGACTGGACCCATCAGAACCAGAACCTACAGAACCATGCCCATCAGTACTACAAGCCCCAGTGTGACACCCATCAGAACCATGATTTCCAGAAGAAAGCCCTCCGAAACTCCCTGAGCGATACCCACCGCCTTCCAGGAACCGTTCAGAAACGCCAAAACCTTTGCAATGCCCACCGGTACTGTCTTTACCAACACAAAACCCACTGTTGAACCAGTCCAAGGCACCAGGACAAGTTTTCTCAGAGACCTCCCAGAACACCTTGAAGCTCCAAAGAGATCCCCATAGGTCAGAATGCCCCTTAGGCTCACATGGAGAACCATCAAGAACCCCTATGGAACCTAGGGCAATTCCCGAGTCAGGGCCACAAGGACAAACATCAATATCAGGACTTTCAGGGACCAGAACCATCTCTGGGCATGCAGGCAGACTGGCAATATCAGAACGTGTTCCCACTAAGGAAGCATCAGAGCACGCTAACACCTTAGACACACTTGGGCATTCTGGCACACAAAGAACATCTGGGCACACCGGCACAAGAGAAACCTCTGGGCATGTCAAGGAACTGTGAGCCTCAGGGTCAGCCAAGACAGGACCAAAACCAGGACTGGCCAAAAAAAAATCATCATGACTAAACTTCGCAACTACTGGACTTTTACACGAGAATGCTGGATCAGACTTAGATGTCGCTGATTCCAGCAAAGTCAGTAACAAATCATGTTCAGGGGCACTAACAAGACAGGACAAATCTTCTGATGTATGCACTGAACCAGACAGGGACTCCACAACTACCTCTGGACTGGACAGAGACTCATTTAATACACTGGATTGGAGCTCATGAGGCGCTGCAGAACAAGTCAGTATTGCAGCAGCCCCCACTGGACTAGGCAAAACTGAGGAATTCCCTGGACAGGAAGGGAACTCTGGAACCTCTGCCACAGCGGCCAGAGAACCAGAATCTTTCAGGATACAGGGCTGGGTTTCAGGAACACTCATCAGACCGGACTGAAATTCTGAGATTTCTATTATTTTGACCAGAGAATCAGAATTATCCATGTTACAGGGCAAGACTTCTGAAACATTCAGAGGACAGGGCTGGAGTTCCTCGGCTGTTACAACACTGGAGAGGGACTCAACAACATTGGTTAAATCAGACTGTGTACAGGACAAGGTATCTGACACACTTGCTGACGAGGACAATATTTCAATGGCTTCTGCTTTGCTGGGCAGAAATTCATCAAGTTTTATTAGAGCAGACTGTAATTCCAAAACAGCTGCTAGACAAGTGAATATTACTGCAACACCAACTGAGGTAAGCAGTGCTTCAGCCTCCTCTGCTAGAGGGTTTAAAGTATCCAAAGTACTGGGTGAAGCATAAGACTCTGCGACCACAGCTTCACTGGACAGGATCACTGAACAGTCCATATTGCAGGGCAAAACCATGGAAGCACCTGCTGGACAGCATAATGATTCTGTGACCTGAGTTTCATTGGAGAGATCTACTGCACAATTCATGGTACAGGGCAAATTTATTGGAAAATTTTCTGAACAAGGTAATAATTCTGCGATTTCAGGTTCACATAGCAGATGCTCTGAGCTATTCACGAAACTAGAGCGAGGTGAAGAAACAGGAAGATCAAGACACAATGTTTGCGCATCTGAATCACCATTCATTTGTAAAATTGGAAAATTCAGATGCTGGGGTTCTGAGTTTACTAGACAGGATTGCTGGGACTCGGAAACTGATGTAGTGCATCTATTGGCATCTGCTGGATCAGACAGGAGTTGAACTTTATTAACACAGGTAATTTCTGCAGAAGTGTTTGCAGAGACAGGCAAGATTTTTCTGGTGTCTGTTTCACTAAACAAAGAGTCATGAGTACTGGCTAGGCTGGACTCGGAAGTCAGCAGGACCTCTGGATTCTCTGCTGAGAAATTTGCGCAGGGCAAGGTTAAGAATGTATCAGTGGCTTCTGTTTTACTGGGAAGTAACACTGAGTTATCCATGGTACAGGGTGGAATTGCAGGAACTTCAATTTCACACAAAAAGAGCTCCGAATCACCTGCTGAATCAGCCAAAGGTGCTGAAGCAGGCGGGTCAGAACGCCAAATTTGCGAATTCGGAGTCACATAAAAATCATCCAAAATCAGTTCCCACACATCAATCAAGGGAGCCACACAGTCATACCTACACACACCAGCCTCTATTAGGTTATAGGCTGACTTAATGCATGCGTTCAATACCATTTCACTTTTTGCACTGTAAAATTGACAAAATGAACTTGAATCATTCTTCCATTCACAGACCAGGGCTTCCATCTCTCCCCTCTCGAATGGAGGATCCCATGCATACTTAACAGCGAAACATTTAGGCTGATCACAGTCTGCAGATATGATTGTGGCAGGCACATGTATAGGGTTAATTAGCAGGTGATTGGCAGATTCCTTATTCTTAAGAATCTCCAATACCTGTAGCAAGTGTTGAACTGTAGTGTATGCAAACTTCCCTTGGTTCACAAATAAGTTGATTTGTTCAATACTCTGTAATATCTCATCATAATCATACTCAGATAATTCTTTTAAACAAAAATCTTTATTTTCCCTAGCCAGGGAGGAAAGTTCATTAGTAGTTTCATAAGTCCATTTAACTCCCCTGAAAGACAATTGCATTTCATTATCTGTTAATGGCAGAATCTCATAGGTCTCAGTCGCTAAGGATAACGATTCTGCAGATCGGACACGTTTCTTAGAACGTTTGCGTTTTGCCTTTGACCTTGCGGTTTTTGGTGATTTATTCAAAGCTGCAGGAAAATTATCAGTAACACTTTCTGCTTGCTGCTCATTCTTGCAAGCAATTGAAGGAGCAGCTGATTGGCCTGCTGCCAGGAGTTCATTAAGAGGAAAAGGCAATGGATCTATGCGCAACCAGTTATGGATCACAAACGCTAGAAATTCCAGCGGTCTATCTTTCAAATCGGAATGATTGAGAACATCAAATGCCCACTGGAATAATTCCCCTTTAAACAAAATATAACTTAGTTGGAGTGCCCAGGTTGAAACAGGAGTCGCTTGGAGATCAGGATTGGTCAGGAACCTGGCACATTCAGAGAAAAACTCATTTTCTGTTTCAGAGCTAAGTTCTTCAAATTTCTTAAAGGAACAGGAACCATAATTAACAGTGTCATACTTTCTGGGAATCCCCCCCACAATGGGGATTGGTAACGGGGTTTTCATAATGTAAGGCTTGGTGGTGTATTCTCCACAGTCAGCATGCAACGCATGAGCTGGCGTGGAGGAGGTACACACACTAGCACCAGGAAACAGGCTATCCCCAGTATAGTGGAGGGGAGGACTGACTCCAATAGGAGATTGTGGCGCACAGAGCCGGTGCAGATCCGACAGCCACAAACAATGCTTTCGCTATAACGTCTCAGCGCAAAGTAGCGCTGAGCGCATAAACCAGAACTGAGGAGATCAGGACAGGTAGACAGAATGAACGCTTGCTAGCTAGCGGCTACTTAGCGACAGCAAGCGTCCAAAACCAGACAGACTGGAATGAGGCAGCCAATGCGATGCGGCGATGGCGTGCCTCACAAAGACAGGACAGGACAGTCAGAAAATAGCAGGATTAAGATAGATGAACGTAACACAGATAAATATACAATTAGTATGTTTTCCTAGCGTATTACAATTACAGCTATCAATGAAACTATTTGTAACATCTGACTAACATATGTATATATCGGCAATGAACCGATATATGACATAAGCAGGAACGCTGACTAGGAATGGAGTAATACAGGGAACAGGACTCAGAAGGATTCGCTATCTCTTCGCAGAGATGAACGCAATCCACAAACGATAACAGAACAGGATTCAGAAGGATTCGTTATCTCCTCGCAGAGATGAACGCAATCCACAAACAGTAACAGAACAGGATACAGAAGGATTCGTTATCTCTTCGCAGAGATGAACGCAATCCACAAACAGGACCAGGAACAGGATAACTAGCTCAGCACGGGTGTTCACGGTACGCGCAAACTACCAAAACGTGCTGGAAAACTGACTAACTGAACACAGGATATAAACAGTTCGTGTACGTATACATCAGCGACACTGATGTATCACGTAACACAAATACAAGGAAAATAATAAACGTGCTGGTATGCATATATATTGGCAATGAACCAATATATGATGCAAAACCAGCAAAGTATCTTTAGAACAAGAAACACGATCGGGGGCTAAAGCGACAGCAAGGCAGGCTTAAGCTGAAGCTATGAAAACCCAAGGAAACCCTGCAGGAAGCAGATCTTTATACTGAGGTCATCCAATGGGAGCAGACATGCAGATTCCCACACAGGTGAATGATAATCAGTCACAAGCTGACAGCAGGGAAAGACAGACAAAGCTATGCAACTTGCATGGAAATAGATCAGAACTGCCTGAGCTGCAGCACTACTACTTCCAGTAATAGCTGCTGCAGCAGCGATCATTACAATACCACAAAAAATTAGCCCCCGGTCTGTAGAATACTTTGCAAGCTTCTTTTAATAGGGGATGTGTGTCGCCCTCCATGTCTGAAGCTCTCATAATTGTCATTCCCAAGCCAGTAAAAAATTCTCTACACTGTACGTCATACCGCCCCATATTACTTCTGAATGTAGATGCCAAAATACTAGCCATGGCTCTGGCATCTAGACTTAGCAAAGTTATTACTAAACTAAACCATTGCGATCAATCAGGTTTCATACCTGGCAAAGACACTGACATCAATATTAATAGATTATTAACCAACATTTCTGCACTGCATTCGAACCTGGGTCAGAGGGTGATAGCTTCACTCGATGCTGAAAAAGCATTTGATTCAGTGGAGTGGGGCTATCTTTTGGCCGTCCTGAGAAGACTTGGTTCTGGATACAGCTATTATATGCCAATCCCACAGGAAATGTTATTTCACAATCCTTTTATTTAGGAAGGGGTACCAGACAGGGCTGTCCCTTATCCCCAACACCTTTTGCTTTAGCAATGGAACCGATTGCGACCTATATCAGACAATCAGAGATCGTAAGAGGTTTGAAAATTGGAAACTTGGAAGAAAAAAAATCTCCCTATATGCTGATGATGTGCTCCTTTACCTAAATAAATGACTCAACTCTTTCCTTACAAGAAGCTCTTCATCTCTTTACTACATTTAGTTCCTACTCTGGCGTTAAAATTAACTGGTCCAAATCTCTTCTTTTTCCACTAGATGACAACCCTCAGCTTAACTCAAATCCCAATTTGCAATTGCAGGTAGTCCCCCAATTTAAATATTTAGGGGTTCAAGTAACCAAAGATCCCAAATCGTATAAAAACTTAAATATAGGTACGCTTATTCGTAACCTAGAAGATAAGTGCAAGACATGGAACAGATTACCACTTACACTTATAGGAAGAATTAATCTCCTAAAAATGATTTTCCTTCCAAAGTTTACGTATTTCTCTAGACAGTGCCTGATTTGGCTCCCTAAATCTTTCTTTCACAAACTTGATACCATTATGCTCAGGTTCATTTGGGCGGGAAAACAACTGAATATTGCACTGGATATTCTCCAGCTCCCAAGCAGGAGGGCTTGCAATGCCTAATCTGCAAAAATACTACTGGGCTTCGGTGTTAGTCACTACGCGTTGGTGGTTCTCGCAAGACGATCAAAATCCTGCGGTTAATGCGGAGGCTGCAATCTTAGGCTCTTATGAACAACTTACAAATTTCCCCTATAGAGGACCTAAATCTAACCTAGATGCCACTTTGGCTATGGCAACAACGTGGAAGGCATGGAGGGTGTCTAGGGCTCCTTTGCAAACTAAACCTTCAATCTCACCTCATACACCTTTATGAGGAAACCTGCAATTATCCCACTTTCTTACTATTCCTGACCCGATAATATGGGCAAAATATGGTATTAAAAATATATCCCATATTCAAGGTGACCGTTCTATACTCCCCTTTGATGATCTTAAGCAGCAGTTTAACCTTCCCAACAAACATTTCTTCAGGTACAGTGGCTTGCAAAAGTATTCGGCCCCCTTGAAGTTTTCCACATTTTGTCACATTACTGCCACAAACATGAATCAATTTTATTGGAATTCCACATGAAAGACCAATACAAAGTGGTGTACACATGAGAAGTGGAACGAAAGTCATACATGAGTCCAAACATTTTTTACAAATAAATAACTGCAAAGTGGGTTGTACATAATTATTCAGCCCCCTGAGTCAATACTTTGTAGAACCACCTTTTGCTGCAATTTCAGCTGCCAGTCTTTTAGGGTATGTCTCTACCAGCTTTGCACATCTAGAGACTGAAATCCTTGCCCATTCTTCTTTGCAAAACAGCTCCAGCTCGGTCAGATTAGATGGACAGCGTTTGTGAACAGCAGTTTTCAGATCTTGCCACAGATTCTCGATTGGATTTAAATCTGGACTTTGGGCCATTCTAACACATGGATATGTTTTGTTTTAAACCATTCCATTGTTGCTCTGGCTTTATGTTCAGGGTTGTTGTACTGCTGGAAGGTGAACCTCCGCCCTAGTCTCAAGTCTTTTGCAGACTCCAAGAGGTTTTCTTCCAAGATTGCCCTGTATTTGGCTCCATCCATCTTCCCATCAACTCTGACCAGTTTTCCTGTCCCTGCTGAAGAGAAGAACCCCCAGAGCATAATGCTGCCACCACCATATTTGACATTGGGGATGGTGTGTTCAGAGTGATGTGCAGTGTTAGTTTTCCACCACACATAGCGTTTTGCATTTTGGCCAAAAAGTTCCATTTTGGTCTCATCTGACCAGAGCACCTTCTTCCACATGTTTGCTGTGTCCCCCACATGACTTGTGGCAAACTGAAAATGGGACTTCTTATGCTTTTCTGTTAACAATGGCTTTCTGCTTGCCACTCTTCCATAAAGGCCAACTTTGTGCAATGCACGACTAATAGTTGTCCTGTAGACAGATTCACCCACCTGAGCTGTAGGTCTCTCCAGCTCGTCCAGAGTCACCATGGGCCTCTTGACTGCATTTCTGATCAGCGCTCTCCTTGTTCGGCCTGTGAGTTTAGGTGGATGGCCTTGTCTTGGTAGGAGTACAGTTGTGCCATACTCCTTCCATTTCTGAATGATCGCTTGAACAGTGTTCCGTGGGATGTTCAAGGCTTTGGAAATATTTTTTTGTAGCCTAAGCCTGCTTTAAATTTCTCAATAACTTGATCCCTGACCTGTCAGGTGTGTTCTTTGGACTTCATGGTGTTGTTGCTCCCAATATTCTCTTAGACAACCTCTGAGGCTATCACAGAGCAGCTGTATTTGTACTGACATTAGATTACACACAGGTGCACTCTATTTAGTCATTAGCACTCATCAGGCAATGTCTATGGGCAACTGACTGCACTCAGAACAAAGGGGTCCCGAATAATTACGCACACCCCACTTTGCAGTTATTGATTTGTAAAAAATGTTTGGAATCATGTATGATTGTTGTTCCACTTCTCACGTGTACACCACTTTGTGTTGGTCTTTCATGTGGAATTCCACTAAAATTGATTCATGTTTGTGGCAGTAATGTGACAAAATGTGGAAAACTTCAAGGGGCCGAATACTTTTGCAAACCAATGTATCTACGACTGTGACATGCCTACAATGCTCAATTTGACACTCAAATCCCAACACTAATGATACACATTGTCTGCACACATGTCTTTATAACTGTACTGATAATATATTGTACTCCTCTGTACTATTTGTTATTACTCTGTACATGTTTAAAAAAAGATTCAATAAATCTTAACTTATTAAAAGAATAGCGCAATCAGTTACAACGCTGTACTGTGAACAGGCCCATAGGATTGTATGGGCAGTGAGTTGACATGCAGAATTACCGGTATTCTGCAACACAACTGAGCACTGTGAACTAGCCCAAAAATATACTTTTAAAAGCACACTTTTTCAGAAAAGCTTATAATTTGCTGTAGGTCACAGTGGAGGCTCATTGACTCATCTACTAACCCCTGTGTCTCCTTCCCTAATGTCTCTACCCCACTATCCTCTAGATTGTAATCTCTGAACTCTATGCTGAAAACATACTGTACAAAACAATATTTATGCCTGTTGTAGAGAGCTATAGAGCTATATAAAACTTAACTGTTAATAATACATTCATTAATTAAAACTTCAGGTACTGCCTATACGGTTTACTGGGCATGTCAGATAAGAGGAAGAAATATGTCAGAACACCCTATTAGGATTGATATAGCCTCAGTATTAGCAGGATGTCTCCCCTTTAACCACTTAACAACCAGCTGCCGCCGATCGGTGGCGGCTGGTTCCACCTGTGTTTCCTGTCAGTTCACGGAGGGGGGCTCCGTGAACAGCCTGCGAGCCTCCGATTGCGGCTCGCAGGCTAAATGTAAACACCCGGGGACGTAATCCCCAGTGTTTACATTTTACAGCGCTGCTGTCATAGCGTAAAGGAAATCGGCGATCCCCGGCCTCTGATTGGCCGGGATCGCCGCCATCTGATAGGCTGAAGCCTATCTGAGGCGGTACAGGACGGATCGCTGTCCTGTACCACCTATATTGAGAAGGAGAGGGAGGGAAGGAGAGGGAAGTGGGAATATCGCTGCAGAGGGGGGCTTTGAGGCGCCCTCCCCCTCGCTAGGCACAACTAGGTGGCGGCGATCAGACCCCCCCAACAGGAAATCCCCCTAGTGGGAAAAAAGGGGTGAAGTCTGATCGCCCTGCCTGCAACCTGATCTGTGCTGGGGGCTGAAGAGCCCACTCAGCACAGATCATACAAAACAGGGCTGGTCGTTAAGTGGTTAAATCACATAAAATTGAATGCATAAAATTCGATATGCATTGAACAGGACATATTTCTACCTCTTATCTCACATGTCGAGTAAACTACTTTGGCAATACCTGAAGTTTTAATTAATTATTTATTAAAAGTTAAGTTATATATAACTCTATAGCTCTCTTCAACAAGCATAAATATTGTAAGCTCGCAAGGGCAGGGACCTCTTCCTATTGTTTCTTATTATGCTGTAATTTATGCTACATCATCACATGTATGTATTTGTACTTGTATTACGTTAAGTCATGATTGTACAGTGCTTTGATCTTCTCATGCACCTATGTTCCCTAATATTTGTTTTGTACCATGTACAGCACTACAGAAGATGTTTGCATTATATACATACAAAATAATCATTCTACCAGCACCAGGTCACACACATTTCCCACTCTTGGCTGAGGTGGAGGGATATGGTGAATGCCTGGATAAATCTACTGTGACCATATGAATTACTGGGCAATATCCACAGACCATGGCTAGAATGATTGCTACATGATATATCCAGGATCCTTTGTTATTGGGGATAATGATGAGGCAAGCCTGGGCAGTGGTGACCTCATACAGTTTTGGGTGTATAATTGTGACGGTTCTGAGACAACAGAACCAAGAGACCCAGGCCCACCTGCAATTCATTTTTCTTCTAAGTTTTCTCCTAGGTGATATATTAAAACCTTGTAAATAAAATGCCCTTTAAATCCCCATCAAGCAAAAAAAAAAATATTCAAAATAATTTTGATATTCCCCTTTTCTGCTACTTTTTGGTACTTTTTCCATTGCAAAGTGCTGAAAATTTACTTTAAACTGAAGATGAAAAATTATCTCTTAGGAGAAAAATCAGGAGAAAAAGGTAATTGCAAATGGCCCCCAGTGTAGAAACCTCCCAATGTTTGGAGATCATAAATAGACACTTAAACCACACCTCTAGCCACGCCCCTGACACACCCCTAGTCACGCATGTTATAAAGGTTTCTTTACTTTCAAAAGAGTTTATTGGAAAATAGAACATATCAGAATTCACATACATGCAGCAGAAAGTATGCATAGAAGATGGCAAGATTGATCCTCCACGTCTAGCATAGACCTAGAACTAACTTCAGAAAGTACAACAGTGTTGGGAGGCTGATCATTTTGCATTGACAAAGTCAATAGCAAATAAGAAAAAGAAAAACAGAAAATCAACAAAAAAACAAGAAATCAAATTCAAGATACTGTATAAGGAGGTGGATATTGCTTTAGTTTTGATGTTATAACATAGAAACTTCTGATGAAGGATAAGTAATCAGGTTCCTGCACATGTAAAGTCCTGGGTGTGGTTTATACGAGCAGAACAGAATGATATTCTGTGAGGGGTTATGCTGGGAATACACGGTGCGTTTCTGCCGTACGTTTCTGCTCTCGATTGTTTATGCCGCTTGATTCTGGAGTCGATTCTCTTATCTTCCGCTCGTTTTTCTTATCTTTTTACATTCACTTCTATCAGAAATTAAGCGGCAAGAGAATCTAAAGGGAGATCGGACATGTCAGAAATTATCTATCGAGCCATCTAATCGGCTAAAAAAACGAACCGTGTATTCCCAGCATTAGAAGTTAGATCTGAGCATTAATATTTATCAAACAGGATCTGGGGGTGATTACCATATGCTGAATGCTATAAAGATTTCATAAGAAAAATATGTTGTTTTATAATCCAAACCACATTGGTCTTTTCTCTAGCCTGGTTCATTTTCCTTTATATTAACATTGGAAATAAGAAAAATATAAATTAAGAGGATAAGAATAAAGTTTAGAGTCAAACTCATTTTTCAGTAGAAAAATATATTTACACAGATCTATACATGAGTCCTGAAAGAGAGACAAATAATGGAGAAAGAGAGATTGTTCCCCCAATAGAGGGACAGTTGGGAGCTATGATAGTGTATAGTGGCAGATTAAACATAATCCGATTGGCACACAGTTCACACAGAAGGTCCAAAATATCGCTATACAATCCACAAGCGAGTGTCACAGATTCCCCCCACCAAGCGGTCACAATTCCCAGCTTCACCGGAAAAGAAACACAAGTTGCAAAGTCCCAGTCGCTCCACAAATAGCAGAAATCCAAGAGGCACACAGCAGATCCCAGTAGTCCCAATAGGTGCCGTTTTCATCAGTCACAACATCGAGTATCCATCAGACAACTGTCCACACGACCAGCTGAAGGAATAATACACCAGTCCACAGTCCAGGACATCAGAAACCTCTGAGTTAAAGCAAATCCTCTCTGGTTCCTGGCTGCATGAGAGGTCATCCTGGGCTCACCACAGAACTCTGAGCTGCTATCCCTTCCACAAACACAACACAACTGCCTCACATGAGGAACAAGCATGATACCAGCTTTCCTCTGTGGTGCCTCACTGTCTGTTCCCCTGCTGAGAGCTACAGAGGACAACTCCCTCACATGAGGTACAAGCATGATACCAGCTTTCCTCTGCAGTGCCTCACTGTCTGCTCCCCTGCTGAGAGCTACAGAGGACAACTGCCTCACATGAGGTACAAGCATGATACCAGCTTTCCTCTGTGGTGCCTCACTGTCTGCTCCCCTGCTGAGAGCTACAGAGGACAACTGCCTCACATGAGGTACCAGCATGATACCAGCTTTCCTCTGGGTGCCTCACTGTCTGCTCCCCTGCTGAGAGCTACAGAGGACAACTGCCTCACATGAGGAACAAGCATGATACCAGCTTTCCTCTGTGGTGCCTCACTGTCTGCTCCCCTGCTGAGAGCTACAGAGGACAACTGCCTCACATGAGGTACCAGCATGATACCAGCTTTCCTCTGTGGTGCCTCACTGTCTGCTCCCCTGCTGAGAGCTACAGAGGACAACTCCCTTACATGAGGAACAAGCATGATACCAGCTTTCCTCTGCGGTGCCTCACTGTCTGCTCCCCTGCTGAGAGCTACAGAGGACAACTGCCTCACATGAGGAACAAGCATGATACCAGCTTTCCTCTGCAGTGCCTCACTGTCTGCTCCCCTGCTGAGAGCTACAGAGGACAACTGCCTCACATGAGGAACAAGCATGATACCAGCTTTCCTCTGGGTGCCTCACTGTCTGCTCCCCTGCTGAGGAACAAGCATGATACCAGCTTTCCTCTGCGGTGCCTCACTGTCTGCTCCCCTGCTGAGAGCTACAGAGGACAACTGCCTCACATGAGGAACAAGCATGATGCCAGCTTTCCTCTGTGGTGCCTCACTGTCTGTTCCCCTGATAAGAGCTACAGAGGACAACTGCCTCACACGAGGAACAAGCATGATACCAGCTTTCCTCTGTGGTGCCTCACTGTCTGCTCCCCTGCTGAGAGCTACAGAGGACAAATGCCTCACATGAGGAACAAGCATGATACCAGCTTTCCTCTGTGGTGCCTCACTGTCTGTTCCCCTGATAAGAGCTACAGAGGAGGGACGGGGGAATGGCTTTATGCTGATAAAGTGCATCCCTGGAGAAGGCCTGGCTCCAGAGTGTGGGGGGAAGATAAGCTCTGTATGGGACATCGAAAAAAGTACTTTACATAATGCTAGGTACACACAATACAATTTTACTTACAGAATTTTACTTACAGAAGTGAAAATTGATCAACACAATCGAAAAATAGGAAAATCAATCAGAAATCTGTCAGAAATCTGTCAGAAATATTCAATCTGTTGGAAAATTGTATTGTGTGTACCTAGCATAAGAGTCTGCAGTCCTAATCCAATCACCCAGTCTAACAATAATATTAATATGGTGGGTCATTAGACCACGATTATGATAGGTTTAGGTTGTGAGCACCTCCAAGGTCAGTCAGTGACATGACTATGTTCTCTGTAAAGTGCTGCAGAGAATGTCAGTGTTATATAAATACAAAAGAATAATATGGTAGGACATTAGACTATGACTATGGTAGGGATTAGATCGTGAGCCTCTCTGAGGGACAGTTAATGGTGTGACTATGTGCTTTGTAAAGGCCTGTGGAAGACAACACACCATATTTACAGTATATATAACACATAGACTTTATTTAAATGACTATGGAGAGGGAGAGAAAGGAGGATAGGAGAGCGGGAGAGATGGAGCCCAAGAAAGGGAGATGAAAAGAGGGGAAGTGCAACAGAGTGGAGGAATGGGAAGAGGAAGAGGGCAAAATATCGGAGGAAAGCTGGAGGGCCGCTGGAGGGGGTCATGTGATGGGGAGAAAAGACGTCCCAGTGTTATGACTTGTACTGCAAAATGGCCAGAGGAGGAGGGGCACATTATGAGGGGGTGCACTGTGTCCTGAGGCTGGTGCCTCCTCAATCTCTCTGCCTTGGCTCAGACCTGGAAGGAAGTTTGGGGGAGGGGGGGGGGGGCATAGAAGAGAGGCGAGGAAAGGGGAAAGACTGAGAAAAAAGGAGAGTTAGATAGCTGGGAGGGGGGGGGGGGGGGGCGGAGTGTACAGGATGTAAAAGCACTGTGGTAGATGTTGGTGCTATATAAATATTGAATAATGATAGTAATAAAAGAGAAAGAAAGTGATAGTGAAGGGAAGTGTAGAGAGAGGACAGGAATGACGAATGAACAAGAGGAGGACAGAGAGAGGGAGGGGAGGCGATGTCTGCTCCGCCAGTCTTTTTAGCTGTGCTGTTTAGCAGGGTCATGTACAAGAGGATATGAATGAGGGATTAGAGAGATCAGGGTTCAGGGAGGGAGAGTGGAAAAGGGGAGGAAAGTCACAAGGGCAGCCTGACCCTGACTGGAGAGCTTCTCTTAAAGGGGAACTAAAGTGAGGGTGATATGGTGGATGCCATATTTATCTCCTTTTAAATAATACCAGTTGCCTTGCTGTCCTACTGATCTATTTGGCTACAATAGTGTCTGAATCACACCAGAAACAAGCATGCAGCTAATATTGTCAGATCTGACAATAATGTCAGAAACACCTGATCAGCTGCAAGCTTGTTCAGGGGCTGTTGCTAAACGTATTAGAGGCAGAGGATCAGCAGGATAGCCAGGCAACTGGTATTGGTTAAAAGCAAATAAATATGGCAGCCTCCACATCTCTCTCACTTCAGTTGCCCTTTAATTGTAGACATCACCCAGCTTGTCAGTCCTGTTCACTGATCATCATGATCATCCACCATATAGCTGACATGCACTGAAGGGAGAAATGGTCCGTGTTTGTCGCTCAACTCGTGGTCCTTTAAAATAGACATCCCAGTCCAGACAACTTCTCCAGTAATTCTGCCTCTTCCTGGTGTAAGAAACTGACACTTCCTGTAACTATGGTGACACATCCATACTACATCTCCAGCTACTGTCTGCGGACTAATAATAATTAATAATCATTATGAAATTAGATGCATCTGCAGAATTAAGAAACATTGCAACACTAATAGTATTATATGGCTGAGTGGAGAGAATTCCACAGAGGCTGCAGGTAGACTATTCACCACAAGATGGCAATCTCACATCTCCCAGGTGGAACGCAGAGCCTGGAAACAATGAAACCAAAGACAGGAAGAGGCGTAACAGCAGGAGGAGAAGTTGCAGGAGCCAGGAGGAGGGAACACACGGCTGGAAGAGGTAATTAATTGTTTGATTGCTGTTATATATTGAGCAGAGCAGAGGTCGGGGTGGACATACTTTGTTACAGAGGAGGTCAGAGTACTCCTGTCACTATCCTGATCACCCCCCTTGCAGTAATTGCCATACAACTACCCAACCCAGGCTACCCAATAATATGGGGCACACCTGGCTACCTATATAGGGGTAGCTACCTAATATGGGGTACATCTAGCTACTTATGAGGGGCTGCCTATTTTAGGGCTCATTTGGCTACTTATATGGAGACTACCTAATAAAGGGAACATCTGGCTACCTATATTGTGGGCTACCTAATATGTGACACATCTGGCTACCTATATGGGGGTGGCAACCTGTTATGGGGTACATCTGGCTACCTACAAGGGGGACTACTTAATATGGGGCACATCTGGCTATCTACATGGGAGGCTACCTAATATGGGGCATGTCTGGCTACCTATATGGGGGTGGCTACCTATGCTGGGGTACATCTGGCTATCTACATGGGGGGCTACTTAATATGGAGCAAATCTGGCTACCTACATGGGGGGGAGGGCTACTAAATATGTGACACATATGGCTACCTACATGAGGGGGGTGGGGGGGGTAATTAATATGGGGCACATCTGGCTACCTAATTTGTGGCACATCTGGCTACCTATATGGAGGCTGCAGCGCTAGTCTACTTTAGGAGACCCACTAGGAAACCTCATAGGGAACAGTTCTCCAATCACAGCAGCCTCTGCAGCACAAAGTGTTGTGATTGGCCGAATAGTGTGGGCATGCTTTCCTATAACCGATCTGAAACCTAGCAGCTCGAGACGGTGCCATCCACCCAATCACGTTAGCAGAATTTCCATATGAGGTTTCCTGCTGGGTCCCCTAAAGTAGACTAGCGCCGAGGCTACCAAATTTGGGGCTAATCTGGTTTGCCCCATGAAAAGAAGTAGTATATTCCCGCTAAAGCTACCAGTGCTTTTGATATTTTTTCCAGCTGAAACAGTCATTGTTTGGTGAAAAACTACTGCATACGGTGGTACCGCTAGGTCATTTAACTCTCCTCTAACAACAGATTTAAATTGTCCCAATCAAATGCTATTACAGCTGATTTGGATTGGGCTGCAAACTGCCATCTGAGATGTATTGGCAGATGCAGGTAGAAGTCTTTAGTTTCAATCATTTTTATTGAATTTTAAGGTTGAACATAACAAGTAGTAGCTGAATGCAATGGTAGTTAAACATACTGATATTTAAAAATTATTAACATTACAACATTGTTCAAGTGCATATTAAACAAAGATAGTTAAATTTATTTGCGGTACAAAAGTACAGGAGTTACTGCCAACATGGTCTAGAACTTTTGAGTACTCAGCAAGGTTTGCCTGAGGAGAACAAGAGAGTAATCTGGGGACTTGCCTGTTATAATGTACTTTTGGAAGGGACAGAGCTTGCCTCAACATGTAACCTCTAGGGCTGGGCGAGGACTGTTCCCATACTCTGTAGATTGGAAATATTGTGTAACTCTAGCCACCAGCGTGACTAGAAGGTATCATATATGGCATATAGGAAGGGGGACATGCATGCAGTATCTTTGTGGTGAGTGAGCAAGATTACCAACTTGCTTCCAAAAATAGGAAAAAAAACAGGGATATGTAAGCTATTAGAGTTTAGATAGGGAGTAAGTAGGTATAAGAACAGAAAAGAAAGAAGAAGATAGAGTAACCAGGGGACGAGGAGTGGTGGTCAGTTAAATATAAAGCCAAGGGGTGTATGTTCAAGTGTTGTATAGACATTTTTAGGTGTCCGTAACCCAAGAACTATGGTCAGGGCCAAAGAGGTATTCTAAAAGGGGTGACCAGATTCTTTCAAATCTCACCATTTTGTCTTCTAATACAGGCAACACGTCACAAGCGCAACTAGAGAAGGTAAGACACTCGATCGCTGTTACACTACGACTAAGGACTCGTATCACTCTGTCAGCAGGGCAGCTCTGGGGAACTTGGATCATGCTGTTATACAGCTTATCCCAACATATATCCAAAGACTAAAAACTGCCAAACCTGTAGTGACCACAGTTAAGAAATGGACTAGTGAAGCTGTAGAAAAACTACAGAGCTGCTTTGATTTAACAAACTGGAATATATTTAAAGAATCCTCCAGTGACCTAAATGAATACACTGACGCTGTGACATCATATATTACCTTTTGTGAAGAGTCCTGCATCCCCACAAAAAAGTGCACCTGGTACAATAACGATAAACCCTGGTTTACATCACATCTTAGGAAGCTGCGCCTCGATAAAGAAAAGGCATATCGTACAGGCGATAAAGTCCTCTACAAGGCTGCGAAATACAAACTGCAGCGAGCCATTACTGACGCAAAAAAAGATTATTCTAAAAAACTTGAGAAACAATGTTCAAACGCCGACTCGTTCACAATATGGAAATCTCTGCATGAAATTACCAGCTACAGGAAGAAATCTCCGCCCTCACTACACAATCTGCAGCTTGCAAATGAACTGAATACATTTTATTGCAGGTTTGACACTACCAACAAAAGCCAAACACAACAAGTCAATTCGCATAATTTCCATCTCTGCAACAGGCAAACTGAACACTCCTCCAGCCAGCCAATGTATCCACCCCCTGCGGTGCCTCAGCATCTACACAACACAGGAGGCCAGACACAATCTATTGACCTGTCCCCAGATGTGCATGCTCTACCAGTATGCCAATCAGATGTAAACACTCTTCAAAAGACAAAATACTAGGAAAGCAATGGGGCCAGACACTGTGTCTGCGAAATGCTTGAAACTCTGTGCCGATCAATTAGCTCCTGTATTCACAGACATATTCAAAGCTTCTCTCGAACTCTCAATTGTTCCGGCCTATTTTAAAAGCTCAACCATTGTACCAATTCCAAAAAATTCAAAACCTACATTTTTAAATGATTACAGGCCTGTTGCCCTGACATCATTGGTCATGAAAGCATTTGAAAAACTGTTAATGGCTTATCTGAAATCTATCACAGATCCCCTGCTGGACTCTCTGCAATTTGCCTACAGGCCTAATAGATCCGCAGATTATGCCGTGAACATGTGTATGCATTATGTACTACAGCATCTAGACACCCCAGGAACCTACACCAGGATTTTATTTATAGATTATAACTCTGCATTTAATACCATAATGCCATCTCTGCTACACAGCAAGCTCTCCCAGCTACACATACCTGAATCCATCTGCAAATGGATAACCGATTTCCTAACCGACAGGAGACAGCATGTTAGACTTGGTAAACACACATCAAGCTCTCTGACAGTCAGTACTGGTGCACCCCAGGGATGTGTGCTTTCCCCACTGCTCTACTCACTGTACACCAATGACTGCATCTCCACAGATCCATCTGTTAAGGTTCTGAAGTTTGCAGATGACACAACAATAGTTGGGCTCATAGAAAACAGGGACGAGTCTGCATACAGGCATGTGGTGGGACATCTTTCCTCCTGGTGCAGCAGCAACAACTTGGAACTAAATGCTCTCAAAACCATGGAGATGATAATAGACTTTAGGAGATCTCCCCCCCCCCCCCAGCACCTCCCCTTAACCATAAATGGATCCACAATAACCCAGGTAGAGTCATTCAAGTTTCTTGGGTCCACTATCTCACACAACCTAAAATGGGACAACAACGCTGCCACTATTGTCAAGAAAGAGCAACAGAGGATGTACCATCCACGGCAGCTGAAAAAGTTTGGCCTACCTCAAAATTTTATGGTGCAGTTCTACACTGCAATTATTGAATCCACCATAACATCATCTATGACTGTATGTTTCGGCTCCTGCTCAGCATTAGAAAAGGTGAGGCTGCAGCGCATCATCCGAACAGCGGAAAGGATAATTGGCTGTAGCTTACCTTCCCTGCAGGATCTTTACACTAGCAGGTGCAGAAAGAGAGCAACCAAAATTGCCTCTGACCCCTCTCACCCAGCTCACTCCATCTTCCAGCGCATGCCTTCAGGAGTAAGATTCCGGTCAATCGCTACCAATAACCTCTAGACACAGGGACAGCTTTTTTCCTTAAGCGGTAGCCATACTTAATGCTGAACCATGTTAGAGCTGCTAGGACTTGATAGTAATCAGCACAGAACTGTAAATGAACAATTCTCACATTGCTTACTGCCACTATACTTGCATAAATGTCCTTGACTTGTAATATACACACGGTCTGCCCTTGTATTGTTTTTGTTTGCGTTTGTTAAGCAACTGCCAAGACAAATTCCTTGTAGGTGCAAACTTACTTGGCAAAATAAAATTGATTCTGATTCTAATCTGGCTCGCAATTTTTCAAAGAATATAGAAGTCTTTCAAAGCCAGTGAGGCCAGGAAACAGTCCTCCTGTAAAAGACTTCTTACTAAATCACCTGTATTTTACTGCTTTAACCTTTTCAGATTCCAGATTCAGGATAAAGCAAAATGGCTTTTACACAAGGAACACTGGGGGATAATATCCCTGAAGTCTCTGACGTTTGGAACTTCCTGAATTACTCTCCTCTCTAGCAGAGCAGAAATGTCTCTTTGCAGTGTGAGATTTGGTGGTTGTGGTGGTGGTGTGTGTGTGGGGAGGGGGTGTCACAAGGTAACAAATACATTTCTTGGGGGTGGGTGTTGATCGAAGAATAGTTCCAGATGTTAGCTGAAGTAAAACACTGATGCAGGTAAATAGTAAACATGAAGATGGCAGTTGTGCTGGTTACTGTTTAGCAGTTAGGTATCAGGTGATCAGCAGGCTGGAGCCAGTGAGTTCATGCAAGCATACAGGAAATCCAGCAGGTTTCTGAAGATCATGAAGCCAAGTCAGTCATGTTAAATAAGGTGTCTCAAAGCCCATTCCACAATTGAATCCGTTCAGCATTTTCATACATTTTGGGCTTGATTCAGTAAATGGTGCTAACCCAGTTAGCACGCCTAAAGACTTTGGGCGTGATAACTAGGGAGCTAACTGGGTTAGCACCGTTTACTAAATTCACATCGCACGCAAAGTCCCGCGTGCAAGTGAAACGGCGCATCGCGGTGCGACGAAAACGGCGCACCCAATGCGCCTATAAGGTCGCATTTGGTACGACCTTAACGTTGCACCATGCGACGTTAATGTTGCACCAAATGCGACCTTATAGGTGCATCTGGTGCGCTGTTTTCGTCGCACCACGATGCACCATTTCACGCGCACAGTTTGATTCAGTAAACCGTGCTAAGTGTTAGCACGCCTGTGAAAAGCCCTATATCACGCCTAAAGTTAGTTTAGGCGTGACAAATTCACATCAAAACTTTGTGCGCGGGACTTTGCGCGCGATGTGAATTTATCAGGCGTGATATAGGGCTTTTCACAGGCGTGCTAACACTTAGCACGGTTTACTGAATTAAGCCCTTTATATTTCTTATTCTTGAGGGTAACTTCAAAAATTAACCAAGAAACATTTCTGATTACACTAGTAGAACAGAGACAGGGGGACACCGAGAGCCCAATATGGTGTAGTATGTATTGGAAGAGTGAGAAAATTGAAATAAGTAAATGGATACTCACAAACCAGGGTTATCCCTCAGGCAACCACTGTACAGGCAGGTGGGGAGAACAAGCCTGTCCCCACTCAGGATTAAGAAGTCGCTCTCTGTAGATAGGAAGAAATACAAGGATTTCCGCCCTCCCACCTAGGGTGGATCGATGCTGTACGAAGTAGTCAGAGGCGCCAAAGTATAAAAGAAGGCAAACATTTTTAGAACATGGAAATGGTGGGTGGTGGACCCTGAACCATTCCAAAGGATATGACAAGCGAATGTGTGTAGTTATAACACAATTACTTTTATTATTGATACACTCCACGAGATATTGCAACGCGTTTCACGGGTGTGACCCCACTTCATCAGGCAGTGAGAGGAGGAGTATAAGGCAAATGTCATCCAAGTCTGGGAAGAGCGCCTCAGAGGCTGCACTGCTGGATTTCCTGTATACTTGCATGAGCTCACTGTCCAGTAAGCAGTAACCGAATGTCCGTTACCAGCTGTAGCCGCAGTTTTTACTACCTATCACTGGTTAGATATATGCTGAAATCGGCAGGTTGGAAGACAAAAGCTACGTGGGATGCCATCACATGACAAGTAGGCGGACTTCTGCTGGAACTTCTGGCATGCAGAAATAAGCATGCCCCCACACTGATCCCTGCTGCCCAACTTATACAGGGAGGTCCTCACTAGCTTCCTCCAAACGTCCTGTCCGGGATAGGAAATACAAATGAAGAGGTGCGCCTGAGCAGTGTATATATATATATATATATATATATATATATGTATGTATATATATATATATATATATATATGCATATATATATACACACACACAGTGGCTTGCAAAAGTATTCGGCCCCCTTGAAGTTTTCCACATTTTGTCACATTACTGCCACAAACATGAGTCAATTTTATTGGAATTACACGTGAAAGGCCAATACAAAGTGGTGTACATGTGAGAAGTGGATCAAGAATCATACATCATTCCAAACATTTTTTACAAATAAATAACTGCAAAGTGGGGTGTGTGTAATTATTCAGCCCCCTGAGTCAATACTTTGTAGAACCACCTTTTGCTGCAATTACAGCTGACAGTCTTTTAGGGTATGTCTCTACCAGCTTTGCACATCTAGAGACTGAAATCCTTGCCCATTCTTCTTTGCAAAACAGCTCCAGCTCAGTCAGATTAGATGGACAGCGTTTGTGAACAGCAGTTTTCAGATCTTACCACAGATTCTCAATTGGATTTAGATCTGGACTTTGACTGGGCCAGTCTAACACATAGATATGTTTTGTTTTAAACCATTCCATTGTTGCCCTGGCTTTATGTTTAGGGTCATTGTCCTGCTGGAAGGTGAACCTCCACCCCAGTCTCAAGTCTTTTGCAGTCTCCAAGAGGTTTTCTTCCAAGATTGCCCTGTATTTGGCTCCAATCATCCTTTTATCAACTCTGACCAGCTTCCCTGTCCCTGCTGAAGAGAAGCACCCCCAGAGCATGATGCTGCCATCACCATATTTCACAGTGGGGATGGTGTGTTCTGAGTGATGTGCAGTGTTAGTTTCTGCCACACATAGTGTTTTTGCATTTTGGCCAAAAAGTTCCATTTTGGTCTCATCTGACCAGAGCACCTTCTTCCACATGTTTGCTGTGTCCCCCACATGGCTTGTGGCAAACTGCAAATGGGACTTTTTATGCTTTTCTGTTAACAATGGCTTTCTTCTTGTCACTCTTCCATAAGAGCCAACTTTGTGCAGTGCACGACTAATAGTTGTCCTATCAACAGATTCCCCCACCTGAGCTGTAGATCTCTGCAGCTCGTCCAGTGTCACCTTGGGCCTCTTGACTGCATTTCTGATTAGCGCTCTCCTTGTTCGGCCTGTGAGTTTAGGTGGACGGTCTTGTCTTGGTAGGTTTACAGTTGTGCCATACTCCTTCCATTTCTGAATGGTCGCTTGAACAATGCTCCGTGGGATGTTCTAGGCTTTGAAAATCTTTTTGTAGCCTAAGCCAGCTTTAAATTTCTCCATAACCTTATCCCTGACCTGTCTGGTGTGTTCTTTGGACTTCCCGGTGTTGTTGCTCCCAATATTCTCTTAGACAACCTCTGAGGCCCTCACAGACAGCTGTATTTGTACTGACATTAGATTACACACAGGTGCACTCTATTTAGTCATTAGCACTCATCAGGCAATGTCTATGGGCAACTTACTGCACTCAGACCAAAGGGGGATGAATAATTATGCACACACCACTTTGCAGTTATTGATTTGTGAGAAATGTTTGGAATCATGTATGATTTTTGTTCCACTTCTTACGTGTACACCATTTTGTGTTGGTCTTTCACGTGAAATTCCAATAAAATTGATGTTTGTGGCAGTAATGTGACAAAATGTGGAAAACTTCAAGGGGGTCGAATACTTTTGCAAGCCACTGTATGTGTGTGTGTGTGTATATATATATATATATATATATATATATATATATATATATATATATATATATATATATATATACATATATACATGCTTAATTTCTTAATTTAATATTTAAAGATGTCCTGGTAAAAACTACTTTCACCATCATTGGCTTTTATTAAAAAAAATGTATGTATGTACTTTATTGATGGGGTTCACAGAAAACTAATTCCTTTAACCCTTTAGCAGCCAATTTTATTTAGAAGCTTGCAAGTGCTCCAGGCAAATTTTTTTTTATTTCTTTATTTGTTACACTTTCCTACTTCTAATTAGTACTGTTGTAATGTGTATTTATGGCCAGTTGTCGCTAGGGGGCAGTGTGAGACAATAACAGAGATCAAAGCATGGAGCGTGGAGCCGCTACCACCTCCAGCTGGTGCCTCACACGTATGCACACTCTCTGTATTACCTTATCTCTGGATTTATATTACTTCTTATGCTATAAATCATGCATGATAAGTACATCTCTTATCATTTGTGTTTATTACTGCAGTCAGAGGAGTTTTATGTTTATCCCAGCCCAGTTATAGAAGGCATGCCTGTATCTCTTCCCTGTGACGAAGGACATTTCCCTGATAGCTGCTGTGCATGTGCTGCAGTTGTGGCTTGTGGTAATCACTGATGGGCTGCCGCTGTGCATGTGCTGCAGCTGTGGCTTGTGGTAATCACTGATGGACTGCCGCTGTGCATGTGCTGCAGTTGTGGCTTGTGGTAATCACTGATGGGCTGCCGCTGTGCATGTGCTGCAGTTGTGGCTTGTGGTAATCACTGATGGACTGCCGCTGTGCATGTGCTGCAGTTGTGGCTTGTGGTAATCACTGATGGGCTGCCGCTGTGCATGTGCTGCAGTTGTGGCTTGTGGTAATCACTGATGGGCTGCCGCTGTGCATGTGCTGCAGGTGTGGCTTGTGGTAATCACTGATGGGCTGCCGCTGTGCATGTGCTGCAGTTGTGGCTTGTGGTGGTCACTGATGGACTGCCGCTGTGCATGTGCTGCAGCTGTGGCTTGTGGTAATCACTGATGGACTGCCGCTGTGCATGTGATGCAGTTGTGGCTTGTGGTAATCACTGATGGGCTGCCGCTGTGCATGTGCTGCAGTTGTGGCTTGTGGTAATCACTGATGGGCTGCCGCTGTGCATGTGCTGCAGCTGTGGCTTGTGGTAATCACTGATGGACTGCCGCTGTGCATGTGCTGCAGTTGTGGCTTGTGGTAATAACTGATTGACTGCCGCTGTGCATGTGCTGCAGTTGTGGATTGTGGTAATCACTGATGGACTGCCGCTGTGCATGTGCTGCAGTTATGGCTTGTGGTAATCACTGATGGACTGCCGCTGTGCATGTGCTGCAGTTGTGGCTTGTGGTAATCACTGATGGACTGCCGCTGTGCATGTGCTGCAGTTGTGGCTTGTGGTAATCACTGATGGGCTGCCGCTGTGCATGTGCTGCAGTTGTGGCTTGTGGTAATCACTGATGGACTGCCGCTGTGCATGTGCTGAGGGTTTGGTTTGTAGTAATCACTGATGGGCTGCCGCTGTGCATGTGCTGCAGTTGCGGCTTGTGGTAATCACTGATGGACTGTCGCTGTGCATGTGCTGCAGTTGTGGCTTTTGATATCACTGATGGGCTGCCGCTGTGCATGTGCTGCAGCTGTGGCTTGTGGTAATCACTGATGGGCTGCTGTTGTGCATGTGCTGGAGTTGTGGCTTGTGGTAATCACTGATGGGCTGCTGCTGTGCATGTGCTGCAGTTGTGGCTTGTGGTAATCACTGATGGTCTGCCGCTGTGCATGTGCTGCAGTTGTGGCTTGTGGTAATCACTAATGGACTGCCGCTGTGCATGTGCTGCAGTTGTGGCTTGTGGTAATCCCTGATGGACTGCCGCTGTGCATGTGCTGCAGTTATGGCTTGTGGTAATCACTGATTGATTGCAGCTGTGCATGTGCTGCAGTTGTGGCTCGTGGTATTCACTGATGGACCGCTGCTGGGCATGTGCTGCAGTTGTGGCTTGTGGTAATCACTGAAGGGCTGCCGCTGTGCATGTGCTGCAGCTGGGGCTTGTGGTAATCACTGATGGACTGCCGCTGTGCATGTGCTGCAGTTGTGGCTTGTGGTAATCCCTGATGGACTACCGCTGTGCATGTGCTGCAGTTGTGGCTTGTGGTAATCACTGATGGACTGCTGCTGGGCATGTGCTGCAGTTGTGGCTTGTGGTAATCACTGATGGGCTGCCGCTGTGCATGTGCTGCAGTTGTGGCTTGTGGTGATCACTGATGGACCGCCGCTGTGCATGTGCTGCAGTTGTGGCTTGTGGTAATCACTGATGGGCTGCTGCTGTGCATGTGCTGCAGTTGTGGCTTGTGGTAATCACTGATGGGCTGCTGCTGTGCATGTGCTGCAGTTGTGGCTTGTGGTAATCACTGATGGGCTGCCGCTGTGCATGTGCTGCAGCTGTGGCTTGTGGTAATCACTGATGGACTGCCGCTGTGCATGTGCTGAGGGTTTGGTTTGTGGTAATCACTGATGGACTGCTGCTGGGCATGTGCTGCAGTTGTGGCTTGTGGTAATCACTGATGGACTGTCGCTGTGCATGTGCTGCAGTTGTGGCTTGTGATATCACTGATGGGCTGCCGCTGTGCATGTGCTGCAGCTGTGGCTTGTGGTAATCACTGATGGGCTGCTGCTGTGCATGTGCTGCAGTTGTGGCTTGTGGTAATCACTGATGGGCTGCTGCTGTGCATGTGCTGCAGTTGTGGCTTGTGGTAATCACTGATGGGCTGCTGCTGTGCATGTGCTGCAGTTGTGGCTTGTGGTAATCACTGATGGTCTGCTGCTGTGCATGTGCTGCAGTTGTGGCTTGTGGTAATCACTGATGGTCTGCCGCTGTACATGTGCTGCAGTTGTGGCTTGTGGTAATCACTGATGGACTGCCGCTGTGCATGTGCTGCAGTTGTGGCTTGTGGTAATCCCTGATGGACTGCCGCTGTGCATGTGCTGCAGTTGTGGCTTGTGGTAATCACTGATTGATTGCAGCTGGGCATATGCTGCAGTTGTGGCTCGTGGTATTCACTGATGGACTGCTGCTGGGCATGTGCTGCAGTTGTGGCTTGTGGTAATCACTGAAGGGCTGCCGCTGTGCATGTGCTGCAGCTGGGGCTTGTGGTAATCACTGATGGACTGCCGCTGTGCATGTGCTGCAGTTGTGGCTTGTGGTAATCCCTGATGGACTACCGCTGTGCATGTGCTGCAGTTGTGGCTTGTGGTAATCACTGATGGACTGCTGCTGGGCATGTGCTGCAGTTGTGGCTTGTGGTAATCACTGATGGGCTGCTGCTGTGCATGTGCTGCAGTTGTGGCTTGTGGTAATCACTGATGGGCTGCTGCTGTGCATGTGCTGCAGTTGTGGCTTGTGGTAATCACTGATGGGCTGCCGCTGTACATGTGCTGCAGTTGTGGCTTGCATCTGTAGGTAAATTCTGCCTGGTAGATGATTTTCAATTTGTTATTTTTGAAGCAGCTCACAAACATAAAATTGTCAGCGCCTCTGGTCTGAGAGATCACCAACCCCCAGCTAGGGGGCAGTGTGAGACAATAACAGAGATCAAAGCATGGAGCGTGGAGCCGCTACCACCTCCAGCTGGTGCCTCACACGTATGCACACTCTCTGTATTACCTTATCTCTGGATTTATATTACTTCTTATGCTATAAATCATGCATGATAAGTACACCTCTTATCATTTGTGTTTATTACTGCAGTCAGAGGAGTTTTATGTTTATCCCAGCCCAGTTATAGAAGGCATGCCTGTATCTCTTCCCTGTGACGAAGGACATTTCCCTGATAGCTGCTGTGCATGTGCTGCAGTTGTGGCTTGTGGTAATCACTGATGGGCTGCCGCTGTGCATGTGCTGCAGCTGTGGCTTGTGGTAATCACTGATGGACTGCCGCTGTGCATGTGCTGCAGCTGTGGCTTGTGGTAATCACTGATGGGCTGCCGCTGTGCATGTGCTGCAGTTGTGGCTTGTGGTAATCACTGATGGGCTGCCGCTGTGCATGTGCTGCAGCTGTGGCTTGTGGTAATCACTGATGGACTGCCGCTGTGCATGTGCTGCAGTTGTGGCTTGTGGTAATCACTGATGGGCTGCCGCTGTGCATGTGCTGCAGCTGTGGCTTGTGGTAATCACTGATGGACTGCCGCTGTGCATGTGCTGCAGTTGTGGCTTGTGGTAATCACTGATGGGCTGCCGCTGTGCATGTGCTGCAGCTGTGGCTTGTGGTAATCACTGATGGGCTGCCGCTGTGCATGTGCTGCAGTTGTGGCTTGCAGAAATCCATGATGGACTGCCGCTGTGCATGTGCTGCAGTTGTGGCTTGTGGTAATCACTGATTGACTGCCGCTGTGCATGTGCTGCAGTTGTGGATTGTGGTAATCACTGATGGACTGCCGCTGTGCATGTGCTGCAGTCGTGGCTTGTAGTAATCACTGATGGACTGCCGCTGTGCATGTGCTGAGGGTTTGGTTTGTAGTAATCACTGATGGACTGCCGCTGTGGCTTGTGGTAATCACTGATGGACTGCCGCTGTGGCTTGTGGTAATCACTGATGGACTGCCGCTGTGCATGTGCTGCAGTTGTGGCTTGTGGTAATCACTGATGGACTACCGCTGTGCATGTGCTGCAGTTGTGGCTTGTGGTAATCACTGATGGACTGCCGCTGTGCATGTGCTGAGGGTTTGGTTTGTAGTAATCACTGATGGGCTGCCGCTGTGCATGTGCTGCAGTTGTGGCTTGTGGTAATCACTGATGGACTGCCGCTGTGCATGTGCTGAGGGTTTGGTAATCACTGATGGGCTGCTGCTGTGCATGTGCTGCAGTTGTGGCTTGTGGTAATCACTGATGGGCTGCCGCTGTACATGTGCTGCAGTTGTGGCTTGTGGTAATCACTGATGGGCTGCTGCTGTGCATGTGCTGCAGCTGTGGCTTGTGGTAATCACTGATGGACTGCCGCTGTGCATGTGCTGAGGGTTTGGTTTGTGGTAATCACTGATGGACTGTCGCTGTGCTTGTGCTGCAGTTGTGGCTTGTGGTAATCAGTGATGGACTGCTGCTGGGCATGTGCTGCAGTTGTGGCTTGTGGTAATCACTGATGGACTGTCGCTGTGCTTGTGCTGCAGTTGTGGCTTGTGGTAATCAGTGATGGACTGCTGCTGGGCATGTGCTGCAGTTGTGGCTTGTGGTAATCACTGATGGGCTGCCGCTGTGCATGTGCTGCAGTTGTGGCTTGTGGTAATCATTGATGGACTGCCGCTGTGCATGTGGTGCAGCTGTGGCTTGTGGTAATCACTGATGGGCTGCTGCTGTGCATGTGCTGGAGTTGTGGCTTGTGGTAATCACTGATGGGCTGCTGCTGTGCATGTGCTGCAGTTGTGGCTTGTGGTAATCACTGATGGTCTGCCGCTGTGCATGTGCTGCAGTTGTGGCTTGTGGTAATCACTGATGGACTGCCGCTGTGCATGTGCTGCAGTTGTGGCTTGTGGTAATCACTGATTGATTGCAGCTGGGCATATGCTGCAGTTGTGGCTCGTGGTATTCACTGATGGACTGCTGCTGGGCATGTGCTGCAGTTGTGGCTTGTGGTAATCACTGAAGGGCTGCCGCTGTGCATGTGCTGCAGCTGGGGCTTGTGGTAATCACTGATGGACTGCCGCTGTGCATGTGCTGCAGTTGTGGCTTGTGGTAATCCCTGATGGACTACCGCTGTGCATGTGCTGCAGTTGTGGCTTGTGGTAATCACTGATGGACTGCTGCTGGGCATGTGCTGCAGTTGTGGCTTGTGGTAATCACTGATGGGCTGCCGCTGTGCATGTGCTGCAGTTGTGGCTTGTGGTGATCACTGATGGACCGCCGCTGTGCATGTGCTGCAGTTGTGGCTTGTGGTAATCACTGATGGGCTGCTGCTTTGCATGTGCTGCAGTTGTGGCTTGTGGTAATCACTGATGGGCTGCTGCTGTGCATGTGCTTCAGTTGTGGCTTGTGGTAATCACTGATGGGCTGCCGCTGTACATGTGCTGCAGTTGTGGCTTGTGGTAATCACTGATGGGCTGCTGCTGTGCATGTGCTGCAGCTGTGGCTTGTGGTAATCACTGATGGACTGCCGCTGTGCATGTGCTGAGGGTTTGGTTTGTGGTAATCACTGATGGACTGTCGCTGTGCTTGTGCTGCAGTTGTGGCTTGTGGTAATCAGTGATGGACTGCTGCTGGGCATGTGCTGCAGTTGTGGCTTGTGGTAATCACTGATGGACTGTCGCTGTGCTTGTGCTGCAGTTGTGGCTTGTGGTAATCAGTGATGGACTGCTGCTGGGCATGTGCTGCAGTTGTGGCTTGTGGTAATCACTGATGGGCTGCCGCTGTGCATGTGCTGCAGTTGTGGCTTGTGGTAATCATTGATGGACTGCCGCTGTGCATGTGGTGCAGCTGTGGCTTGTGGTAATCACTGATGGGCTGCTGCTGTGCATGTGCTGGAGTTGTGGCTTGTGGTAATCACTGATGGGCTGCTGCTGTGCATGTGCTGCAGTTGTGGCTTGTGGTAATCACTGATGGTCTGCCGCTGTGCATGTGCTGCAGTTGTGGCTTGTGGTAATCACTGATGGACTGCCGCTGTGCATGTGCTGCAGTTGTGGCTTGTGGTAATCCCTGATGGACTGCCGCTGTGCATGTGCTGCAGTTGTGGCTTGTGGTAATCACTGATTGATTGCAGCTGGGCATATGCTGCAGTTGTGGCTCGTGGTATTCACTGATGGACTGCTGCTGGGCATGTGCTGCAGTTGTGGCTTGTGGTAATCACTGAAGGGCTGCCGCTGTGCATGTGCTGCAGCTGGGGCTTGTGGTAATCACTGATGGACTGCCGCTGTGCATGTGCTGCAGTTGTGGCTTGTGGTAATCCCTGATGGACTACCGCTGTGCATGTGCTGCAGTTGTGGCTTGTGGTAATCACTGATGGACTGCTGCTGGGCATGTGCTGCAGTTGTGGCTTGTGGTAATCACTGATGGGCTGCCGCTGTGCATGTGCTGCAGTTGTGGCTTGTGGTGATCACTGATGGACCGCCGCTGTGCATGTGCTGCAGTTGTGGCTTGTGGTAATCACTGATGGGCTGCTGCTTTGCATGTGCTGCAGTTGTGGCTTGTGGTAATCACTGATGGGCTGCTGCTGTGCATGTGCTGCAGTTGTGGCTTGTGGTAATCACTGATGGGCTGCCGCTGTACATGTGCTGCAGTTGTGGCTTGTGGTAATCACTGATGGGCTGCTGCTGTGCATGTGCTGCTGCTGTGGCTTGTGGTAATCACTGATGGGCTGCTGCTGTGCATGTGCTGCAGTTGTGGTAATCACTGATGAGCTGCCGCTGTACATGTGCTGCAGTTGTGGCTTGCATCTGTAGGTAAATTCTGCCTGGTAGATGATTTTCAATTTGTTATTTTTGAAGCAGCTCACAAACATAAAATTGTCAGCGCCTCTGGTCTGGCACCAACCCCCAGCAAATTGGTATTTTGTGTTTTCTGTTTATGAGTACTATTATCTTTCATATATACTTTCTTATCCTTTTCAGAAATAAGATCTGAGCTCAAAGAATAAGAGACGCATGTGAGGAGTGATCATCAGTCTAAGGAGGAGGGTGACATGATGGGGACAAGTAAAGAGGAAGAAGAAGAGACATATGTGAGGAGTGATCATCAGTCTAAGGAGGAGGGTGACATGATGAGGACAATTAAAGAGGAAGAAGAAGAGACATATGTGAGGAGTGATCAGCAGTCTATGGAGGAGGGTGACATGATGAGGACAATTAAAGAGGAAGAGATGTATGTGAGGAGTGATCAGCGGTCTATGGAGGAGAGTTGCATGATGGGGACAATTAAGGAGGAAGAAGAAGAGATGTATGTGAGGAATGATGAGCAGTCTATAGAGGAGGGTGACATGATGTTGAAAATTAAAGAAGAAAAAGAAGAGACGAATGTGAGGAGTGATCTGCAGTCTATGGAGGAGGGTGAAATGATGAG
The DNA here is from genome assembly GCF_040937935.1 of Hyperolius riggenbachi. Taxonomy (NCBI): domain Eukaryota; kingdom Metazoa; phylum Chordata; class Amphibia; order Anura; family Hyperoliidae; genus Hyperolius; species Hyperolius riggenbachi. The sequence continues at coordinate 261,529,548 of NC_090655.1, forward strand.
GACAATTAAAGAGGAAGAAGAAGAGACATATGTGAGGAGTGATCAGCAGTCTATGAAGGAGGGAGACATGATGAGGACAATTAAAGAGGAAGAAGAAGAGACATATGTGAGGAGTGATCAGCAGTCAATGGAGGATGTAATAATAAGAGTGATTAAAGAAGAAGAAACATATGTGATGAGTGATCAGCAGTCTGCAGAGGAGGGTGACATGATGGGGACATCTATAGATGAGGACCCTCTTCCAGAAAGCAGAACAGGTGAGTTATCAACATTAAATATTGAATATATTTAGTTGTTATGGCTGTCACTGATCACAGACTGGCCAGATTAGGGGTTATGCTGTGTACACATGTTGGATTTTTCTTATATAAAACTTTCTTTCTTAATTGTGTTTCAGGACAGTTTACTAACAATAACAGTACAGACACCCCGATGGGGTTACTGGCCTGTAATAAGCTGATAATGGCCACAATACATAACTGTACACAGATTGGACACAGTAGGGGTGACTTGGTGTTACTAGCCTGTAATATGCTGATGATGGTCACTGTACATTACCATATACAGATTGGTAACATTAGGGGTGACTTAGGGTTGCTGGCCTGCAATACTGGCTTTGCAGACAAATCATGACAAGTGTGCTCCCTGCCTGCGTCTCTAGAAGGGTGTAAGCTGGGGGGTGTTCTGTAAGACGCACGACCACTTGTGCTGCAGACAGACCATGACAAGTGTGCTCCCTGCCTGAGTCTCTAGAAGGGTGTAAGCTGAGGGGGGGGGGGGGGTGTTCTGTAAGACGCACGGCCACTTGTGCTGCAGACAAATCATGACAAGTGGGCTCCCTGCCTGAGTCTCTAGAAGGGTGTAAGCTGGGGGGTGTTCTGTAAGACGCACGGCCACTTGTGCTGCAGACAAATCATGACAAGTGCGCTCCCTGCCTTAGTCTCTAGAAGGGTGTAAGCTGAGGGGGGGGGGGGGGGTGTTCTGTAAGACGCACAGCCACTTGTACTGCAGACAAAACATGACAAGTGCACTCTCTGCCTGAGTCTCTAGAAGGGTGTAAGCTGGGGGGGTGTTCTGTAAGATGCATGGCTACTTGTGCTGCAGACAAATCATGACAAGTGTGTCCCCTGCCTGAGTCTCTAGAAGGGTGTAAGCTGGGGGAGTTCTGTAAGACGCACGGCCACTTGTGCTGCAGACAAATCCTGACAAGTGTGCTCCCTGCCTGAGTCTCTAGAAGGGTGTAAGCTGAGGGGGGGGGGGGGGTGTTCTGTAAGACGCACGGCCACTTGTACTGCAGACAAAACATGACAAGTGCACTCTCTGCCTGAGTCTCTAGAAGGGTGTTAGCTGGGGGGTGTTCTGTAAGACACATGGCCACTTGTGCTGCAGACAAATCATGACAAGTGTGCTCCCTGCCTGAGTCTCTAGAAGGGTGTAAGCTGGGGGTGTTCTGTAAGATGCACGGCCACTTGTGCTGCAGACAAATCATGACAAGTGTGCTCCCTGCCTGAGTCTCTAGAAGGGTGTAAGCTGGGGGTTTTCTGTAAGACGCACGGCCACTTGTGCTGCAGACAAATCATGACAAGTGTGCTCCCTGCCTGAGTCTCTAGAAGGGTGTAAGCTGGGGGGTGTTCTGTAAGACGCACGGCCACTTGTGCTGCAGACAGATCATGACAAGTGTGCTCCCTGCCTGAGTCTCTAGAAGGGTGTAAGCTGGGGGGTGTTCTGTAAGACGCACGGCCACTTGTGCTGCAGACAAATCATGACAAGTGTGCTCCCTGACTGAGTCTCTAGAAGGGTGTAAGCTGGGGGGTGTTCTGTAAGATGCACGGCCACTTGTGCTGCAGACAAATCATGACAAGTGTGCTCCCTGACTGAGTCTCTAGAAGGGTGTAAGCTGGGGGTGTTCTGTAAGACGCACGGCCACTTGTGCTGCAGACAAATCATGACAAGTGTGCTCCCTGACTGAGTCTCTAGAAGGGTGTAAGCTGGGGGTGTTCTGTAAGATGCACGGCCACTTGTGCTGCAGACAAATCATGACAAGTGTGCTCCCTGACTGAGTCTCTAGAAGGGTGTAAGCTGGGAGGTGTTCTGTAAGACGCATGGCCACTTGTGCTGCAGACAAATCATGACAAGTGTGCTCCCTGCCTGAGTCTCTAGAAGGGTGTAAGCTGGGGGGTGTTCTGTAAGACGCACGGCCACTTGTGCTGCAGACAAATCATGACAAGTGTGCTCCCTGACTGAGTCTCTAGAAGGGTGTAAGCTGGGGGTGTTCTGTAAGATGCACGGCCACCTGTGCTGCAGACAAATCATGACAAGTGTGCTCCCTGCCTGAGTCTCTGGAAGGGTGTAAGCTGGGAGGTGTTCTGTAAGACGCATGGCCACTTGTGCTGCAGACAAATCATGACAAGTGTGCTCCCTGCCTGAGTCTCTAGAAGGGTGTAAGCTGGGAGGTGTTCTGTAAGACGCACGGCCACTTGTGCTGCAGACAAATCATGACAAGTGTGCTCCCTGCCTGAGTCTCTAGAAGGGTGTAAGCTGGGGGTGTTCTGTAAGAAGCACGGCCACTTGTGCTGCAGACAAATCCTGACAAGTGTGCTCCCTGCCTGAGTCTCTAGAAGGGTGTAAGCTGGGGGGTGTTCTGTAAGAGGCACGGCCACTTGTGCTGCAGACAAATCATGACAAGTGTGCTCCCTGCCTGAGTCTCTAGAAGGGTGTAAGCTGGGGTGGTGTTCTGTAAGACGCATGGCCACGCAGCGTGGGAGGCGCCGTGGGACGGATTAAAGAAGATGCCTGCTGGCTAAGTTTAACCCCCATCGCCCACCCGCTCAGGTGCTTTAATTACCTGGATGAAATCCGAATAAACCCTATTCGGATTTCATCCGGTGATCATCACTGGATGGAAGGTCCTCAAAAATGATTTTCAGCTACTTGGAGATAATTCATCCGAATTCGGGTTTTTGAGCATGCCTGGCTATGGGTGACTTCAACTATCCAGACATTGATTTGGGATATTGAAGTTACTCATTCTGGCAGTGGCAGATTTCTGGCAACACTACAGAACAATTACTTGACCAGATAATAGACCAGATAATGTATCAAATGTGCAGGTTCAAGAACATTTGGGGAATAGTGATCACAACATAACGTTTGATCTGGCGATTGATGGGTCACGGAGCAGCAGAACATCATTAGAGAAGCAAAGTTCAGTCAACGCAGGCAGGCACTAAGTTCAGTGAATTGGGATAATGTACTACAAGGGAAGGACAATGAAGGAAAATGGCAAATGTTTTTGTGAGAGAACGCGGCAGCGTGCGTCTGGTGTGGCTGGGTCTGTTAGTACACACAGTTTGAGGAGCTACGCACGCGCGCGCCAGAAGTCAGGACTTTTATACCAGCAGGAGATGTATCAGCTGATCAGGACGATCAGCTGATTTCTGCTGGACTCCTGATTGGGTGAGTGGCTCGGGCGGGGCGGCAGAGTCCTGCAACTATATATACAGCTTGCTTGCCAGTTGCAAGTTGTCTGCCGTTGCAAACACTACGTGGAAGCACTCAGACCTTAGTCAGATCCAACAGTGTGTTTGAACCAGGAGGACCTGGGAATTCACACTGAGCCAGATTACTTGTGTTATCATTCTGTTATACTTCAGACTAGTTCCAGGGTGTAGAGACCACGGACCTCACACCCAAGACTAGAGAACTTGTGTTATTATTCTGTTATACTTCAGACTAGTTCCAGGGTGCAGAGACCACGGACCTCACACCCAAGACTAGGCATTGTTTGATATTTGTTATGACCTATTGCTTTCCTGACTATTCCTCTGCTCTCTGATTCGGTACCACGCATATCTGATATTCCGTTGCCAAACCCTGCCTGTCCTGGATACCGAATCAGCTTTCTGTCTTGGTACTTTGTCCGTGTGTTGCCGACCTGGCTTGCCCGACCTCGAGAGCTATTTCTCCCCTTAAGAGATAGTCTCCAGATCTGTCAGTGACATCCACCTTCAGGTGTCACTCACTCTCTGGTCTTTCCTACCTTCAGCCTGACTCCACCCCTTGGAGAGTCTCAGGCTGCTGGGAGGTTTCTGTACTCTCTAAGAGCAGTATTGCCCATACTGCCTAAGATCACCTGCTCAGCAGGTGCGTTACTCAAAATTATACTGTTACACCAAACACTCACGATTACATACAGGTGTCCAGAGGTTAGTACTATATCTGTATTATTGGTGATTCTGCAGATCATCCATAATCAGACATATATCTGCATTCTTGGTGATACTGCAGATCATCAATAATCAGATTCTCTCTGCGTGCTGACACCGATCGTTACAGTTTTAATTTATTCTCAATGAGTATTGTAGTAAATATATCCCATATGGAAACAAAAGGTCTAGGAATACAAAAAGGCCTCTATGGATGAATAAAAAGGTTAGAGATAAAATGAAGTGGAAAAAGAATGCGTATAAGGTCCTAAAACAGGAGGGGAGCGAGGCTGCATTAAAGCGGGAGTGTCGCCATAAAAATAAAATTTCAACAGCAACTTGTATGGGTGTATTAAGTATAAAGATGCTAATCCTGCATTTAAAACTTTTTCTGCTTATATGATTTGGAGTTACCACATACTTAAGGAACACTGGCCCTTTAGTAGTCAGTGCCAAACAGTTGCATGCTGGGGGCTCTTTTTATCTATAATATATTCCTCCTCTTCCATTTATTTCCCTGCCTAGCTGCTTATCTGAAACATGATCCCCTGCTCACTTGTGTTTGCAAGCAAGGCTGAGGTGACTCAGCGATTAGAGGAGAAAAGAAAAAAAGTAAAGGGCAGAAATGACATCAGGATTTAGCCTAAACTGTGGGCAAAAGACATGGTTCCCACCAGGAACAGAATTATCTTCATTTACTATATAACATTCACTGAAATCAAAATGTGGACAGTACAATTACATGTGTTATGAAAATAGATAAAGTATTTATCTACTTATATATGTGTTTTTTTTCCCCTGGCGTAGTATGACTAATCTTACTGCTTTAAGCAATTATAAGGAGTGCAATAAAAGTTGTAAAAAAGTCATTAGGCTGGCAAAAATCGAAAATGAAAATCAAATCGCTAGGGATATAAAATCTAACCCGAATAAGTTTTACATGTACATCAACTCTAAAAAAAGAAAGGTGGACTGTATTGGACGCCTAAAGGATGAGGGAGGGAACTCAATGGTGGATGATGACCAAAGTAGGACGGAGCTATTGAACTGATACTCAATGTAGGAAGGGATGAAAGCAAGACTAAAAAAAAAAAAGGGATAAGGCACCTGGCCCGGATTGCATACATCCTCGGGGACTTAAGGGGCCCATACACTTAACGATTTTCCTGCCGATATACAGACGTTTCGATCAAAGTGATCGAAACGGCTGTGAAATCGCCGCGCACACCGCTGACAGAATGATCGGTTTCCGTCCAAAATCAATCGTTCCCGTCGATTCCCGTCCCTTCCGTGCGGAAGATTTTTCTCGGTTGCCGGTGGGTCGGGAGTGCGTCGTTAGCAGCGTTCGAATGCCCGACGCAATGCAGCGGGTATACATTACCTGCCCTGGCCGAAGTTTAAACAGTAGAGCGCCCTCTACTGTTTAAACTTCCCCTGGACAGGAAGTTCAGTAGCTGGAGCAGAGCGGAGCCGGAGCAGAGAAGAAGCGGAGAAGAAGAAGACAGCGGGGAATCGCGCCGGCCGGCAGCAGCGGCAGCTCCACAGATTGTGATCGGTTTCAGGCTGAAATCGATTCACAATCTGTTTGCAGTAAAGGCAGGCCATACGATCCCTCTCTGATCAGATTCGATCAGAGAGGGATCTATCTGTTGGTCGAATCTGATGGCAAATCGACCAGTGTATGGCCACCTTAAGGGAATTAAGTTCAGTTATTGATTAACCCCTTTATCTTATCTTTTTGTGACTCTCTTTCAACTGGCAGAGTTTCAACTGATTAGCATACAGCACACCATTTCCCATTATTTAAGAAGGGCAAAAAAAATCAGATCCTGGAAATTGTAGACCTGTAAGCTTGACGTCAGTGGTGTGCAAACTATTTGAGGGGTTAAGAGTTGCTACACAAGCAAACTTCATGGCAGAGAATAATCTTATTTCTTAGCATCAGCATGGGTTTACTAAGGACAGGTCCTGTTTGACTAACCTGCGCAGCTTATGAGATAGTGAATGCTAGTGTGGATATTGGAAATACAGTGGATGCGATGTACTAGGAGTTTGCAAAGGCCTTCGACACTGTTCCCCACAAAAGTCAACTATCCTAGTTGAGGATGCAAGGACTAGGGAAGAGTCTGTGTGCATGGGTAGGGAACTGGCTAATAGACAGAAAGCAAAGAGTTGCGGTCAATTGATCATATTCAAAATGGGTGACTGTTAGCAGTGGGGTCCCACAGGGGTCAGTACTGGGTCCAGTGCTCTTCAATTTATTTATTAATGACTTAGTAGATGAAGTAGAAAGCAATGTTGCTATTTTTGCAGATGATACAAAATTGTGCAGAATCATCAACTATCAGGGAGATAGTGACATAGTGCAACAGGATCTGGATAGAATGGCTTAGGAGTACTTATCTAAAGCAAGTTTAATAATCATATTCAATGCCAAACAGCTGCAGCTAAAGCAAATAACATTTTGTGATGCATTAAAAGGGAAATAAAAACTCAGGATGCTAGCATAATATTGCCCCTCTTTTATGCTCTAATAAGGCCGCATCTGGAATATGGAGTTGAGTTCTGGGTACTGCAATACTGGAAGATATTGCAGTTTTAGAGCAGGTGCAGAGACGAGCAACAAAGTGATACGAGAGATGGGAGGTCTCACTTACCAGGAAAGGAAATATAAACTGGTTTTCTTTAGTCTGGAGAAAAGACGCCTTTAGAGAAGATCTAATTAACATGTATAAATACGTCAGAGGGCAATATAAAAGCTTGGCGGATGAGCTTTTTTCCCTTGGCTTTTGCAAAGGACTAGAGGACATGATATGCACATGGAGGAACAACGGTTTAACCATTTATTTAGGAAAGGGTTCTTTACAGTAAAAGTGATTAAAATGTGAAATGCATTGTCACAGGAAATAGTTATCGCAAATTCTATATCTGTGTTTAAGGGGGGCTTAGATGCTTTTTCTTGCGTTGAAAGACATCCATGGCTATAATTACTAGGTAATTCCCGGTGGTGTTAATCAAGGGGTTTTATCTGATTGCCTGATTATCTGGAGTCAGGTAGGATTTTTTTTTCCTTGTGAACCTAATTGGACGAGGCCTTGTAAGGGTTGCAGGCTAGTGTTGTACTTTATTTTCTGGTTAAATTTAATGGATGTATGTCTTTTTCTCAGCCTAAATAGCTATGTAACTGCTGCCAGCTGGCCGTCATGTGCGGAAAGCACAAAGAATTGTCCGCAAAAACCAGCAGCCATTTTCAGCAGGCTCAATTGTCATCCCTGCCTCACTGTAACAATGTGTGTGAAGCATGTTCTGATGTCTCTGTATGTGTGTTAGTGTCTGTTGTAAATAAAGTTAGTTTAAATGAAAAAGTAAAGTGTATTTGGTTGGTGTGGACTGAGCATGTGCAGATATGACATCATATGCACACCTCCCAACTTTTGAAGCCAGAAAAAATGGACACTAAGACCCGCCCCTTCCACACCTTTTGCCATGCCCCTTCCACACCGTTAGCCATGACTTATTTTGCATGCCATGTGCCCCTTATACAGCTCCCGGGTTTCTACTGGTTCGCCTCCAACCCCTAAACTGTTCCTTGGTGCCTAGTAACCCCCTCTTCCAATAATACAGTTTCCCTGCTGGTGGGATTCCCTTTCCCTCCCCAGCAGCTTCCCCCTCCCTCCTCCACAGCTTCCCTAGTGGTGGTGGTGACACGGGTAATGCTGTATGAGGGTAATACAGCATGCGTCGTGTCACAAGTGTCAGACACAAAATTACTTTTACACAGGGCGGCGGGCTGTAACCGTGACACAGCCACACACTATACTGTATATGGTGGTGTTGTGTTGCTACAACACATCACAAGAAAGCAACTACCAATAATAACTACAGCATGGTTAATGTCTCTGTCAGTCTTTAAAAGGATTTTTGTGGTTAGGAAGAGTCCTCAAATGGACTATTGGGGGGTCCCCTAGTTGGTGAACTGCAAGTAGCAGAGCAGCTAGGAAGCAGATATACAGCACAATATTACAATACAGCTTCTCTCTCACTGTCCCTGTATCAGCAGCAGAAGCACCTCTCCCTACACTGAGTGCTACACAGCACTATATCACACTACAGCCTCTCTAACACTGTCCCTGTGTCAGCAGCAGCTCCTCCCCCTACACTGACTGCTACACAGCACTATATCACACTACAGCCTCTCTAACACTGTCCCTATATCAGCAGCAGCTCTTCCTACACTGACTGCTACACAGCACTATATCACACTACAGCCTCTCTAACACTGTCCCTGTATCAGCAGCAGCCCCCCCCCCCCTTACACTGACTGCTACACAGCACTATATCACACTACAGCCTCTTTAACACTGTCCCTGTATCCGCAGCAGCAGCTCCTCTCCCTACACTGAATGCTACACAGCACTATATCACACTACAGCCTCTTTAACACTGTCCCTGTATCAGCAGCAGCAGCTGCTACCCGTACACTGACTGCTACACAGCACTATATCACACTACAGCCTCTCTAACACTGTCCCTGTATCCGCAGCAGCAACTCCTCTCCCTACACTGAATGCTACACAGCACTATATCACACTACAGCCTCACTAACACTGTTCCTGTATCAGCAGTAGCTCCTCCCCCTACACTGACTGCTACACAGCACTATATCACACTACAGCCTCTCTAACACTGTCCTTGTATTGGCAGCAGTAGCTCCTTCCCCTACACTGACTGCTACACAGCACTATATCACATTACAGCCTCTATGACACGTCCCTGTATCAGCAGCAGCAGCTCCTCCCCCTACATTGACTGCTACACAGCACTATATCACACTACAGCCTCTCTAACACTGTTTCTGTATCAGCAGAAGCTCCTCTCTCTACACTAACTGCTACACAGCACTATATCACAATACAGCCTCTCTAATGGCCCATACTTACGGGCTACAATTGTTGCCGCAACACACGGCGCGCGTGTTGCGGCGACAGGTCGCCCGTGAGTATGGGCCGTCGCACGAGCGCGCACCCCGAACTGTCGCCCGCCGCTGATGTCGCCAGGCGATTGAAAGTTTCAATCGCCTGGCGACAGTCGCCGCCACACCTCTGCCGCAACTGTCGCTAGTCCGCGTGAGTACGCGGACTAGCGACAGCAACCTCCATTCAGAATGTAGAGCTTCCGGCGGGGGGAGGAGGAACGTCGGCGACAGCTTCCGTCGCGCCGCTGGTCCCTCTTCCGCGTGTGTACGCGGAGGGACCTGGCGAGGAGCTGTCGCCGGCCTGTCGCCCACACGCTCACGTGTGCTGGCGACAGGCAACTTTTGCTGCCCGTGAGTATGGGCCATTACACTGTCCCTGTATCAGCAGCAGCAGCTGCTCCCCCTACACTGACTGATACACAGCACTATATCACACTACAGCCTCACTATCACTGTCCCTGTATCAACAGCTGCTCCTCTCCCTACACTGACTGCTACACAGCACTATATCACACTACAGCCTGTCTATCACTGTCCCTGTATCCGCAGCAGCAGCTCCCCCCCCCCCCCTTCACTGACTGCTGCACCCTGCACCGCACTGTATCACAATACAGTCTCTCTAACACTGTCCCTGTATCAGTAGCAGCAGCTCCTCTCCCTACACTGACTGCTACACAGCACTATATCACAATACAGCCTCTCTAACACTGTCCCTGTATCAGCAGCAGCAGCTTCTCTCCCTACACTGACTGCTACACAGCACTATATCACACTACAGCCTCTCTAACACTGTCCCTGTATCCGCAGCAGCAACTCCTCTCCCTACACTGAATGCTACACAGCACTATATCACACTACAGCCTCTTTAACACTGTCCCTGTATCAGCAGCAGCAGCTGCTACCCGTACACTGACTGCTACACAGCACTATATCACACTACAGCCTCTCTAACACTGTCCCTGTATCCGCAGCAGCAACTTCTCTCCCTACACTGAATGCTACACAGCACTATATCACACTACAGCCTCTTTAACACTGTCCCTGTATCAGCAGCAGCTGCTACCCGTACACTGACTGCTACACAGCACTATATCACACTACAGCCTCTCTAACACTGTCCCTGTATCCGCAGCAGCAACTCCTCTCCCTACACTGAATGCTACACAGCACTATATCACACTACAGCCTCTCTAACACTGTCCTTGTATCAGCAGCAGTAGCTCCTCCCCCTACACTGACTGCTACACAGCACTAAATCACACTACAGCCTCTCTAACACTGTCCTTGTATCAGCAGCAGCAGCTCCTCCCCCTACACTGACTGCTACACAGCACTATATCACACTACAGCCTCACTATCATGTCCCTGTACCAGCAGCAGCTCCCCCCCCCCTACACTGACTACTACACAGGACTATATAACACTACAGCCTCTCTAACCGTGTCGCTGTATCACCAGCCGCTCCTTCCCCTACATTGACTGCTACACAGCACTATATCACACTGCAGCCTCTCTAACACTGTCCCTGTATCCGCAACAGCAGCTCCTCTCCCTACACTGACTGCTACACAGCACTAAATCACACTACAGCCTCTCTAACACTGACCCTGTATCAGCAGCAGCTCCTTCCCCTACACTGACTGCTACACAGCACTATATCACACTACAGCCTCTCTAACACTGTCCCTGTATCCGCAGCAGCAACTCCTCTCCCTACACTGAATGCTACACAGCACTATATCACACTACAGCCTCTCTAACGCTGTCCCTGTATCAGCAGCAGCAGCTGCTACCCATACACCGACTGCTACACTGCACTATGTCACACTACAGCCTCTATAACACTGTCCCCGTATCAGCAGCAGCAGCTCCTCCCCCTACACTGACTGCTACACAGCATTATATCACACTACAGCCTCTCTACCACTGTCCCTGTATCAGCAGCAGCAGCTCCTCCCCCTACACTGACTGCTACACAGCACTATATCACATTACAGCCTCTATGACACGTCCCTGTATCAGCAGCAGCAGCTTCTCCCCCTACACTGACTGCTACACAGCACTATATCACACTACAGCCTCTCTAACACTGTTCCTGTATCAGCAGCAGCTCCTCTCCCTACACTAACTGCTACACAGCACTATATCACACTACAGCCTCTCTAACACTGTCCCTGTATCAGCAGCAGCAGCTCCTCCCCCTACACTGACTGCTACACAGCACTATATCACACTACAGCCTCACTAACACTGTCCCTGTATCAGCAGCAGCTCCTCCCCCTACACTGACTGCTACACAGCACTATATCACACTAGAACCTCTCTAACACTACCCTTGTATCAGCACCAGCAGCTCCTCCCCCTACACTGACCAGCACTATATCACACTACAGCCTCTCTAACACTGTCCCTGTATCAGCAGCAGCAGCAGCTCCTCCCCCTACACTGACTGCTACACAGCACTATATCACACTAGAACCTCTCTAACACTACCCTTGTATCAGCACCAGCAGCTCCTCCCCCTACACTGACCAGCACTATATCACACTACAGCCTCTCTTATGCTGAATACACACCATGCGTTTCCGCGTCGAATGCGTCCGTCGATACGCGTCAATTCGATTATTTCCGAGCATTTCCGAACGCATTTCGATGATTTTTAGGTCGATTGCCATGTAAAGTATGGCAAATCGACCTAACAATCCATCGAAACGTGAATCGAACATGTCGGAAATAATTGAATCGATGCGTATCGACGGACGCAACGAACGCGGAAATGCATGGTGTGTATCCAGCATAACACTGTCCCTGTATCTGCAGCAGCAGATCCTCCTCCCCCTACACTGACTGCTACACAGCACTATATCACATTACAGCCTCTCTAACACTGTCCATGTATCAGCAGCAGCTCCTCCCCCTACACTGACTGCTACACAGCACTATATCACACTACAGTCTCACTATCACTGTCCCTGTACCAGCAGCAGCTCCCCCCCCCCCCTACACTGACTACTACACAGGACTATATAACACTACAGCCTCTCTAACCGTGTCCCTGTATCACCAGCAGCAGCTCCTCCCCCTACACTGACTGCTACACAGCACTATATCACACTACAGCCTCTCTAACACTGTCCCTGTATCAGCAGCAGCTCCTTCCCCTACACTGACTGCTACACAGCACTAAATCACACTACAGCCTCTTTTACACTGTCCCTGTATCAGCAGCAGCTCCTCCTCCTACACTGACTGCTACACAGCACTATATCACAATACAACCTCTCTAACACTGTCCTTGTATCAGCAACAGCTCCTCCCCCTACACTGACTGCTACATAGCACTATATCACACTACAGCCTCTCTAACACTGTCCCTGTATCAGCAGCAGCAGCTCCTCCCCGTACACTGACTGCTACACAGCACTATATCACACTAAAGTCTCTCTAACACTGTCCCTGTATCATCAACAGCAGCAGCTCCTCTCCCTACACTGACTGCTACACAGCACTATATCACACTACAGCCTCTCTAACACTGTCCCTGTATCAGCAGCAGCAGCTCCTCTCCCTACACTGACTGCTACACAGCACTATATCACACTACAGCCTCTCTAACACTGTCCATGTATCAGCAGCAGCTCCTCCCCCTACACTGACTGCTACACAGAACTATATCACACTACAGCCACTCTAACACTGTCCCTGTATCTGCAGCAGCAGCTCCTCCACCTACACTGACTGCTACACAGCCCTATATCACACTACAGCCACTCTAACACTGTCCCTGTATCAGCAGCAGCAGCTCCTCCCCCTGCACTGACTAACGCATAATAAAAATAACAACAGGGATTGTGCATTTTATAGGGGGAGGAGTGGTCCAGGTGGGGATCATGTCTGTTTGGCTGTCATGTCCCACCCACCTGACTTCAAGGTGAAGGGTGAAAATCTGGCACTATAAGAAAGTATAGGGCGGGCACAACTTGCCCGCATTGTATGCCCTACTTGACGAATGTGTTTTGCCGTCCCTACTGCAGAGCTGCCCAGAAGGTTTTAGGTGTTTGCCTGCCATCAAAGTCAAAGGGGCTCGCAGCAAAGGATCAGCTTGCAAATGTTCACGGTAACATTTTTGTGAATGTGAAATTGCGATATTCGGACATCAATAATAATTTATAATATAGTTTATAACAAATAGCATATGACCTATGCAATACAGAAATGCATTCATTTATATGCTGTATATCACATCATCCTGTATGTAAGCCACCACTTTTTTCCTCAATTTTATTGGTTTCAAACCATTTTATCTTTCCCCCTTTGCATTGTCCCCTCCTCACCAGGAGGGCTCGGGCTCCAGCTTGGGCCACCAGGCCTGTCCCACCAACTATAGCTTTATCAAGAGTGTGACCAAGACTTAGAGGAAGCCCTGGGGAGCCGAGTGCAGACTGATTCCTCCACATGCCTCTATGGCTTGTGCCCTAAAATGTAGCCTTATTTTGTGAGTTTTTCTTCACACTCCACAAATCACCAGCTCAGCATTAATACTACACAATCTGGGCTCCCTTTGTCTCTGTATGTTTTATAAGGTGATGAACATCTTGTCTCTCAGATGAGGATACAGCGGTAATAAGAATGTGTAAGTGACACCACATTGCTCTACACACATAACACAGATCTCTTGCTATAAGTACATATAGGTCTGTTGTCACAGGAGTAACACATTGCTTCCATTGTCTCATCAAGCTCTACAACTTACTGCGTTTCCATGTATGGCCAATGCTTTATGTGTAGGGAGGGTCCATGAGATGCAAATAACTCTGACATGTATGCAAATGTAATGCAAATTGTATGCAAATAATCATTTGTCAATAAATGCATTTGATGGCTGAATTCCAAACTTCATAAAATTAGCATGCAAGCCAAAGATATAGACGTGTGATTGGCTGCCTGTAATGAACACAACCTTCTGCAGTTCTCTGTCAGGCTGATAACTAGTGATGGTCAGTGACATGCCAATAACTCAGAAATGGTTCAAATTGTATGCTAATTATATGCAAATATGCAGCTGCTGTATTTGGTCCGTTTCTAATCTGCATGAACTTTGCATTATCTTGAAATTATCAGCAGCTCACTGACCATCGCTAATGATAATTGTTCCCCTTTTCATAATTCTCTAACAGGAAGTGATGATGTTTCTCTATTTGCAGCATGGAGTCCCGGCATCAGGAACCTCTCGAAGACTCATCTCTCTGTATCCACAGACTGTACAACGGATGATGATGTCACTGGACAAGAGTCTCCTGCAGATATCCTGGTTACCCCAAATATTCCCCCAGACTCCCCTCACCTGCCTAACCCTGAGGGGCCTCATACCCAACACAGCTCCCCCCCTGCTGGAGGATTTCATTCTTGTTCCACATGTGGGAAATGTTTTGTTCGTAATTCACATCTTGTCAGACATGAGCGATCTCACACTGGCGAGAAGCCCTATTCATGTGCTGAGTGTGGGAAATGTTTTAGTCATAAATCACAGCTTGTCAGTCATGAGAGATCTCACACTAGTGAAAAACCTTTTTCATGTGCTGAGTGTGGGAAATGTTTTGGTCAGAAATCAAGTCTTGTCAGTCATGAGAGATCTCATACTGGTGAGAAGCCATATTCATGTTCTGAGTGTGGGAACTGTTTTTTATCTAAAGCAGGCCTTATATATCATGAGAGATCTCACACTGGTGTGAAGCCCTATTCGTGTGCTGAGTGTGGGAAATGTTTTGGATGTAAATCAAACCTTGTCAAACATGAGAGGTCTCACACTGGTGTGAAGTCCTATTTTTGTGCAGAGTGTGGGAATTGTTTTGGAAGTAAATCAGACCTTATTAAACATGAGAGATCTCACACTGTTAAGAAGCCCTATTCGTGTGCTGAGTGTGTGAAATGTTTTGAGTTTAAATCAAACCTTGTCACACATGAGAGATCTCACACTGGGGAGAAACCCTATTCTTGTACTGAGTGTGGGAAATTTTTTGCACAGAAATCACATCTTGTCATTCATGAGAGATCTCACACTGGTGAGAAGCCCTATTCATGTGCCGTGTGTGGAAAATGTTTTGGACGTAAATCAAACCTTGTCGCACATGAGAGATCTCACACTGATGAAAAGCCTTATTCATGTGCTGTGTGTGGGAAATGTTTTGCACAGAAATCATATCTGCTCACACATGAAAGATCCCACACCGGGGAGAAGCCCTATTCGTGTACAGAGTGTGGGAAATGTTTTGGGCAAAAAACAAATCTTGTCATACATGAAAGATCCCACACTGGGAAGAAGCCCTATTCATGTACTGAGTGTGGGAAATGTTTTCTTCAGAAATCAAATCTTCTCAGTCATGAAAGATCTCATACTGGTGAAAAGCCCTATTCATGTGCTGAGTGTGGGAAATGTTTTCTTCAGAAATCACATCTTGTCAGTCATGAGAGATATCACACTGGTGAGAAGCCCTATTCATGTGCTGAGTGTGGGAAATGTTTTGGGCATAAATCAAATCTTGTCATACACGAGAGATCTCACACAGGTGTGAAGCCCTATCCATGTGCTGAGTGTGGGAAATGTTTTGTGAATAAATCACATCTTGTCAGACATGAGAGATCTCACACAGGTGAGAAGCCCTATCCGTGTGCTGAGTGTGGGAAATATTTTGTGAATAAATCACGTCTTGTCATACATGAGAGATCTCACACTGGTGAGAAGCCCCATATGTGTGCTGAGTGTGGGAAATGTTTTATAGAGAAATCAGACCTTGTCAGACATGAGAGATCTCACACTGGTGAGAAGCCCTATTCATGTTCAGAGTGTGGGAAAGGTTTTCTACTGAAATTTAACCTTGTCAGACATGAGCGATCTCACACTGGTGAAAAGCCTTATTCATGTGATGTGTGTGGGAAAGGTTTTGCACAGAAATCATATCTTTTCACACATGAAAGATCCCACACCGGTGAGAAGCCATATTCATGTGCTGAGTGTGGGAAATGTTTTGGTCAAAAAACAAATCTTGTTATTCATGAGAAATCTCACACTAGTGAGAAGCCTTATTCATGTGTTGAGTGTGGGAAATGTTTTCATCATAAATCCCATCTTGTCAGTCATGAGAAATATCACACTGGTGAAAAGCCATATTCATGTGCTGAGTGTGGGAAATGTTTTAAGCATAATAAAAATCTTGTCACACACGAGAGATCTCACACTAGTGAGAAGCCCTACCCGTGTGCTGAATGTGGGAAATGCTTTGTGAATAAATCACGTCTTGTCGTACATGAGAGATCTCACACTGGTGAGAAGCCCTATACGTGTGCTGAGTGTGGGAAAAGTTTTATAGAGAAATCAGACCTTGTCAGACATGAGAGAACTCACACTGGTGAGAAGCCCTATTCATGTGCAAAGTGTGGGAAATGCTTTCTACTGAAATTCAACCTTGTCAGACATGAGAGATCTCACACTGGTGAATAGCCCTGTTCATGTGCTGAGTGTGGGAAAGGTATTCAGCATAAGCTGTTCTGATACACTTTGTTTACTTTATTTTTCTAATCGTCCTCCAGGATGCTTACCTCCTGACTGGTCCCATCCCTAAAGAAATAGACAAGTTGTTTAAATAAGGACAGCCCATATAATCTCCCCCTCCTGCTTGGCTATCCAGCTTTGTGACGTTTTCCCTACACCCGTGGTCACGGGCAGCACAGGGATACTTGGATGGGGAGCCTGTGGGCAGCTGTCTAAAGAAACTCCAAGTTATGTATTACATCCAGCTGCAGGGGAACCTCTTTTGTGAGAGGGTTTCTGTGGGGCTGTATACTGGAGGGTGTACCTTTTAATCCGCTGGTTCACTAGATGTTTGCTTGTAGGAGCAAGTTGAGGGCCTATTCACACTTGTGTGCTTTACAATCGCAAACACTTGTACAATCAAAAGTATATGGCATTGTTCTCATCTAAGCAATTTGCTGAAAGGCAAACACGTTGCCTGCAGCATTTTCTGAGTGATTAGCGTTTTAATGTTAAGTATTGGAGCGCTGGTAAATCGCTCTGGAATCGCTGGCCTGTTCACAATCAACAGAGATTTTCCAGTGATTTTACCCATCAAACCTTGCAGTTTACCCACAAACACCTCTTTTTCCAGTGCAGATGTCATTTCCTGTTTATGGAAGACAGACACAACTTATTGAACTAGAAATCTCAAAATTCTAATCGCTGAAAAGACGCTTTCTGTAGAGTGAAAAATTGCTGGAATATCTCTAGGAAGAAACGCTGGAAAGCTCCAGAAAATCGCTCAGCGTTTGCAATTACGTTTAGCGATTTCTAGTGTGAATGGGCCGAAGATCCTGCAGCCGCTGTCTCTCTGTGTCCACATGGTGGCGCCCTCCGGAATGCTGTGTCTGCACATGGGGTATTTCCTATGGCTTCTTCCGCATTTGTGCAGATGCCAGCAGATCATCGGCGTCTTTCACCAATCAGAGAAGAAGGGTGGTCCAAAGATGAACGGGGGACTCCTTCGGCCAATCCTTTGCGGGAGGTGGAGCTTCAACACATGTTGGTGGCGTCTTCCTCATACAGCAAAGGGTGGCACAGTAACAAGCTGACTGGCAGCTCCTTCTACCAGTCAGCTTGCAGGGGGGTAACTTCTGCTTGTATGCGGATAATAAACAGATGTGGAGCTGACTGACGTCAGCTGTGGGGGCGGTGCCAGGCTTTGATTTTTCTGATCTCAGGTCTGAGTGACGCCATATGGCATCATCTGGTGAGGAGCGAGATTTGACAGGAGCTTGCACGAGTGCATGCTCCTGTCACAAAGCATGGCAGCCCCAGCAATCAGCCTGCCAGCCAGCGATCGGCGCTGGCAGGCTGTTTTTTTTATGTAAGCATTCAAATGTATTTATATATGCCGACATCTTCAACAACACTGTACAGAGTATATTATCTTGTCACTTAATTGTCCTTCAGAGGAGCTCACAATCTAATCCCTATCATAGGCATGTGTCTATGTAAGTGTAGTGTATATATTGTAGTCTAGGGCCAATTTGGAGAGAAGAAGGGGGCGGGGATAAAAATATTTTTTTTGCAAAAATGTTGTGTTGTCGCAGCAGCAATACCAGCAAAAGAAAGTTCTATTTGTGAGAAGAAAAGGAGGTAAAATTTATTTGAGTGCTAAGTTGTATGACCGAGCAATAAAACGTTACATTTGTGAAGAGCCAAATTGTAAAAAATGGCCTGGTCACCTGGGGGGTATAAACCTCTGGGGCTCAAGAGGTTAAAAGGAGACACACACGCACACCTGCACACGCACACCTGCACACGCACACACACTATACACACACACACGTGCAAACGCTGAACGGGCAGCATGGAGCAGGCGGAAGCTGTACCTGTACCTATCAGACAGACTGTGGAGGCATCAGAGCAGGCTGTTACTGCTCCACAGGTATTGTGTCTCCCTCCTCATCTCTGGTATTGCTGGTATGTAGGGCAGTTAGTGTGGAGTTTTCTAATAAACATTATAATAAAGTAACTTATATGTATAGGCCAATACTCTTTAGAAGGGACAGGGTCTCTTAAGTTTTCCATATTGGCTAGAATTACTTCTGCTTGCAAAGCTTCAGAAAGTTAGATTATTGATTTTCACAAAAGCTAATGATTCTAAAGTTCTCCTTACTTCTGCTTATCATGTTTAATTTAGCTGAGAGAGACCTGATAACTGAATCTATTAGGGCATGTCAAGCTGATAGCTATTTTCCTGCTGTCCTTTGCAAATAAATTTGCTGACATTTACTGTTTATGTAACCGATTATGTAATGTTGTAATTATTAACTGAATGACATGAGCTTTATGTAACTCAATGCTATAAAACAAGATGTCTTTTTAATAAACCTGCACAGGAGCAGCAAGTT